>NC_138237.1:39707961-40452961 GCF_964197995.2 Scardinius erythrophthalmus | reverse complement strand
CTCAGGTGTGTTACTATAGTAAAGTTCCCCTGTTCTGACCCTCAGGTGTGTTACTATAGTAAAGTTCCCCTGTTCTGACCCTCAGGTGTGTTACTATAGTAAAGTTGTGTTACTATAGTAAAGTTCCCCTGTTCTGACCCCCAGGTGTGTTACTATAGTAAAGTTCCCCTGTTCTGACCCCCAGGTGTGTTACTATAGTAAAGTTCCCCTGTTCTGACCCTCAGGTGTGTTACTATAGTAAAGTTCCCCTGTTCTGACCCTCAGGTGTGTTACTATAGTACAGTTGTGTTACTATAGTAAAGTTCCCCTGTTCTGACCCCCAGGTGTGTTACTGTAGTAAAGTTCCCCTGTTCTGACCCCCAGGTGTGTTACTATAGTAAAGTTCCCCTGTTCTGACCCCCAGGTGTGTTACTATAGTAAAGTTCCCCTGTTCTGACCCTCAGGTGTGTTACTATAGTAAAGTTCCCCTGTTCTGACCCCCAGGTGTGTTACTATAGTAAAGTTCCCCTGTTCTGACCCCCAGGTGTGTCACTATAGTAAAGTTCCCCTGTTCTGACCCCCAGGTGTGTTACTATAGTAAAGTTCCCCTGTTCTGACCCCCAGGTGTGTTACTATAGTAAAGTTCCCCTGTTCTGACCCTCAGGTGTGTTACTATAGTACAGTTCCCCTGTTCTGACCCTCAGGTGTGTTACTATAGTAAAGTTCCCCTGTTCTGACCCCCAGGTGTGTTACTATAGTAAAGTTCCCCTGTTCTGACCCTCAGGTGTGTTACTATAGTAAAGTTCCCCTGTTCTGACCCCCAGGTGTGTTACTGTAGTAAAGTTCCCCTGTTCTGACCCTCAGGTGTGTTACTATAGTAAAGTTCCCCTGTTCTGACCCCCAGGTGTGTTACTATAGTAAAGTTCCCCTGTTCTGACCCCCAGGTGTGTTACTATAGTAAAGTTCCCCTGTTCTGACCCCCAGGTGTGTTACTATAGTAAAGTTCTCCTGTTCTGACCCTCAGGTGTGTTACTATAGTAAAGTTCCCCTGTTCTGACCCTCCGGTGTGTTACTATAGTAAAGTTCCCCTGTTCTGACCCTCAGGTGTGTTACTATAGTAAAGTTCCCCTGTTCTGACCCCCAGGTGTGTTACTATAGTAAAGTTCCCCTGTTCTGACCCCCAGGTGTGTTACTATAGTAAAGTTCCCCTGTTCTGACCCTCCGGTGTGTTACTATAGTAAAGTTCCCCTGTTCTTACCCTCAGGTGTGTTACTATAGTAAAGTTCCCCTGTTCTGACCCTCAGGTGTGTCACTATAGTAAAGTTCCCCTGTTCTGACCCCCAGGTGTGTTACTATAGTAAAGTTCCCCTGTTCTGACCCTCAGGTGTGTTACTATAGTAAAGTTCCCCTGTTCTGACCCTCAGGTGTGTCACTATAGTAAAGTTCCCCTGTTCTGACCCCCAGGTGTGTTACTATAGTAAAGTTCCCCTGTTCTGACCCTCAGGTGTGTCACTATAGTAAAGTCCCCCTGTTCTTACCCTCAGGTGTGTTACTATAGTACAGTTGTGTTACTATAGTAAAGTTCCCCTGTTCTGACCCCCAGGTGTGTTACTATAGTACAGTTGTGTTACTATAGTAAAGTTCCCCTGTTCTGACCCTCCGGTGTGTTACTATAGTAAAGTTCCCCTGTTCTGACCCCCAGGTGTGTTACTGTAGTACAGTTCCCCTGTTCTGACCCTCCGGTGTGTTACTATAGTAAAGTTCCCCTGTTCTGACCCCCAGGTGTGTTACTGTAGTAAAGTTCCCCTGTTCTGACCCCCAGGTGTGTTACTGTAGTACAGTTCCCCTGTTCTGACCCCCAGGTGTGTTACTGTAGTACAGTTCCCCTGTTCTGACCCCCAGGTGTGTTACTGTAGTACAGTTCCCCTGTTCTGACCCTCCGGTGTGTTACTATAGTAAAGTTCCCCTGTTCTGACCCTCCGGTGTGTTACTATAGTAAAGTTCCCCTGTTCTGACCCCCAGGTGTGTTACTGTAGTAAAGTTCCCCTGTTCTGACCCCCAGGTGTGTTACTGTAGTACAGTTCCCCTGTTCTGACCCCCAGGTGTGTTACTGTAGTACAGTTCCCCTGTTCTGACCCCCAGGTGTGTTACTGTAGTAAAGTTCCCCTGTTCTGACCCCCAGGTGTGTTACTGTAGTACAGTTCCCCTGTTCTGACCCTCCGGTGTGTTACTATAGTAAAGTTCCCCTGTTCTGACCCTCAGGTGTGTTACTGTAGTAAAGTTCCCCTGTTCTAACCCCCAGGTGTGTTACTATAGTAAAGTTCCCCTGTTCTGACCCCCAGGTGTGTTACTGTAGTAAAGTTCCCCTGTTCTGACCCTCAGGTGTGTTACTGTAGTAAAGTTCCCCTGTTCTGACCCCCAGGTGTGTTACTATAGTAAAGTTCCCCTGTTCTGACCCCCAGGTGTGTTACTGTAGTAAAGTTCCCCTGTTCTGACCCTCAGGTGTGTTACTGTAGTAAAGTTCCCCTGTTCTGACCCCCAGGTGTGTTACTATAGTACAGTTGTGTTACTATAGTAAAGTTCCCCTGTTCTGACCCTCCGGTGTGTTACTGTAGTAAAGTTCCCCTGTTCTGACCCTCCGGTGTGTTACTATAGTAAAGTTCCCCTGTTCTGACCCCCAGGTGTGTTACTGTAGTACAGTTCCCCTGTTCTGACCCTCCGGTGTGTTACTATAGTAAAGTTCCCCTGTTCTGACCCCCAGGTGTGTTACTGTAGTAAAGTTCCCCTGTTCTGACCCTCAGGTGTGTTACTGTAGTAAAGTTCCCCCGTTCTGACCCCCAGGTGTGTTACTATAGTACAGTTGTGTTACTATAGTAAAGTTCCCCTGTTCTGACCCTCCGGTGTGTTACTATAGTAAAGTTCCCCTGTTCTGACCCTCAGGTGTGTTACTTTAGTAAAGTTCCCCTGTTCTGACCCTCCGGTGTGTTACTATAGTAAAGTTCCCCTGTTCTAACCCCCAGGTGTGTTACTGTAGTAAAGTTCCCCTGTTCTGACCCCCAGGTGTGTTACTATAGTAAAGTTCCCCTGTTCTGACCCTTTGGTGTGTTACTATAGTAAAGTTCCCCTGTTCTAACCCCCAGGTGTATTACTGTAGTAAAGTTCCCCTGTTCTGACCCCCAGGTGTGTTACTATAGTACAGTTGTGTTACTATAGTAAAGTTCCCCTGTTCTGACCCCCAGGTGTGTTACTATAGTAAAGTTCCCCTGTTCTGACCCCCAGGTGTGTTACTATAGTAAAGTTCTCCTGTTCTGACCCTCAGGTGTGTTACTATAGTAAAGTTCCCCTGTTCTGACCCTCCGGTGTGTTACTATAGTAAAGTTCCCCTGTTCTGACCCCCAGGTGTGTTACTATAGTAAAGTTCCCCTGTTCTGACCCCCAGGTGTGTTACTATAGTAAAGTTCCCCTGTTCTGACCCCCAGGTGTGTTACTATAGTAAAGTTCCCCTGTTCTGACCCTCCGGTGTGTTACTATAGTAAAGTTCCCCTGTTCTTACCCTCAGGTGTGTTACTATAGTAAAGTTCCCCTGTTCTGACCCCCAGGTGTGTTACTATAGTAAAGTTCCCCTGTTCTGACCCCCAGGTGTGTTACTATAGTAAAGTTCCCCTGTTCTGACCCCCAGGTGTGTTACTATAGTAAAGTTCCCCTGTTCTGACCCTCCGGTGTGTTACTATAGTAAAGTTCCCCTGTTCTGACCCCCAGGTGTGTTACTATAGTAAAGTTCCCCTGTTCTGACCCTCAGGTGTGTTACTATAGTAAAGTTCCCCTGTTCTGACCCTCAGGTGTGTCACTATAGTAAAGTTCCCCTGTTCTGACCCCCAGGTGTGTTACTATAGTAAAGTTCCCCTGTTCTGACCCTCAGGTGTGTCACTATAGTAAAGTTCCCCTGTTCTTACCCTCAGGTGTGTTACTATAGTACAGTTGTGTTACTATAGTAAAGTTCCCCTGTTCTGACCCCCAGGTGTGTTACTATAGTACAGTTGTGTTACTATAGTAAAGTTCCCCTGTTCTGACCCCCAGGTGTGTTACTGTAGTAAAGTTCCCCTGTTCTGACCCCCAGGTGTGTTACTATAGTAAAGTTCCCCTGTTCTGACCCCCAGGTGTGTTACTGTAGTAAAGTTCCCCTGTTCTGACCCCCAGGTGTGTTACTGTAGTACAGTTGTGTTACTACAGTAAAGTTCCCCTGTTCTGACCCTCCGGTGTGTTACTATAGTAAAGTTCCCCTGTTCTGACCCCCAGGTGTGTTACTGTAGTACAGTTCCCCTGTTCTGACCCTCCGGTGTGTTACTATAGTAAAGTTCCCCTGTTCTGACCCCCAGGTGTGTTACTGTAGTAAAGTTCCCCTGTTCTGACCCCCAGGTGTGTTACTGTAGTACAGTTCCCCTGTTCTGACCCCCAGGTGTGTTACTGTAGTACAGTTCCCCTGTTCTGACCCCCAGGTGTGTTACTGTAGTACAGTTCCCCTGTTCTGACCCTCAGGTGTGTTACTGTAGTAAAGTTGCCCTGTTCTAACCCCCAGGTGTGTTACTATAGTAAAGTTCCCCTGTTCTGACCCCCAGGTGTGTTACTGTAGTAAAGTTCCCCTGTTCTAACCCCCAGGTGTGTTACTGTAGTAAAGTTCCCCTGTTCTGACCCCCAGGTGTGTTACTATAGTACAGTTGTGTTACTATAGTAAAGTTCCCCTGTTCTGACCCTCCGGTGTGTTACTATAGTAAAGTTCCCCTGTTCTGACCCCCAGGTGTGTTACTGTAGTACAGTTCCCCTGTTCTGACCCTCCGGTGTGTTACTATAGTAAAGTTCCCCTGTTCTGACCCCCAGGTGTGTTACTGTAGTAAAGTTCCCCTGTTCTGACCCCCAGGTGTGTTACTGTAGTACAGTTCCCCTGTTCTGACCCCCAGGTGTGTTACTATAGTACAGTTGTGTTACTATAGTAAAGTTCCCCTGTTCTGACCCCCAGGTGTGTTACTGTAGTAAAGTTCCCCTGTTCTGACCCCCAGGTGTGTTACTGTAGTACAGTTCCCCTGTTCTGACCCCCAGGTGTGTTACTATAGTAAAGTTCCCCTGTTCTGACCCTCCGGTGTGTTACTATAGTAAAGTTCCCCTGTTCTGACCCCCAGGTGTGTTACTATAGTAAAGTTCCCCTGTTCTGACCCCCAGGTGTGTTACTATAGTAAAGTTCCCCTGTTCTGACCCCCAGGTGTGTTACTATAGTAAAGTTCCCCTGTTCTGACCCTCAGGTGTGTTACTATAGTACAGTTCCCCTGTTCTGACCCCCAGGTGTGTTACTGTAGTACAGTTCCCCTGTTCTGACCCCCAGGTGTGTTACTGTAGTACAGTTCCCCTGTTCTGACCCCCAGGTGTGTTACTATAGTACAGTTCCCCTGTTCTGACCCCCAGGTGTGTTACTGTAGTACAGTTCCCCTGTTCTGACCCCCAGGTGTGTTACTATAGTAAAGTTCCCCTTTTCTGACCCTCAGGTGTGTTACTATAGTAAAGTTCCCCTGTTCTGACCCCCAGGTGTGTTACTGTAGTACAGTTCCCCTGTTCTGACCCCCAGGTGTGTTACTATAGTAAAGTTCCCCTGTTCTGACCCAGGTGTGTTACTATAGTACAGTTCCCCTGTTCTGACCCCCAGGTGTGTTACTATAGTAAAGTTCCCCTGTTCTGACCCCCAGGTGTGTTACTATAGTAAAGTTCCCCTGTTCTGACCCTCAGGTGTGTTACTATAGTACAGTTCCCCTGTTCTGACCCTCAGGTGTGTTACTGTAGTACAGTTCCCCTGTTCTGACCCCCAGGTGTGTTACTATAGTACAGTTGTGTTACTATAGTAAAGTTCCCCTGTTCTGACCCAGGTGTGTTACTATAGTACAGTTCCCCTGTTCTGACCCCCAGGTGTGTTACTATAGTAAAGTTCCCCTGTTCTGACCCCCAGGTGTGTTACTATAGTAAAGTTCCCCTGTTCTGACCCTCAGGTGTGTTACTATAGTACAGTTCCCCTGTTCTGACCCTCAGGTGTGTTACTGTAGTACAGTTCCCCTGTTCTGACCCCCAGGTGTGTTACTATAGTAAAGTTCCCCTGTTCTGACCCCCAGGTGTGTTACTATAGTAAAGTTCCCCTGTTCTGACCCCCAGGTGTGTTACTATAGTAAAGTTCCCCTGTTCTGACCCCCAGGTGTGTTACTATAGGAAAGTTCCCCTGTTCTGACCCCCAGGTGTGTTACTATAGTAAAGTTCCCCTGTTCTGACCCCCAGGTGTGTTACTATAGTAAAGTTCCCCTGTTCTGACCCTCAGGTGTGTTACTATAGTACAGTTCCCCTGTTCTGACCCCCAGGTGTGTTACTATAGTAAAGTTCCCCTGTTCTGACCCTCAGGTGTGTTACTATAGTAAAGTTCCCCTGTTCTGACCCTCAGGTGTGTTACTATAGTAAAGTTCCCCTCTTCTGACCCTCAGGTGTGTTACTATAGTAAAGTTCCCCTGTTCTGACCCTCAGGTGTGTTACTATAGTAAAGTTCCCCTCTTCTGACCCTCAGGTGTGTTACTATAGTAAAGTTCCCCTCTTCTGACCCCCAGGTGTGTTACTGTAGTAAAGTTCCCCTGTTCTGACCCCCAGGTGTGTTACTGTAGTAAAGTTCCCCTGTTCTGACCCCCAGGTGTGTTACTGTAGTAAAGTTCCCCTGTTCTGACCCCCAGGTGTGTTACTATAGTAAAGTTCCCCTCTTCTGACCCCCAGGTGTGTTACTATAGTAAAGTTCCCCTCTTCTGACCCTCAGGTGTGTTACTGTAGTACAGTTCCCCTGTTCTGACCCCCAGGTGTGTTACTATAGTAAAGTTCCCCTGTTCTGACCCTCAGGTGTGTTACTATAGTAAAGTTCCCCTGTTCTGACCCTCAGGTGTGTTACTATAGTAAAGTTCCCCTCTTCTGACCCTCAGGTGTGTTACTGTAGTACAGTTCCCCTGTTCTGACCCTCAGGTGTGTTACTATAGTAAAGTTCCCCTGTTCTGACCCTCCGGTGTGTTACTATAGTAAAGTTCCCCTGTTCTGACCCTCAGGTGTGTTACTATAGTAAAGTTCCCCTCTTCTGACCCTCAGGTGTGTTACTATAGTAAAGTTCCCCTCTTCTGACCCCCAGGTGTGTTACTATAGTAAAGTTCCCCTGTTCTGACCCTCAGGTGTGTTACTATAGTAAAGTTCCCCTGTTCTGACCCTCAGGTAGGGCTGGGCGATATGGCTGAAAACTGTATCACGATATAAGTGTTTCATATCGGTCGATATCGATAATTATTGAATTTTTTTATAACATATTTAAAATAAGGACCAGTCCAGGAGACAAATATATTACATTTAAAGATTTTTTTATTTTAAACTTAACCTACCTTTGATTATAATCCCATCAGTTATAAAGGCAGAAATGTCAACACGACCATGGAAAACTCAAAAGTCTAAAATCACAATGAACACTTAACAATTATCTCTTAACATTAAGGTGCAAAATTAAAGAATACGTAAGAAATGCTTTATAAAGGGGTGGGCGATATGGCAAAAATATAATATTACGATTTCTTTCTATAAATTCTATAAATCTATTTCTTTCTATTTTCTATAAATTATACATTGATACTTATTAAAGCTATTAATAAAGTTATTAGTCAAGAGCAGTGAGTGATTTTCTCTTTACATTTTGTTGTTTTATTAACATTAAAGGGATAGTTCTCCTAAAAATTCTAATTTTCATAATTTACTCTCTCACGTTGTTTTAAACTCGAATAAGTTTCTTTCTTCTGTTGAAAATAAAAGTTATTTGGAAGAATGACCAACAGTTGATGTACCCCAGTGACTTCCATAGTATATTTTTATGGAAGTCAATGGGGACCAGCTACTGTTTGGATACCCACATTCTTCAAAATATTAATATTAGAAAATATTAGATAATTTTTATTTTTGGGTGAACTATCCCTTTAAGGATAGTTTACTATTACTGTCTCTTTAAGAGCTGCGCGCGACGCGTCTATTATACACGCATTTGACAAACAGATTTTCTCTCAATTTTCTCAAGTTTGCTTTTACTTTAGACATATCCGACTAGTTTATGTAAACCTTGTGTGTATATAACAGTATTAGCAAAATAAGACTCGAAAGATAACTTAGTATTCAGGCGCTGGTAGACAGGCTTTTAGTGCATGTGAGCTTCACATGTATGCGCTGAGAAACGCACACGCTAGAACGCATCAGCACGCGAATAACAGAGAAACTGACGACGGTCTTGCATAATCTGCAGACGACATTGGTCTGACTACGGTCAGACTTTAAGTCAGGCGAGCTGACTTTTTCTGTTTTATCTAGTTACTAGAGAGTGAGTGCCTTTGTTCATGCAATCAAACTTGCTTTGCTGGTTGGTTCCAACGAAAAAAAAAATAAAAATTATCGAACGTTTTATCGAACACATTTTTTATTGATATTGATTAGGTGTCTATCGCGATACATATCGTTATCGTTTTATCGCCCAGCCCTACCCCCAGGTGTGTTACTGTAGTACAGTTCCCCTGTTCTGACCCCCAGGTGTGTTACTGTAGTACAGTTCCCCTGTTCTGACCCCCAGGTGTGTTACTATAGTAAAGTTCCCCTGTTCTGACCCTCAGGTGTGTTACTATAGTAAAGTTCCCCTGTTCTGACCCTCAGGTGTGTTACTGTAGTACAGTTCCCCTGTTCTGACCCCCAGGTGTGTTACTATAGTAAAGTTCCCCTGTTCTGACCCTCAGGTGTGTTACTATAGTAAAGTTCCCCTGTTCTGACCCTCAGGTGTGTTACTATAGTACAGTTCCCCTGTTCTGACCCTCAGGTGTGTTACTATAGTAAAGTTCCCCTGTTCTGACCCTCAGGTGTGTTACTATAGTACAGTTCCCCTGTTCTGACCCCCAGGTGTGTTACTATAGTAAAGTTCCCTTGTTCTGACCCTCAGGTGTGTTACTATAGTACAGTTCCCCTGTTCTGACCCCCAGGTGTGTTACTATAGTAAAGTTCCCCTGTTCTGACCCTCAGGTGTGTTACTATAGTAAAGTTCCCCTGTTCTGACCCCCAGGTGTGTTACTATAGTAAAGTTCCCCTGTTCTGACCCTCAGGTGTGTTACTATAGTAAAGTTCCCCTCTTCTGACCCTCAGGTGTGTTACTATAGTAAAGTTCCCCTGTTCTGACCCTCAGGTGTGTTACTATAGTAAAGTTCCCCTCTTCTGACCCCTAGGTGGAGAAGAAGAGCCAGGCGACGGTGTTGACCGCTGCTCTCCTGCTGTCCGGGATTCCCTCCGAGCTCATCAGCCGCTCCATGGACACCTACAGGAAGATGAGCCTCGTGTTCTCAGACCTGTGTGTGTACTTCTTCAGCTTCGTCATGTGTCACGAGCTGCTGCTGCTGTGTGGCTCTGACGGCTCCTGAGACACACACACACACACACACACACACACACACACACACACACTCCTATCCTGTGGCCATCACTGCTGTGAAACACACGTTTTCTGCAAGCCTGAGCTCCATCCGTCACGTTTACTGTCCTCCGTCTTCATCTCCAGTAGTTTCCTCAGTCAGTGGAGGTGAGGGTTAATGTCGACCGCTGCGAGACTAGTGAAGCGCTCGTCCAACCCAGCAGAGTTTAACAGATTCATGTATAACACTAAAATCATAAGAACTTGAAGCCTGTTTTTGCATCCTCTTATATCTGTAATCACTGTTTCAGTTTAATGTGATGTGGAGTGATGAATGATCCAGATCCGTCAGTCTCCTGTCGGACCAGCAGAACCAGCAGGGTTACGTCAGACTTCTGTTTTCTCTGTGTTTCTGAAGAAAAGCACATTCTCTGATTTGCCGTCGTTCAGCGTTGATGATGTGTTTTATTATTTCATGAGACTTTAGTATTATTGCGCTGCTCATAAACATGAGTTTACCGTAGATCTGCATGATCTATTGATTTCTGTTTGATTTACTGTAAATACAGTAATGTTTTGTCATTATGGTACAGATTATCACAGTTGTTTCTGATCATGTTTACATATTCCTGCAAAACTGATATTCTAATGTATATCTGTGTTTTTCACACTATTATGAGGCGAATTATGAGCTGTAATAATATCTTTGATTATACCAATAAACATAAACGTGTCCTTCTGACTGCTGTCCTCAGTTCTCTTTCCAACAATCGTTCGGTATCTCATTATGGGAACTCCTCAGGCATGACCAATGACACGACACCTGCCAACCTTAGCAGACCAATCGCTGCCGTGATCAGAGTCCCGCCTCCCTGTATATAAACCCTGCCGGTTCATCATTCTCCCTCTCTTCCCCGTGGAAGATTTTCAGAAGCTGTCCTCGGCAGATTTCGGGAATTATTTGCTTAACAGTTTTCAGATGAGCCGCAAGGTAACGTCCCTAACGCTATAGTTCCTTAAGTTGTTGAGTGACTCTGTCAATTAGAGTGAGATAACTAACGCGTCAGGGCAAGTGTTCTGCTTTAAGTTTGCAGTTATTTTCCAAGTTTTTGGGTTGCTCACCACGCTCCAAAGAGAAGGACAAGGAGAGCTCTCTAATCACAGCACATCTCCATACTAGTTGTCACGTTGTGGTGGACTTGCCGTACGAAGAGTCTGCAGGCTCCATCATGGATACTGTGAAAGAGCCGGAGAGCCCCGGAGGAAAAGGCCGTCCTCCGCATCATGTGCTTGTGGAATGTGGATTTCTGCAAAGGACTCACACGATCTCTGCATCTCCTGCTGTGGCAGTAATCACGCTCAGGCAGCGCTATCCCACCCCGAGGGCTGCCCGCACTGCGCGATGTTCTCGGCTAAGGCCCGAGAGAGGAGACTCCGCGAGGCAGTCGCTGGTAAGTCGGACCCATGCCTCTCTGCTCAACCCAGAGAGGAACCCGTCCTGTTTGATCCGTTAGCGGGAGAGGAAGATGACGATGACGAGGTGTTGATGCTATTCTTCCCCTGAATCAGTCCTGTCCGCCGAGTGCACAGGATAAGAGTTCACCCTCCCCTGTACAGATGGATCTAATCGAAGCCTGTTGCAGAGCCGCGGGAGGAGATATGCATCAACGCAGAGTTAAACCTGCATACGTCTCGCGGAGCTGTGGACGGAGAATGGGCTTAGCGGTCGAGGGAGGGAGATCGGTGTGGCTGGGCCTGTCAGGACTCTCTGGCAAAGAGAAAGTGGAGTTTTTGGATGCCCCGATTGATCCAAAGGCCATGTTCGGTGCAGCGATTACAGTGATGAGACAGCAATGTGTCCTGCGGAAAAAAAGGGGGCAGCATTCGAGGTCGGCCTCCCTAGAAAGCAGCATCTCGGCCTCATCACCCGAGCTCAGGGAGACGGGGACACTCGGACCATCAGCCTTTCGTCCCGCTCCACCACAACAGCAGGGAAGCCCAGCGGCAGCAGCGAAACCCCGGTCGGCTTCCCCTCAGGGGAACGAGACGAGGCCTGAGGCGCTGATCTGTCATCAGGGAGGGTTTGGAGACTTGCTCTGTCCCATCCCTTTAGAACGACTCCTCTCTCCCTCCCGCGGGGAAAAGGAGGAGGAATTTAAGTGTGAAACAGGTTCATGTGGACAGTTCAAAGTCCAATGTGTGTGTGTGTGTGTGTGTGTACGGCCTATGTTATTCAGGAGCCCCCCCAGAGATGTGTCCCTCCCTCCACCGGTGAGGTTTGTTCTGAGGAAGGAAGTTCACAAGCATCCCATCAAAAATAAAGTTTTCTCTGACTCATCCAGGCCGAGGGCTGGACGAAATCACGTGACTTATTCGTTCTTCAGAAAGCTTTTAACCTATTGGACTCATGTAAATCACAGGCCCAGCGCCGATGAGTCTGGGTCAGATTGTCACTTCAGTGGCATGGCAGAGGCTAAGCAGAAACACGTCCAGACTCCTCCGTGAGCTTCAGAAGAGCGTGGTCCACTCACTCCCCTCCACGGCAGACACCGAGGCCAGGAGGCGTGGATGGACGTCTGAGAGACGCCCCAATACACATACACACATTCTTTCCTTTTAACTCAGAATATAAGTACTTTTTTATCGCCTAGTTATGACTTTCTAGTTGTGTTAGCTGAACTCTAAGTGCTTATATTCAAGTGTAAGAACGTTTCTCTACTTATATCTTCCAGACATATCTTTTCTTGGTACCGATTAATCCTCTGGGTTTGCCTTAGCTAAATATATATAGTAGGTTACGATAAAATGTATTAAACTCTGTTTGCCATCGTTTGGAGTAAAAATGACCAGTTCTAACACCATCATAAAACATGCAAATTCGTCTGTCAGAAGGAGATAAAGAAACTCTTCGCTAAAGAGTAGTATTGGTCAGTTCACCCGACACAGGTGTGGACGAAGTCTTCCTTAGAGGACAATGACGATGGCTCATCGCTTTCTTAGTCTTATTCTGTGAACTCTCGCTCTTTGTGTTTTATCTTAGTCTTCTCTCTAGTCTCCGGCTCCTTGCCTTGGTTTAGTCTTTCTTCCGTGCTCATTCATTTCTGTCTCCGGGGGAAACGGACTCACCCTGATTTTCCAGCAACTTTGCTTTCAAGTAAACCTTTTAAACTTCCTTTAAACGACACGCTTTCCGGAAGAATGCTTCAAACTCACGGACACAGCGAGGATCATCACACACACACACACACATTCTTGCTCAGCCCCAAAGATCCATGCAAGTATTATTTCTATCGAGATTTAGATATTTGCCATTCTGTGATCTGCTATCTCTTTCTTTCTTTACTTTTCGTAATTCTGTTTATATGTATTCTTTGTTTAAGTATAGTCGTACGTATTCGTGAGTTCATTAATTAAAACCCATTATAGGCTGGATTGTCTCTGTCTGCTGCTCACATAACAAAGTCTCTTAAATGTGTGATCTTAAGCTACAAGCTTTATATCGTTGAGTATTTATAGTGATCTAATAGAACAGAAAAGTTATTCATGACCAGAAGAAAACCCTTTCTCGTGAGTTGATAATAAGATCGTAGGCCTACTGTCGTTTCGGTGGACGAACAGATTATTCGATGTGAAATTAATTCTGTTAAAGGTTATTCTGAAAATTGATCTAGCCTATCTATATATTCATAATTGATTATAATTCGTTGTAATTAATGATCCATATAAATAGATACACATACATGGGCGATTTAAAATGTGTAGGCAATAGTTGATCATAACCATGATTAATGATTAATTATATATGTTTGAGCTAATTCGCTACAAGAGGAAATAGTCTACTTGGGTCTCATGTTGGATTCAGGGATGTTTCGAGGTTTCCTATCAGAGGATTGCATCAGTTGTCTCCTCTTTGTCTGCGAGGGAGACCGGTGTCTTTCAGGAGTGTCTTCGGCTGCTAGGCCTGATGTCCTCAGCGGGGTCAGTGGTTCTCCTGGGACGGCTGCCAATGACGGATCTGCAGAACCGGACACCGCGTTCGCACCAGGAGCCGTCTCAGCCGCAGAGAGCACATCTCACCGGACGGCACACCCCGTCTGTTCTCAGATCAGGCTGCCCTCTGGCACTGAGGAGAGTGGAGAGGACGGATGCGTCTCCCGCGGGCTGGGGCGCGGCGTTCGAGGGCAGAACAGAGAGAGAAGCACATGAGTTACAGTGTTTCTAGCTCAGGCAATGTGTGCATTTTCTCAGAAATCATCATGTGTTGGTCAGAGAGTGACTTTCCCAACTAAACATCAGTCCAGAGATTCACACCAAAGCTCAGTCTTCAAGCATCTTCCAGTTTAACCAGTACAGGTTTGACTTTATAAAGACAAAGGCAGGCACGGCTATTTATTTGAACAGCCTAATATTCCTTTTTCTTCCCTTTCTATAATAACAGATTTTTCTTTATGTTTTCATTTCGAATAAATTGTGCAGTGTTCCCAATGCTTTTGCGTGTATTGAAATAAAAGTTATTATAAGGATTTTGAGCTTTACTCACTTTTTTTGAACACAACTGTATATCAGAGGAAAGTGGACAGAGAAGAAGAAGAATGTCATTTTGAGGAGCTTTACACTCAGATGAAGTGATACTGGGAACATCTGACTGCTGTCTTCATCGTATTCTATTGTATTTGCTGTATCTTATCGGAATTGTGTATTTCTGAACAATGAATCGAGTCGCAAATCTGATTTTTTTTAATTTGTTTTAAAGAATTACAACTACGGTCAAGGGGATACATAAACAACAACAACAGCAAAGACAAATGTATAAAGAAACAGTGACTTAAAAGTTAAATAAAACAGTCAAAATCTTGACAAATTGAAACACACTGCATCTTATTTTTAAACACAACATTGTGTTTTAGGTATTGCTGAATTTCTAATCATAAAATTAAAAACAAAGGCTTATTTCCTCCAAATTTACATTTATAAATAGTAAATATATCTTAAAGAAGTATCAGATTAATTAAGTGATATTATGATAAGATTAGTGATGGATGGGAACGCACAAGCGTCTGAACACGTGACACTCTGACGTCATCATGCGAGTGTTTGAGCGACAGCAGTGGATTTGTACTAAATCACGAAAACAACATGACACACACACACACACACACACACACACACACACACACACGTTTGAAGGAGATCCCGATTCCAGCCCACTGTAGTGCTTGAGCAGAGAAAGATCCTCGGTAATGCTACATCTGGTAAGGTTTGAATGTAATTTTTTGGTGACTTTATTTACTTAAATATTTTATTATTGGTTTGATTTGTATTTTCTGTTTGCGGTATAAAGTCTCTAATTTAAATAAAGCCATAAAAGGAATAGTTTTACGAACGTTAATTTTTGGACGAACTGGAATCTGTCCCTTTAATAAAAGTAAAGAGCGGAAGTGGTCATCATGCAGCCGGAAGTGTTTGTGTGTTTGCACTCACTGAAGCGACATCATGGGACGAGAGTCACGGTAAATCTTTCCATGTTTATTCAATTTCATTTGATTATCACGTTTAACTGTTTTTGTAATATTTCCAGTGTGAATTGCACGCGTGTATTATGAAGGTGTTATTAATACCCCCGCGCTGCGAATGAAACAATCATAATCATAAGACGTAAACTCTACGTTTGAGCTCACTAACTAACTCACTAACTAACTGAATAACTACGGTAACTAACTAACTGACTGACTGACTGACTCACTCACTAACTAACTAACTCACTAACTAATGTTTGCAATAAATGGTTTAATCGAGAACACGTAGAGGAGGTTAGTGAGTCCCCCTGCTATATCGCGCCATTATGTTGTTTACATCACAATTAAATACAGTTTAATTCATTACGTCATAACAACGCAGTCAGCTTCCATAAAATTAGCTTCCATATTTTACTTTTGTCTAATTTACAGATATATGTCGACCTCTGTTGTAAATAATTATTAATCATACTAATAATAATTATTATTTAATATATTATTATAATATATTATTATTTTATAATATTTGCACAAAGGTGTTTTTCAGTCTTTTTAACGTTGTATATAATGTGGAGCCAGTATAATAAAACTAAATTTCTATCATTTTCAGTTGAAACATAAACAACACTATTAGCTGTTTCTTTAAAATGTTTTAAAGTCACCATGAAATCATTAGACAATTATTTTTTTTAATAGAATTTTGCCATGTTTATTATAAATGATTTATCTGGACATTGTCAAACATTTCATGATTCTGTACGATTCCGATTCACAAACTTGTGATTCAATTCCAACTGCGATTCAGTATCGATTCAGTTGTGTATGAATATATTTGGATAAAAGCGTCTGCCAAATGCATACGTAGTTATGCATCTCCTGTAGAGTTGTTCTCCTCCTGTAGAGTTGTTGTCCTGCTGTAGAGTTGTTGTCCTGCTGTAGAGTTGTTGTCCTGCTGTAGAGTTGTTCTCCTGCTGTAGAGTTGTTCTCCTCCTGTAGAGTTGTTCTCCTCCTGTAGAGTTGTTCTCCTCCTGTAGAGTTGTTGTCCTGCTGTAGAGTTGTTGTCCTGCTGTAGAGTTGTTCTCCTGCTGTAGAGAGTTGTTCTCCTCCTGTAGAGTTGTTGTCCTGCTGTAGAGTTGTTGTCCTGCTGTAGAGTTGTTGTCCTGCTGTAGAGTTGTTGTCCTGCTGTAGAGTTGTTGTCCTGCTGTAGAGTTGTTGTCCTGCTGTAGAGTTGTTGTCCTGCTGTAGAGTTGTTGTCCTGCTGTAGAGTTGTTGTCCTGCTGTAGAGTTGTTGTCCTGCTGTAGAGTTGTTGTTCTCCTCCCGTAGAGAGTTGTTCTCCTCCTGTAGAGTTGTTCTCCTCCCGTAGAGAGTTGTTCTCCTCCCGTAGAGAGTTGTTCTCCTCCTGTAGAGTTGTTCTCCTCCTGTAGAGTTGTTCTCCTCCCGTAGAGAGTTGTTCTCCTCCTGTAGAGTTGTTCTCCTCCCGTAGAGAGTTGTTCTCCTCCCGTAGAGTTGTTCTCCTGCTGTAGAGTTGTTCTCCTCCCGTAGAGAGGTTCTCCTGCCGTAGAGTTGTTCTCCTCCTGTAGAGAGTTGTTCTCCTCCTGTAGAGAGTTGTTCTCCTCCTGTAGAGAGTTGTTCTCCTCCTGTAGAGAGTTGTTCTCCTCCTGTAGAGAGTTGTTCTCCTGCTGTAGAGTTGTTCTCCTGCTGTAGAGTTGTTCTCCTGCTGTAGAGTTGTTCTCCTGCTGTAGAGTTGTTCTCCTGCTGTAGAGTTGTTCTCCTGCTGTAGAGTTGTTCTCCTGCTGTAGAGTTGTTCTCCTCCTGTAGAGAGTTGTTCTCCTCCTGTAGAGAGTTGTTCTCCTCCTGTAGAGAGTTGTTCTCCTCCTGTAGAGAGTTGTTCTCCTCCTGTAGAGAGTTGTTCTCCTCCTGTAGAGAGTTGTTCTCCTCCTGTAGAGAGTTGTTCTCCTCCTGTAGAGTTGTTCTCCTCCTGTAGAGAGTTGTTCTCCTCCTGTAGAGTTGTTCTCCTGCTGTAGAGTTGTTCTCCTGCTGTAGAGTTGTTCTCCTGCTGTAGAGTTGTTCTCCTGCTGTAGAGTTGTTCTCCTGCTGTAGAGTTGTTCTCCTGCTGTAGTTGTTCTCCTGCTGTAGAGTTGTTCTCCTGCTGTGTGCTGTAGTTGTTCTCCTGCTGTAGAGAGTTGTTCTCCTCCTGTAGAGTTGTTCTCCTGCTGTAGAGTTGTTCTCCTGCTGTAGAGTTGTTCTCCTGCTGTAGAGTTGTTCTCCTCCCGTAGAGAGTTGTTCTCCTCCCGTAGAGAGTTGTTCTCCTCCCGTAGAGAGTTGTTCTCCTCCCGTAGAGAGTTGTTCTCCTCCCGTAGAGAGTTGTTCTCCTCCTGTAGAGTTGTTCTCCTGCTGTAGAGTTGTTCTCCTCCCGTAGAGAGTTGTTCTCCTCCCGTAGAGAGTTGTTCTCCTCCCGTAGAGAGTTGTTCTCCTCCCGTAGAGAGGTTCTCCTGCTGTGTGCTGTAGTTGTTCTCCTGCTGTAGAGTTGTTCTCCTCCTGTAGAGAGTTGTTCTCCTGCTGTAGAGTTGTTCTCCTCCTGTAGAGAGTTGTTCTCCTGCTGTAGAGTTGTTCTCCTGCTGTAGAGTTGTTCTCCTGCTGTAGAGTTGTTCTCCTCCCGTAGAGAGTTGTTCTCCTCCCGTAGAGAGTTGTTCTCCTCCCGTAGAGAGTTGTTCTCCTCCCGTAGAGAGTTGTTCTCCTCCCGTAGAGAGGTTCTCCTGCTGTGTGCTGTAGTTGTTCTCCTGCTGTAGAGTTGTTCTCCTCCTGTAGAGAGTTGTTCTCCTCCTGTAGAGTTGTTCTCCTGCTGTAGAGTTGTTCTCCTCCCGTAGAGAGTTGTTCTCCTCCCGTAGAGAGTTGTTCTCCTCCCGTAGAGAGTTGTTCTCCTCCCGTAGAGAGGTTCTCCTGCCGTAGAGTTGTTCTCCTCCTGTAGAGAGTTGTTCTCCTCCTGTAGAGAGTTGTTCTCCTCCTGTAGAGAGTTGTTCTCCTCCTGTAGAGTTGTTCTCCTCCTGTAGAGTTGTTCTCCTGCTGTAGAGTTGTCCTCCTGCTGTAGAGTTGTCCTCCTGCTGTAGAGTTGTCCTCCTGCTGTAGAGTTGTCCTCCTGCTGTAGAGTTGTCCTCCTGCTGTAGAGTTGTCCTCCTGCTGTAGAGTTGTTCTCCTCCTGTAGAGTTGTTCTCCTCCTGTAGAGTTGTTCTCCTGCTGTAGAGTTGTTCTCCTGCTGTAGAGTTGTCCTCCTGCTGTAGAGTTGTTCTCCTGCTGTAGAGAGTTGTTCTCCTGCTGTAGAGAGTTGTTCTCCTGCTGTAGAGAGTTGTTCTCCTGCTGTAGAGTTGTTCTCCTGCTGTAGAGTTGTTCTCCTGCTGTAGAGTTGTTCTCCTGCTGTAGAGTTGTTCTCCTGCTGTAGAGTTGTTCTCCTCCTGTAGAGTTGTTCTCCTCCCGTAGAGAGGTTCTCCTGCTGTAGAGAGTTGTTCTCCTGCTGTAGAGTTGTTCCCCTCCTGTAGAGTTGTTCCCCTCCTGTAGAGTTGTTCCCCTCCTGTAGAGTTGTTCCCCTCCTGTAGAGTTGTTCTCCTCCAGTAGAGTTGTTCTCCTCCAGTAGAGTTGTTCTCCTCCAGTAGAGTTGTTTTCCTCCAGTAGAGTTGTTCTCCTCCAGTAGAGTTGTTCTCCTCCAGTAGAGTTGTTCTCCACCAGTAGAGTTGTTCTCCTGCCGTAGAGTTGTTCTCCTGCCGTAGAGTTGTTCTCCTGCCGTAGAGTTGTTCTCCTGCCGTAGAGTTGTTCTCCTGCCGTAGAGAGTTGTTCTCCTGCCGTAGAGAGTTGTTCTCCTGCCGTAGAGAGTTGTTCTCCTGCCGTAGAGAGTTGTTCTCCTGCCGTAGAGAGTTGTTCTCCTGCCGTAGAGAGTTGTTCTCCTGCCGTAGAGAGTTGTTCTCCTGCCGTAGAGAGTTGTTCTCCTGCCGTAGAGTTGTTCTCCTGCCGTAGAGAGTTGTTCTCCTGCCGTAGAGAGTTGTTCTCCTGCCGTAGAGAGTTGTTCTCCTGCCGTAGAGTTGTTCTCCTGCCGTAGAGAGTTGTTCTCCTGCCGTAGAGAGTTGTTCTCCTGCCGTAGAGAGGTTGTTCTCCTGCCGTAGAGAGTTGTTCTCCTGCCGTAGAGTTGTTCTCCTGCCGTAGAGAGTTGTTCTCCTGCCGTAGAGAGTTGTTCTCCTGCCGTAGAGAGTTGTTCTCCTGCCGCACAGTTGTTCTCCTCCTGTAGAGTTCATGAATTACTGACCTCAAGCCGTCCTAGGTGTATATGACATTATATTAAAATCGTATCTTTTTTTAAAACTCACCCGCGTCTCGCCTGTGTCTCATCCATGTCTCGCCCTCGTCTTATCCGCATGCCGCTCGTGTCTCAGCTTTGGCTCGCCCACATCTCACCCGCGTCTCACCCACGTCTCACCCGCGTCTCACAGTGCCTCGCCCGCGCCTGTGTCTCGTGTCTCGCCCGTGTCTCACCGCTGTCTCTGCCTCAGGCACTACCGGAAGCGCTCCAGCTCGAGGGCCCGGTCCGCCAGCAGGTCCAAGAGCCGCTCGCCCGACTCCAAGCGCTCGAAGAAAGAGGATCCGGCCGGGTCACGAGCCCGTGATCGCAGCAGGAGAGAGCGCTCTCGCAGCAGAGAGAGGAGGAGGTCACGCTCCAGAGACCGCAAGAGGCCGAGGTCAGGACACACACACACACACACACACACACACACACACACACACACACACACACTCACACACAGACACACACACACACTGCTGTCATGTGCTCACGGCCCCGTCACATCTCTTCACAGGCGCTCCAGGAGTCGGGACAGGAGACGCACCAGCCGAGAGCGCAGGAGGAGCAAGAGCAGGAGCAGAGGGAGGAGGTCAGTCTCACACACACACACACACACACACACACACACACACGCCTGAACACTTCTGCTGATCGTGTTAAGCAGGGGTCCGGGACCACTAGGGACTGCGGCTGTGTATAGTCTGTATAACTCCACAGGAGTGGCGCCGTGAGGGACAGATCACCAACGGCAGTTCTACAGTATGAGCTGGAAATCCAAACATTCACGATCATCACTCCTAACGCTCAAACGTTCATCTAGAGACGTGTGCTGTTATCAGGAGAATGTGTGTGTGTGTGTAAGCTGAAGTATCAGTGCTTCACTGCAGGATATGGAGGAGCGATCACTGACACTTTCTCCTCATGACAGCAGAAACAACTGTAAAATAATACAGAATTTGAAACGGTACAGGTCTACTTTTAATCCTGTGCACTCACAATAACAAGAACATGTTGAGCTTTTGTAAAATGTTGAAAACTTAACTGGAGCGCGTCACAGAAATGAACACGTTTCTCACGGACATTAGAGGTATATCTGTAGAGAGCCTGAAGCGTCTGTATGAAGCGAAAGCAAACACTGAGTGTGTGATGCGCAGGAAGGGTGTGTGTCTCTGCAGAGACGGCGAGTCTGTGTGCTCGCTCTGTGACAGCAGACAATACGTGTCTGTGTCGTTAGTGTTGATTAAACACAACATCACTCGCTGCTCTTGACTGAAGAACTTTAATTGTAAGCATCAGTCTGTATTTAATACTTACAGTGGAAACTATCCAGTGTTATTTCACTTTTGATTACTTTAGTGTTAGCAGTATTTCTTACCGGACTGCTGTCAGATCCCCCTGGAAAACTAAAGCCGTCTTTATTTCATTTTGCTCTTCATTCTATTGTTTATTTGTGGTATAATTTGCAATTTGTTTATTTTTTATTTAGTTCAAAGTTTCAAATAAAGCCTGTGTGTGTGTGTGTGTGTGTGTGTGTGTGTTTTGCAAGCTATTGCAACAAAATTACCCAAATTATGAGATAATGTTAAAAATATGTGGCAGTTTTCCCTGTGGTATCGAAAATTGTATCGAATGTTGATATTTTTCTAAGGCATCGAAATTAGACAACACGGATCTATGAATTATTTAACTCACAAATCGTTAATTTCTTCACAGTAAAATATAGACCTTCAAAATGTATATAAATGTCATATGTATACAGAATTATACAGTATGTGTGTGTGTGTGTGTGTATATATATATGTGTGTGTATATGTAAGGAATAATTGACGACAGGCCGTTGAATTATTAGAAAAATAATGCACACCCGAGGTGGTAATGCGGTCATGACGCGAAGCGGAGTTACACCTCGGGTGTGCATTATTTTTCTAATAATTCAACGGCCTGAAGTCAATTATTCCGCTTATACTACAGTTACCACACCTCGAAACATTGTTCAGATTATGTATTTCAAGACGTTTGTAAAGTTTTTGTCATTAAAACGCTCTTGTATGTAGGACTAATTTCTTACGCATCTAATCCAATGCCTCCGTTGCTAATTCCATAACGTCATTTTAGAGTTAGTAACGGAGGATTGAGCCGCTGATAGCAGACTAATGCTGGGGACACACGACTAGCTGACGCATTCTCTGACTGTTTTCATCGCAGCATAAAAAAAAGCATGTGCGTCAATATTATTATTTATTTTATTTATTAATTCAATTCCTTTTAATTAATTCGAATTAATTCTTTTTTTCCTATTATTGACAGATGACAGACTAGCTAAATAAATGAAACACAAAGCCTTTTTAACAAGTAGGCCTATCCATAATTATTTATTTGTTATATTATCTGCAATAATAATCCGTGCTGCAGGACTATCCATTTATTTAGCCTATATTCAGTTTAATTTTCTATTGATTGGGCTATAGATAGGACTATATACTTTATTTATTCAAATTAAACTGCATGTTTCCATTGATTGTGAAGCTAGACATTGAAAATTCCAGATCAAGCTCATGCGGCTAAATGTTTTTTCTTGTTATGAATTGTATCCTATTTTCCGTTATTACCGTTAACTACGCGAAGTGATATGGAACTGTAATGCGGTCAAGACCTGCCTGGAACTACTTTAGCCGTGCGTTTCCCTGAAAATAATGCACACCTTAGAACGTTCGTCAACCAATCAGATTCAAGCATTCAACGGCCCTGTAGTATATTAGTATATATATATATATATATATATATATATATATATATACATATATATATACATACATACATACATACATACATACATACATACATACATATACACACACATTTTCTCCAGTTCTATATTGTGAGTCATGTAAATTCATTGAAGAACATTTAATGTTAATTATCTTTATTTTATAGGCAGTGTCACTCCTAGTTTTGTAAAGTGTTTTGAAAATGAGCAGCTTTGTCATGACAGCATCAGACATGTGTGTAGCGGCCCTCTGTGAGCCGAGGCTGGGTGAGTGAGCGCTGGTGTAATGTGATGCTGATGTTCCAGCAAGGAGAAGCCGGAGAATGGAGACCAGAGCGCTGAGAAGAAGAAGATGAAGGAGGAGAAGGAGGAGGAGAAGCCGGAAGACGTGAGTGCCCTCCGCTTATTAACCCCAGATCAGTGTGTGTGCATCCGTGCGCTCTAACGCCCTGACTCCGCAGCAAGACTTCGACCAGAACACGCTGGAGGAGGAGATGAGGAAGAGGAAGGAGCGCGTGGAGAAGTGGCGGGAGGAGCAGAGGAAGAAGGCCATGGAGAACATCGGCGAGATCAAGAAGGAGCTGGAGGAGATGAAGCAGGGCAAGAAGTGGAGCCTGGAGGATGATGACGGTCAGTGAACACCACACACTGCAGCACACACACTCACACACACTGCAGCACACACACTCACATACACTCACACACACTGCAGCACACACACTCACACACACTGCAGCACACACACTCACATACACTCACACACACTGCAGCACACACACTCACATACACTGCAGCACACACACTCACATACACTCACACACACTGCAGCACACACACTCACACACACTGCAGCACACACACTCACACACACTGCAGCACACACACTCACATACTCACACACACTGCAGCACACACACTCACATACACTCACACACACTGCAGCACACACACTCACATACACTGCAGCACACACACTCACATACACTCACACACACTGCAGCACACACACTCACACACACTGCAGCACACACACTCACACACACTGCAGCACACACACTCACATACACTCACACACACTGCAGCACACACACTCACATACACTCACACACACTGCAGCACACACACTCACATACACTCACACACACTGCAGCACACACACTCACATACACTCACACACACTGCAGCACACACACTCACATACACTCACACACACTGCAGCACACACACTCACACACACTGCAGCACACACACTCACATACACTCACACACACTGCAGCACACACACTCACATACACTCACACACACTGCAGCACACACACTCACACACACTGCAGCACACACACTCACACACACTCACACACACTGCAGCACACACACTCACATACACTCACACACACTGCAGCACACACACTCACATACACTCACACACACTGCAGCACACACACTCACATACACTCACACACACTGCAGCACACACACTCACACACACTGCAGCACACACACTCACACACACTCACACACACAGGTGCAAGACTGGGAACTTACTGACGGACTGAACCACACTCCCATGATGCACTGCGAACGGCAGTCCAATTAAAACCATGAAGAAATATTCAACTATATAGATATAACGTGTGATAAGTGTTTTGAGAGCGTAGGGAGACTGATTCAGTGATGTCACTGGTTGTGCTTCATGGGAGTGGGTGATTAGCTTGATGCGATTCTCTGATTGGTAAGGATCATGGGTAATGTAGTTTTCAACAGGAATTCCACTGTTAAACACGCTGAAATAATGTGTGCTGATGGCTTCAACAAAGGCGAATGGCATAATCCCCCCTGTGGTGTAAATCCAGCTTTTAATGTAGTTTATGTGTCTATGTGGTGTTTTTAATCCACTTTAAGACAAACCATGTGTAAATTCATAAGTCGACACTCACCAATCAGGTCAACGAGTGACTGGAGGCGGGGCTCATTTGCATATTCATAGAACCTTGTATACTATCTTTGATCACCAAAATTACATATTTAAATGTTTGTTGTATTTGAAAAATATGTCTTCATGTCTTAAAATATCTTGAATGTAACTCGACACCCTCGCCTCATTTAGTATGCGCGGTTCTATGAATATGCAAATGAGCCCCGCCTCCACTCACTCCCTCAGCTCAGAGATCCACTGGCTGACGATCACACGTTGATCTGATTGGTTACAAGGTAGTTTGTGACGTCAGAAACACCAGCGATTTCAAAGCGTGTTTTTGAGACTGTCTTTGGTTCACTGCAGTTTTAAGGAGGAAATACTCAGCAATGCTGTCGACTTATGAACTTACACATGGTTTGAGTTAAAGCAGATTAAAAACACCCCATAGACACATAAACAACATTAAAAGCTGGATTTACACCACAGGGGGCTTTAAATCCCATGGCCGTGAGCATGTAAACCAGTGAGCCCGGTGACGGCTGGGACTGATGGGACAAAAGGATGATTTCGCACAGCTCAGATTGTGCTGAGGAGTTCTGAACTGTGATTGGCCGGACCTTGAATAAACCCTGATATTACACTGGCTTTATACTGGAGTGAGATTATCAAGAGCTGACAGTCGGAGAGCTGTTGTTCACAGTGCTGTTGAGTAAAGGGAAGAGCGTTAGCATGAGGGGCTACGTCTACATGTGACCAGGTAATCCATTAGTCATCGCATCGACGGCTCAGTCGCACTGAAAAGCCTTCATGTAGAACACTCTTCTTTATTTGTTTTAAACAGCAATGTAGGAGAATAGTTATTATGCGCAGACAGCGGGAAACTCTGAATATTCGCGCATGTCAAAAGAAATATTGTGATTTGAAGCTTGTGATATAAACACACACACACAACCCGATCACATGATCAGCGTTCATGTTAGGGCTGTGACGGTATGGGATTTTTTCTTACCGCGGTGAATAAGCAACAAATATCGCGGTTTGGCGGTTAACCGACACCCCCCCCCCCCCCCAAAAAAAAAAAATCACCCGCGGCCGCATCACACACTGCAGACGCGATCAAGACCATGTAGCTTGTAAATGACAATGGAAATGAATAATCATAAAGCAGTATTCTTTATTAAAAAAATAAACAAATTAACATTTATATTAAATTGTAAATATTAATAATTAACTATTAATTAGGTAGTCTTAAGGCCGGCGACACACTGGCTGTGTGGTGTGAGTGTGGCGTTTCTGTTGCGTGTCTTTTTCTATGTCTTTGCACACCAGAAACATCGCTGCTGCTGCTAGGTGACATATACGCCTCATTGGTGATATATTCGACATATGGGGAGAGAGTTGTGTAAGGCCTAGGCTACTTAATGTTAAACATAAATAAATAGCAGCAAAGACAGCGTCGGCACTCGGCAGTATTGACGGCAAAATAGGCTACAGAATAATTCGTTCTGTATTGACAGGTGCAATATTTGAAAATCGATAATATTTTTTTAATTACATTTATATCTACATTTATGTCAAAACCTTAACTTTCAAACATCAAAATGTAGTTTATTAATATGTATTCATGTCAAAATGACATACAAACATCTTTTCCTATTATATTTTGCCAGGAAACGCTTCCAACAGGCTTGCGTGTCGCGTGAAAAATAGGCGTTGGTTCTATTTCTGGCATGCACGCGTTTTCCGCGCGGCTCCAGCCGCACCTGAGAAGCGCGTCTCACGCTCTCAAGCTCTAACCTGTTAACATGGGAGCTGAAATAAAAACGGACACGCCACGCAGCAGTGTGTCGCCGACCTAAGGTAGGTGTGCTGCACTTAAGTCCTGCAAACGCCACAGGATGGTTCATTTTTCTAAGATGTGGTCTAGTTATTGGTTAGTGGTATTTCCTCACGAGACGGATGTGCGCCTTGTCCAAATTCACCGGCTTCCCCTTAATTGTCACCTGCCTCAAAGGCGACACAGTATTTGGCTTAGACACTAGATTCGTGGCTATTTTTTTAATCATTCGGCTAGCGCCGTCAACTGTTATTTCCTATACCATATAAGAGAGATCGCTACTTGCAATTAAAATCTAACTCCAACTGTTTACGTTATGCTTGTCTTTTATTCCTGTGTTTGTTTGTATTTAATTGAACATTATCTGTAAACATCACAAAACCTAGCAGTTAATTAATAATAATCAGACACACACAAAAAATTAAATCCCCCATAGGCTATGTTTAACGGACTGTCCCTCGACTCCCTCCCTTGCACAGGAAGGGTTTTTTTTTTCTCCAGAACCTTGAACATGGGACTCGCAGAATACAGTAAATTATAAGCAAAATATGAATGTGTTTATAGTTCATATCACACACCATATGCACTCCTGTAACTTTCAGCAAAAAAAAAAAGAAAACGTGCGGTGATGACCTCACACCGCGGTAGGCATCTCATCAACGCGATATTGCGGTGATGCGGTTATCGTCACACCCCTAGTTCATGTAAACACTACGTTCAGATTCATCAGTAGGAATGACTTCAGTCTGATTGAAACTAAAGTTGTGCATGTAAACGCAGCCAGTGTCATCAGTGTGTGTGTGTGTGTGTGTTTAGATGATGACGAGGAGACCCAGGCCCCGGTGGAGCCGGACCCGGACGAGGAGGAGCAGGAGAAGGAGCCCGCGGTGGAGCTGGAGGAGGTGATGGAGGAGGAGGCCGGAGAGGAGCTCGACCCGCTCGACGCCTACATGGAGGAGGTCAAGGAGGAGGTCAAGAAGTTCAACATGGGCACCATGAAGGGCGGAAACGACAAGGTACCTCAGTGCTTTAACCCTTCCTGCTGCGCTCCATCAGTGTTCAGCTGCACTGTAGATCACCCTGATGAACACCTCTCCTGTGCTCCTAGGGGTGTGCGATGTCACGATTTATGGTTGTGGACGATTAAAATGTCTCCATGATCTGCTTTTGAAGAAATATCGTAGTATCGTGGATTCTATCAGTTGCTGTTCTGGCGCCTCTGTCCCAACATACTGTACAACGCGACGTATATTCACATCAAATGTTACGGGACACTGCAGTTCACAAAAGTTCTTAATTTGCATGTGCTTTAATGCCTTGTCGGTTAAACATTTAACGTGCTGATGCGCTGTTCTAACGTGTGCGTTTCTGAGCGCGTACATGTGGAGCTCACAGGCACTGAAAGCCTGTCTACCTGCGTCTGGATACCGGACTAAGTTATCTTTCGAGTCTTATTGTGCTAATACTGTCAAATACTCACAAGGTTTACATAAACAAAGTCGGTTATGTCTAAAGTGAACGCAAACTTGAGAAAATTGAGAGAAAACCTGCTTGTCAAGTGCGTGTATATTAAACGCGTCGCGCGCAGCTCTTAAAGAGACAGTAGCCTAATAGTAAACATGTCCTTAAAGAGAGTTCACCCAGAAATATATACTAGTGAAGTCACTGGGGTACACCAACTGTTTGGTTACCCACATTCTTCAAAATAACTTTTATTTTCAACAGAAGAAAGAAACTTATTCGAGTTTAAAATAACTTGTGAGAGTAAATTATGACAGTAAATTTTGGGAGAACTATCCCTTTAATGCTAATTAAACAATTACATTAAACAACTAATTACCCTTGAGAACAGCCATACTGATGAAGAGCAGCTTGAGTTATTGAAAGACAATACATGTGAAAGTAGTCTTTAATTTTATCGATAAAACAATCTTTACACACAAAATGAACACCGCAGCCCGTCTGGCGTCTGACGAGTGTGATATTGCTCATTAATATTGAGTGTGTGATACAGCTTTCATTCTTCTGCTCAATCATATATTCATGGGAGAAAGAGTCAGCTTGAAAGAGGAAAGCGATATCTTTGTCACAGTGTCCTTCCAGTGGTTAGGTTTCCACAGTCAGTGCATCCACTGCACTTAATCCGTACCATTTAGTTTTATTGGTTTATTTTTGTTTATCTATTTACCTTTTTTAGAATTTGAAAGATAATAAAGATATTGGTAAATAAGAGAGATCTCTGGATCCCTGGAAGTTGATTTTACCGTGTCTGTGTGAACCCTGAGTAACTGATGTTCTCTGCACTGTGTGCCAGCAGAAAGGAGGCATGTCTGTGACTAAAGTGATGACTGTGATGAAGACGAGGAAGATGCCGCACACCCAGAAGAAGAAGGGGGAGCTGATGGAGAACGACCAGGACGCCATGGAGGTACATCTGTGTCTGAGACTGAAGCAGAGTTAGGCTTAGAGAGGCTCATGAGGACATCTGCACGTCACCGTTCACCATCACGTGTTCACATGAGGATTCAGCACACAGCCAGAGACACTGAGGAAGATCATCAGCTCAGTGCGAAACACACGTCTGTGTCCCAGTGTTAGTGAGCGCAGCGGTTAAAGCTGCTCTCGTCACAGTAATCAAACCCTCACTGATGAAGTTACATTTAGAGAACATTACAGTACAGTCAAACCACACATTATTCACACACCAGATATAACTTTAGATATTCTCTTCACTAGTGTGATCAGGACACTATAGTTCACTAGTGTGATCAGGACACTATAGTTCACTGGTGTGATCAGGACACTATAGTTCACTGGTGTGATCAGGACACTATAGTTCACTGGTGTGATCAGGACACTATAGTTCACTGGTGTGATCAGGACACTATAGTTCACTAGTGTGATCAGGACACTATAGTTCACTAGTGTGATCAGGACACTATAGTTCACTAGTGTGATCAGGACACTATAGTTCACTAGTGTGATCAGGACACTATAGTTCACTAGTGTGATCAGGACACTATAGTTCACTAGTGTGATCAGGACACTATAGTTCACTAGTGTGATCAGGACACTATAGTTCACTAGTGTGATCAGGACACTATAGTTCACTAGTGTGATCAGGACACTATAGTTCACTAGTGTGATCAGGACACTATAGTTCACTAGTGTGATCAGGACACTATAGTTCACTAGTGTGATCAGGACACTATAGTTCACTAGTGTGATCAGGACACTATAGTTCACTAGTGTGATCAGGACACTATAGTTCACTAGTGTGATCAGGACACTATAGTTCACTAGTGTGATCAGGACACTATAGTTCACTAGTGTGATCAGGACACTATAGTTCACTAGTGTGATCAGGACACTATAGTTCACTAGTGTGATCAGGACACTATAGTTCACTAGTGTGATCAGGACACTATAGTTCACTAGTGTGAGTGAGGAGAGCAGAGTAACTGAGACATGTTACACCCAAACACTCTTCAGCCAGTGAGATACAGCCAGTGACATTCATAAAGATTATGGACCAGAAATGATTGGGACACTTTGACCTGATCATGTTCTGCTGAAGTGTGTTTTCTTTAATTGCTAATGCTCTTTTTACACACAGACTGAACACAATGAAGCATTGCTTGGTGATTGGTTGAGCTAAACTGGTATTATCTAATTGTGTAGTTAAATTTAACAGCTGACAGATATTCAACATAATTCATGTGTGAGACAGTCTAACAGAAGGACGGACAAAACCAGTCAAATATCAACTGAGTTCTGCTCATATTTTATTACCGTTCTCTAAACTATAGCGAATAAACTGATAATGTGAGAAATGTTGAAGGTGTGTGAATATCCTCCTCCCAGTTCTCATTACAGTTCTCATTTTCGTGTGCGTAGTATTCGTCAGAGGAAGAGGTCGTGGACTTGCAGACGGCCCTCACAGGCTTCCAGACGAAGCAGAGGAAAGTTCTGGAGCCGGTGGATCATCAGAAGATCGAGTATGAGCCGTTCCGCAAGAACTTCTACGTGGAAGTGCCAGAGCTGGCCCGCATGAGCCCCGAAGGTCTGCCTCACACACACTCACACTGAACTCAGGCTACGCTTCACACACACTCACACTGAACTCAGGCTACGCTTCACACACACTCACACTGAACTCAGGCTACGCTTCACACACACTCACACTGAACTCAGGCTACGCTTCACACACACTCACACTGAACTCAGGCTACGCTTCACACACACTCACACTGAACTCAGGCTACGGCTGTTCCGGGGGATCTCTGAGTTAAAGGGGTCATGACATGAGGAGTCAGATTTGACAAACAAGATATAATTGAACCATTAAAACATCCCACAAGTTTCAGAGCTTAAAACTTCTAAAGCATTTATTTAATCAAGCTCGAAATACAGCTCGCTTTGATATTGTGGGATCTGTGACATCACACGGTTAAGTACATTTGCATATGCAGTGTAAGACATCGACCAATAGTTATAGATCACGCCATAGGCCCCACCCACTGCACTAATAGGCTCCGCCCACTGGCGACACTGAATGTGAGCGTCACGTCAAAAGCAAACAGAAGTCGTTATAAAGACTGACGCTGTCTACACTGACACTCTGATACACTGATACAGATGTGCGTTCAGATGTGCGTTCAGATGTGTGTTCAGATGTGTGTTCAGATGTGTGTTCAGATGTGTGTTCAGATGTGTGTTCAGATGTGTGTTCAGATGTGTGTTCAGATGTGTGTTCAGATGTGTGTTCAGATGTGTGTTCAGATGTGTGTTCAGATGTGTGTTCAGATGTGTGTTCAGATGTGCGTTCAGATGTGCGTTCAGATGTGCGTTCAGATGTGCGTTCAGATGTGCGTTCAGATGTGCGTTCAGATGTGCGTTCAGATGTGCGTTCAGATGTGCGTTCAGATGTGCGTTCAGATGTGCGTTCAGATGTGCGTTCAGATGTGCGTTCAGATGTGCGTTCAGATGTGCGTTCAGATGTGCGTTCAGATGTGCGTTCAGATGTGCGTTCAGATGTGCGTTCAAAGAGCGTTGGTCCAGTTTAAGCGGCTGGTTGGACTCTCTGCACAGGCTTCAGAAGATCCCAGCGTTAGAAACAAGCGGATGGTTTATTTGATTGGCGTCCCGGATAGTGTCGCAGGATTGTGTGTGTGTTCGGAGTGTATGACTGAGGCACAGAGTAATGGAGAGTTCATGAAGCTGTTGTTGAGCGATGAAGCAGCGGCGGTGTTGATCTGACAGAAGCTGCGTCACAGACATCAGTAAATGCTCAGAACCCTTACTCGTGTGCACTAGCGAGGGGGCGTTTATAGTGTTTACAGAACCCTTACTCGTGTGCACTAGCGAGGGGGCGTTTATAGTGTTTACAGAACCCTTACTCGTGTGCACTAGCGAGGGGGCGTTTATAGTGTTTAAAGAACACTTACTCGTGTGCACTAGCGAGGGGGCGTTTATAGTGTTTACAGAACCCTTACTCGTGTGCACTAGCGAGGGGGCGTTTATAGTGTTTACAGAACCCTTACTCGTGTGCACTAGCGAGGGGGCGTTTATAGTGTTTACAGAACACTTACTCGTGTGCACTAGCGAGGGGCGTTTATAGTGTTTACAGAACCCTTACTCGTGTGCACTAGCGAGGGGGCGTTTATAGTGTTTACAGAACCCTTACTCGTGTGCACTAGCGAGGGGGCGTTTATAGTGTTTACAGAACACTTACTCGTGTGCACTAGCGAGGGGGCGTTTATAGTGTTTACAGAACCCTTACTCGTGTGCACTAGCGAGGGGGCGTTTATAGTGTTTACAGAACCCTTACTCGTGTGCACTAGCGAGGGGGCGTTTATAGTGTTTACAGAACACTTACTCGTGTGCACTAGCGAGGGGCGTTTATAGTGTTTACAGAACCCTTACTCGTGTGCACTAGCGAGGGGCGTTTATAGTGTTTACAGAACCCTTACTCGTGTGCACTAGCGAGGGGCGTTTATAGTGTTTACAGAACACTTACCCGTGTGCACTAGCGAGGGGCGTTTATAGTGTTTACAGAACTCTTACTCGTGTGCACTAGCGAGGGGCGTTTATAGTGTTTACAGAACCCTTACTCGTGTGCACTAGCGAGGGGGCGTTTATAGTGTTTACAGAACCCTTACTCGTGTGCACTAGCGAGGGGCGTTTATAGTGTTTACAGAACCCTTACTCGTGTGCACTAGCGAGGGGCGTTTATAGTGTTTACAGAACACTTACTCGTGTGCACTAGCGAGGGGCGTTTATAGTGTTTACAGAACCCTTACTCGTGTGCACTAGCGAGGGGCGTTTATAGTGTTTACAGAACTCTTACTCGTGTGCACTAGCGAGGGGCGTTTATAGTGTTTACAGAACCCTTACTCGTGTGCACTAGCGAGGGGCGTTTATAGTGTTTACAGAACCCTTACTCGTGTGCACTAGCGAGGGGGCGTTTATAGTGTTTACAGAACCCTTACTCGTGTGCACTAGCGAGGGGCGTTTATAGTGTTTACAGAACCCTTACTCGTGTGCACTAGCGAGGGGCGTTTATAGTGTTTACAGAACACTTACTCGTGTGCACTAGCGAGGGGGCGTTTATAGTGTTTACAGAACCCTTACTCGTGTGCACTAGCGAGGGGGCGTTTATAGTGTTTACAGAACACTTACTCGTGTGCACTAGCGAGGGGGCGTTTATAGTGTTTACAGAACACTTACTCGTGTGCACTAGCGAGGGGCGTTTATAGTGTTTACAGAACACTTACTCGTGTGCACTAGCGAGGGGCGTTTATAGTGTTTACAGAACCCTTACTCGTGTGCACTAGCGAGGGGCGTTTATAGTGTTTACAGAACCCTTACTCGTGTGCACTAGCGAGGGGCGTTTATAGTGTTTACAGAACCCTTACTCGTGTGCACTAGCGAGGGGCGTTTATAGTGTTTACAGAACCCTTACTCGTGTGCACTAGCGAGGGGCGTTTATAGTGTTTACAGAACCCTTACTCGTGTGCACTAGCGAGGGGCGTTTATAGTGTTTACAGAACTCTTACTCGTGTGCACTAGCGAGGGGCGTTTATAGTGTTTACAGAGCCCTTACTCGTGTGCAGTAGCGAGGGGCGTTTATAGTGTTTACAGAACCCTTACTCGTGTGCACTAGCGAGGGGCGTTTATAGTGTTTACAGAACTCTTACTCGTGTGCACTAGCGAGGGGCGTTTATAGTGTTTACAGAACTCTTACTCGTGTGCACTAGCGAGGGGCGTTTATAGTGTTTACAGAACCCTTACTCGTGTGCACTAGCGAGGGGGCGTTTATAGTGTTTACAGAACCCTTACTCGTGTGCACTAGCGAGGGGGCGTTTATAGTGTTTACAGAACCCTTACTCGTGTGCACTAGCGAGGGGCGTTTATAGTGTTTACAGAACCCTTACTCGTGTGCACTAGCGAGGGGGCGTTTATAGTGTTTACAGAACCCTTACTCGTGTGCACTAGCGAGGGGGCGTTTATAGTGTTTACAGAACTCTTACTCGTGTGCACTAGCGAGGGGCGTTTATAGTGTTTACAGAACTCTTACTCGTGTGCACTAGCGAGGGGCGTTTATAGTGTTTACAGAACTCTTACTCGTGTGCACTAGCGAGGGGCGTTTATAGTGTTTACAGAACTCTTACTCGTGTGCACTAGCGAGGGGGCGTTTATAGTGTTTACAGAACTCTTACTCGTGTGCACTAGCGAGGGGCGTTTATAGTGTTTACAGAACCCTTACTCGTGTGCACTAGCGAGGGGCGTTTATAGTGTTTACAGAACTCTTACTCGTGTGCACTAGCGAGGGGCGTTTATAGTGTTTACAGAGCCCTTACTCGTGTGCAGTAGCGAGGGGCGTTTATAGTGTTTACAGAACCCTTACTCGTGTGCACTAGCGAGGGGCGTTTATAGTGTTTACAGAACTCTTACTCGTGTGCACTAGCGAGGGGCGTTTATAGTGTTTACAGAACTCTTACTCGTGTGCACTAGCGAGGGGCGTTTATAGTGTTTACAGAACCCTTACTCGTGTGCACTAGCGAGGGGCGTTTATAGTGTTTACAGAACCCTTACTCGTGTGCACTAGCGAGGGGGCGTTTATAGTGTTTACAGAACCCTTACTCGTGTGCACTAGCGAGGGGGCGTTTATAGTGTTTACAGAACCCTTACTCGTGTGCACTAGCGAGGGGCGTTTATAGTGTTTACAGAACCCTTACTCGTGTGCACTAGCGAGGGGGCGTTTATAGTGTTTACAGAACCCTTACTCGTGTGCACTAGCGAGGGGGCGTTTATAGTGTTTACAGAACTCTTACTCGTGTGCACTAGCGAGGGGCGTTTATAGTGTTTACAGAACTCTTACTCGTGTGCACTAGCGAGGGGCGTTTATAGTGTTTACAGAACTCTTACTCGTGTGCACTAGCGAGGGGCGTTTATAGTGTTAGCTGTGCGGTGACGTTAGGTCATGACATCGGCGTTTACTCGTCAGAACTGATCATGTCAGACAGAGGGTCAGATAAGCATTCAAAATAATAGTTTTTCTGCATGTTTTTTTTCTGGTGGTTAGGGTTAGGGTGAACCTGTGAACCTCAGGAAACATTAAACGATGATACAAATCCATGTCATGACCCTTCTAATCAGGAGACAGCTTTCTGAATTGATGACTTCACTGATAATAGTGTAGGGATTGCTTTTATGAAACTACATAATAATAATAATGATGATGATGTTGTTGAGGACTCAAATGTTCGAGTTCCATCAGAGCCTGCTCTACAGTGATGTTACCCATGATGCTCAGCGAGCTGATGATGCGTTTCCTCCCCCAGAGGTGAACGAGTACCGCCTGGAGCTGGAGGGCATCGTGGTGAAAGGCAAGGGCTGCCCGAAGCCCATCAAGTCGTGGGTGCAGTGTGGCATCTCCATGAAGGTGATGAACGCCCTGAAGAAGTGAGTACCAGATGATGATGCGCTCTCTCCTGATCTGATCACGCTGACCCCACTGAGAGCAGACCTAGAGCTGGCCTTGACCTTTACAGCTACTGACCTGACCTGAATCTATTAGCAGACATTTGTTCTTGATTTAATCATAAACTCTTCATTTTGTTCAGGTTCACAGAAAACAAGACTTTAGATTTAGTGTAATTTCACTTCTCCAGTAAATGCATCTTGATTTAAGAACGTTTAGATGGAAGAGGAGCCAGAGACACTGAGGAAGATCATCAGCTCAGTGCGAAACACACGTCTGTGTCCCAGTGTTAGTGAGCGCAGCGGTTAAAGCTGCTCTCGTCACAGTAATCAAACCCTCACTGATGAAGTTACATTTAGAGAACATTACAGTACAGTCAAACCACACATTATTCACACACCAGATATAACTTTAGATATTCTCTTCACTAGTGTGATCAGGACACTATAGTTCACTAGTGTGATCAGGACACTATAGTTCACTAGTGTGATCAGGACACTATAGTTCACTAGTGTGATCAGGACACTATAGTTCACTAGTGTGATCAGGACACTATAGTTCACTAGTGTGATCAGGACACTATAGTTCACTAGTGTGATCAGGACACTATAGTTCACTAGTGTGATCAGGACACTATAGTTCACTAGTGTGATCAGGACACTATAGTTCACTAGTGTGATCAGGACACTATAGTTCACTAGTGTGATCAGGACACTATAGTTCACTGGTGTGATCAGGACACTATAGTTCACTGGTGTGATCAGGACACTATAGTTCACTGGTGTGATCAGGACACTATAGTTCACTGGTGTGATCAGGACACTATAGTTCACTAGTGTGATCAGGACACTATAGTTCACTAGTGTGATCAGGACACTATAGTTCACTAGTGTGATCAGGACACTATAGTTCACTAGTGTGATCAGGACACTATAGTTCACTAGTGTGATCAGGACACTATAGTTCACTAGTGTGATCAGGACACTATAGTTCACTAGTGTGATCAGGACACTATAGTTCACTAGTGTGATCAGGACACTATAGTTCACTAGTGTGATCAGGACACTATAGTTCACTAGTGTGATCAGGACACTATAGTTCACTAGTGTGATCAGGACACTATAGTTCACTGGTGTGATCAGGACACTATAGTTCACTGGTGTGATCAGGACACTATAGTTCACTGGTGTGATCAGGACACTATAGTTCACTGGTGTGATCAGGACACTATAGTTCACTAGTGTGATCAGGACACTATAGTTCACTAGTGTGATCAGGACACTATAGTTCACTTGTGTGATCAGGACACTATAGTTCACTAGTGTGATCAGGACACTATAGTTCACTAGTGTGATCAGGACACTATAGTTCACTAGTGTGATCAGGACACTATAGTTCACTAGTGTGATCAGGACACTATAGTTCACTAGTGTGATCAGGACACTATAGTTCACTGGTGTGATCAGGACACTATAGTTCACTGGTGTGATCAGGACACTATAGTTCACTGGTGTGATCAGGACACTATAGTTCACTAGTGTGATCAGGACACTATAGTTCACTAGTGTGATCAGGACACTATAGTTCACTAGTGTGATCAGGACACTATAGTTCACTGGTGTGATCAGGACACTATAGTTCACTGGTGTGATCAGGACACTATAGTTCACTGGTGTGATCAGGACACTATAGTTCACTAGTGTGATCAGGACACTATAGTTCACTAGTGTGATCAGGACACTATAGTTCACTAGTGTGATCAGGACACTATAGTTCACTAGTGTGATCAGGACACTATAGTTCACTAGTGTGATCAGGACACTATAGTTCACTAGTGTGATCAGGACACTATAGTTCACTAGTGTGATCAGGACACTATAGTTCACTAGTGTGATCAGGACACTATAGTTCACTAGTGTGATCAGGACACTATAGTTCACTGGTGTGATCAGGACACTATAGTTCACTGGTGTGATCAGGACACTATAGTTCACTGGTGTGATCAGGACACTATAGTTCACTGGTGTGATCAGGACACTATAGTTCACTGGTGTGATCAGGACACTATAGTTCACTAGTGTGATCAGGACACTATAGTTCACTAGTGTGATCAGGACACTATAGTTCACTAGTGTGATCAGGACACTATAGTTCACTAGTGTGATCAGGACACTATAGTTCACTAGTGTGATCAGGACACTATAGTTCACTAGTGTGATCAGGACACTATAGTTCACTAGTGTGATCAGGACACTATAGTTCACTAGTGTGAGTGAGGAGAGCAGAGTAACTGAGACATGTTACACCCAAACACTCTTCAGCCAGTGAGATACAGCCAGTGACATTCATAAAGATTATGGACCAGAAATGATTGGGACACTTTGACCTGATCATGTTCTGCTGAAGTGTGTTTTCTTTAATTGCTAATGCTCTTTTTACACACAGACTGAACACAATGAAGCATTGCTTGGTGATTGGTTGAGCTAAACTGGTATTATCTAATTGTGTAGTTAAATTTAACAGCTGACAGATATTCAACATAATTCATGTGTGAGACAGTCTAACAGAAGGACGGACAAAACCAGTCAAATATCAACTGAGTTCTGCTCATATTTTATTACCGTTCTCTAAACTATAGCGAATAAACTGATAATGTGAGAAATGTTGAAGGTGTGTGAAGGAATTTAGCTTTGACTGTGTGTGTTCCCTTCGATTCATTCCTAAAGTTTTCTGTTCTTGGTCTTAAAAGGTCTTTAAAAAAATTACCTTTAGAAACTCTGTTAGAATAGCATGGTAAGAAATGGCGTTATACTGCAGTGTAGTGAGTGTGTAGAGCTGTGAGTGAAAGCGGAAGCCAAACACACTCCACTTCCAGAAGTCCTCGTAACACAGGAATCATGTGACTCCTCTCTACACCCAATCATGTGACTCCTCTCTACACCCAATCATGTGACTCCTCTCTACACCCAATCATGTGACTCCTCTCTACACCCAATCATGTGACTCCTCTCTACACCCAATCATGTGACTCCTCTCTACACCCAATCATGTGACTCCTCTCTACACCCAATCATGTGACTCCTCTCTACACCCAATCATGTGACTCCTCTCTACACCCAATCATGTGACTCCTCTCTACACCCAATCATGTGACTCCTCTGTACACCCAATCATGTGACTCCTCTGTACACCCAGGCACAGCTACGAGAAGCCGACCCCGATCCAGGCCCAGGCCATCCCGGCCATCATGTCGGGCCGAGACCTCATCGGCATCGCCAAGACTGGCAGCGGCAAGACCATCGCCTTCCTCCTGCCCATGTTCCGGCACATCCTGGACCAGCGGGCGCTGGGGGAGGGGGAGGGGCCCATCTGTGCGTCTCACACACACACACACACACACACACACACACACTGCTCACTAGTGCTGGGCGTACACCGGCTCACACCGAAGACCGGTGTTTATCTTTGTTATGATATTCATGTTTAATATTCGTGTGTGTGTGTGTGTGTGTGTGTGTGTGTGCTTTAAAGGGTTCGTTCCCCAAAACTGATACTCTGAAAAATACTGTAATATAAACGTTTGCTCACACCGCCCAGCACTGGTGCTAACACTCACAGTAGTCATGTGATCTGATGCTCTTACTGTACTGTTTCTAAACCTGTCCTAACCGTAAACCTCTCTCTCTCTCACACACACACACACACACACACACACACACACAGCGGTCATCATGACCCCCACTCGAGAGCTGGCTCTCCAGATCACCAAAGAGTGCAAGAAGTTCTCCAAGTCTCTGGGTCTGCGTGTGGTGTGTGTGTATGGCGGCACGGGCATCAGCGAGCAGGTGTGTGTTCACACTACACCACACACTACACACACCTGTCACTGACACACACTCTAACTCAGTGCTGTGTCCTCAGATCGCAGAGTTGAAGCGAGGAGCAGAAATCATCGTCTGCACTCCCGGCCGGATGATCGACATGTTAGGAGCCAACAGCGGTGAGTGTGTGTGTGAGTGTGTGTGAGTGTGTGTGAGTGTGTGTGAGTGTGTGTGAGTGTGTGTGTGTGTGTGAGTGTGTGTGTGAGTGTGTGTGTGAGTGTGTGTGAGTGTGTGTGAGTGTGTGTGTGAGTGTGTGTGTGTGTGTGTGTGTGTGTGAGTGTGTGTGTGAGTGTGTGTGAGTGTGTGTGAGTGTGTGTGTGTGAGTGAGTGTGAGTGTGTGTGTGTGTGTGTGTGTGAGTGTGTGTGTGAGTGTGTGTGTGAGTGTGTGTGTGTGTGTGTGTGTGTGTGTGAGTGTGTGTGAGTGTGTGTGAGTGTGTGAGAGTGTGTGAGAGTGTGTGTGTGAGAGTGTGTGAGAGTGTGTGTGAGTGAGTGTGTGCGCGTGCGCTGCTCAGAGGATCGTCCTGGGCTCAGCACCAGTTCAGTGTGTTTGGCACACTCACGTCCGTCACTCATTAAGATCCCGATATCTCTGGAACTGGACCCTAGTGGGCCTTAAACACAAGCACACCAGAAGAGGAGTCTGGGAAAACCAGAATCTAAAATAATATCAACTTCCGATAACCCATTATTCTGTATATTTGAAAGCCGATAACCGATATATTGATAAATGTAAATCCACATTTTTATGTAATTGAGAGCCTGACAAAAGTCTCCCCATTAAAGCACACATAAAGATCTGATTGTATGTTGTGTAGCCGATATGACAGACTTGTCGCACTGAACTGTGTTTTCCTTTCTTGAAGTGATTCCAATCATATTTCAGAAAATGAAAGCCCATCATGTTGAACGGTGCGCATCTGAAGAGTCTCAGCTGAAGGAAACATTATTCATCAGCGCTAATACATCGGCCAAATATTCTTATTGAGCTGATACCGAAGACATTAAAGGTCCCATGACATGCTACTTTTTGTAGGCTTTAATATAGGCCTTAGTGGTCCCTAGTGCTGTATCTGAAATCTCTTTCCAAAAATTCAGCCTCGGTGCAGAATTATAGCCACTACAAGCCAGTCCCAGAATGAGCTTCCTTCAGACGGGCCGTTTCAGTGTCTGTAGCTTTAAATGCTAATGAGGAGGAGAAAGGTGGAGGGTGGGTGTGGCCTTGACCATCTTGCGCAACGGTACGCAGTCGTTCAAGCATTTCAGTTTGACCCAGAATCTGATCCGGATGGAGAAGCAACTCAGCGGCTCCAGCAGGACGTCTCCGAATGGTTAGTTTAAAATATTATGTCTGGATACGGTACTTTATTCGGATGGTTTACAGTTGTTATCATGTAGCTAACGCTAACCTACTGTTGCCTTTTCATGAGAGATCTGTAACGTCTGTACATCAAGCTCTGCGATCTTGAAATGCGGATATTGCGCGCGCCGTATAACCAACAGGAAACCGGTTATCCATATAACAAAGAAGTGTACAACACTCGCGTTACAGTGTGTGTAACTTGATGCTGTCTACCTTTACATTAGCGCAAGTAACTGCATAGCTAATGTGACAGCCACGTTCTACATGTAACAAGCTAGGTAACCATATACAGTAAAGCAACACACTTATATATCATTAGTTGACTTACTTGTCAAGACGTTCAGCAAGCCCAGCTCTGTATTGACCATTCGGTGTTCATTTGTACATCCAATTATTGAGCAATTGTTATGCTTCGCTCGCTCAAAAGCCATGCTATCTCTCGTGGACAAACTAAAATCGCGCGCATGCGTTCTACTTCCTAGCTCATTTTCTCATGGGCGTAAAATATTCTCTGGGCGGGCAAAGCAGAGACAGGGGAGGTAACATTCCTCCTTATAACGTCATAAAGAGGAGATTCAAGATCAGCGCGATTGAGCCTCCATTTTCTCAAAGGCAGAGAAAGATAGCAAAAGCTCCATTTACACCGATTGAAATTTCTAGAAACTTTAAGACCATATACAGGCTAGGGGAACTCATATTAATGCTACAAAACCTCAGAAAGTGGAAATTTCATGTCATGGGACCTTTAAAAATGAGCATATAGCGGCTGAGACCGATAAGCTGGCCGATATACTGTGAATCCCTAATAACTTCAAGACTTCTTGAGTTACAGGCTTGCAAACTTGGGAGAATAACTCAGTAAGTCACCGTTAGCATATAATGCTGTAGAGATTGATAAAGTCAACAGATTTCACTAATAAACCGATCTCTGTTTAAACATACAGTGACGCTGCCGTCTTTCTTCAAGACTCATTTTCACCCGCCTCTACAAACCGGTGGATTACTCAGTAAATACTCATCTGAGACATGTAATATTTATATCATTGATGTGTGTCTGTCACCGGCCTGAGAGCTCAAGCGTGGGTCTCGAGTGCTGCTGAATGTGGCGCACTGAACCTGAGCAATCCTCATCTACTTGAGGAGGGCATGAGTGTCAGCCACAGGTAGGCACATCTCCAAACCCCCAGAATGCAGTGCGGCCACACCCAGAGCTGTGTGTGTGTGTGTGTGTGTGTGTGTGTGTGTGTGTCTGGCTTCCACACATGCGAGGTAATCTGTAATCTGCTTCCTCACAGGTCTGAGCGGCTCCTCAGTTAATGTGTGATGTGGCTCTTGTGAGTTTACAGGTTCCCCTGGCCCTGAGACGGTACGCGTCTCCATCCGTCGGCCCACTCTTGTCTACAGGAGTACTGTGGCTGTAGTGTGTGTTAGCCGTGTTAGCTCTGAGCGGATGCTAATGTTGCTGTGCACTGCAGTGTGTTGATCTGCTGAATGCTGTGCTTCAGGTCGCGTGACGAACCTGCGCAGGGTCACGTATGTGGTGATGGACGAAGCCGACCGCATGTTCGACATGGGCTTCGAGCCGCAGGTCAGTGACTCTGGAACGTGTGTGTGTGTGTGTGTGTGTGTGTGTGTGTGTGTAAGAGCTGTCACTAACGATTATTTTGGTAATCAAAGCGTTTCTTTTTTTTGTGGAAATAAATATAGACCCAAGTGAACAATTGCGTTTCAAAATGACTTAAAATACTTAAAATATAATAACGAGGCAATAATAATTGGCTCATATAAATTATCTGAGCACTATGCCATATGATTTTTAAATGGTTTTAATATATTGTGCAGCCTTAGAAAGGTCTAATAATGCGGTTTATGGATTCATGTCAGTAATGCAGCACCTTTTATTTGCAGTATTTTTCTGGTTAATTCACAAAGATAAATTGCAGTCGTCATCTGTGTTTTAAAATTGAATTTAATCGAGGAATCGTGACAGCCCTTATATATGCATATACTTTTTATCCAATGTACAGTTGTTTAAATTGTGGTTTTTACAGTAATTTTACAGTTTAATATGTTACCATAGACAGAGATGAGCATAAATACATGAAAATGTTATTAAAATAAAAATATAAAAGTACCTCAGTTGAAATGGATCAAAGTAAAATGCCAAATACTATGCAGAAAAAAAGTATTGAAACACAAATACAGTATTTTCTATTTTAGAAATGCACAGAACGCATGTGAAATTGGCCGTTTAGTGAAGTATCAGGCTCACATCTCTCTCGACTGGTTCTGAATGCTGAGAACATGTTGGTGTGTACAACCGCTTACATGCTTGTGTTTCCACTTCCCCTGAGACTACCACCACCAGCCTGGGTTAAGGTGTCGTCTGTGCACTGTTTCTGGTCTGTTTCTGACTAGGTTACACTGCACTAAATACAAAAATCACATGTCTAACATTTACTGTTCTCAATCCCAGTTTTGATACCACAAAAAAAAACTAATACTAGGTTAACTGAAGTAAAAAATTCTCAAGCAACTATTGAACACAAGTAAACAGCCAGTGAAAAATAGAACAAAAGAAAAACAATAGGACAAATAATCCCAATAGAACAAAGATACAACTTAAATGAGTTCTGAGTTTTTCAGGTTGGTCTGTAAGTAATAAATACTACAGAAATTGAATGAGGTAATAAAAGTGCAGTCTTCAGTTTGAATACACACTGAGATTTATGAAAGCTACAGAAGTTATTCACTCAAGAGCAGTGAGTGCATTTCTCTGTGTCTGAAATGCAGAAATACTAACCTTAAATGTGTTTAAATATAAAAATTACATTCGATTTTTTACAAAGGCTTTACAATACAAAATTCTATTTTGTATTGTAAAGCCTTTGTAAAAAATCAAATGTAATTTTGTATTTCGGATAGTATTTTAATGACATGTTTCAGCAATACTTCCGCACCCCGCTCATATGGTGTTCATTTTATGTGAATAGGTCTTAAAGTCTTTAAATTAGATTGTAAAAACCCTGCAGATACCCAGGCCTAGCGCTTCTGTGTCCTAAACCCCCAGAGTGCTTTGCTCTGTATGACCACGAGTGAAGTGGTTCTGCAGTGTCAGTCATGCGCACAGGGCCTGAGGTGACGGCTGCATCAGTGATCTGGGTGTGTGGTGTTTCAGGTGATGCGTATCGTGGATAACGTGAGGCCGGACCGCCAGACCGTGATGTTCTCCGCCACGTTCCCACGCTCGATGGAGGCGCTGGCGCGCAGGATCCTGTCCAAGCCCATCGAGGTGCAGGTGGGCGGCCGGAGCGTGGTGTGCTCGGACGTCGAGCAGCACGTGGTGAGTCCTGCCTTACACTAGCTGGGAGTTATGGGTAAATGATAGAGCCAGGAGTGACAGCATCCGTGTGTGTGTCCGTGAGAAACTCTGTGTGTTCGGCAGATCGTCATCGAGGAGGAGAAGAAGTTCCTGAAGCTTCTGGAGATTCTGGGGCACTATCAGGAGAAGGGCTCGGTCATCATCTTCGTGGACAAGCAGGAGCACGCCGACGGCCTCCTGAAGGACCTGATGAAGGCCTCGTACCCCTGCATGTCCCTGCACGGAGGTCAGAGGTCACCACTCACACCTACCCTTACATGCAGCCAGATAATCCCTTAGTCATCGCATCGACGGCTCAATCGCACTGAAAGCCTTCATGTAAAACACCTTAATCGAGCCGGTTGAGCTCGATCCCAATGACATCTCGATCCGAGTGTAAGGGGTTTATTCCATTATAATGACGAAGTAATAGCGTACGTACTGACGTAGTAATAGCGTACTGACGTAGTAATAGCGTAATAGCGTACTGACGTAGTAATAGCGTACTGACGTAGTAATAGCGTACTGACGTAGTAATAGCGTAATGACGTTGTAATAGCGTACTGACGTAGTAATAGCGCAATGACGTAGTAATAGCGTAATGACGTAGTAATAGCGTACTGACGTAGTAATAGCGTACTGACGTAGTAATAGCGTAATGACGTAGAAACACGTAGAAATAGCGTAATGACGTAGTAATAGCGTACTGACGTAGTAATAGCGTACTGACGTAGAAATAGCGTACTGACGTAGTAATAGCGTAATGACGTAGTAATAGCGTAATGACGTAGAAATAGCGTACTGACGTAGTAATAGCGTACTGACGTAGTAATAGCGTACTGACGTAGTAATAGCGTACTGACGTAGAAATAGCGTAATGACGTAGTAATAGCGTACTGACGTAGTAATAGCGTAATGACGTAGAAATAGCGTAATGACGTAGAAATAGCGTAATGACGTAGTAATAGCGTAATGACGTAGAAATAGCGTAATGACGTAGAAATAGCGTAATGACGTAGTAATAGTAATGACGTAGTAATAGTAATGACGTAGTAATAGTGTAATGACGTAGTAATAGCGTAATGATGTAGTAATAGCGTACTGACGTAGTAATAGCGTAATGACGTAGAAATAGCGTACTGACGTAGTAATAGTAATGACGTAGTAATAGTAATGACGTAGTAATAGCGTACTGACGTAGTAATAGCGTAATGACGTAGAAATAGAGTAATGACGTAGTAATAGTAATGACGTAGTAATAGTAATGATGTAGTAATAACGTACTGACGTAGTAATAGCGTAATGACGTAGAAATAGCGTAATGACGTAGTAATAGTAATGACGTAGAAATAGCGTAATGACGTAGTAATAGCGTAATGACGTAGTAATAGCGTACTGACGTAGTAATGGCGTACTGACGTAGTAATAGCGTAATGACGTAGTAATAGCGTAATGACGTAGTAATAGCGTAATGACGTAGTAATAGCGTAATGACGTAATAATAGCGTACTGACGTAGTAATAGCGTAATGACGTAGTAATAGCGTAATGACGTAGTAATAGCGTAATGACGTAGTAATAGCGTAATGACGTAGTAATAGCGTACTGACGTAGTAATAGCGTAATGTAGTAATAGCGTAATGACGTAGTAATAGCGTACTGATGTAGTAATAGCGTACTGACGTAGTAATAGCGTAATGATGTAATAATAGCGTACTGACGTAGTAATAGCGTAATGATGTAATAATAGCGTACTGACGTAGTAATAGCGTAATGTAGTAATAGCGTAATGACGTAGTAATAGTAATGACGTAGAAATAGCGTAATGACGTAGTAATAGCGTAATGATGTAGTAATAGCGTACTGACGTAGTAATAGCGTAATGTAGTAATAGCGTAATGACGTAGTAATAGCGTACTGATGTAGTAATAGCGTACTGACGTAGTAATAGCGTACTGACGTGTGACGCGCTGAACAAGCTGTTCTCCGGCTTAATAAAGTGTGGTATAAACGAGTGTCTCGTCCTCCTATGATCCTCCTCTTCTGCGTGTGTGTGTGTGTGTGTGGAGTGGAGCAGGACAGCGGTCCTCCAGCGCTGCTTCATACGCTCACACACACACCACTGGTTCTGGGCAGTTTTACGGTTCATATGATCATTATCTCCAAATTATGACCAGAAATGGATACATATTAAGTCTGGTTCTTTATTTGTTTTAAACAGCAATGTAGGAGAATAGTTATTATGCGCAGACAGCGGGAAACTCTGAATATTATGTCAAAAATTCGATCCCGATTTGAAGCTTGTGACACATAAACACACACACAACCCGATCACTTTAGTGTTCATGTAAACACTACGTTCAGATTCATCAGTCGGAATGAATTCAGTGCAATTGAAACAAAAGTTGTGCATGTAAATGCAGCCAATCTCTGCAGTATTTATTCATCTTTGTTCAAATTAGTTCATAAAAAACAACGGTTCCTTCTTAGTTCATTAACTAATGGAACATTATTGTAAAGTGTTACCATTTCGTCAGTTATATCAAACCATCTCTATATTGAGTGATGTTACTGAGAACAGCATGCTGGGATGAGTTGAGAGAGCGAGGCATCATTGCTGTGGCTATTCCCTATTCCCTTCTCCTCTGTACAGACACAGCGTCGTCAAGATGGCTCCAGTTCACGCTGATGGGCGGAAGCGACAAAACAAATGCTGTATTTTTAAGGCCAGACCAGTAATTTGTTGAGGTCATTTTGTGAAGAAAGACACACGCCTGCGCACACACATATATCTTCAAACACGCACACCTGCAGACTCAACACGTGATACACATGTGCGCCGTCAGCGTTTTCAAAACATGTTAATGCTTGCACCTTCTAACCTGTTTCAGGGTTTGCGTTCTCGAGCAACAAACACTGTTGTGCGGATGAACAGGCATTGTGTTAGCGGCCGCTAAGTTAATAACTAATGATCCCTGCAACAGAAGTGAATCAATCAAACTAACTTTATCTGGACAATAACTTTATTCTAGATCTGCTGTAAAGCCTGAACACTCTCTGTTACTGTAATCTCCTGTAATCTCTGTAAAGCTGCTGTGAGACAGTCTATATTGTTAAAGCGCTGTATAAATGAAGACTCGACTGTGTGGTTACCCAGGCATTGACCAGTACGACAGGGACAGCATCATCAACGACTTCAAGAACGGGGCGTGCCGTCTGCTGGTGGCCACCTCAGTCGCCGCTCGCGGCCTCGACGTCAAGCACCTCATCCTGGTGGTCAACTACAACTGCCCCAACCACTACGAGGACTACGTGCACCGCGCCGGCCGCACCGGGAGAGCCGGCAACAAGGTGAGCGCCAGCGGCTCCGCACAGGCGGGAGAGACGTGTGCCTGGCGTGTGCCTGGCGTGTGCCTGGCGTGTGCCTGGCGTGTGCCTGGCGTGTGCCTGGCGTGTGCCTGGCGTGTGCCTGGCGTGTGCCTGACGTGTGCCTGACGTGTGCCTGACGTGTGCCTGACGTGTGTGTGTGTGTTGCAGGGTTACGCGTACACCTTCATCACTGCAGACCAGGTGCGGTACTCGGGAGATATCCTGAAAGCCCTGGAGCTGTCCTCCACTCCCGTGCCTCCCGAGCTCGAGCAGCTGTGGACCGGCTTCAAGGAGCAGCAGAAGGCCGTGAGAGACCCTCCTCACACACACACACACACACACACACCCACACACACACACACACACACACACACACACACACACTCACACACACACACACACTCACACACACTCTCTCTCTCTCTCTTACACACACACACACACTCTCTCTCTCTCTCTCTCTCTCTCTCTCTCTCACACACACACACACACACACACACACACACACACACACACACACACTCACACACACACTCACACACACTCTCACACACACTCTCTCTCTCTCTTACACACACACACTCTCTCTCTCTCGCTCTCTCTCTCTCTCACACACACACACACACACACACACACACACACACACACACACACACACACTAGATATTATACATGCTTTCCCCAGACGATTTATCACACTCTGTCATGCGATTAATGTTTACAATTACATGATGTGCCTTTTAATTGATCAAATAAATCGCCCATCAATATTAGCTGAGAAATCGCCCCACAAAACATCATTTATAGTCATTATTGTGTTAGATCAGACATTACAACAAGTAGCTATAGAAAGACATATTTTGATTCGACATGGAATTGATCACATAAACTTCAGGCTTTTTTCAGAAGCTGGCTGTTGACTGCAGCTCAGAGGTGCATGAGTATGAGGAAGAATGAAATTATATGAATAATAAAAATGAAACTAACACCAGTAGGTGTCAGCAGGCCTCTGTCTTAAAGAGCGAGTCACTGAATCATTCACACAGATGATTCATTTACACAGCTGATTCATTCACACAGCCGATTCATTCACACAGCCGATTCATTCACACAGCTGATTCATTCACACAGCCGATTCATTCTCACAGCCGATTCATTCACACAGCTGATTCATTCACACAGATGATTCATTCACACAGCCGATTCATTCACACAGCCGATTCATTCACACAGCAGATTCATTCACACAGCCGATTCATTCACACAGCCGATTCATTCACACAGCCTATTCATTCACACAGCCTATTCATTCACACAGCTGATTCATTCACACAGCCGATTCATTCACACAGCCGATTCATTCACACAGCCGATTCATTCACACAGCCGATTCATTCACACAGCCGATTCATTCACACAGCCGATTCATTCACACAGCCGATTCATTCACACAGCCGATTCATTCACACAGCCGATTCATTCACACAGCCGATTCATTCACACAGCCGATTCATTCACACAGCCGATTCATTCTCACAGCCGATTCATTCACACAGCTGATTCATTCACACAGATGATTCATTCACACAGCCGATTCATTCACACAGCCGATTCATTCACACAGCCGATTCATTCACACAGCCGATTCATTCACACAGCCGATTCATTCACACAGCCGATTCATTCACACAGCCGATTCATTCACACAGCCGATTCATTCACACAGCTGATTCATTCACACAGCCGACTCATTCACACAGCCGACTCATTCACACAGCCGATTCATTCACACAGATGATTCATTGGGCATGTTTTGTGGCATTGTAACGGCTTTCTAATAGTAGTTGAATCATGTTGGTGTCTAAACTGCATGAGTGTAAGGTGACGCGCAGGTCTGGGCGGCACGAGTGCCTTAAAAGTGTTCATAATGTTAACACGTTATTTACTCCGTAATTAATCACACCAAATCAACTCGTTAAATCGACAGCTCTTATCACTGTACAGAAGACATCTCACTCTGTATTACACATTTTCTGAAATCTTATGTGAATAAGAAACTGTTTCAGTTGAAACTGAGTATAGGGTCTGGGGAAGCTATGTATACAAATCATTTCCAAAGGGGCGTCACCAACTGACGTAGCTCAAATTCATCTGGGCGCAATTGTATAGTATTAAAACCAATCAGATCGATGAAGGGGATGACGTATGCTTCGAGTGTTGTTCTTTGCTCCGGTTTTAACGAAAACGGTAAGTTTAAATCGCTCAAAACAGACGCGATAATTGATTCGTTTATATACTGTCTATGATTCAAACGAGTGATGTTTCACGGCGGCAACCGGCGTCACATGTTGACGCTAAAGGGTGCCCTTTGCGTCGGATATTAAAGAAATTTCAAAAGCGTCAATATTATGACGCCCTAGGATGAGAATGCGTTGCATGTAAATCCCTCCCCAAACGTTTCTGATTGGTGCTGCGATTTCAGCGGCACAGTAATGAGTTTGAATGGGCTCTTCTCCAGACTATCCTGAAGAGAGAATTAAAATTCGCCGGAAGTAGTCTGGGTTTTCCCAGGCTAGTGAAATGCAATATATCTAATTAAATACACACTAATTTGCAAACATTTCCAGAACATAAAAAGTCTTGTTTGATTTTGTTGACGTACAGGTTTTTCCAGAGGGAGTTTATGATTTCTGTTTTTATCACTCAGAAATACTGTAAACAGAAACACACACACTTCCACCATGTTTTCAGGAGTGAGATATTCCACTGATATCTGAACAAACCTTCAGAATATAGATCTGAATAAAGCTGTGTGTGAAGCTGCTGACGAGGAGATTTCTGACGCAAACTCTCGTGGTGTGTGCGGTCGTTCACGTGTGTGTGTGCGGTCGTTCACGTGTGTGTGTGTGCGGTCGTTCACGTGTGTGTGTGCGGTCGTTCACGTGTGTGTGTGCGGTCGTTCACGTGTGTGTGTGTGCGGTCGTTCACGTGTGTGTGTGCGGTCGTTCACGTGTGTGTGTGTGCGGTCGTTCACGTGTGTGTGTGTGTGTGCGCGGTCGTTCACGTGTGTGTGTGTGCGGTTGTTCACGTGTGTGTGTGTGCGGTCGTTCATGTGAGTGTGGTGTGTGCGGTCGTTCACGTGTGTGTGTGCGGTCGTTCACGTGTGTGTGGTGTGTGCGGTCGTTCACGTGTGTGTGGTGTGTGCGGTCGTTCACGTGTGTGTGGTGTGTGCGGTCCTTCACGTGTGTGTGTGTGTGCAGTCGTTCACGTGTGTGTGTGTGCGGTTGTTCATGTGTGTGTGGTGTGTGCGGTCGTTCATGTGTGTGTTTGTGTGCGGTTGTTCATGTGTGTGCGGTCGTTCATGTGTGTGTTTGTGTGCGGTTGTTCATGTGTGTGCGGTCGTTCACGTGTGTGTGTGTGCGGTCGTTCACGTGTGTGTGTGCGGTCGTTCATGTGTGTGTGGTGTGTGCGGTCGTTCACGTGTGTGTGGTGTGTGCGGTCGTTCACGTGTGTGTGGTGTGTGCGGTCGTTCACGTGTGTGTGTGTGTGCGGTCGTTCACGTGTGTGTGGTGTGTGCGGCCGTTCACGTGTGTGTGGTGTGTGCGGTCGTTCACGTGTGTGTGTGTGCAGTCGTTCACGTGTGTGTGTGTGCGGTCGTTCACGTGTGTGTGTGCGGTCGTTCATGTGTGTGTGGTGTGTGCGGTCGTTCACGTGTGTGTGTGTGCAGTCGTTCACGTGTGTGTGTGTGTGCGGTCGTTCACGTGTGTGTGTGTGTGCGGTCGTTCACGTGTGTGTGGTGTGTGCGGCCGTTCACGTGTGTGTGGTGTGTGCGGTCGTTCACGTGTGTGTGTGTGCAGTCGTTCACGTGTGTGTGTGTGCGGTCGTTCACGTGTGTGTGTGCGGTCGTTCATGTGTGTGTGGTGTGTGCGGTCGTTCACGTGTGTGTGGTGTGTGCGGTCGTTCACGTGTGTGTGTGTGTGCGGTCGTTCACGTGTGTGTGTGTGTGCGGTCGTTCACGTGTGTGTGGTGTGTGCGGCCGTTCACGTGTGTGTGGTGTGTGCGGTCGTTCACGTGTGTGTGTGTGCAGTCGTTCACGTGTGTGTGTGTGCGGTCGTTCACGTGTGTGTGTGTGTGCGGTTGTTCATGTGTGTGTGGTGTGTGCGGTCGTTCATGTGTGTGTTTGTGTGCGGTTGTTCATGTGTGTGCGGTCGTTCATGTGTGTGTGGTGTGTGCGGTCGTTCACGTGTGTGTGTGCGGTCGTTCACGTGTGTGTGTGTGCGGTCGTTCACGTGTGTGTGTGTGTGTGCGGTCATTCACGTGTGTGTGTGCGGTCGTTCACGTGTGTGTGTGTGTGCGGTCGTTCACGTGTGTGTGGTGTGTGCGGTCGTTCACGTGTGTGTGTGTGTGTGAGGTCGTTCACGTGTGTGTGGTGTGTGCGGTCGTTCACGTGTGTGTGTGTGCGGTCGTTCACGTGTGTGTGTGTGTGCGGTCGTTCATGTGTGTGTGGTGTGTGCGGTCGTCCACGTGTGTGTGTGTGTGTGTGTGTGTGTGTGTGCGCGCGGTCGTTCATGTGAGTGTGGTGTCTGCGGTCGTTCACGTGTGTGTGTGTGCGGTCGTTCACGTGTGTGTGTGTGCGGTCGTTCACGTGTGTGTGTGTGCGGTCGTTCACGTGTGTGTGTGTGCGGTCGTTCACGTGTGTGTGTGTGCGGTCGTTCACGTGTGTGTGTGTGCGGTCGTTCACGTGTGTGTGTGTGTGCGGTCGTTCATGTGAGTGTGGTGTGTGCGGTCGTTCACGTGTGTGTGTGTGCGGTCGTTCACGTGTGTGTGTGCGGTCGTTCATGTGTGTGTGGTGTGTGCGGTCGTTCACGTGTGTGTGGTGTGTGCGGTCGTTCACGTGTGTGTGGTGTGTGCGGTCGTTTACGTGTGTGTGTGTGCGGTCGTTCACGTGTGTGTGTGTGCGGTCGTTCACGTGTGTGTGTGTGTGTGTGTGTGTGTGAGGTCGTTCACGTGTGTGTGGTGTGTGCGGTCGTTCACGTGTGTGTGTGTGTGCGGTCGTTCACGTGTGTGTGTGCGGTCGTTCATGTGTGTGTGGTGTGTGCGGTCGTTCACGTGTGTGTGTGTGTGTGCGCGGTCGTTCATGTGAGTGTGGTGTGTGCGGTCGTTCACGTGTGTGTGTGTGTGCGGTCGTTCACGTGTGTGTGTGCGGTCGTTCATGTGTGTGTGGTGTGTGCGGTCGTTCACGTGTGTGTGTGTGTGTGCGCGGTCGTTCATGTGAGTGTGGTGTGTGCGGTCGTTCACGTGTGTGTGTGTGCGGTCGTTCACGTGTGTGTGTGTGCGGTCGTTCACGTGTGTGTGTGTGTGCGCGGTCGTTCACGTGTGTGTGTGTGCGGTCGTTCACGTGTGTGTGTGTGCGGTCGTTCACGTGTGTGTGTGTGCGGTCGTTCACGTGTGTGTGTGTGTGCGCGGTCGTTCACGTGTGTGTGTGTGCGCGGTCGTTCACGTGTGTGTGTGTGCGGTCGTTCATGTGTGTGTGGTGTGTGCGGTCGTTCATGTGTGTGTGGTGTGTGCGGTCGTTCATGCGTGTGTGTGTGTGTGTGTGTGTGTGTGTTCCCGCAGGAGGGCAAGAGCATCAGGAGCAGCAGTGGCTTCTCCGGGAAGGGCTTCAAGTTCGACGAGACGGAGCACGCGCTGGCCAACGAGAGGAAGAAGCTGCAGAAAGCGGCGCTCGGCCTCCACGACTCTGATGATGACGACGCGGCTCTCGACGTGAGTCCAGCAACAGCACACACACACGCACACACTCTCTCAGTGCTCAGGGCCTGACGCCTGCTGTGTGTGTCCTCAGATCGACGAGCAGATCGAGAGCATGTTCAACTCTAAGAAGCGGGTGAAGGACTTCTCGGCCCCGGGCTCCTCCGGCGCTCCGGCTGTGGGGGTGAGCGGCTCCGTGAGCTCGGTGTCCGGCCCCAGCGCTCCCTCCGCCGGGAACATCCAGAAGCTGGAGATGGCCAAGAAGCTGGCGCTCAGGATACAGGTGCAGAAGAACCTGGGCGCCGAGGCACAGGTGACACACACACACACACACACCCTTTCAGGAATTACACAAAGCATATTTTCTGTAACAGAAGCTGTAAATGAAACTTCTTTTCATTTAGTTACAGATCATTTAGTAATACAGAGATATTCAGATAATGGCTGTGTGCTGCTGGTCTGGCAGTGTGATGTCATATCAGGCAGGGATGGGCATTTCTGACAGTTTCTCATTTAGATCATTGAAGGGTCTCGAAAGACAAGTACTCGGGGCGGGGCTTGTGTGTGGGCGGGGCATGTCCAGGGCAGGGCTTGTGTGTGGGCGGGGCATGGGCAGGGCTTGTGTGTGGGCGGGGCATGTCCAGCTTGAGGTAAATCTGAAGAGTAAATGATCTCCAGTAAACTGAAGCCCGTTCTATGACACATCCTGCGAGATTAATAATCAGATCTCCTAGATACAGAACATAAACGTAACATTACAACTGCATCTGCACAAGAGGACGCGAATGCGCTAGTTTTCTACAGTCTCTGTTTGAAAGGGGAACTCTGGATGCTCTTCTCCTATCTTCTCGTATTCGTGACACTGAACTGTGTGTGTGTGTGTGTGTGTGTGTGTGTGTGGCCTCAGGACGTGATGCAGCAGGCCACGAACGCTATTCTGCGCGGCGGGACGATGATCGCGCCCTCGGTCTCCGCTAAGACCATCGCGGAGCAGCAGGCGGAGAAGATCAACGCTAAACTCAACTACACGCCGGTGGAGAAGCTGGAGGAGGAGCGGCAGGCCAACGACAACAGCGAGACCGTCAAGAGATACGAGGAGGAGCTGGAGATCAACGACTTCCCTCAGGTGACGTCACACTACAGTACACACGTCCTTCAGTCCCACTACAGTACACACACCCTTCAGTCCTACTACAGTACACACACCCTTCAGTCCCAGGCCTTTCAAACGCCATCGGAGTAATAAACTGTGCAGCGGCTTCTCACAGGTTCGCGTTTAAAGTCTGTGTAGAGAGAATGGTGTCGTCTTAGCGGCCCCTAATTTAATAACAAATGATCATTGCGACAGAAGCAAATCAATTAAAACTAACTTTAGATGGAAATAACTTAACTCTGCTATAAAGCCAAAACAATCTCTGTTACCTTAAATTATACGCTTATCACTGTAAAGCTGCTTTGAAACAATCTACATTGTTAAAAGCGCTATATAAATGAAGATGACTTGACTTGACTTGACTTGCAGCGTAGAGTCAAAAATATAGACTTTTCAAGACATATCGCTTCCAGTACTCGTTTCCCACAGAGAGTTGGACACAAACCCGCGTCCCTTTACTCACTCGTGTCATGTGCTCAGGGTGAATATTGTTGAATATTGTTGGTGTTTCAGGGCTTGGATGTCGCCGTGGAATTGCACATAATTTTACTCATTCCTGCAGATTTCATGCACACATGTAAAGTCCCCTCTCAGAACTAAAGTGAGGTCTTTTTCGCTTCTTATTGCAATTGAACAGTCAAATACAAACAAAAAATTGTCAAAATGCCAATGTCTTGGCACAGACAGTTTTGTTTTAAGTGAAGGTAAACCGGGTCGTCGAGGCCCCCGCCTTCGACTGCCGCCCGATTCTCTAAGCACCGGCCCCATACGGTCCCTCCTGCAGGTGGTGAGCCCACGGGAAGGCGGCCCCACGTCGCTCCTTCGGGCTGAGCTCGACCAGACCCCATGGGGGAGGCCCGGCCACCAGGCGCTCGCATACGAGCCCCAACCCCGGGCCTAGCTCCAGGGTGGGGCCCCGGTTGCGCCATGCCAGGTGACGTCACGGTCTTCGAAGTTAAATCCATCATAAAGGGTTTTTTGAACCGCTCTTAGTCTGACCCGTCACCTAGGACCTGTTTGCCTTGGGAGACCCTACCAGGAGCATATAGCCCCGGACAACATAGCTCCTAGGGTCGTTCGGGTACTCAAACCCCTCCACCACGGTCAGGTGGCAGTTCAAGGAGGGGACACTGGTTCCAACACCGTTTACAGTGGAGGTGGGCAGCTGTTGTCTTCGACTGGGGATGTCATCGGAGGGTGGAAGGAATACTTCGAGGATCTCCTCAATCCCACCGACACGTCTTCCATTGAGGAAGCAGAGGCTGAGGGCTCGGAGGTGGACTCGTCCATCACCCGAGCTGAAGTCACCGAGGTAGTCAAGGCACCGGGGGTGGATGAGATCCGCCCTGAGTACCTCAAGTCTCTGGATGTTGTGGGGCTTTCTTGGCTGACACGCCTCTGCAGCATCGCGTGGCGGTCGGGGACAGTGCCTCTGGGCTGGCAGACCGGGGTGGTGGTCCCTCTTTTTAAGAAGGGGGACCGGAGGGTGTGCTCCAACTACTGGGGGATCACACTTCTCAGCCTCCCCGGGAAAGTCTATGCCAGGGTACTGGAGAGGAGAATATGGCTGATAGTAGAACCTCGGATTCAGGAGGAACAGTGTGGTTTTTGTCCCGGTCGTGGAACACTGGACCAGCTCTATAGGGTACAGGGTGCTGGAGGGTTCATGGGAGTTTGCCCAACCAGTCCACATGTGCTTTGTGGATTTGGAGAAGGCATTCGACTGTGTCCCTCGTGGAGTCCTGCAGAGGGTGCTGTGGGACTATGGGGTCCGGGGCCCTTTGCTAAGGGCTGTCCGGTCCCTGTACGACCGAAGCAGGAGCTTGGTTCGCATTGTCGGCAGTAAGTCAGTCTTGTTCCCGGCGCATGTTAGACTCCGGTAGGGCTGCCCTTTGTCGCCGGTTCTGTTCATAATTTTTATGGACAAAATTTCTGGGCGCAGCCAGGGGCCGGAGGGTGTCAGGTTTGGGGACCACGCGATTTCATCTCTGCTCTTTGCGGATGATGTTGTTGTGCTGACCCCATCAGACTAGGACCTCCAGCATGCACTGGGACGGTTTGCAGAGTGTGAAGTGGCTGGGATGAGAATCAGCACCTCCAAATCCGAGGCCATGGTTCTCAGTCGGAAAAGGGTGGTTTGCCCACTTCAGTTTGGTGGAGAGTTCCTGCCTCAAGTGGAGGAGTTCAAGTATCTTGGGGTCTTGTTCACGAGTGAGGGAAGGATGGAACGGGAGATTGACAGCCGGATCGGTGCAGCTTCTGCAGTAATGCGGTCCCTGTACCGGTCTGTCGTGGTGAAGAAGGAGCTGAGCCGCAAGGCGAAGCTCTCGATTTACCGGTCAATCTACGTTCCTACTCTCACCTATGGTCACAAGCTGTGGGTCATGACCGAAAGGACAAGATCCCGGATACAGGCGGCTGAAATGAGCTTTCTCCGCAGGGTGGCTGGGCGATCCCTTAGAGATAGGGTGAAAAGCTCGGTCACTCGGGAGGAGCTCAGAGTAGAGCCGCTGCTCCTCCACATCGAGAGGGGTCAGCTGAGGTGGCTCGGGCATCTGTTCCGGATGCCTCCTGGACGCCTTCCCGGGAAGGTGTTCCGGGCGCGTCCCACTGGGAGGAGACCCCGGGGAAGACCTAGGACACGCTGGAGGGACTATGTCTCCTGGCTGGCCTGGGAACGCCTCGGTGTCCCCCCGGAAGAGCTGGAGGAAGTGTCTAGGGAGAGGGAAGTCTGGGCATCTCTGCTTAGACTGCTGCCCCCGCGACCCGGCCCCGGATAAGCGGTAGAAGATGGTATGGTGAAGGTAAACAGTTGAGAAAGAAAACGCACGTGTGTCAGTATAATGGATCTGTGCCTCAGGTCTTAAAGGGACAGCAGCCTAATAACCCTGCTGACAAGTTATGATAGATTATTAAAGTCCCCCTGTGGTGAAAAGCTTTTAATGTTGTTTATGTGTCTATGTGGTGTTTTTAATCTGCTTTAAGACAAACCATGTGTAAATTCATAAGTCGACAGCATTGCTGAGTATTTCCTCCTTAAAACTGCAGTGAACCAAAGACAGTCTCAAAGACACGCTTTGAAATCGCTGGTGTTTCTGACGTCACAAACTACCTTGTAACCAATCAGATCAACGTGTGATCGTCAACCAGTGGATCTCTGAGCTGCTCTGTGCCTGATTCCTGTGTGTGTGTGTGTGTGTTAAACACTGGTCTCTGTCTCCACAGACGGCGCGGTGGAAGGTCACGTCGAAGGAAGCGCTCCAGCGGATCGGAGAGTACTCAGAGGCCGCCATCACCATACGAGGAACGTACTTCCCCCCGGGCAAAGAGCCCAAAGAGGGCGAGCGCAAGATCTACCTGGCCATCGAGAGTACGTGTCGCCTCACACACACCTGAGCGATCTGCTGACGCGTGACTAAACCTGTGTGTGTGTGTGTGTGTGTGTGTGTGTGTGTGTGTGTGTGTTTACAGGTGCGAACGAGCTGGCCGTGCAGAAGGCCAAAGCAGAGATCACACGCCTCATCAAGGAGGAGCTCATACGCCTGGTACATCCATCACTTATACACAACTTACACACAAGTTACGCACAGCTTACATACAACTTACACACACACACACACGTTACACACAGGTTACACACAGCTCCATAGAGGACACACGTCTGTCCACACACAGTCATAGACATGTGAAGCCTGGGACAGACTGAGGTTTGCTCTCATTTTAAAGACCCGTGGCGGATTATTGAAGAAGTAAAAAAAAAAGGAAAAAGTAAAACCAAAAAAAAGGTTATATAGGTTTATGTTTTTGAAAATTATTTATTTTATATAAAATTTATATTTTATTAAACATGTTGAACTCTAAAACTGCTAGAAAATCAAAGTCATAAATCTAAAGTTGTTTTCCAAGTTTGAGTTTGAGATCTCAGAAAACGAGCTTTCGGTGTGTGTGTGTGTGTGTGTGTGTGTGTGTGTGTGTGTGTGTGTGTGTGAGTGTGTGAGTATGTGTGTAGCGCAGGACGACTCCCCAGTAGAGGCCAGTACAGCTCACTGGGACAGTGCTGGGTTCGGCATTTACAGGAGAGTTTCACTCTCAAATATTACAAGCACACACACAATTAATTATTACACACATACAGACCACACTCTGACACCAACACACACACACACACACACACACACACACACACACAATTATCACTGCATGATTTATCCAGTCGGCTCTATAATACGCAGAAGCAGAACACAGGAATAAAGCGAGTGTTTGCTGTATAGGCCAGGCCTGAGAGAACGCCACATCTGGTCAATAATGTGAAGCTCTGCCAGCCGAACGAGAGCCTAGTAACAGAGACGCATCATTTATAGTGAAAGGCACTGGGGTTAAACATTGCAGTTTCAATGGGGACATTTTTTGTCTTTAACAATATTTTGTTTCTAGTGCAAAATATATTTATTAAAGGAAATGTGGGTAAAATAGTAAGAGTACACACCTGTGCCAATGTTTCTGCAGTTGGCATTAACACAGGCAGAATTATCACAAAAACAAAACTGAAAGACACACGTCCATGAGGATGAACAAGGGTTACAGTGCTTATTAGTTAAAGACATGATATCGTCACATCTGTATAGCGTTTACAGTGAGCCGTGTTCCTCTGGGAGCGACTGAGATCTGCATGTGTTCATGATTATTCAGTGTCAGCTGATGTGGATGAACACAGAGGCTCTGCATACGCCACATCTGTACAGTCATGTTAATAACTGAGCATGTGTTCACTGACTGTACGTCTGTCTTTCTTTCAGCAAAACTCCTACCAGCCGACCAGCAAAGGCCGGTACAAGGTTCTGTAGAGCGGACCAGCGCGGGCTTTCTATTCCCACAATGCTTTTGTTTCGTCAGCTGATCAAACACTTTGGATCTCTGGAAATTTGTACCCAGTGTTTGCATCGCTCACGTTGAATATTTTAGAAAACTCCCATGTAATTGTGAACTTAATTTGGAAATAAAGTGTTTTTTTTTTTCTTGTATATTTCTTTGTTCCATCTCAGTTTGTTCTGTCAGGATTGCACTTTTCCATCTGTCGTCTGCAGAAAGAGAGAGAGAGTTATTAGTTTTAGATGTGTTCGGGAGAGTTATCTATTAGATAAGATCACGATTCTATGGTTAATCTCATGCATCTCTCCCAGTTCTGTCATGTGGTCAACATAGTGTAAGAAAACCATAAAAATGAACCATGTTTCAGAGAAAATAGCTAGTTAGACTGAATACATAATTGTCAAGTATAATCTCTAAAATAAGTATTACCATACTTGAAAATAATTATCAGACCATAATGATAGATGAATTTACCATGATACTTCTAAGTTAGCAAATTCATGTACCATGGTATTTATGAGGATGGTGGTGGTTTGCTATTGGCTGATCTCATGTGAGTGACAGGTTATAGCCCCGCCCTCGTCACGGAAGAGAAGCTGCAAGATGAACTTATTCTGAACACAATAATGATGTGCGCGGTTTGATTGGTTGTTCAAGGATTGACACCTGTCAATCAAAACGAATGCTCTATTCAAAGCTCGTAACAATGTTCGGTCCAGTGAGTCATGAGCGACTCTGATTGGTCGATCCCGATCAGCGTTGAGAAAAGGACCGTGTACCACATGTCTCCCGTTCCTGTTCGAGCATCTGAATAATGACAGACTCTTATAAGCGCTGACGTGAAAACACACAGCGAAGAGTTAAAACAGATTCAGCATTATTATCTCCGTCGAGCAGAAGAGTTAAACTCGATGCAGCTCCAGCCACTGCGCGAGCACTCAGCGCGCATGCGCGTGTTCCTTCTGATTTCTTAATATTTAATATCAATGGCTGACGCTCGTTTCTAAAGCATCTCTTAAAATTAGGAGGAGAGCTTTGACACATTACCTGAACACCAAGGTGAACGTCAATCTCTTTGATTTTATTCGCTGGGCTTCGATCCTAATCAGTCAAAATTCACCCAAAATGGGACAGAAATGTCACATTTAACCCTTTCCGTTCCGCTGTCGACATTAAAGCGAGGTACAGTCATTCATCTCTTTACAAACAAATGATGTTTCTGTAAGTTTGCATGAACTGAAATTTGTGTTTCATCAAATCAAATGTATCTTTGACTTTGTCACTGTTATTAGTAATGTAGAGGATAACAATGGAGGCTTTGTCATGTGTGCAGATAACAGCTGTGTGCATTTATAATGTAATATGTCACATTTAAAGCTATGCATGATCTGTCTTTATTAACTATTATAAAACAGAATCTATGCATTCATTCATTCACACACATGAAGATGTTTTGAGTTCTGTTGTTGTAAAGAGTTTAAAGCAAACACTTGAAGACCCCATGAAATCAACATGAGAGTCAATGTCTGTGACCATTTAACCATTTACTTTAAGCAGACATGTATGCATTTACATCATGCATTTATATCAATGAGAAAAAAACAGACATATTATCAAATGTACCTTCTAGGAAAATAGATTATAAAGGTCCGTTCACACCAAGAATGATAACGATAACAATACCTATTATTTTTCATAATCGTCCACACCACAACTATAACAATAACGGCACAGAATAATAATATCGTTGGAGTCACATTCAGAATCATTTTTCTTCCAGCTGATAAACGATAAAATCATTGACAGCCAATCAGCCATCATACTTTAAAGAGCTTGAGCATTTAAAGGGGACACATCATGAAAATCTGACTTTTTCTGTGTTTAAGTGCCATAATCGAGTCCCCGGTGCTTCTACCAACACAGAAAACATGAAGCTCTGAAGCTGGTGTACAGGCTCCGCCCTCTTCTGAACGGAGGCGGAGCTAAAGCTCATATGCATTTAAAGGGACACGCACACACAAACAGTGCAGGGGCATTTGACAAGCTATAATAAATGATCTGCGGGGATTTTGAGCTGAAATCTCACAGACACATTCTAGGGACACCATAGATTTATATTCCATCTGGTGAAAAGGGCCATAATATGTCACCTTTAAAGCGATAGAGAGCAAAACTGAGAATAAACAGAACGATATCATCTGTTAACGTTAAAGATCTTGCTGTGAATGGGCCTTAAGAAACAGTGACGACTCATCTCGCACTCTGTAAAGTTCTGTCCAATCATATGAGAGGGTCCGTCCCACTCCTTATATATGCCCCCTAGCTTCCTGTTTCATGTAGTCTTTTTAGCCACACAAAATAAGACTCAAAGCCTCTGTCACACACATATGTCCCGTCTGTCAACAGAAGATGATGCGTCAGGTGTCCAGCAGCAGCGAATACTGCGTCGACGGCCGGCCCTCGTGTTTAGCGGAGGACGTGAGGCTCTCGCCGAGCCACTTTGATTTGTGCCCCACCAAGTTTTACCAGTCTTCCCTGCCTCAGCGCTCTCGGCAGATGTGCTTCGCGTACCTGCCCCCGCCGCCGGTCCTCAAGTCTCCCTCGTGCCGCGAGGAGCCACGGCTGCCGCAGGGGCCTGCCGGACCTCAGGGAAACCACAGAAGCGGGGACTCTAAAAAGAAGGGAGCGTCTGGGAGGTCTGGGAAACGCGGCCGGCCGGCGGGAACCACCAAATCCGCCGGTTACAGAACCAGCACGGGCAGACCGCTGGGCACCACTAAAGCCGCTGGGTTTAAGACCAGTCCGGGCCGGCCCCTGGGCACCACCAAGGCCGCGGGCTATAAGGTGAGTCCGGGCCGGCCGCCCGGCAGCATCAAGAGCCCGTCTCGGCTGGGTAAGCTAAGCTACGGTTCCTGCAGTGGAGCGGCGTTCCCCTACAGCATCATGCACAGACCCGACGCTACGCTGAAGGAGGAAGCGGCTAAAGAGTAAAGTCAACCTTTCCTTCTTTACTGTAATGCATCCTTATCTCACACACAAACATTAATCGGTTCTGCCTTCTATATTATGCAAAATGTAATAAGTAATAAGCCTAAAGAGAGTATCATAGCAGTATTCAGATCGCAGGAGTCTGTAGTGTGAGTATTGAGTGTCACAGTGCGATCCGCTGGTTAAGTCGTGATGTAAAGAATTGTTTTCGGGTCCAAGCCTCGACTCGATTCAAGTGAGAATACTATCTCAAGCCCTGAGGAACTCCAGTAGCTAGATGATAGCAGTGATGGGATAAACCATGTTTCTGAATGACAGATCTAGTGATGACATGTAGATGGAGAAGAGAAGCGGTCCCAGCACTGAGCCCTGAGGCACTCCAGTAGCTAGATGATAACAGTGATGGGGTAAACCATGTTTCTGAATGACAGATCCCAGTGATGACATGTAGATGGAGAAGAGAAGCGGTCCCAGCACTGAGCCCTGAGGCACTCCGGTAGCTAGATGATAACAGTGATGGGAAAAACCATGTTCCTGAATGACAGATCCTACTGATGACATGTAGATGGAGAAGAGAAGCGGTCCCAGCACTGAGCCCTGAGGCACTCCAGTAGCTAGATGATAACAGTGATGGGGTAAACCATGTTTCTGAATGACAGATCTAGTGATGACATGTAGATGGAGAAGAGAAGCGGTCCCAGCACTGAGCCCTGAGGCACTCCAGTAGCTAGATGATAACAGTGATGGGAAAAACCATGTTCCTGAATGACAGATCCTACTGATGACATGTAGATGGAGAAGAGAAGCGGTCCCAGCACTGAGCCCTGAGGCACTCCAGTAGCTAGATGATAACAGTGATGGGGTAAACCATGTTTCTGAATGACAGATCTAGTGATGACATGTAGATGGAGAAGAGAAGCGGTCCCAGCACTGAGCCCTGAGGCACTCCAGTAGCTAGATGATAACAGTGATGGGAAAAACCATGTTCCTGAATGACAGATCCTACTGATGACATGTAGATGGAGAAGAGAAGCGGTCCCAGCACTGAGCCCTGAGGCACTCCAGTAGCTAGATGATAACAGTGATGGGATAAACCATGTTCCTGAATGACAGATCTAGTGATGACATGTAGATGGAGAAGAGAAGCGGTCCCAGCACTGAGCCCTGAGGCACTCCAGTAGCTAGATGATAACAGTGATGGGATAAACCATGTTTCTGAATGACAGATCCTACTGATGACATGTAGATGGAGAAGAGAAGCGGTCCCAGCACTGAGTCCTGAGGCACTCCAGTAGCTAGATGATAACAGTGATGGGATAAACCATGTTTCTGAATGACAGATCTAGTGATGACATGTAGATGGAGAAGAGAAGCGGTCCCAGCACTGAGCCCTGAGGCACTCCAGTAGCTAGATGATAGCAGTGATGGGATAAACCATGTTTCTGAATGACAGATCTAGTGATGACATGTAGATGGAGAAGAGAAGCGGTCCCAGCACTGAGCCCTGAGGCACTCCAGTAGCTAGATGATAACAGTGATGGGATAAACCATGTTTCTGAATGACAGATCTAGTGATGACATGTAGATGGAGAAGAGAAGTGGTCCCAGCACTGAGCCCTGAGGCACTCCAGTAGCTAGATGATAACAGTGATGGGATAAACCATGTTTCTGAATGACAGATCTAGTGATGACATGTAGATGGAGAAGAGAAGCGGTCCCAGCACTGAGCCCTGAGGCACTCCAGTAGCTAGATGATAACAGTGATGGGATAAACCATGTTTCTGAATGACAGACACTAGTGATGACATGTAGATGGAGAAGAGAAGCGGTCCCAGCACTGAGCCCTGAGGCACTCCAGTAGCTAGATGATAACAGTGATGGGATTAACCATGTTTCTGAATGACAGATCTAGTGATGACATGTAGATGGAGAAGAGAAGCGGTGCCAGCACTGAGCCCTGAGGCACTCCAGTAGCTAGATGATAACAGTGATGGGATAAACCATGTTTCTGAATGACAGACACTAGTGATGACATGTAGATGGAGAAGAGAAGCGGTCCCAGCACTGAGCCCTGAGGCACTCCAGTAGCTAGATGATAACAGTGATGGGATAAACCATGTTTCTGAATGACAGATCTATTGATGACATGTAGATGGAGAAGAGTAGTGGTCCCAGCACTGAGCCCTGAGGCACTCCAGTAGCTAGATGATAACAGTGATGGGATAAACCATGTTTCTGAATGACAGATCTAGTGATGACATGTAGATGGAGAAGAGAAGCGGTCCCAGCACTGAGCCCTGAGGCACTCCAGTAGCTAGATGATAACAGTGATGGGATAAACCATGTTTCTGAATGACAGATCTAGTGATGACATGTAGATGGAGAAGAGAAGCGGTCCCAGCACTGAGCCCTGAGGCACTCCAGTAGCTAGATGATAACAGTGATGGGATAAACCATGTTTCTGAATGACAGATCTAGTGATGACATGTAGATGGAGAAGAGAAGCGGTCCCAGCACTGAGCCCTGAGGCACTCCAGTAGCTAGATGATAGCAGTGATGGGATAAACCATGTTTCTGAATGACAGACACTAGTGATGACATGTAGATGGAGAAGAGAAGCGGTCCCAGCACTGAGCCCTGAGGCACTCCAGTAGCTAGATGATAACAGTGATGGGATAAACCATGTTCCTGAATGACAGATCTAGTGATGACATGTAGATGGAGAAGAGAAGCGGTCCCAGCACTGAGCCCTGAGGCACTCCAGTAGCTAGATGATAACAGTGATGGGATAAACCATGTTTCTGAATGACAGATCTAGTGATGACATGTAGATGGAGAAGAGAAGCGGTCCCAGCACTGAGCCCTGAGGCACTCCAGTAGCTAGATGATAACAGTGATGGGATAAACCATGTTTCTGAATGACAGATCTATTGATGACATGTAGATGGAGAAGAGTAGTGGTCCCAGCACTGAGCCCTGAGGCACTCCAGTAGCTAGATGATAACAGTGATGGGATAAACCATGTTTCTGAATGACAGATCTAGTGATGACATGTAGATGTAGAAGAGAAGCGGTCCCAGCACTGAGCCCTGAGGCACTCCAGTAGCTAGATGATAACAGTGATGGGATAAACCATGTTTCTGAATGACAGACACTAGTGATGACATGTAGATGGAGAAGAGAAGCGGTCCCAGCACTGAGCCCTGAGGCACTCCAGTAGCTAGATGATAACAGTGATGGGATAAACCATGTTTCTGAATGACAGATCTAGTGATGACATGTAGATGGAGAAGAGAAGCGGTCCCAGCACTGAGCCCTGAGGCACTCCAGTAGCTAGATGATAACAGTGATGGGATAAACCATGTTTCTGAATGACAGATCTAGTGATGACATGTAGATGGAGAAGAGAAGCGGTCCCAGCACTGAGCCCTGAGGCACTCCAGTAGCTAGATGATAGCAGTGATGGGATAAACCATGTTTCTGAATGACAGACACTAGTGATGACATGTAGATGGAGAAGAGAAGCGGTCCCAGCACTGAGCCCTGAGGCACTCCAGTAGCTAGATGATAGCAGTGATGGGATAAACCATGTTCCTGAATGACAGATCTAGTGATGACATGTAGATGGAGAAGAGAAGCGGTCCCAGCACTGAGCCCTGAGGCACTCCAGTAGCTAGATGATAACAGTGATGGGATAAACCATGTTCCTGAATGACAGATCTAGTGATGACATGTAGATGGAGAAGAGAAGCGGTCCCAGCACTGAGCCCTGAGGCACTCCAGTAGCTAGATGATAACAGTGATGGGATAAACCATGTTTCTGAATGACAGATCTAGTGATGACATGTAGATGGAGAAGAGAAGCGGTCCCAGCACTGAGCCCTGAGGCACTCCAGTAGCTAGATGATAACAGTGATGGGATAAACCATGTTCCTGAATGACAGACACTAGTGATGACATGTAGATGGAGAAGAGAAGTGGTCCCAGCACTGAGCCCTGAGGCACTCCAGTAGCTAGATGATAACAGTGATGGGATAAACCATGTTTCTGAATGACAGATCTAGTGATGACATGTAGATGTAGAAGAGAAGCGGTCCCAGCACTGAGCCCTGAGGAACTCCAGTAGCTAGATGATAACAGTGATGGGATAAACCATGTTCCTAAATGACAGACACTAGTGATGACATGTAGATGGAGAAGAGAAGTGGTCCCAGCACTGAGCCCTGAGGCACTCCAGTAGCTAGATGATAACAGTTATGGGATAAACCATGTTTCTGAATGACAGACATTAGTGATGACATGTAGATGGAGAAGAGAAGCGGTCCCAGCACTGAGCCCTGAGGAACTCCAGTAGCTAGATGATAACAGTGATGGGATAAACCATGTTCCTGAATGACAGACACTAGTGATGACATGTAGATGGAGAAGAGAAGCGGTCCCAGCACTGAGCCCTGAGGCACTCCAGTAGCTAGATGATAACAGTGATGGGATAAACCATGTTTCTGAATGACAGATACTAGTGATGACATGTAGATGGAGAAGAGAAGCGGTCCCAGCACTGAGCCCTGAGGCACTCCAGTAGCTAGATGATAACAGTGATAGGATAAACCATGTTTCTGAATGACAGATCTAGTGATGACATGTAGATGGAGAAGAGAAGCGGTCCCAGCACTGAGCCCTGAGGAACTCCAGTAGCTAGATGATAACAGTGATGGGATAAACCATGTTTCTGAATGACAGACACTAGTGATGACATGTAGATGGAGAAGAGAAGCGGTCCCAGCACTGAGCCCTGAGGCACTCCAGTAGCTAGATGATAACAGTGATGGGATAAACCATGTTTCTGAATGACAGATCTAGTGATGACATGTAGATGGAGAAGAGAAGCGGTCCCAGCACTGAGCCCTGAGGCACTCCAGTAGCTAGATGATAACAGTGATGGGATAAACCATGTTTCTGAATGACAGATCTAGTGATGACATGTAGATGGAGAAGAGAAGCGGTCCCAGCACTGAGCCCTGAGGCACTCCAGTAGCTAGATGATAACAGTGATGGGATAAACCATGTTTCTGAATGACAGACACTAGTGATGACATGTAGATGGAGAAGAGAAGCGGTCCCAGCACTGAGCCCTGAGGCACTCCAGTAGCTAGATGATAACAGTGATGGGATAAACCATGTTTCTGAATGACAGATCTAGTGATGACATGTAGATGTAGAAGAGAAGCGGTCCCAGCACTGAGCCCTGAGGCACTCCAGTAGCTAGATGATAACAGTGATGGGATAAACCATGTTTCTGAATGACAGATCTAGTGATGACATGTAGATGGAGAAGAGAAGCGGTCCCAGCACTGAGCCCTAAGGCACTCCAGTAGCTAGATGATAACAGTGATGGGATAAACCATGTTTCTGAATGACAGATCTAGTGATGACATGTAGATGGAGAAGAGAAGCGGTCCCAGCACTGAGCCCTGAGGCACTCCAGTAGCTAGATGATAGCAGTGATGGGATAAACCATGTTTCTGAATGACAGATCTAGTGATGACATGTAGATGGAGAAGAGAAGCGGTCCCAGCACTGAGCCCTGAGGCACTCCAGTAGCTAGATGATAACAGTGATGGGGTAAACCATGTTTCTGAATGACAGATCTAGTGATGACATGTAGATGGAGAAGAGAAGCGGTCCCAGCACTGAGCCCTGAGGCACTCCAGTAGCTAGATGATAACAGTGATGGGAAAAACCATGTTCCTGAATGACAGATCCTACTGATGACATGTAGATGGAGAAGAGAAGCGGTCCCAGCACTGAGCCCTGAGGCACTCCAGTAGCTAGATGATAACAGTGATGGGGTAAACCATGTTTCTGAATGACAGATCTAGTGATGACATGTAGATGGAGAAGAGAAGCGGTCCCAGCACTGAGCCCTGAGGCACTCCAGTAGCTAGATGATAACAGTGATGGGAAAAACCATGTTCCTGAATGACAGATCCTACTGATGACATGTAGATGGAGAAGAGAAGCGGTCCCAGCACTGAGCCCTGAGGCACTCCAGTAGCTAGATGATAACAGTGATGGGATAAACCATGTTCCTGAATGACAGATCTAGTGATGACATGTAGATGGAGAAGAGAAGCGGTCCCAGCACTGAGCCCTGAGGCACTCCAGTAGCTAGATGATAACAGTGATGGGATAAACCATGTTTCTGAATGACAGATCCTACTGATGACATGTAGATGGAGAAGAGAAGCGGTCCCAGCACTGAGTCCTGAGGCACTCCAGTAGCTAGATGATAACAGTGATGGGATAAACCATGTTTCTGAATGACAGATCTAGTGATGACATGTAGATGGAGAAGAGAAGCGGTCCCAGCACTGAGCCCTGAGGCACTCCAGTAGCTAGATGATAGCAGTGATGGGATAAACCATGTTTCTGAATGACAGATCTAGTGATGACATGTAGATGGAGAAGAGAAGCGGTCCCAGCACTGAGCCCTGAGGCACTCCAGTAGCTAGATGATAACAGTGATGGGATAAACCATGTTTCTGAATGACAGATCTAGTGATGACATGTAGATGGAGAAGAGAAGTGGTCCCAGCACTGAGCCCTGAGGCACTCCAGTAGCTAGATGATAACAGTGATGGGATAAACCATGTTTCTGAATGACAGATCTAGTGATGACATGTAGATGGAGAAGAGAAGCGGTCCCAGCACTGAGCCCTGAGGCACTCCAGTAGCTAGATGATAACAGTGATGGGATAAACCATGTTTCTGAATGACAGACACTAGTGATGACATGTAGATGGAGAAGAGAAGCGGTCCCAGCACTGAGCCCTGAGGCACTCCAGTAGCTAGATGATAACAGTGATGGGATTAACCATGTTTCTGAATGACAGATCTAGTGATGACATGTAGATGGAGAAGAGAAGCGGTGCCAGCACTGAGCCCTGAGGCACTCCAGTAGCTAGATGATAACAGTGATGGGATAAACCATGTTTCTGAATGACAGACACTAGTGATGACATGTAGATGGAGAAGAGAAGCGGTCCCAGCACTGAGCCCTGAGGCACTCCAGTAGCTAGATGATAACAGTGATGGGATAAACCATGTTTCTGAATGACAGATCTATTGATGACATGTAGATGGAGAAGAGTAGTGGTCCCAGCACTGAGCCCTGAGGCACTCCAGTAGCTAGATGATAACAGTGATGGGATAAACCATGTTTCTGAATGACAGATCTAGTGATGACATGTAGATGGAGAAGAGAAGCGGTCCCAGCACTGAGCCCTGAGGCACTCCAGTAGCTAGATGATAACAGTGATGGGATAAACCATGTTTCTGAATGACAGATCTAGTGATGACATGTAGATGGAGAAGAGAAGCGGTCCCAGCACTGAGCCCTGAGGCACTCCAGTAGCTAGATGATAACAGTGATGGGATAAACCATGTTTCTGAATGACAGATCTAGTGATGACATGTAGATGGAGAAGAGAAGCGGTCCCAGCACTGAGCCCTGAGGCACTCCAGTAGCTAGATGATAGCAGTGATGGGATAAACCATGTTTCTGAATGACAGACACTAGTGATGACATGTAGATGGAGAAGAGAAGCGGTCCCAGCACTGAGCCCTGAGGCACTCCAGTAGCTAGATGATAACAGTGATGGGATAAACCATGTTCCTGAATGACAGATCTAGTGATGACATGTAGATGGAGAAGAGAAGCGGTCCCAGCACTGAGCCCTGAGGCACTCCAGTAGCTAGATGATAACAGTGATGGGATAAACCATGTTTCTGAATGACAGATCTAGTGATGACATGTAGATGGAGAAGAGAAGCGGTCCCAGCACTGAGCCCTGAGGCACTCCAGTAGCTAGATGATAACAGTGATGGGATAAACCATGTTTCTGAATGACAGATCTATTGATGACATGTAGATGGAGAAGAGTAGTGGTCCCAGCACTGAGCCCTGAGGCACTCCAGTAGCTAGATGATAACAGTGATGGGATAAACCATGTTTCTGAATGACAGATCTAGTGATGACATGTAGATGTAGAAGAGAAGCGGTCCCAGCACTGAGCCCTGAGGCACTCCAGTAGCTAGATGATAACAGTGATGGGATAAACCATGTTTCTGAATGACAGACACTAGTGATGACATGTAGATGGAGAAGAGAAGCGGTCCCAGCACTGAGCCCTGAGGCACTCCAGTAGCTAGATGATAACAGTGATGGGATAAACCATGTTTCTGAATGACAGATCTAGTGATGACATGTAGATGGAGAAGAGAAGCGGTCCCAGCACTGAGCCCTGAGGCACTCCAGTAGCTAGATGATAACAGTGATGGGATAAACCATGTTTCTGAATGACAGATCTAGTGATGACATGTAGATGGAGAAGAGAAGCGGTCCCAGCACTGAGCCCTGAGGCACTCCAGTAGCTAGATGATAGCAGTGATGGGATAAACCATGTTTCTGAATGACAGACACTAGTGATGACATGTAGATGGAGAAGAGAAGCGGTCCCAGCACTGAGCCCTGAGGCACTCCAGTAGCTAGATGATAGCAGTGATGGGATAAACCATGTTCCTGAATGACAGATCTAGTGATGACATGTAGATGGAGAAGAGAAGCGGTCCCAGCACTGAGCCCTGAGGCACTCCAGTAGCTAGATGATAACAGTGATGGGATAAACCATGTTCCTGAATGACAGATCTAGTGATGACATGTAGATGGAGAAGAGAAGCGGTCCCAGCACTGAGCCCTGAGGCACTCCAGTAGCTAGATGATAACAGTGATGGGATAAACCATGTTTCTGAATGACAGATCTAGTGATGACATGTAGATGGAGAAGAGAAGCGGTCCCAGCACTGAGCCCTGAGGCACTCCAGTAGCTAGATGATAACAGTGATGGGATAAACCATGTTCCTGAATGACAGACACTAGTGATGACATGTAGATGGAGAAGAGAAGTGGTCCCAGCACTGAGCCCTGAGGCACTCCAGTAGCTAGATGATAACAGTGATGGGATAAACCATGTTTCTGAATGACAGATCTAGTGATGACATGTAGATGTAGAAGAGAAGCGGTCCCAGCACTGAGCCCTGAGGAACTCCAGTAGCTAGATGATAACAGTGATGGGATAAACCATGTTCCTGAATGACAGACACTAGTGATGACATGTAGATGGAGAAGAGAAGTGGTCCCAGCACTGAGCCCTGAGGCACTCCAGTAGCTAGATGATAACAGTTATGGGATAAACCATGTTTCTGAATGACAGACATTAGTGATGACATGTAGATGGAGAAGAGAAGCGGTCCCAGCACTGAGCCCTGAGGAACTCCAGTAGCTAGATGATAACAGTGATGGGATAAACCATGTTCCTGAATGACAGACACTAGTGATGACATGTAGATGGAGAAGAGAAGCGGTCCCAGCACTGAGCCCTGAGGCACTCCAGTAGCTAGATGATAACAGTGATGGGATAAACCATGTTTCTGAATGACAGATACTAGTGATGACATGTAGATGGAGAAGAGAAGCGGTCCCAGCACTGAGCCCTGAGGCACTCCAGTAGCTAGATGATAACAGTGATAGGATAAACCATGTTTCTGAATGACAGATCTAGTGATGACATGTAGATGGAGAAGAGAAGCGGTCCCAGCACTGAGCCCTGAGGAACTCCAGTAGCTAGATGATAACAGTGATGGGATAAACCATGTTTCTGAATGACAGACACTAGTGATGACATGTAGATGGAGAAGAGAAGCGGTCCCAGCACTGAGCCCTGAGGCACTCCAGTAGCTAGATGATAACAGTGATGGGATAAACCATGTTTCTGAATGACAGATCTAGTGATGACATGTAGATGGAGAAGAGAAGCGGTCCCAGCACTGAGCCCTGAGGCACTCCAGTAGCTAGATGATAACAGTGATGGGATAAACCATGTTTCTGAATGACAGATCTAGTGATGACATGTAGATGGAGAAGAGAAGCGGTCCCAGCACTGAGCCCTGAGGCACTCCAGTAGCTAGATGATAACAGTGATGGGATAAACCATGTTTCTGAATGACAGACACTAGTGATGACATGTAGATGGAGAAGAGAAGCGGTCCCAGCACTGAGCCCTGAGGCACTCCAGTAGCTAGATGATAACAGTGATGGGATAAACCATGTTTCTGAATGACAGATCTAGTGATGACATGTAGATGTAGAAGAGAAGCGGTCCCAGCACTGAGCCCTGAGGCACTCCAGTAGCTAGATGATAACAGTGATGGGATAAACCATGTTTCTGAATGACAGATCTAGTGATGACATGTAGATGGAGAAGAGAAGCGGTCCCAGCACTGAGCCCTAAGGCACTCCAGTAGCTAGATGATAACAGTGATGGGATAAACCATGTTTCTGAATGACAGATCTAGTGATGACATGTAGATGGAGAAGAGAAGCGGTCCCAGCACTGAGCCCTGAGGCACTCCAGTAGCTAGATGATAGCAGTGATGGGATAAACCATGTTTCTGAATGGCAGACACTAGTGATGACATGTAGATGGAGAAGAGAAGCGGTCCCAGCACTGAGCCCTGAGGCACTCCAGTAGCTAGATGATAACAGTGATGGGATAAACCATGTTTCTGAATGACAGATACTAGTGATGACATGTAGATGGAGAAGAGTAGTGGTCCCAGCACTGAGCCCTGAGGCACTCCAGTAGCTAGATGATAACAGTGATGGGATAAACCATGTTTCTGAATGACAGATCTAGTGATGACATGTAGATGGAGAAGAGAAGCGGTCCCAGCACTGAGCCCTGAGGCACTCCAGTAGCTAGATGATAACAGTGATGGGATAAACCATGTTTCTGAATGACAGATCTAGTGATGACATGTAGATGGAGAAGAGAAGCGGTCCCAGCACTGAGCCCTGAGGCACTCCAGTAGCTAGATGATAACAGTGATGGGATAAACCATGTTCCTGAATGACAGATCTAGTGATGACATGTAGATGGAGAAGAGAAGCGGTCCCAGCACTGAGCCCTGAGGCACTCCAGTAGCTAGATGATAACAGTGATGGGATAAACCATGTTTCTGAATGACAGATCTAGTGATGACATGTAGATGGAGAAGAGAAGCGGTCCCAGCACTGAGCCCTGAGGCACTCCAGTAGCTAGATGATAACAGTGATGGGATAAACCATGTTCCTGAATGACAGACACTAGTGATGACATGTAGATGGAGAAGAGAAGCGGTCCCAGCACTGAGCCCTGAGGCACTCCAGTAGCTAGATGATAACAGTGATGGGATAAACCATGTTTCTGAATGACAGACACTAGTGATGACATGTAGATGGAGAAGAGAAGCGGTCCCAGCACTGAGCCCTGAGGCACTCCAGTAGCTAGATGATAACAGTGATGGGATAAACCATGTTCCTGAATGACAGACACTAGTGATGACATGTAGATGGAGAAGAGAAGTGGTCCCAGCACTGAGCCCTGAGGCACTCCAGTAGCTAGATGATAACAGTGATGGGATAAACCATGTTTCTGAATGACAGATCTAGTGATGACATGTAGATGTAGAAGAGAAGCGGTCCCAGCACTGAGCCCTGAGGCACTCCAGTAGCTAGATGATAACAGTGATGGGATAAACCATGTTCCTGAATGACAGACACTAGTGATGACATGTAGATGGAGAAGAGAAGCGGTCCCAGCACTGAGCCCTGAGGCACTCCAGTAGCTAGATGATAACAGTGATGGGGTAAACCATGTTCCTGAATGACAGATCTAGTGATGACATGTAGATGTAGAAGAGAAGCGGTCCCAGCACTGAGCCCTGAGGCACTCCAGTAGCTAGATGATAACAGTGATGGGATAAACCATGTTTCTGAATGACAGACACTAGTGATGACATGTAGATGGAGAAGAGAAGCGGTCCCAGCACTGAGCCCTGAGGCACTCCAGTAGCTAGATGATAACAGTGATAGGATAAACCATGTTTCTGAATGACAGATCTAGTGATGACATGTAGATGGAGAAGAGAAGTGGTCCCAGCACTGAGCCCTGAGGCACTCCAGTAGCTAGATGATAACAGTGATGGGATAAACCATGTTTCTGAATGACAGATCTAGTGATGACATGTAGATGTAGAAGAGAAGCGGTCCCAGCACTGAGCCCTGAGGCACTCCAGTAGCTAGATGATAACAGTGATGGGATAAACCATGTTTCTGAATGACAGACACTAGTGATGACATGTAGATGGAGAAGAGAAGCGGTCCCAGCACTGAGCCCTGAGGCACTCCAGTAGCTAGATGATAACAGTGATAGGATAAACCATGTTTCTGAATGACAGATCTAGTGATGACATGTAGATGGAGAAGAGAAGCGGTCCCAGCACTGAGCCCTGAGGAACTCCAGTAGCTAGATGATAACAGTGATGGGATAAACCATGTTTCTGAATGACAGACACTAGTGATGACATGTAGATGGAGAAGAGAAGCGGTCCCAGCACTGAGCCCTGAGGCACTCCAGTAGCTAGATGATAACAGTGATGGGATAAACCATGTTCCTGAATGACAGACACTAGTGATGACATGTAGATGGAGAAGAGAAGCGGTCCCAGCACTGAGCCCTGAGGCACTCCAGTAGCTAGATGATAACAGTGATGGGGTAAACCATGTTCCTGAATGACAGACACTAGTGATGACATGTAGATGGAGAAGAGAAGCGGTCCCAGCACTGAGCCCTGAGGCACTCCAGTAGCTAGATGACAACAGTGATGGGATAAACCATGTTTCTGAATGACAGACACTAGTGATGACATGTAGATGGAGAAGAGAAGCGGTCCCAGCACTGAGCCCTGAGGCACTCCAGTAGCTAGATGATAGCAGTGATGGGATAAACCATGTTTCTGAATGACAGACACTAGTGATGACATGTAGATGGAGAAGAGAAGCGGTCCCAGCACTGAGCCCTGAGGCACTCCAGTAGCTAGATGATAACAGTGATAGGATAAACCATGTTTCTGAATGACAGATCTAGTGATGACATGTAGATGGAGAAGAGAAGCGGTCCCAGCACTGAGCCCTGAGGAACTCCAGTAGCTAGATGATAACAGTGATGGGATAAACCATGTTCCTGAATGACAGACACTAGTGATGACATGTAGATGGAGAAGAGAAGCGGTCCCAGCACTGAGCCCTGAGGCACTCCAGTAGCTAGATGATAACAGTGATGGGATAAACCATGTTTCTGAATGACAGATCTAGTGATGACATGTAGATGGAGAAGAGAAGCGGTCCCAGCACTGAGCCCTGAGGCACTCCAGTAGCTAGATGATAACAGTGATGGGGTAAACCATGTTTCTGAATGACAGACACTAGTGATGACATGTAGATGGAGAAGAGAAGCGGTCCCAGCACTGAGCCCTGAGGCACTCCAGTAGCTAGATGATAGCAGTGATGGGATAAACCATGTTTCTGAATGACAGACACTAGTGATGACATGTAGATGGAGAAGAGAAGCGGTCCCAGCACTGAGCCCTGAGGCACTCCAGTAGCTAGATGATAACAGTGATAGGATAAACCATGTTTCTGAATGACAGATCTAGTGATGACATGTAGATGGAGAAGAGAAGCGGTCCCAGCACTGAGCCCTGAGGAACTCCAGTAGCTAGATGATAACAGTGATGGGATAAACCATGTTCCTGAATGACAGACACTAGTGATGACATGTAGATGGAGAAGAGAAGCGGTCCCAGCACTGAGCCCTGAGGCACTCCAGTAGCTAGATGATAACAGTGATGGGATAAACCATGTTTCTGAATGACAGATCTAGTGATGACATGTAGATGGAGAAGAGAAGCGGTCCCAGCACTGAGCCCTGAGGAACTCCAGTAGCTAGATGATAACAGTGATGGGATAAACCATGTTCCTGAATGACAGACACTAGTGATGACATGTAGATGGAGAAGAGAAGCGGTCCCAGCACTGAGCCCTGAGGCACTCCAGTAGCTAGATGATAACAGTGATGGGATAAACCATGTTCCTGAATGACAGATCTAGTGATGACATGTAGATGGAGAAGAGAAGCGGTCCCAGCACTGAGCCCTGAGGCACTCCAGTAGCTAGATGATAACAGTGATGGGATAAACCATGTTCCTGAATGACAGACACTAGTGATGACATGTAGATGGAGAAGAGAAGCGGTCCCAGCACTGAGCCCTGAGGCACTCCAGTAGCTAGATGATAACAGTGATAGGATAAACCATGTTCCTGAATGACAGATCTAGTGATGACATGTAGATGGAGAAGAGAAGCGGTCCCAGCACTGAGCCCTGAGGCACTCCAGTAGCTAGATGATAACAGTGATAGGATAAACCATGTTCCTGAATGACAGACACTAGTGATGACATGTAGATGGAGAAGAGAAGCGGTCCCAGCACTGAGCCCTGAGGCACTCCAGTAGCTAGATGATAACAGTGATGGGGTAAACCATGTTTCTGAATGACAGATCTAGTGATGACATGTAGATGGAGAAGAGAAGCGGTCCCAGCACTGAGCCCTGAGGCACTCCGGAAAATTGGAAATCTCGCGGTGCAGTCACATTAACCAAGCAGCTTTCTATTGGTCAGTGTAGCGAATTCACGCGACCAACTTGAACATGAGCGATATCTGTGTGGGGAACTTTATCATCCTCGCGTGAAACTCCCGATCGCACAGATTTCTGTTGGAATGACTGGATTGAGCAACGATAAGCAGTGATTAACGTGAGCTTGTTCAGGAAAAGAGAGGCGTGAACTTTCTGCCAAACATATGTGACATTGAAGAAAGTTTAAAACAACTCGAGAGTGTGAAAATGATGACAATGTAAAAAAAAAAATTAATTAACCCTTTAATGTTAAAGTTTTGCTAATGTATTTCTGTCAGTGTTTTTCCAAGTGCAGTCCATCTGTTTTTTGTTAAGGCCCTGATATACTTCAAGCGAAATCGAAAAACAAACTGGTGTGACGTCATTTCAGACACAATCAGGCCAAAACAAACTTCATTTGGTGTTCATTGACAGTTTGAAACTCTGAACTCCCATTGGCCAGCGGTGATTATGTAATATGTGGGTGTGTCTCCGAGGCTCCGCCTTCTATGTGGTGTAAAACTTCTCCGGTTCACGTCTTCTGTTCAGTCAGTCGAGGTCAGACGCGAGTAGAAACATGACTGAGAGACGCTTTATAGCAGAAAAGAGACGCTGACACTGTTTTCATGTTTAATACTGTAAAGCTGCTGCTTTAAAGCAATCTACTGTATAAAGTGCTGTACTAATAAATGTGACAAACATTTCCACATCACTATGATCAGATGCTTTCTGAACTGATGTTTTCTCATTTTCATGTGTTTATTTTGTTATTGAAAGGAAAGTGCAGCACATTTACAGGGACTTTAGTGTGTTTTTGTAAGTTTCATTATGAAAACCTTTGTATGCTAAGCCTCTGATTCTGTTTTGTTCTGTTTTGTCTTCTGGTCTAGAACACCAAAAATGTTGTTACAAGCTCCCCAGTTCCTCCTCAGCAGCTTCCCCGTCCGGAACCAGAAAACCCCTCCGCCAGTGGCGCTCCTGCCGTCGGAGGACGCCCCCCCGGTCCCCGAACAGCTCATCTCCGGCGCGCTGTGGTCACGCTGAATGTCATTGCATGTCATGTTGGGTTGTTAGTAAGCTTCTTTCATAAGCTTGAGTTACATAGTTAGACCATAATGAAGAGTGCAATATTTTCATCATTCCAGCACTCCACCAAAGACCTTCAACAGCATGACTCTAGATGACACACGTGAAACATGCACTCTTTAATCTCACATGTCAATCATTACACGTCTTGTAATAGTTACTTTTGTATTGTATTTATGATTCCGGCTCTGATGGTTCATATATTGGTGTGTGGGAATGCTGCAGTGATGTAAACATGTTCTTATTGGCTCAGTATCACATGACTCAGATGAGTAGTGACTATAGTAGCAGTGAAGAGAAGAGGTTTTGTGTTTAATATTTGTTACATTCACACAATCAGTGACGTGGGCTTTTCTTAATTTTTCTTTCATTTTCCATACTTTGTGATACAGTTAGAATACGAATGTTTGTGGATGTTTTATTAAAGTGTAACTACAATTGAGGAAATTTGATTTTTATTTCGATACAAGTAGAATAATTGAATTTTATTTTATTGAAGTAGCCTAAAAAATGTACAAAAAAAGTGCAAATGTAAAGAAAATATAAGCAAATTATAAAATAGGCTAATAATAACGTCTAATGATAAATATAGTGTAGCCTACAAACTGACATCAACTATAGATATTGTTTGCTTTGACCTCAATATGTTGGGTAGTAGACTGACATAAAAGAAACATGGACAGGGATTGCCTCTAACGTGTCTAAATAATAGGCTACTGTGAATTTTCATTTCAGTGACTAAAGTCCCGCAGCCGCTACCGAAGCGGTCACGTGTTTTATGTTACTTTTCCCCGCGCTTCTGAGGATGAACCAATCACAGTCCTGGATGTTTACCGGATAATAAGTTTAATTTATAGATACATTTCAACAACGGGTGCGGGTTTTCTTTTACATATCAGGAAGGAATTAAGAGAATTAAACAATTCTATTTTTTGTATAGTTTACACAATAACACAAAATCTTCCTGAGTGCGGCTTTAGTAATAAACTGCTTGATTATTGTATATAAAAAAATATCAATCGACAGTATTTGCTCCTAATTGACGTACTGTTTCACTATCACGAATATTTCCTGTAATACAGCCACGATAATAAAGCTTTATTAAAAAGCGAGTAGAAGTGTCGTGAACCGGAAGTCGAATCTTTCCCTTCGAGGTCACAGAAACACAACATCAACATTAGCGTCAGTCGCGCGCTGGACTCGAGATGGGGTTCGCGTTGTGGCTGATCCTCTTCGGGCTCGTGCGGCTCTCCTGCGCAGGTATGAACACACTAACAGCGCTTATAACGCGTGTCTGATGAGCCCGTGTGAGGTGAGGTGATGCGGTGACTGAGCTGTGTTCTCCCGCAGATGTGGCGGAGGAGCCCGAGCCGCCTCAGAGGCGCTTCAACACGGCAGAGATGGCGGACGCCGTGATGGGAACGGCTCATTCTCCCGCTGGGATACAGCAGCTGATCCCCAGGGAACTGCAGGAGTCAGTGCTGGGAGAGCCGTGTGCGGAGGAGGAGCAGCCGGAGGAGGTCCGAGACACCGGGGAAACACACAGCCAGAACCAGAGCCAGAACTTCACCGAGGCCGCCAAGACCTATAAGGTGACCTGCGACCTGAGGAACACCAGCGGGGTCCAGCGCTTCGCGGTGCAGGTGCTCAACGCGTCTCAGGTGCGTCACAGGTGCTCAACGCGTCTCAGGTGCGTCACAGGTGTATGGAAGGCGATCGGGGTCAATAGTCTATGGCAAGCGGTCAAAAGTCTTTAAACGAAACGCGTGATTTTTGACCGCGACAACACTTACAGCAGCAACCAATAAAATTGTTGTATTTGAGACTCCATTTGCATATGTGACGCGATGTTATGTTGGTATATTATCGCAAGCCAAGAGGCTCAGAAATACGCCATAGATTAATCGCATTTAAAGCCAAACGCCTTCAAATATGGCGTTTTAAACCGTATTGGACGCCGTAAAATACGCCGTTGTAATTACAAACGCCGTAAAAGACGTTTTAGTGTGCATGGAAAGCGCCGCTTTTTACGCCGTTCATCTCGCCATATGACGCCGTAAAAAATGCCGTTTTGGTTGCACAGAGCGTGTGCTATTTTAATGCAGGGCGGAGCTTGTGTCTGTGCAGTGGATGTTGATTGGATGTAGATATGTGGGCGTGGCTCTCTAATGTGTAGAGGGGCGGAGTGTAAGCCTGAGTGATGACGCTTCACTAGAAGACGCACACACACACGCGATCAGCTCAGTAACGTGTGTTCCTCCTACAGGACCTGATGGAGCTCCTGAACGCCAACGGCTCGGAGTGTTCGCTGGTGCTCTTCTACACGCCGTGGTGCCAGTTCTCCGCCAGCCTCGCGCCGCACTTCAACGCCTTGCCCCGAGTGTTTCCCAGCATGCACTTCCTCGCGCTCGACGCCTCCCAGCACAGCAGGTCTCAGTGACGCTCTCTCACACCGGTCATGTGACCCATGAGTGTGTGCAGTCATGTGACCCGTGAGTGTGTGCAGTCATGTGACCCGTGAGTGTGTCTCTCTCCACAGTCTCTCGACGCGGTTCGGGACCGTGGCCGTCCCCAATATCCTCCTGTTCCAGGGCGCCAAGCCAATGGCCCGGTTCAACCAGACGGAGCGGACGCTGGAGACGCTCTCGTCCTTCATAGCCAACCAGACAGGTGTGTGTAATGAGCATCGTCCACATGCACTCTTGATGTTCATGAGGTTCAGATACAGTTACATGTTTGCAGTAATAAATGTGAGTGATATATAAAGATCTAATTGATGAGCAGAATCGTAATAGTTCAGACTCGGGCGACCCCTGACCCCTGACCCCAGTGTCGGCTGCTGAGATGTAGCTCCGCCTGTGTGAAGCTCTCCTGTGATTGGCTGTGCTCTGCCTGTATGAAGCTCTCCTGTGATTGGCTGTGCTCTGCAGGTTTCGAGGCGAGCCCGGATCAGGCGGTGGAGGAGGACGACCGTGAGGGTCCTCTTCCCGCGGCTCCCGTCAGGAGCATCGACTGGCTCTTTGTGTTCTCCGTGCTCTTCATATCGGGCTTCACTCTCTACGCCATCCTCTGCACCGACAGCATCCGCTGGCTCATCCCGGGACAGGACCACGAGCACCAGGAGTGACCAGTGTGTGTGTGTGTGTGTGTGTGTGTGTGTGTGTCATCCTCTGCATCGACAGCATCCGCTGGCTCATCCCGGGACAGGACCACGAGCACCAGGAGTGACGTGTGTGTGTGTGTGTGTGTGTGTGTGTGTGTGTGTGTGTGTGTGTGTGTGTGTGTGTGTGTGTGTGTGTGTGTGTGTGTGTGTGTGTCATCCTCTGCACCGACAGCATCCGCTGGCTCATCCCGGGACAGGACCACGAGCACCAGGAGTGACCAGTGTGTGTGTGTGTGTGTGTGTGTGCAGAATAAATGAAGTGTGTGACCGGACAGACTCTGGCTCCTGTGATTGTGTGATTGTGTGATGGGGTCAGCGCTGCTGAAGACACTAGTCTCTGGGTATCTAGTGATCTAATGTCTAAAGCTTGGAGTCGCTCTTCCTCTGGGTGATGGAGACTGGAGTGTGTGACTGGAGGCTGGAGTGTGAGGGTCTCCGGGGGGGTCGTGTGATGCAGGCCGAGACGAGTCAGTCTTTCAGGAGAGAACTAATGTTTGAGGAGCAGTTCATCAGCGTGTCGTTTGGACAGATCTTCATCATCATCATCATCATCATCATCAGCGCTGGCTAACGTTGGGCTTTATAACGTGTGTCCACTGATCCAGCATCAGCTGCTCTTTCTCCCGCCAGCTCGGGTTCAGTTCGGAGTCCATAATGGATGAGCGCATCATAACTCTGGCTGTGTATGGGCAGTTAACAGCACTCCGGCTGGAAGTGTGTGATTAAGAAAACCTTTCCAGTGTGGATATCATAATGTGTTCTCTTGAAAATGATCTATTGTCAGATGTGTGTTGAATGTAAAGTCCTCTTAGGAATGTGAATTGATCTGAGAATATTCTTAAATAAGGCAATCTGTCCAGTGATTGGTCCATGCCGGTCCTCAGCCGAAGAGAGTCCTCTAGCCCTGCTTCACCCACTCTCAGACTGATGCTGATCTCTGCTCTTTAAGCGCAGGGTTGAGACATTCATGTTTTACTCCAGTCCGTTCTTAGCAGTGTTCGTGTGATTAATCCTCAGAGGCTGGATAAATACGGGCCCAGGGTTTCTTTTATTATATTCAAACATTTTAAAGTCTGACACTGCTATCTTCATCTCGTCTGATTGGCCACTGCTTCATGAGGTCATCAGATATGCTAATGAGCGGCTGCATCAACACTGCAAATCACCTTATGAAGAGAAACATCTATGCTCTCGTGAGGGAAACACCAAACCTGCCATATATCAACAGCAAGTCCTCCAATATACGGTTATAACAGAGAAAACTGATCCTAGACCAGCAGTTGTGAGCAGACTCCCCCTGTAAGAGCAGCAGTGGTGTGTGTGTGTGTGTGTGTGTGTGTGTGTGTGTGTGTGTGTGTGTGTGTGTGTGATCAGTGCGATCAGTGCACTGGTGTTGAGAACATGCTGATTCGTGGCTCTGCTGTATTAAGTGTGATTCTGCTGAATAAACTGGATGTCATACTTAAATAACCTCCACATTAGTGTCTGCAGAACACTCTCTCCAACATGTCCACCAGAAGACATAAAGATCCTCAGCGTTATAACTAACTGAGCATTCTTTTCCTATTTCCATTCATTCAGAGAGTTAAATATAAGCTGGGTACATTTGATGCAAAATCTTTCAATTAACTTCTTTTGAAAAGCAAGATTTGTTGGGCAACAGACAGACCGTGTTGTAATTAACGTTGATTATGAATTGTATTTTCGCGCCATTATGATGACGAATCGGGTCCTCCCTCTCCATCAGGACCCCAGCGATGCTCAGATTACTAACAGGCACTCTCTACAGCCATGATTACAGTTCAAATCATGTTATGATTAATTTTGTTTGAACTATGTTATAATGACCATTAATGTCTGTATTAGTTAGCTTATACACACACACCTGACTATCTTATACGCATTTGCACTGTACATTGCACAACCTTTATTACGTGTTAATTTAAGTGTTTAATGTCCGAATATTACAGTTGTAATAATGATGTTCATCTTAGTAGGCTATTATTATTATTATTAAGCTATTTTTAATCAATTACGTTTATCAAGTGAGGTAAATTACGTTCAATTTGTTTGATTATGAACTATATAGTAATTACTTATGTAATATATAGGCTACATATTGTAAATTAATATCCATATTTTTTTTTTTTCAACTTTGGAAGTCTGTTTACAAACATTCTTCAAGTCAAGTCTCCTTCATTTAACCCTCTGATGGTCTTTTTTTATGTCTACACTCGAGTCCTTTGGGGTCTCTAGAGACCCCAGACAATAACATTTAATTTTGTAACAAGATAATAGGGTTTTTTTTATACAAATGTAATTTTATTCTGTTTGTTAATGTTTTTACTCAACATTTGTGCAGTTTTTGGAGAATTTATGATATTTTTTAAATTTCTATAAATAAATATTTAAATAGCCTTTTTACAAAAAAACAGCATTTGATGTAAAATTCACTTTATAAAAGACCCAGATTTCTAACTTTCATTCATGGGGATAACATGGATGATTTTAAATGGTTTAATGTAACATTTATGCCCATTTTTTGGAAAATGCAGTTTTAAAATAAAAAATAATAATTATAACCACTAGATGGCTATAGAGCTCCAGTATATGCTATTTGCTATTAGACTACCTGAAAGATATCTTTTCACAAGTTGGATTCAGTTGGATTCATATCTAAATATTATAAAATCACAATTATAACAAAAATAAAATATTTTTGTCAAAGTTTAGCATTTTTTGTACCAAACCCCCCCCCAGTTTTTCAATAATGTTACATTATGATTAGAACCAAACCTGAACAAAATGTTATAAAGAGAAATGTTGGAGATTTTATCATTTATTTCAATCATTTATTTTTAATCTAATTCTAGATTCTAGACACACACAATTGTGGGTGTGTGTGTGTGTGTCTGAGAGATAAAGAGAGAGAGAGTGTGTGAGTACACATTGTCGATGAGCCAGTGTCACCACACCACTTTATATTTGTAGTGGTTCTGCATTTTGGATGATTTTATTTGACACATTATAGCCTTACAAATGTTCCTGTGTGTGTGTGTGTGTGTGTGTGTGTGTGTGTGTGCGTGCGTGCGTGCGTGCGTGCGTGCGTGTGTGTGTGTGTGTGTGTGTGTGTGTGTGCACATTTTTCAATGTGTCAGTGTCACCAATTTATTTTTGTGGTGGTACTGCATTTTGGATGATTTTATTTGACACATTATAGCCTTACAAATGTTCCTGTGTGTGTATGCGTGTGTGTGTGTGTGTGTGTGTGTGTGTGTGTGTGTGTGTGTGCGTGTGCGTGTGCGTGTGTGTGTGTGTGTGTGTGCGTGTGCGTGTGTGTGTGTGTGTGCGTGTGCGTGTGTGTGTGTGTGTGTGTGTGTATGCGTGTGTGTGTGTGTATGCGTGTGTGTGTGTGTATGCGTGTGTGTGTGTGTGTGTGCGTATGCGTGTGTGTATGCGTGTGTGTGTGTATGCGTGTGTGTGTGTGTGTGTGTGTGTGTGTGTGTGTGTGTGTGCGTGTATGCGTGTGTGTGTGTGTATGCGTGTGTGTGTGTGTGTGCAGGCACGTGCACACATAGACATCAAAGGGGGCTTGAGCACCTGCCCTTTTTATTCCTGGAGAGAAAGTGCCCTTTTTTCTGGGGTGCTTTTTTTCTATTTTTGAAAAATAATATATATTCCTGTTTGCGCACAGCTTCCCTGTCAAACAAATATATTTATTTAATTAATTAATAATAATTTAGCCGTAAATAAAATGACCCACATGATGACCTTTCACCTCATTCCTCACGCTGCACGCACATTTTTTTATTTCGCGTGGCCATGCGCACTACCAGAGGATGTCTTCAAATCTGCGGCTGCTGGTAAGTGGCGTTTCATTCTCAGCGAAGTGATTTTGATGTTCGTTTACTTATTATTATTTTACAAGGACGACGTGAAGAGAGCATGCAGAGATGTTGTTTATATTGCTGTGTGTAACGTTAGGCTATAGAAGTAACTGTTTTCCTGAATGCCATCAAGATTGAAACCGAGACTGATTTCATAGCAGGTCAATAAACAAATAGTTAAAATTAAGTCATTTACATTTTAGACGCAATGACTATTTTTGTTATGTTTCAGCAGCGAAAATAGTTCCAAACAAAGATCACTGCAGAACCATCGCGAATCTCACAGCAACACTTGTTGCATTACTGAATGATCCAGCATTTTGAACGAATCGGTTGAGTCAAAGATTCAATTACCCATTCATAAACTGCTTCATTCTGAATAAATCAGCCGTTTGAACGAATCGTTTGAATGAATGACTCAATGACTCGCTCATTAAGACGGTCGCCTGCCGCCTCCTACTGGCGGTTTAGTTTTATAAAGTATCATTCTTTTCAACATTCCTTATTTGTATATTCAAAAATATTTAAAATAATCCAAATTAATACAGTTATAATTTTTCAATGTTAATTATTTAATTTGATTGGTAACAGCCTAGTGTCTTATTATTTTAATTGAATATATTGATCAAATTTGAGAATTTGAAATGAAAGATGGAGCAAACATTTAATAAAATTAGTGGAAAAATGCCCTTTTTAAAAGGTACAAAAAATTTGTGTTTTCAAAGTGATGTAATGAAACATTGACAATTTAAGTTTGAAGGGAGTAAAGCCTCTGTTTAGGCTAATAAGGAAATGTAATTTTGCCAAAAGAAGAACTTTTATTTTAAATAAATGTTCGTTTTAAATCAGCCTACTTCAGTGTGATATGTTACCATATTATCATGCTTAACACTGAGAATTTGAATAATTGTAATGTGATGATCAGATGCAGATATTTAAATCAAAGAATATGGGCGGTTTTGCGGGTGGATTATTTATTTTTAACAGTGGATTCGGGTGACTCAAAGTGCACCAAATTAATGAATTTATCTTTAAAATGTACAAAATTTTCTTCCGGGGGGGCATGCCCCCGGACCCCCCTACAGACACCAAGCTCCACCAACAAAAATAATGTGGGAAACACATTAGGCTATATGATGATCTACAAAAAAATACGAATTTAATTATCTTATTATTAAAATACATTATTAGGATTTTTACCACCTCCGCCTCATTTTGAGGATGTAAAAACCCTGTTACTGTATTTTGATCACAGCCCTATTTAAAGCCTTGTTCCATGTGCCCCCTTTTATACTTTGAGCACCTGCCCCTCCAGAGGTCTCTGCACGGCCCTGTGTGTGTGTGTGTGTGTGTGTGTGTGTGTGTGTGTGTGTGTGTGTGTGTGTGTGTGTGTGTGCACATTTTTCAATGTGTCAGTGTCACCAATTTATTTTTGTGGTGGTACTGCATTTTGGATGATTTTATTTTACAAATGATAAGAGAACAGTTTTTATAGTCTCAAAAATGTATTCCTCTATATGTGTGTGTGTGTGTGTGTGTGTGTGTGTGTGTGTGTGTGCGCTTGTTGTGAGCAAAATAATTCAGCATTGTGGATGCTTTTTGAATTGGTGGAAGTGTGCCACTTTATTTCTGTCATTTCTGTCGATGTGTTCTGTGTTGTTTCTGATTTTGATGATGAATTTTGTCTATTTTGATTGCGGGGTCTCCAGAGACCCTGAGGACCTCGAGTGTCACAAATTTTGTCACGCTAACATAAAACAGATATCATTCCACTTTATTTTTTTTTTTTTTTTGTAGATCTAGAAAGTGTTAAGAGCCGTAGAAGGTTTCATACCATTTGGACAAAGGGAACATTTTTTTTAATTTGAGCAAAAGTCCCGCGGACCATCAGAGGGTTATACAGCGCTTTTAACAATATAGAGTTTCACAGCAGCTTTACAGTGATAACAGGAGATTACAGTAACAGAGATCGAGTGTTCAGGCTTTACATCAGCTCTAGAATAAAGTTATTGTCCAGATAAAGTTAGTTTTGATTGAATCACTTCCGTTGCAAAGATCATTAAAATATCTTCCTGTGTTCAGCAGAAGAAAGTAATTCATACAGGTTAGGAACAGCTTGAGGGAGAGTAAATGATGACAGAATTTTAATTTTTGGGTGAACTGTCCCTTTAACTGAGGGAGGACCCGGTGTGTTATGATGACCGCTGGAGCCGCAGAAACATGTTCACTTCATCACCTAGTGTTATACACTGAGGGAGCCTACAGTCCTCGTCCTAGTGTTATACACTGAGGGAGCCTACAGTCCTCGTCCTAGTGTTATACACTGAGGGAGCCTACAGTCCTCGTCCTAGTGTTATACACTGAGGGAGCCTACAGTCCTCAGGAGCACTGAACTGAACACAGCCCTCATCATCATCATCATCGGCACTGTGATATATTCTGCTCAGGCGGTGTCGGGGCAGCTCTCTCTCCGGTGTTTCCCGCGCTGCTGCTGCTGTCACAGGGCGGCCATGAGCTGGTTAATGTTTACTCTGACCTCCAGCTGCCGATGGCCGAGTGTGTTCACTAAACTAGCCCGCTGTTCTCTGTCTGCGGATAGCCGTTCAGGGAGAATGGTAAGAAGTGTTCATTTTGACAAATAACTAGGAACGAGCGCTCTTTCACTGCAGTGACGTCGGCAGCGCGTCGACCAATCAAAGGCTGTAGACTAAAACACGCTTACTTACGTTACACGCTTACTACAACTTACATTACTAGTATTTGGGAGCTAATCAAATAAATGCTACATCTGGTTCCCCTGAAAGGGAGACACGAATCGCCGCATTCAGTGTGTGTGTCAGACATTAATACCCCATCCTCAAAAAAAAAATCATGAATCGACAGTCAAGCCAACAGCAAATGTCGTTTATTATTGTGATTTGTTTTTGCACCTCTCGGCCACCGTAACTAGCCACTGGAGTCGAGCGCCATCTAGCGGATCAATAAAATCAGTCTCTCTCTCTCTCTCTCTCTCTCTCTCTCTCTCTCTCTCTCTCTCTCTCTCTCTCTCAGGAACACACACACACACACACACACACACACACACACACACATGATCTTGTTCTGCAGCGGATCTCGATCATCATGACTCTGTTATGACCGGTTATGACCGACAGGTGGCGCAAACACCCTTTAAACTGACGAACAAAAGCCACAATATTGTTAGAATCTTTATTAAAGTGTGAATGCCTTTCTGAGCGCTGATAACAGCACACGTGATTACCCGTGTTAGACAGTGTGGATTAAACATCTCAGTCGATCTGTCATTCATCGTCTCACTTCTGCTCATCTACACAGATATGATTATGTGATGATGCTCTTTTTGTAGAATATGGAGCCTAAATATTCTATTTTGCTTTAACACATTTATATACGGACACAAGAGTTGATTCACTTTAGAAGTGACGTTTTTACTCAATTAGTGCCTTTATGAACTCAATACACTATAGATGGTTTTATTAACTTAAAAAAATACTGTAATTATTGTGCTTTCTAAGAAATGGTAGGCTTAATTTTTCCGTTTATAAATCAATTTCTATTACATTTATATTAAACAAATAATAAAGGCAGTATATGTTGAGCTACATAGTTTGGTGTGATGTCCAAGTAATATGTTCATAACTGTAATGTTTGTGACGCTGATGAAGAGTTTAATGTGATGCTTTATCACACCATATTTATGCCAACCATATAAATGTATAAACCAGTCAATCAATCTGTGCAAGAACCTCCGTCACTGCAGATTAAGGGGGCCTGTAAGCATTTACAGGAGGTACCGCTGGTTCTCGCAGGATTGCTTGCAGTCATTTTTTCATTCTTGTCAAAGTTACACGCCGAATTGACAACAAGCTGACGTCAGACGCACGTCCATTTACAAACCAATCAATGTCAAGATGCAGCCCACATAGATGATGACGACAGGACGTCATGTAAAGTTCTTTAGTGCGCTCGCATAATTGCAATGTGAAACCAAACCAAAACTTACCGAATGTATAAAATGCATCAAAACATGAACTTTGGTTCAGACCTCGGTGCGACTCTCAGGTGTGAAAACGCCCTGAGTGTGTGTGTAAGTTAGTGTGTGTGTGTAATGAACAGTTGTGTGTTCCTCAGGCCTCAGACTGGCTCTCCCCGGCGGAGCGGGAGCAGGTTCTGCTGGAGCTGAAGGCCACTGGATGGGTGGAGCTGGACGAGCGGGACGCGCTTTACAAGGAGCTGCACTTCAAAACATTCAACCAGGTCTGAGAACGCTTGATCTCCCTCAGTTCATCCGTCAGTTCATCCGTCAGTTCCTCCGTCAGTTCCTCCGTCAGTCCCTCTGTCAGTTCATCCGTCAGTTCATCCGTCAGTTTCCCCGTCAGTCCCTCGTCAGTTCTTCCGTCAGTCCCTCTGTCAGTTCATCCGTCAGTTCATCCGTCAGTTCATCCGTCAGTTCCTCCGTCAGTTCCTCCGTCAGTTCCTCCGTCAGTCCCTCTGTCAGTTCATCCGTCAGTTCATCCGTCAGTTCCTCCGTCAGTCCCTCTGTCAGTTCATCCGTCAGTTCATCCGTCAGTTCCTCCGTCAGTCCCTCTGTCAGTTCATCCGTCAGTTCATCCGTCAGTTCATCCGTCAGTCCCTCTGTCAGTCCCTCTGTCAGTTCATCCGTCAGTTCATCCGTCAGTTCATCCGTCAGTTCATCCGTCAGTTCCTCCGTCAGTTCCTCCGTCAGTCCCTCTGTCAGTTCATCCGTCAGTTCCTCCGTCAGTTCCTCCGTCAGTCCCTCTGTCAGTTCATCCGTCAGTTCATCCGTCAGTTTCCCCGTCAGTCCCTCGTCAGTTCATCCGTCAGTTCATCCGTCAGTTCCTCCGTCAGTCCCTCTGTCAGTTCATCCGTCAGTTCATCCGTCAGTTTCCCCGTCAGTCCCTCTGTCAGTTCATCCGTCAGTTCATCCGTCAGTTCATCCGTCAGTTCCTCCGTCAGTTCCTCCGTCAGTCCCTCTGTCAGTTCTTCCGTCAGTTCATCCGTCAGTTCATCCGTCAGTTCCCCCGTCAGTTCCTCGTCAGTTCTTCCGTCAGTCCCTCTGTCAGTTCATCCGTCAGTTCATCCGTCAGTTCATCCGTCAGTTCCTCCGTCAGTTCCTCCGTCAGTCCCTCTGTCAGTTCATCCGTCAGTTCATCCGTCAGTTCATCCGTCAGTTCATCCGTCAGTTCATCCGTCAGTTCCTCCGTCAGTTCCTCCGTCAGTCCCTCTGTCAGTTCTTCCGTCAGTTCCTCCGTCAGTTCCCCCGTCAGTTCCTCGTCTGTTCTTCCGTCAGTCCCTCTGTCAGTTCATCCGTCAGTTCATCCGTCAGTTCATCCGTCAGTTCCTCCGTCAGTCCCTCTGTCAGTTCATCCGTCAGTTCATCCGTCAGTTTCCCCGTCAGTCCCTCTGTCAGTTCATCCGTCAGTTCATCCGTCAGTTCATCCGTCAGTTCCTCCGTCAGTTCCTCCGTCAGTCCCTCTGTCAGTTCTTCCGTCAGTTCATCCGTCAGTTCATCCGTCAGTTCCCCCGTCAGTTCCTCGTCAGTTCTTCCGTCAGTCCCTCTGTCAGTTCTTCCGTCAGTTCCTCCGTCAGTTCCCCCGTCAGTTCCTCGTCTGTTCTTCCGTCAGTCCCTCTGTCAGTTCATCCGTCAGTTCATCCGTCAGTTCATCCGTCAGTTCCTCCGTCAGTCCCTCTGTCAGTTCATCCGTCAGTTCATCCGTCAGTTTCCCCGTCAGTCCCTCTGTCAGTTCATCCGTCAGTTCATCCGTCAGTTCATCCGTCAGTTCCTCCGTCAGTTCCTCCGTCAGTCCCTCTGTCAGTTCTTCCGTCAGTTCATCCGTCAGTTCATCCGTCAGTTTCCCCGTCAGTCCCTCGTCAGTTCATCCGTCAGTTCATCCGTCAGTTCCTCCGTCAGTCCCTCTGTCAGTTCATCCGTCAGTTCATCCGTCAGTTTCCCCGTCAGTCCCTCTGTCAGTTCATCCGTCAGTTCATCCGTCAGTTCATCCGTCAGTTCCTCCGTCAGTTCCTCCGTCAGTCCCTCTGTCAGTTCTTCCGTCAGTTCATCCGTCAGTTCATCCGTCAGTTCCCCCGTCAGTTCCTCGTCAGTTCTTCCGTCAGTCCCTCTGTCAGTTCATCCGTCAGTTCATCCGTCAGTTCATCCGTCAGTTCCTCCGTCAGTTCCTCCGTCAGTCCCTCTGTCAGTTCATCCGTCAGTTCATCCGTCAGTTCATCCGTCAGTTCATCCGTCAGTTCCTCCGTCAGTTCCTCCGTCAGTCCCTCTGTCAGTTCTTCCGTCAGTTCCTCCGTCAGTTCCCCCGTCAGTTCCTCGTCTGTTCTTCCGTCAGTCCCTCTGTCAGTTCATCCGTCAGTTCATCCGTCAGTTCATCCGTCAGTTCTTCCGTCAGTTCCTCCGTCAGTTCCCCCGTCAGTTCCTCGTCTGTTCTTCCGTCAGTTCATCCGTCAGTTCATCCGTCAGTTCATCCGTCAGTTCATCCGTCAGTTCCTCCGTCAGTTCCTCCGTCAGTCCCTCTGTCAGTTCATCCGTCAGTTCATCCGTCAGTTCCCCCGTCAGTTCCTCGTCTGTTCTTCCGTCAGTCCCTCTGTCAGTTCATCCGTCAGTTCATCCGTCAGTTCATCCGTCAGTTCCTCCGTCAGTCCCTCTGTCAGTTCATCCGTCAGTTCATCCGTCAGTTCCCCCGTCAGTCCCTCTGTCAGTTCCTCGTCAGTTCCTCCGTCAGTTCCTCCGTCAGTCCCTCTGTCAGTTCATCCGTCAGTTCATCCGTCAGTTCCCCCGTCAGTCCCTCTGTCAGTTCCTCGTCAGTTCCTCCGTCAGTTCCTCCGTCAGTCCCTCTGTCAGTTCATCCGTCAGTTCATCCGTCAGTTCCCCCGTCAGTCCCTCTGTCAGTCCCTCTGTCAGTTCCTCCGTCAGTTCTCTCGTCAGTTCCCCCGTCAGTCCCTCTGTCAGTTCCTCGTCAGTTCCTCCGTCAGTCCCTCTGTCAGTTCATCCGTCAGTTCATCCGTCAGTTCCCCCGTCAGTCCCTCTGTCAGTTCCTCTGTCAGTTCTTCCGTCAGTTCTTCCGTCAGTTCCTCCGTCAGTTCCTCCGTCAGTCCCTCTGTCAGTTCATCCGTCAGTTCATCCGTCAGTTCCTCGTCAGTCCCTCTGTCAGTTCCTTCGTCAGTTCTTCCGTCAGTTCTTCCGTCAGTTCTTCCGTCAGTTCCTCGTCAGTTCTTCCGTCAGTTCCTCGTCAGTTCTTCTGTCAGTTCCTCGTCAGTTCCTCCTCCAGTTCATCCGTCAGTTCCTCCGTCAGTTCCTCTGTCAGTTCATCCGTCAGTTCATCCGTCAGTTCTTCCGTCAGTTCCTCGTCAGTTCTTCCGTCAGTTCCTCGTCAGTTCTTCCGTCAGTTCCTCGTCAGTTCCTCCTCCAGTTCATCCGTCAGTTCCTCCGTCAGTTCCTCTGTCAGTTCATCCGTCAGTTCCTCCGTCAGTCCCTCCATCAGTCCATTTGTCAGTTCATCCGTCAGTTCTTCCGTCAGTTCCTCCGTCAGTCCCTCCGTCAGTCCATTTGTCAGTTCATCCGTCAGTTCTTCCGTCAGTTCCTCGTCAGTTCTTCCGTCAGTTCCTCATCAGTTCCTCCTCCAGTTCATCCGTCAGTTCCTCCGTCAGTTCCTCCGTCAGTTCCTCCATCAGTTCATTTGTCAGTTCCTCCGTCAGTTCATCCGTCAGTTCCTCGTCAGTCCCTCCGTCAGTTCCTCCGTCAGTCCCTCTGTCAGTTCCTCCGTCAGTTCCTCCGTCAGTTCTTCCGTCAGTTCTTCCGTCAGTTACTCCGTCAGTTCCTCCGTCAGTCCCTCCATCAGTTCATCTGTCAGTTTCTCGTCAGTTCCGCCGTCAGTTCCTCCTCCAGTTCCTCCCTCGGTTCCTCCATCGGTTCCTTGTTGGTTCCTCCATCGGTTCCTCCCTCGATTCCTCCGTCAGTTCCTCGTCAGTTCCTCCTCCATTTCCTCCTCCAGTTCCTCCTCCAGTTCCTCTGTCAGTCCCTCTGTCAGTCCCTCTGTCAGTCCCTCTGTCAGTCCATTTGTCAGTTCATCCGTCAGTTCTTCCGTCAGTTCCTCGTCAGTTCCTTCTCCAGTTCCTCCGTCAGTTCCTCGTCAGTTCCTCGTCAGTCCCTCTGTCAGTCCATTTGTCAGTTCATCCGTCAGTTCCTCCGTCAGTTCCTCCGTCAGTTCCTCGTCAGTTCCTCCTCCAGTTCATCCGTCAGTTCCTCGTCAGTTCCTCGTCAGTCCCTCTGTCAGTACATTTGTCAGTTCCTCCGCCAGTTCTTCCTCAGTTCATCCGTCAGTTCCTCTGTCAGTTCCTCCGTCAGTTCCTCGTCAGTCCATTTGTCAGTTTATCCGTCAGTTCTTCCGTCAGTTTATCCGTCAGTTCTTCCGTCAGTTCCCCGTCAGTTCCTCGTCAGTTCCTCGTCATTTCCTCTGTCAGTTCCTCCATCAGTTCCTTGTCAGTTCCTCCTCCAGTTCATCCGTCAGTTCCTCGTCAGTTCCTCCCTCAGTTCCTCCGTCAGTTCCTCTGTCAGTCCATTTGTCAGTTCATCCGTCAGTTCCTCCGTCAGTTCCTCGTCAGTCCATTTGTCAGTTTATCCGTCAGTTCTTCCGTCAGTTCCTCGTCAGTTCCTCCTCCAGTTCCTCAGTTCATCTGTCAGTTCCTCCGTCAGTTCCTCGTCAGTCCCTCTGTCAGTCCATTTGTCAGTTCCTCCGCCAGTTTTTCCTCAGTTCATCCATCAGTTCCTCTGTCAGTTCCTCCGTCAGTTCCTCGTCAGTCCATTTGTCAGTTTATCCGTCAGTTCTTCCGTCAGTTTATCCGTCAGTTCTTCCGTCAGTTCCTCGTCAGTTCCTCCTCCAGTTCCTCAGTTCCTCCTCCAGTTCCTCCGTCAGTTCCTCCTCCAGTTCCTCCATCAGTTCCTCTGTCAGTCCCTCTGTCAGTCCCTCTGTCAGTCCATTTGTCAGTTCATCCGTCAGTTCTTCCGTCAGTTCTTCCGTCAGTTCCTCGTCAGTTCCTCCTCCAGTTCATCCGTCAGTTCCTCATCATTTCCTCTGTCAGTTCCTCCATCAGTTCCTTGTCAGTTCCTCCTCCAGTTCATCCGTCAGTTCCTCATCAGTTTCTCGGTCAGTCCCTCTGTCAGTTCCTCAGTCAGTCCCTCTGTCAGTCCCTCTGTCAGTTCCTCTGTTAGTCCCTCCTCCAGTTCCTCCGTCAGCTCCTCCGTCAGTCCCTCTGTCAGTTCCTCTGTTAGTCCCTCCTCCAGTTCCTCCGTCAGTTCCTCCGTCAGTTCCTCTGTCAGCTCGAGATGAGCGCGGAAACACCCAGGATCTTCTAGAGTTTGTGTTCTGATCAGCTGGATCTGCAGCTCTTTCTCCCTTTATCAGTCGCTGTTGTAAAACAAACCCTTTCCCTCAAACCCTGTTGAGGAGTGTGTGTTTAATGGCCAAGTAGAAGATCTTTTGCCAGTTTTCAATATATAGAATTTAATAGAAGTCTCTTCTGCTCATCAAAGCTGCATTCATTTGATAAAAATACAGTGAAACAGCTGTTTTCTATGTGAATATATAATAAAGTTGTGCCTTATGAAGACCTGAGGGTCGAAACGTTGTGCTATTAATGAATTTATTTGGAGCAGCTATTTTCAGTGTGCGGACTTCACGCCTCAGTTTTAATATATAGTAAAGTGTCATTTATTCCTGTGATCATTTATTCATAACTCCAGTCTTCAGTGTCACATGATCCTTCAGAAATCATTCTAATATGATGATTTGATGCTCAAGAAACATTTATGATTATAAAACATATGTGTTCTCAGGATTCTTTGATGAATAGAAAGTTCAGCATTTTTCTGAAATGGATTTGTTTGCATCCTTGATGAGTAAAAACATTAGTTTCCTCCAGTAACTCACTCTTTTGGCGTATGAACAGCCTTGTGTGTCGGACGCCCCCCCCCCCCCTCTCTCTCTCTCTCTCCCTCCCTTCCCCCTGCGAACGCTGTGTCTCTCGCCCGTCAGTCCTCATTACCCTGAGAGAGAGCAGAGCCGCTCTGTGCTGAAACTCAACTTCTGATCAAAATCATTTCTTTCACAAACAATCAGATTGGCTAAAATGTTTCATGTGCCTCAGAAAACCACTAACTATCCCATCGGCCTCTGTTTCCTCTTTTCTCCACTTTGTTTGCCTCTCCTTGTAATAGTGACCTCACATTTTTCCATCTCACTCGTTCTCTGTTTTGCACGTGGCTGGTTGTCCCCGGAGTTAGCCCTGTGCAGGTGATGGAGACTGTGGCTTGAGTTCTGTGTGTGAATGAGTAAAGCCACATATTTACAGATATCTGGATCAGGAAGAGATGTCCAGTGAGAGCTGGTTATCTGGGTCCCTCTGCTGGCTGTATCACTGGGACCAGTCTGTGGACGGTGATGTTTTGATGGAATACAGAAGAATGGTTGTTGAAGCGATCAGACTCTCTAGACTCGAAAGGGTTAAACTAATCCCAGCGTAAAACACATGTTTGGGCAGAAAGCAACTCGCACTGGCAGATCTTAAAATAAGTCAGAGCCATTGTTTCGTCTCCAGATGCACGTCAGTCATGTGTTTACTAAGGCTCGCTTATAGATGTCCTTATTGAACTAAGGTCTAATCCAGGCACCTAAAGAGTTATTCACCCAAAAATGAAAATTACCCCATAATTTACTCTCACTCAAGCCTTCCTGGGTGTAAGAGTGTATGAGTTTCTTCTTTCAGACGAACACAATCAGAGTTATATTAGAATATATCCCGCTCTTCCCAGCTTTATATGGCAGTGAATGGAGGATGAGATTCTGAAGTCTGTCTGTCTGTGTGTGTGTGTGTGTGTGTGTGTGTGTGTGTGTGTGTGTGTGTGTGTGTGTGTGTGTGTGTGTGTGTGTGTCTGTTATTCGCATATCTCTCGAACCGTTAGTCCGACGGATTTCAAACTCGACAGGTGTCTCGCTACGGGCATGAGTAAGTGCAGTGCCAAGTTTGGCATTGTTTGGATTAGAAATGCAAAAGATCGTTAAATATATCGGTAAAAGAAGCACTTAGAAGGTTGTGGTTTAAAAATAAACATTCTGACATAAACACTCTGTCAGCTACACTGTTTACTTCTGAATATTATATTTTATTCACGGTCATTATTTGTAGTAACCTATTCACACACGGTTTGCTCAAGCGTAGCGTTTTTTCGGAGCTCAATGTGTCGCGCTTATTCATTTGTGGATGTTAACTGAATCTGTAAGTCAGCTACGCTGTTTACTTCTGAATATTATATCTATCTATAAATTACGGGAAGGTCTTTCTGTCTGTCTGTGTGTGTGTGTCTGTTATTCACATATCTCTCGAACCGTTAGTCTGATGGTTTTCAAACTCGACAGGTGTCTCGCTACGGGCACGAGTAAGTGCAGTGCCTAGTTTGGTGTTGTTTGGATTAGAAATGCAAAAGATATGGTTAAATATATCGGTAAAAGAAGCACTTAGAAGGTTGTGAACTATAATCTCTGGCTTCCGGTAATGGCTGTACGCGAGTCTAGTTCCAACGGAAGAGTGACCTCTGACCCGACGCATGACCTCTGACCCAACCTATGACGTGTGAACTCTGACCCGACGTATGACCTCTGACCCCACGCATGATGTGTAATCTCTGACCCGACGTATGACCTCTGACCCCACGCATGATGTGTAACCTCTGACCTGACGCATGACCTCTGACCCCACGCATGACGAGTGACCTCTGACCTGACGCATGACGAACAGGTCGGCTGACCTCTGACCCCACACATGATGTGTGACCTCTGACCCCGACGCATGATGTAGGAGTAGCGTACGCTCAGGTGAGAGTAGATGACCTCTGACCCGACGCCTCTCGCGATTCAAACAAACTCAAGCTCCTCCCACATTTCTCTTTAAAAACTCTCCTTTTAGACTCTGATGATCGCTGATTTGTTTTGCTTGATCATCCTCTGCGCTTCCGCGTTCATCAATGCATTATGCGTCGGGTCAGAGGTCACTCATCATGTTGGGTCAGAGGTCACACATCGGGTCAGAGGTCACTCTTCCGCCGGAACTAGACTCTCGTACGGCCATTATTGGAAGCCAGGGATTATAGTTTATAAACTATAATCAAACTGTAAATAACCTAAAAATGAACAATAAACTATAAATAAACGAGTGTATCGCTCGGCTTCAGAAGGCCGTCATTAACCCCTGGTAACCCGTATGGATTTACTGTTATGATGATGAGCCTTTTTGGGCTTGAGAATCTCGTCCTCCATTCACTGCCATTATAAAGCTGGGATATATTCCACTATAACTCGGATTGTGTTCGTCTGAGAGACTCATTTACACCCGGGATGGATGAGGGCGAGTAAATCATGGGCTAATGTTCTTATTTGGGTGGACTATCCCTTTAAGCCCGTCTGTGAAACCAGGCCTTTCTTTATTTCACTTCACGTCCTTGTGAAAACCGTCAGAGCCGTTTCTTGAAGCCAGACCCGTCGAACAGCGTTACCTCAGCGCTGACACAAGATGAAGAGACTCATGGAAAGCCTCCTGACTCTGGTGTGTGTTCACAGTGAAGTCCTGTTCCTCGAGCAGAGCCGGCTGATGTGGAGTAGAGGAGTAGAGGAGGAGAGGAGGACAGTGGTTCTGGTATATTACAGTGTTTTCCTCTGAGTAAGAGCGAAGGCTGCCGTGTGTCGAGACGCTTCTCCATCAGAGTCTGTAATCACACTCATTATTACCATCACAGGTATGAGCCACACACACACTCCTCCAGCGCTAGACAATCACGGCGTAATGACACTAAAGTGGTGTGTGTGAAGCGTCTGATTACCTGAGGCCTGTAACATGTCAAGTCTGATTACTGACAGAGGAGGCGTGAGCACACAATACACACTGACAAAAGACCCGACCTTGACCTCTGACCTCTCGCCGTGTGTGTGTGACGCTCAGCAACACAGCGCTCTGTGTGTGTGATTCGCCTCAGATGTGGAGAGCTGAATCAGATTCAGAGAGATTATTGTGTTGTCATGTATTGACTGACGGAACGGAAATGTTGCGGAGATCATTATCATGCCGTTGAATAATTGCCAATATCGCAGATGAAAGTTGAGCAGAAGCAGACGCGCGATTAAAGTGCTGACGGAGTCGAGTTGCAGGATCGGTCAATCACTTTAAATGGATAACAGGACGCTTCCCTAACGCAGCCAGCCGTGTGACATCACGAGCGGGAGAACCGGCTCACCACATTATGAAGAATATACTGGTTCTCTCTCTCTGTCTCTCTCTGTCTCTCTGTCTCTCTGTCTCTCTGTCTCTCTCTCTCTCTCTCTCTCTCTCTCTCTCTCTCTCTCAGTCTCTCTCTCTCTCTCTCTCTCTCTCAGTCTCTCTCTCTCTCTCTCTCTCTCTCAGTCTCTCTCTCCTCTCTCTCTCTCTCTCTCTCTCAGTCTCTCTCTCTCTCTCTCTCAGTCTCTCTCTCTCTCTCTCTCTCTCTCTCAGTCTCTCTCTCTCTCTCTCTCTCTCTCTCTCTCAGTCTCTCTCTATCTCTCTCTCTCTCTCTCTCTCTCTCTCTCTCTCTCTCTCTCTCTCTCTCTCTCTCTCTCTCTCTCTCTCTCTCTCTCTCTCTCTCTCTCTCTCTCTCTCTCTCTCTCTCTCTCTCTCTCTCTCTCTCTCTCTCTCTCTCTCTCTCTCTCTCTCTCTCTCTCTCTCTCTCTCTCTCTCTCTATCTCTCTCTCTCTCTCTCTCTCTCTCTCTCTCTCTATCTCTATCTCTATCTCTCTCTCTCTATCTCTCTCTCTCTGATTACGGGAGGTTTTGGCCCGCTGAAGACTCGTACACAATGGCGGTTCAGTGGACTTAATTAGCTAAAGGAAGTATTTAAAGGCTTAATTGAGATTGCATTGGGAAATTGCTCTGAAATAGCCAGTGTGTTTTCCACAGGGGTTTATCTTGCTTCTGATTGGAGGAGGCAGAAACGTTGTCATCCTCCAATCACAGGCCGGCTCAACACAGAGATCTGAGATCGCTTAGCCGTCCATTCCTCTGCTAAACATGTTCAGGATTACACTCACTGGACCAGTTATTGAACACTACCAGTCTAACGTTTTTAAATTATATTGTTAAATATTATGACGATTTAAAATGTTCTATGTGAATATATAAAAAAAATGTAATTTATTTTCAGCATCATTACTCCAGTCTTCAGTGTCACATGATCCTTCAGAAATCACTCTAATATGATGATTTGATGATCAAATATAATCTTAAGTAACATTATAAATGTCTTTACTGTCACTTTTGATCAATTTAATTCATCCTTGATGAATAAAAGTATTGATTTATTTTATTTATTTCCCCCCCAAAATAAAATAAAAGTCCTCACTGACCCCAAACGTTTGAACGGTAGTGTTTAATGTTACAAAAGCTTATATTTCAGATAAATGCTGTTCTTTTGAACTTTCTATTCATCAAAGAATCCTGAAATAAAAATGTATTTAAAACAGAAAACAGCGGAGGTCTGAGTTCTGTTCATCATTATTATATCCAGCATTATGTGTTATTGATCACTGAGAGGAAGATCTTCTGTTCATAACTCTTCTCCTCTGTGATCGTCTGTTCCTCAGGCCTTCGGGTTCATGAGTCGTGTGGCTCTTCAGGCCGAGAAGATCAACCATCATCCCGAGTGGTTCAATGTTTATAACAAGGTACTCCTCAGTCTCCGGCAGCGGTTTATAATGAGTCCTCGAGTGTGTGAAGGACAGGAGAGGCCACACACACACCGGCCCTTTGAACGTGTTGAATCTGCAGGGCAAACACTCACACACTGACACACATGTCATGTCCTGTCAGAGAGAGAGAGAGAGAGAGAGAGAGAGAGAGAGAGAGAGCTAACGGTCTGTAGTGGAAACTGTCTTTGTGAAAGAAGTCTAGTGGTTTATTTAAAATTTTGTATTTTAGGGGACTTTATGGTACTAAATTATATTTACGCAGTATTTATAATCCATTTATTTACTTTTTGAGCATAGACCTGAAAATTAAATTTCCAACTTAAACTGGTAAATCGTGAACACTTTAGAGCGACAGACTGAAGTTTGATCTCTTTTCAAAGTCGACACTTGGCAGATTATTGCTGACGTGAAAAAAGTTTAAAAAAGTGAAAAATAATATTTTCAAAATCATGTTTTACTCTAAAACTGAAAGAAAGTCAGAGCAATGAATCTAATCAAGCTGTGTCCCAAATGTGAGGCTGATATCTCCAAAGCTGATCTTTCAGTGAGATGTAGTTCGGCTGCAGTTCCACACGCTTCCACTAGAGGAAACTCTTCATTCATTTCCAATGCGCTCGCACAAGTGTGAATATTGTTTTCAGGACCATTAAACCTGTTCAGATCAGATCCATGATTGTTTTATGTGTGTGTTCACACAGCAAGTGCCAAAACCTTTATCAAGTTTCGTACCATTCCGATGAAGTATAAAATCCTAAAAAACTTTTAAAAAACTCAAAAATGACAGAAAAGCACCAGAGGGTTAAAAACGCTGGAGAAATATAAACCTACTCATTTACAAATGTCGATTAAATAAACAATATATTTGAAGTTATGTGTATACATATATATATATATATATATATATATATATATATATATATATATATATATATACAAACATGTCAGTATTTTGAGAGTGTAGGGATTTCAGCTTCATGGGAGTGGGCGGAGCTAACAAGATCTTTTTTGCTTGTTTCGACTCTGATTGGTGGAATGTTGGGCACAGCATTATGGGTAATGTAGTTTTGACGACTTCAGCAGAAGCTAATACTGTGGTTAAGGACCTCGTAGCTCACGGTAGAGCTGTTTATACGCTGTCTCTCTGTCTTTCAGGTCCAGATCACGCTATCCACACACGACTGCGGAGGACTGTCCAAGAAGGACATCCGACTGGCCAAGTTCATCGATAAGGTCGCTCTGTCCCTGTAGCAGATCTAAGCCTCGCTTACAGTAGATTCCAAATGCTTTGTATAAGAATAGGGAAGTAGATGAGCTTGTTAATTCACACAGTTGTGCGTTTAAAATCATGATTCTGCTAAATGCATATTAAAAACAGTGTAGATTAATTTCATATTCATTTAATATCTGATACGTTTAAATCATTTGTTTAGGTGCATTTTTACATATGAAAAATGTACATTTATTTTTTTACAAAGTAGGGATAAAGGGGGAAATGATGATTCTCTGATGCAGACAGAGTTCAGTTCTCTTCAGTGTCTGTGTAACAGCTCTACAGAAGACAAGAGTCATTATTCAGATCATGTTTGTGCAGTGCAGTCCAATCAATAATCTGCTGAATATTGTCTATTAATAAAAGAGTGGTTCACTGCTCCCTACACACTCATTAGGGCACATCTGTCCAAGGTCACTTCACACAGACACAGATTCACACAGATTAGGGGGTTTGAAGAATTATTATTGTTAGATTCACACATTTATGTGTGTTTATATAAAATATGTTAATAGAATAATAATATATTATACATACAAAAATAAGTATTAATAATAAATGTCTGTTGTAATGAACACACTCAATCCCCGTGATTTAGCATATTCATCAGTCTTGTGATCATGTGCTTCAATCATTCTTGAGACCATGTTTATTTGAAATTAATAAATATATATTTCTAAAGGATTTCGAGATTATTTCTCGTTAGACGTTTAGCAAATGTACTGAGAATAATGGATAATCAAGTTCATGATTAAATATGGTAATTAGGTGCAATTTAACACTTTATTTCTCAATTAATTTGTAATTATTAAATGTCATTCTGTGTCGTGTGATTTACCAATTTCAGAGATTACATTATTTAAACAATACTACACTTTAAAATCATAAAAGTGAATAAAATTTCAATTTAACCATTATTCAACATTTATTTTGTTTGCTGTGTGAAGGAATTTTATAAATATGCTTTGGCCATAAAATACAGCACAAACGCACCACAGAATAATCATAAGGTATTGTATATGTGCAGATCCATAAAGCTCTCTGAGGAACACACTGATATCCAGTCTTTACTCCTCGATGCTCGTCTACATGCAGATGCCGTTAAAAATGCCAGATTTTCAGCTTGAAGAAGGTTTATGATAAAGGCTTTACTTCAGATATCTCGTCAGAGGCTCATGACCCTGATGGTGTTCGTGACGTCAGAGGCTCGTGACCCTGATGGTGTTCGTGACGTCAGAGGCTCATGACCCTGATGGTGTTCGTGACGTCAGAGGCTCGTGACCCTGATGGTGTTCGTGACGTCAGAGGCTCATGACCCTGATGGTGTTCGTGACGTCAGAGGCTCGTGACCCTGATGGTGTTCGTGACGTCAGAGGCTCGTGACCCTGATGGTGTTCGTGACGTCAGAGGCTCGTGACCCTGATGGTGTTCGTGACGTCAGAGGCTCGTGACCCTGATGGTGTTCGTGACGTCAGAGGCTCATGACCCTGATGGTGTTCGTGACGTCAGAGGCTCGTGACCCTGATGGTGTTCGTGACGTCAGAGGCTCATCTGATGGTGTTCGTGACGTCAGAGGCTCATGACCCTGATGGTGTTCGTGACGTCAGAGGCTCGTGACCCTGATGGTGTTCGTGACGTCAGAGGCTCATGACCCTGATGGTGTTCGTGACGTCAGAGGCTCGTGACCCTGATGGTGTTCGTGACGTCAGAGGCTCGTGACCCTGATGGTGTTCGTGACGTCAGAGGCTCATCTGATGGTGTTCGTGACGTCAGAGGCTCATGACCCTGATGGTGTTCGTGACGTCAGAGGCTCGTGACCCTGATGGTGTTCGTGACGTCAGAGGCTCATGACCCTGATGGTGTTCGTGACGTCAGAGGCTCGTGACCCTGATGGTGTTCGTGACGTCAGAGGCTCGTGACCCTGATGGTGTTCGTGACGTCAGAGGCTCATCTGATGGTGTTCGTGACGTCAGAGGCTCGTGACCCTGATGGTGTTCGTGACGTCAGAGGCTCGTGACCCTGATGGTGTTCGTGACGTCAGAGGCTCATGACCCTGATGGTGTTCGTGACGTCAGAGGCTCGTGACCCTGATGGTGTTCGTGACGTCAGAGGCTCGTGACCCTGATGGTGTTCGTGACGTCAGAGGCTCATGACCCTGATGGTGTTCGTGACGTCAGAGGCTCATGACCCTGATGGTGTTCGTGACGTCAGAGGCTCGTGACCCTGATGGTGTTCGTGTTGCAGAGGCTCATCTGATGGTGTTCGTGACGTCAGAGGCTCGTGACCCTGATGGTGTTCGTGACGTCAGAGGCTCATGACCCTGATGGTGTTCGTGACGTCAGAGGCTCGTGACCCTGATGGTGTTCGTGACGTCAGAGGCTCGTGACCCTGATGGTGTTCGTGTTGCAGAGGCTCATCTGATGGTGTTCGTGACGTCAGAGGCTCGTGACCCTGATGGTGTTCGTGACGTCAGAGGCTCGTGACCCTGATGGTGTTCGTGACGTCAGAGGCTCGTGACCCTGATGGTGTTCGTGTTGCAGAGGCTCATCTGATGGTGTTCGTGACGTCAGAGGCTCGTGACCCTGATGGTGTTCGTGTTGCAGAGGCTCATCTGATGGTGTTCGTGACGTCAGAGGCTCGTGACCCTGATGGTGTTCGTGACGTCAGAGGCTCGTGACCCTGATGGTGTTCGTGACGTCAGAGGCTCATGACCCTGATGGTGTTCGTGACGTCAGAGGCTCGTGACCCTGATGGTGTTCGTGTTGCAGAGGCTCATCTGATGGTGTTCGTGACGTCAGAGGCTCGTGACCCTGATGGTGTTCGTGTTGCAGAGGCTCATCTGATGGTGTTCGTGACGTCAGAGGCTCATGACCCTGATGGTGTTCGTGACGTCAGAGGCTCGTGACCCTGATGGTGTTCGTGTTGCAGAGGCTCATCTGATGGTGTTCGTGACGTCAGAGGCTCGTGACCCTGATGGTGTTCGTGACGTCAGAGGCTCGTGACCCTGATGGTGTTCGTGACGTCAGAGGCTCGTGACCCTGATGGTGTTCGTGACGTCAGAGGCTCGTGACCCTGATGGTGTTCGTGACGTCAGAGGCTCATGACCCTGATGGTGTTCGTGACGTCAGAGGCTCATGACCCTGATGGTGTTCGTGTTGCAGAGGCTCATCTGATGGTGTTCGTGACGTCAGAGGCTCATGACCCTGATGGTGTTCGTGACGTCAGAGGCTCGTGACCCTGATGGTGTTCGTGTTGCAGAGGCTCATCTGATGGTGTTCGTGACGTCAGAGGCTCGTGACCCTGATGGTGTTCGTGTTGCAGAGGCTCATCTGATGGTGTTCGTGACGTCAGAGGCTCGTGACCCTGATGGTGTTCGTGACGTCAGAGGCTCGTGACCCTGATGGTGTTCGTGACGTCAGAGGCTCATGACCCTGATGGTGTTCGTGACGTCAGAGGCTCGTGACCCTGATGGTGTTCGTGACATCAGAGGCTCATGACCCTGATGGTGTTCGTGACGTCAGAGGCTCATGACCCTGATGGTGTTCGTGACGTCAGCGGCTCGTGACCCTGATGGTGTTCGTGACGTCAGAGGCTCGTGACCCTGATGGTGTTCGTGACGTCAGAGGCTCATGACCCTGATGGTGTTCGTGACGTCAGAGGCTCATGACCCTGATGGTGTTCGTGACGTCAGAGGCTCATGACCCTGATGGTGTTCGTGACGTCAGAGGCTCATGACCCTGATGGTGTTCGTGACGTCAGAGGCTCATGACCCTGATGTTGTTCGTGACGTCAGAGGCTCGTGACCCTGATGGTGTTCGTGACGTCAGAGGCTCGTGACCCTGATGGTGTTCGTGACGTCAGAGGCTCGTGACCCTGATGGTGTTCGTGACGTCAGAGGCTCGTGACCCTGATGGTGTTCGTGACGTCAGAGGCTCGTGACCCTGATGGTGTTCGTGAAGTCAGAGGCTCGTGACCCTGATGGTGTTCGTGACGTCAGCGGCTCGTGACCCTGATGGTGTTCGTGACGTCAGCGGCTCGTGACCCTGATGGTGTTCGTGACGTCAGAGGCTCGTGACCCTGATGGTGTTCGTGACGTCAGAGGCTCGTGACCCTGATGGTGTTCGTGACGTCAGCGGCTCGTGACCCTGATGGTGTTCGTGACGTCAGCGGCTCGTGACCCTGATGGTGTTCGTGACGTCAGAGGCTCGTGACCCTGATGGTGTTCGTGACGTCAGAGGCTCGTGACCCTGATGGTGTTCGTGACGTCAGAGGCTCGTGACCCTGATGGTGTTCGTGACGTCAGAGGCTCGTGACCCTGATGGTGTTCGTGACGTCAGAGGCTCGTGACCCTGATGGTGTTCGTGACGTCAGAGGCTCGTGACCCTGATGGTGTTCGTGACGTCAGAGGCTCGTGACCCTGATGGTGTTCGTGACGTCAGAGGCTCGTGACCCTGATGGTGTTCGTGACGTCAGAGGCTCGTGACCCTGATGGTGTTCGTGACGTCAGAGGCTCGTGACCCTGATGGTGTTCGTGACGTCAGAGGCTCGTGACCCTGATGGTGTTCGTGACGTCAGAGGCTCGTGACCCTGATGGTGTTCGTGACGTCAGCGGCTCGTGACCCTGATGGTGTTCGTGACGTCAGAGGCTCGTGACCCTGATGGTGTTCGTGACGTCAGAGGCTCATGACCCTGATGGTGTTCGTGACGTCAGAGGCTCATGACCCTGATGGTGTTCGTGACGTCAGAGGCTCATGACCCTGATGGTGTTCGTGACGTCAGAGGCTCGTGACCCTGATGGTGTTCGTGACGTCAGAGGCTCATGACCCTGATGGTGTTCGTGACGTCAGAGGCTCATGACCCTGATGGTGTTCGTGTTGCAGAGGCTCATCTGATGGTGTTCGTGACGTCAGAGGCTCGTGACCCTGATGGTGTTCGTGACGTCAGAGGCTCGTGACCCTGATGGTGTTCGTGACGTCAGAGGCTCATGACCCTGATGGTGTTCGTGACGTCAGAGGCTCATGACCCTGATGGTGTTCGTGTTGCAGAGGCTCATCTGATGGTGTTCGTGACGTCAGAGGCTCATGACCCTGATGGTGTTCGTGACGTCAGAGGCTCATGACCCTGATGGTGTTCGTGACGTCAGAGGCTCATGACCCTGATGGTGTTCGTGTTGCAGAGGCTCATCTGATGGTGTTCGTGACGTCAGAGGCTCATGACCCTGATGGTGTTCGTGACGTCAGAGGCTCGTGACCCTGATGGTGTTCGTGACGTCAGAGGCTCGTGACCCTGATGGTGTTCGTGACGTCAGAGGCTCATGACCCTGATGGTGTTCGTGACGTCAGAGGCTCATGACCCTGATGGTGTTCGTGACGTCAGAGGCTCATGACCCTGATGGTGTTCGTGACGTCAGAGGCTCATGACCCTGATGGTGTTCGTGTTGCAGAGGCTCATCTGATGGTGTTCGTGACATCAGCGGCTCATGACCCTGATGGTGTTCGTGACGTCAGAGGCTCGTGACCCTGATGGTGTTCGTGACGTCAGAGGCTCATGACCCTGATGGTGTTCGTGACGTCAGAGGCTCATGACCCTGATGGTGTTCGTGACGTCAGAGGCTCATGACCCTGATGGTGTTCGTGACGTCAGAGGCTCATGACCCTGATGGTGTTCGTGACGTCAGAGGCTCATGACCCTGATGGTGTTCGTGTTGCAGAGGCTCATCTGATGGTGTTCGTGACATCAGCGGCTCGTGACCCTGATGGTGTTCGTGACGTCAGAGGCTCATGACCCTGATGGTGTTCGTGACGTCAGAGGCTCATGACCCTGATGGTGTTCGTGACGTCAGAGGCTCATGACCCTGATGGTGTTCGTGACGTCAGAGGCTCATGACCCTGATGGTGTTCGTGACGTCAGAGGCTCATGACCCTGATGGTGTTCGTGTTGCAGAGGCTCATCTGATGGTGTTCGTGACATCAGCGGCTCGTGACCCTGATGGTGTTCGTGACGTCAGAGGCTCGTGACCCTGATGGTGTTCGTGACGTCAGAGGCTCGTGACCCTGATGGTGTTCGTGACGTCAGAGGCTCGTGACCCTGATGGTGTTCGTGACGTCAGAGGCTCGTGACCCTGATGGTGTTCGTGACGTCAGAGGCTCATGACCCTGATGGTGTTCGTGACGTCAGAGGCTCATGACCCTGATGGTGTTCGTGACGTCAGAGGCTCGTGACCCTGATGGTGTTCGTAACGTCAGAGGCTCATGACCCTGATGGTGTTCGTGACGTCAGAGGCTCGTGACCCTGATGGTGTTCGTGACGTCAGAGGCTCATGACCCTGATGGTGTTCGTGACGTCAGAGGCTCGTGACCCTGATGGTGTTCGTGACGTCAGCGGCTCGTGACCCTGATGGTGTTCGTGACGTCAGAGGCTCGTGACCCTGATGGTGTTCGTGACGTCAGAGGCTCATAACCCTGATGGTGTTCGTGACGTCAGAGGCTCGTGACCCTGATGGTGTTCGTGACGTCAGCGGCTCATGACCCTGATGGTGTTCGTGACGTCAGAGGCTCGTGACCCTGATGGTGTTCGTGACGTCAGAGGCTCGTGACCCTGATGGTGTTCGTGACGTCAGAGGCTCATGACCCTGATGGTGTTCGTGACGTCAGAGGCTCGTGACCCTGATGGTGTTCGTGATGTCAGAGGCTCGTGACCCTGATGGTGTTCGTGACGTCAGAGGCTCGTGACCCTGATGGTGTTCGTGACGTCAGAGGCTCATGACCCTGATGGTGTTCGTGATGTCAGAGGCTCGTGACCCTGATGGTGTTCGTGACGTCAGAGGCTCGTGACCCTGATGGTGTTCGTGTTGCAGAGGCTCATCTGATGGTGTTCGTGACGTCAGCGGCTCGTGACCCTGATGGTGTTCGTGACGTCAGAGGCTCATGACCCTGATGGTGTTCGTGACGTCAGCGGCTCATGACCCTGATGGTGTTCGTGACGTCAGAGGCTCATGACCCTGATGGTGTTCGTGTTGCAGAGGCTCATCTGATGGTGTTCGTGACGTCAGCGGCTCATGACCCTGATGGTGTTCGTGACGTCAGAGGCTCATGACCCTGATGGTGTTCGTGACGTCAGAGGCTCATGACCCTGATGGTGTTCGTGACGTCAGAGGCTCATCTGATGGTGTTCGTGACGTCAGAGGCTCGTGACCCTGATGGTGTTCGTGACGTCAGAGGCTCATGACCCTGATGGTGTTCGTGACGTCAGAGGCTCATCTGATGGTGTTCGTAACGTCAGAGGCTCATGACCCTGATGGTGTTCGTGACTTCCGGACTGGTTTAGTGTTCCCACTGATCACGCTGTTGTTGATCTGTCTCTCCATCACTGGAACACTGCAGAAGACAGATGTTGTGGTGTTTGGGATGAACCCGAGACATCAGATATCTGTCAATCAAGATAACAAGGTCAGAGCTACTCTTACGTTATGTGTTCCCGGGTTAAAGTTCAGCCACAGACTCTCTCTGGCTGCGGGTCTGTGGTCCTGTGGAGGAGACACTCGCTCTCCTGAACCAGCTCCAGGACGGAGAGCTGAACTGTGGAGGTCAAGGGTCAACAAGACCTCTGAAGGACTCTGGATCTGCTGACAGAGACCGAGGACGGGACATTAGAAAGCCCTTCAGTCCCAGAAAACCTCCATTACTGCGTTTGTGCTCTCCTCCAGCCCTAAAACCCCATCAGTGAACGAGTGTGTAAAGGATGTTTTAAAAACTGGTCAAAAAATATAATTGTAAATTCTATCATGTAATATGTACACACTTTTATATTTATATTTGTATGTTGCTCTTGATCAGTTTAACTGGTAAAGTAATAAATTCAACGCTATCTCACGACCAATTCGGACGAATGATAAAAAGTTGGCTAATTCGTACGACCTCGTACGAATTTGTACGATTTGTCTAAACCCACGTGATGGGTAGGTTTAGAGGCGGGGTCAGGGGTAGGTCATTCGTATGAATTCATACGAATTGGCCAATTCGTAAAATATGTACGATTTTGCAAAAAACGTACTAATTCGTACGAGTCAGGTTGTATGAATTCGTACGAATAAGCCACCTCGTAGAATTTGTACGTTTTCCCGTGAGATCGGGCTCAATAAATTAGAAGTAGACATCAGGTTATACATGAGCCTTTCAGGATGTAGAGAAAGAAATATTGGCGCTATAAAACATTCCGACAAACGCTATCAATATCAAACAACAATAATAAATATTGAATTTTAAGTGATTTTTAATCACTTTATATAAACTACATCGACACAATCATCAGAGAGGAACCAGTCGAGTCAACATTTGAAGTGGATCAAAAGAGTTTATCAAGAACGGGTATTCTTTTAAATTCATGTTTAATTTTGATGAAAGGTTTTGATCCACTTCAGATGTTGATGTAGTTTCAACTGCATCCCTTATTAAATGTGTATTTGTTTATTTTTGTTGTGGGTCACATGAGAGAGGAAAATTATATTTAAATGCTTTAAATGAATAAACTGTTCATTCTCAGCTTTCGAGTTTTTTGCGAATGAATGCCGTTTCTTGGAGGAAAATGCAAAACTTTAAAAACTGCACAAAAGTAAGATTAAATACCTGACCCTGGATAACAAAACGTGATTTTCAAATCTAGATAGTTGTGATCCAGATGAACCCTTCTGACCTGTGCCGGCCGGAGGAGTTTAACCCATACCGATGCGAACACTAGTCTTTCTCCAGCTTTAGCCTGTGTGTTGTGTAGTGTTCCTGCATCCTTCTCCTATTCCTGCTCCAGGTTAAAGACCCTGCTTCAGTTGACCTTTGACCCTTGGCTGTGATGAAATTAAAGATGCATTGCAAGGTGATTTTATGACCACTTTTTATGAGTGACCTACAAAAAAAGTTGAAAATCAATTAAAGTTTCTAGCTGATACAAACAACAATATACAAACACAAGACTTCACGGTGATCATTTCCAGACTCGGGTTAGAGATCTGCGCTGGTGATCAAACCAAATGCTGAATATTTCAAACTGTTCGCGTCTTTAACGCATTACCGGCGTACATTATTCCATCAACTACATCACAATTCAGTTCATTACAACAGTTTATTGAATTAACTGGGAGTCTGAGAGAAACGCTGAACTTAGTCCTTCAGTGCGTCACTATCTGCACTGACTCCGGAGGGCAAACCGCATCCAATCCGGATCGAGTTCTTCAGAGTGACGCCGGTTTAACGAGCCCGCAGTTCCCGCGCTTCGCCTCGTCATTGCTGCCTGCTATTTTGGTCATTTATTTATCCTTCAATTGCCTGTTTTTATTTTTCATAAATGTTCTTTTTTATCGATTGGTCCAAACCTCTTGGGTTTTTAATTCCACCAGTGTTATGTCCCATACTATATGTCCCATAGACATGCAGATAGACAGGATAGTATTTGTTTCGTATATGATAAAGCAAGTGATTTTATGTTTATATATCAGTCCTTTCAGTAATTTGTATTATGTCCGGACAGCATCTCAATGTTCTCCATATGCATGTTTCCTCATCGCACTAAAATACAACTTTTTTAGAAATGCATGTAGTTTTGCATTTGGAATGTAATGAATTCTCTAAACTCTTACAGATTTATCAGCTTGGCAGAACAGAAGAAGGTGTCAGTAAGTCTTGATATTATAGTTTCTCCGTCATTATTCTGAACTGAATCTGCAGGATGAAACTCAATCAGAGTCATTAACTCTTCAGTTCACCTTCACAAAGCTTGGTTAATCATTCCCTCAAGTCATGATAATAGCAGGTTTTGTGAGTCCATAAAACGCCTTCATGGCGAGACCGCTTTTCTGCAGGGTTAGTTAGATATGCCAGTGTTTTAAATTGTGTCTTTATGTTGTGTAAATTCTTATGCATTGCTTAAATGTCTTCATTGTGGTTTATATTTTATTTTTGCTGATAATGATCTTACTGCTCAGCTGTGTTTTAAATGATTTGTGCTATTTATTTTTTATTTATTTTAAACGTCTTTAGCAAATATATATTTATAAATATATACACACGGGGTTATTACGGATAATATCTCATGCTGTTATCTGAAAGGATGATTCTAAAAAAAAAAATTTTTTAAAGAACATTGGATACATTGTCGAGTAGGCCTCGGGTATTCACTTATTGTTGCTTCTTGTAAATTTCATTTGATTTAAGTATTCCGCATTGCTGTTTTTTTACTACATGCCTTTTTAATTAATGTTATAGTTTTTCTGTCTTATCAACGTTTCCATCTTCCTCTTCCAAACCTTTATGTTTGTTGTGACAGAATTATTGCATAATATCTCGCATTACAAAGTACAGTTTGTACTTCATAACAGCCTGTTGATGTTTACAGCGATGGATTATGATTGAGCATAGACTACTACACGTCGCTTAAATATTAAGTGCAATATTTCAAGCAAAATATTGTCTTTCACAGCCATAACTTTGTTTTATTTTTGCTACAGCTCAATGATGCACGAACTGAATAAGTAAGACAACGAAAAAGACAATGGAGAATTTTTCTATTTTCCAAAACAGTAATGATTTATTAATGCAAACTGAATTTCGTGTAAAGAGTAGGACATATGCGCCAAAGAAAATATCACATTATTGTTATATTGTAAAAGAGAAAACATTTGAGGAGCTGTTTCTACCTGATCGGACCCTTCAAACCTATAACCCAATTTAGTCAGGTTGATTCAGTGATTAAAAACTAGGTAATTTAGATTTTACATTTTAGATTAGCCGATGATTTTTTTTTTTTACAGTGACTGATAGTTTTGTTATTGTTGTTTTAGGATTTAAATAAAAAATATGTTTCAAATAGGTAACAATGTTAAAATCGGATGTTTCACGTCATGTAAAATATAGTTGAGAACACATTTTCACATAAATATAGTGTCGTTTTTGTTGTTTGTTTATTTTTTAATTACACATTTTTTAAGTATTTTGAATAGTTCAGTGAAGGCAATAAATGAGCGTAATAACACTATAACCTTGATCCACTTGGTTATTATAACCCCGCCACACTCTGAATTTTAAGAATGCTTAATTGAGGCCGTGTGGCCATTAATGTTCATTAAGGAGAAGGTTCAGCTTTAATTGAAGGAGATATAGAATGTAGATTTCTTAAGAGCTGATGAATATGGATTTTGAATAATTAATTAAACATGTTGAAGTGACATGCATTGTCTCCTTATCTTAAGCGATTAGACTAGCAGTCTGTGCTTGACTTCATATCAGTGATTGATTAATCAGCTGTTGAGATAAATTAGCTAAAGAAAGCTGCACATATAATTAAAGCGGCAGCCTTTTCTGCATAAAATGCTTTAAAATAATAATTAAAATGGCAATAAACCTCGAAACAATCACGGAAATATTTCTATTTTGTTCAATGCGCGATTTTTTTCGGTAATAACATTGAATTCGTTATGCTATTTAAATCGTATCTCTAAAAGCCTATTTTAGATATGATCCGATTAATTATAATTTACACGGCAATTCGAAGGGAGAAAAAGAATCATGTGAATAACTAGAATTTACTTTCGTCAGATCTGTTCAAAAACATCTTGCAGTGTTATTTTATTGTTCCTCGAGTTTAGGATACTAAAATAAATAATTATTCTGCCGAAGTCCTTTTGGGAATTATTATAATATGTGAATTATTATAATCACTCGTTTCCGTCTACTGCACGCGATTCCACGATCTTCGCTGTGTGTTCGCCGGATTCTCGGTTTTGTCATTGTCCTCCTCGGCAGGTTTGTTCACTTTCTTTCAGACAGTCTCTTGTTTGAATTGGGGAATGAATGAGTTTAACGCGTCCTTGAGAGGCATGTCAGCATTGTGAACTCATTCTGTTAGTCTAAACCAGAGGAAGTGACCATTAACACGGGCCTCGACCTTTGGGGGAATTAAAGGCGTTATTATCAGTGGAAAAGGATCAGCAGAATTAGGGAAAACATCAGTTACGACAGACCTTCTCCTTCATATCATCTAAATGCACCTAAACACACACAAACCGATAAAACAGTCACTTAACGTGGCAAACCGTGATAAGGAACTGATTTTCAAGTTTTCTTTCTCTCTTTCATCCTAAAGGTAGATTTGGATATAATTGGAAATCATCTAGTGTAATCAAGCAAAGTGCTGGAGGATAAAAACAAGGCCAATGGAAGATAGGCCTATTGTCAAATATCATATACGGGCATGTATTACGATGTCAAGCTTAATATATTGACGAGTTGAACTTGCGCGGAACTGAAACCTGCTTACAAGTAAAACACTGGAAAATAGTTGTGTGAATGTACAAAAAAAAAATAGTTGCGATACGCAGGGATATTTATATCGGCTTATTTCGTTAGATATGATTGATTATATTAATTAGAGAAACAATATTAATAAGTTATAAGTGTAAATTCAAAGTTAATGAAGGCCAGGTTTTCGTTCATGTAAACGGTGTCAAGTTTGTTGCATTTAATCAAGCTAATGCCCACATTGATCATTATAATTATTTTAGAAATTCTTTGTTTTGAGGTTTATTCAAACATTACCATAAACATAAGCACAATTTTCAATCAACATGAGTACAACATAAAGTTATAGCTTTGTTATTTTGTCTACACATTCATATAATTTTTTACATTTTTTTTTCCCACTCGGAGTAAGCATGCGGTAACAACTACGAGGACAGAATCCAGACTGTCGATGAGAGGACAACAAAACCTCTGCAAGACAATTAATACAATTAAGAGAACGGGACTCAAACACAACTGAAGACTATAATCTACTGCGGCCTTTCCCGCGCTAACGGTGTTCACTGTTCCCACTCGGAGATACCATCATTTTCAGTTTTGTTCCACGTTTTATATATATGTACAATGTATGAGTTTAACTTGTCTTCAAAACGTTGCAATCCAAATAATGGATTTAAATTGTTGTGCAAGTTTAGGTAAACACAGACAATCCGCATATTCCAATGCAAAATGCCGAACGCATCTAATCCAGCATGGTTGTCGTTTCTCCAGGTATCCGTTCATTGCAGTTTAACTTGTCAACTGTTAGGGTTAGGTCAGTTTAACTAGTCAACTGTAAGTGTTATGTCTGTTTAACTGGTCAACTGTTGTACTGGCACGCGTTCAGACTCGAGCCCGGACTCTGAAGACCGCCGTATCCAAACGACGGGTGTTGCTTAGATTTGAGTCTTAACGTTGCGAGGCTGGAGTTGCAAGTGTCCCTGTACACGCTGTACGGAGAGCCCGGAGGTCCATACGGGCATGTGGACGAGCTCATCGCGGGACTGATCGCGGAGTTATTCAGGCCGATGTTGTTGAGGCCGGTGGTCGGCATGCCAGGCACGGCGGAATGTCCCATCCCGGACGCCATACTCATGGTTGAGATCGAGGTCGGGGCGGAGAACATGGACTGGGACGTGAGGGGACTCATGGAATTAAAGAAGGTAAAGTTCTTCGTGGACAGTGGGTTTGGGGCCAGTCCTTTGTTGGTCCAGTTGTTGTAGGTGTAGGCCGGATACACGTCATCATAGGGTTGCATTAATCCGCTGAACTGCGGCAGGTAAGTGTTCTTACACAGGTCCATCTGCTGGTTCCGTTCCCTCTTTCTCCATTTCGCCCTTCGATTCTTGAACCAAACCTAGAGGAGGAACGCATTATATTTACTCAAGCGCAACCAATGCTATTAAACAGATCGAAACGTTCCCTCGAAGCAGACAGCCTAACAGTAACTCTTCTTGCTGGCTGTAGGAGTAAGCTGCATTTGTTATGCGAATATAATTGATAATTTAAATATCAGCGAAATTATATTTTCAAAAGCATTAAAAATGACGGCATGTAAAAAGTCAAAGTGTAGGGCTAATACTACATTAATGTCGATAAATTAAACCAACCGAGAAATGTCTGAAATTTGATGAACGTTTCAATTCTAAATCCCTCACTATCAAAATTGTAAATGTGGGTCAGAATCTGGTTCTGGAATACTGCGGGATTAGCTGAAAGATCGACCTACTGAGAAATATTTCTAAATATCGCTGAACAAAACTCAGGAAGAATATATTGCCTATTTTTTCCTTAAGAGAGATTTAGAGATTTTAATCCTTTAAATAATGAAAAGCAACCTTTAGCCTGCGTTTGTTAAAAAATATACATTTTCCTAGTATTAATAACAGGATATGTATGACTGAGAATACAACTGACAAAAAAGAAACACTTTTTAGAACTAATAAGACTCGATTAACGATTTATTTAGCTAATGAAATATGTAATTTTACGTTTAATGTTTTGTGATTGTTCTTTCGAAATAAGTATAGGATATTTTTCAGACTTCTTGAACCTGTAAGCTGAAATGTTCTCATGCATATGTCCTGACAGCATGTGCACAGTGTGTGTGTGTGTGTGTGTGTGTGTGTGTGTGGTGTGTGTGTGTTCTCGTACCCGGACCCGGGCCTCGGTGAGGTTGGTCCACACCGCGATCTCCTCTCGGGTGCTCATGTCCGGGTAGCGGTTCCTCTGGAAAGTGGCTTCGAGCTCCTGGAGCTGCTGGCTGGTGAAGTGAGTCCTCTGCCGTCTCTGCTTCTTTTTCTTGGACTCATCCGAATTTCCATCGTCGCTTTTCTGCTCGACAGACCTCTCCTTTTCTGGGGAGAATAATTTAGAAATCTGCTGAAATCTGCTGAAATCTAGTGAAGTAGCGCATATTTTTGCCGGAGATTTGGAAGGAGTCGGACACAAAACGAGAGTCGGACAAAGGGGAATAATGTAATGATTCTGTTGCACAGTGCTTGTCAATCCACAAATATGCAAACAAGCCTTATTAAAATGCTTCAATGGGACGGAAACTATTTGAATACAGTTGGCTACCTACGTAAGATACAGCTAAGTTTATTTTAAGTTTATTTTATTTATTTTTTTGTATTTGAAATCTCAAGATAGAAGATAGGCTATAGGCCTATGCAGTGGAAATGTTTTAAAATCAGGCCTAGTTCGTTGTTTACAGCACTACATTCATGTTTGCAGTTTATACAACACTGTCATAAAAACGCATTTAATTGTAAAATTTACAACAGTGGGAATTTAAACCGCGTTTTTTATATGATCAAAACGGATAGGCCTATATAGAGTTTTGAGGACGCCATATGTAGGCTAATTCTAAACGTGAATTTCTGTTTAGTTTTTAAAGTTTGCAAAGTAGCAATAGGCTAATGTGCATCAAGCACTGCATGATTTCTGCGAAATTAGACGAAAAAGAACAGCTAAACAGTTAAACAAATGACTACTAAAAAAAACAAAAAAAAAAAAACATTTTACACATGTTAGGTATGGAAAGCAAACTTATTTTTAACACGTGTAAATGTAGCCTATGCGTTTGGCTAGCTTGCGTGTGTTTTCGCTCTCTGTATGGTTATGCAGATATGTGTGTTTACCTGCGGTTTCATTATCTGAAGACTCGCTGCTCGTGTTCTCGAGTGTTTCTCTGGTGCTGTTGCTTCTCGGCAGATGGAAAGATGAGGCCATGTCCACATTCAGTCCTCCTTTAAAACAATCATGTGTTATTAAATCTCTTCAGCGGTGTGAAGCGAGCGTCAGCACACTCGCTAGGCGATTTTATAATGAATAAGCCCGTGGACAGCCGCGATCTCAGGCAATATTGTCCTCAAAAGCACCTCAGATCGGCTATATTCCTGAAGAGTAGATGTTCGGAGTGAACGAGTGAAGTGTCCACCAGCAGGACCCACCCTCTGCTCACTTCAGTCCCACCCACAGAGGAAAAGCATTTTTCATACAAGTAAAGTTTTTTCCTTCAAAACTTCTCCGCCGAGCTTCTGGCATTATTGTGTATCAGAAACAGTGTTTTGGACTCAGTCTGCAGCGCCATGAACAGTGAGAGGCTGTTACTTTAACAAAAAGCTGATATACCAATGTCCAGACATTTTCAAACAAACAAACATATTATCCATAAAATCCATCAGTTCTACCGCGCTGTTTATCAGTTAGACTGCAGCAGAACCACCTCTATAATTAACATTAGCCTATTATTATTTTACATAAAGCATATTCTTGAAGCCTAACTGTGCACGAGGCAATTACCAATTACTGTTATTGGCGTACAGTTTAATATCAGTCATTGAAGCAATGTCAGTATTTCTCTTTTAATAATAATAAAAAAAAAGTCTAACATTCCAATTTGTAGTTGGGCTTTTGTTATTTTGAACCAGCAAACCAAATGTGTGTTCAGAAGAAAAAGACTTTGAGGTTCATGAACACGCTGTTATGTTGAATGAATGTTTAGGATTAATGCATTTATATTAATATTTTCTGCAAAAAAATGATTAGTAGGCTAGCCAACCACTATCGCCCAAACCATTACGTAGCCTAACAAACTAAAATGGTCAAATAATATGCAATATAATATGGGTTTATTGTGACAGTTTCATGTCACTGAGAGAACATCTCGCTGCCAGGTTTGTTCTGTAAAGTTTATTGAAGTTAATGGCGCTGTTGGTGAGAATATAATGATGATGATCCATAACCTGCGAAAAATAGGAAAAGCGCCTTTTCTAAATGTTCACGGCACAACTTTCTCAAAGTAGTTAATTGGAAAATTCCACAATTCATACACTGCAGACAATTCATATTCTTATTTTACAAACAAGCCTACTCATCTGACCTACTTTATCATCATTATTATGTTGCATTATTATTATTAGTAGTAGTAGTTTACGGAGAAAACCTTTAGTCAGATCTATCAGCTGCACTTCCTTCCACAGACATTAACAAATAAAAACACTTGATCTGACAGCAGAATGCACGTGTTTCTTCTTATGTTATATTAACCCATACATTATTCGCGTTATACTCTTGTAGGAATGACCCTGGATACATTAAGTGTTGCACAAGCACTTCATTCACGGGTATTTAAATAATCTTCCCAATGAAAATCGCAAAAACACCATCGTCGACGAAGAGCTAAAGATTCCTTTCGCTGCTTGCAGGAGAACTACACCTATAGAAAGCTATCTGTAATTCTGTGACAATGCGTGTATTGAATAACAGAAAATAATAGTAATATTGGTGCCTCGGTATCTTATATAGAGATTCATTTCACGATTATTTTAATTGTAGTTTAATTCAAGCAAATAAATGCCAAATAAATAAATAGTTTTATGTTTATAACGAACACTGAAGATATAGACGCGTGAAATCATTGTTCGTCTAATATGTGCATTTGAAAAGTGTGGATCAACATAAAACTATCATTCAGAGATATTTTATGAGCAGGTAAGATATATTTGCATATTTTAGCTATAAGATTCTTCGGGTTGTTCGCGCTCACAGCATCACTTTCACATCTGTGTCAGACCTGAAGCAAAACAAAGATGTCTAAAGATGCATGCCAATTAAAGACAAAACAACCATTTAAATGTTCTCTCTTAATGAGAGTTAAAACGAATATCGCATATTACCAGTTCAGCCTTTTTGGCCTTCCTTGTCAATCCAGACAATAAACTGCAGTTTACTAACCGATTTAACTAAATAACCCGGATATTATTCGACAAAGAAATAAATAATAATAGGCTCTATGAATATATATAATTTAATATTTTAAGGTGGCCAGTGGATTTAGAAGACTTTAAGGAAGCCTGTAAATAAACGGTGGACGACATTCTTATGATATTATAACGACAATGTAGCCTAACAAACAACTTGTCTTAGTCGTTACCGCAACTTGGCGGGAAGGCTGTTATTATTATTATTATTATTATTATTATTATTATTATTATTATTAGCCTATTATTATTATTAAGAAGAAGAAGAAGAAGAAAGAAGAACGGTCGCGAAGAATTAATGCGCCGAATGTGAATGTAATGACAACTGAATAATAAGCATTTATTTAAAGCAATGCGCAAATACGTCAGATGGTTAAGTGCAGCCTAATTCATTTCAGAACTATACTAAAATAGCCTACTATGTTATTTTTGAAAACACTCGAGCTCGCGCACTCATGCAAACACGCACATTCTCCAAACGTTTGAAAAGGTGTCCCAAAATAAAACTCTAAAACACACTAAAATCAAAACGCTTTTGTTAAATGATGATCACCTCACTCGTGAACTATGTAGGCCTAAGAAACAGAAGCCTGACTTTCTCTCGTTCAAGCAGCCACATGCACCCGCAGGACAGTGCACGAGCCGCAGTGCACGAGCCGCAGACTCCTGCGGTTTAACCTGCACACTGTAAGCAAAGCACGCGCCTTATACTGCTACATTCGTGTCATAGTTTGTTTATTCATTTATTTATATTAATTGCTTTGCATAACCACATGTTGACCGACATTTTTATTTATCGCGTTAACAACCTATTATACAAAGCGAAAACAACAAAACTCTTACAGGCTACGATAATAAATATTATTACATATACTGCACTACATATTTCCAAACATTGTTAAAAAGCGAGGAATAATGACTCACGTGTCAGTTCTCTGAAAGGCTGTTTGGTTCCTTTTCTCGAGTGTTAAATCGTCTCCATGCATTTATAATATATAGTTCCTAAAATGTGTGGTTGTTGTAAGCAACGTTGAAGTTTATGCGCGAGAAGACGCGCGCCGGAGCCTCTATCGGGTACACCGAGCGATCGTGACGTCACACCCCAGCGCGCGGTCCGCATGACGTCACTCGCGCATGCCTGACGGAGGATGAGTGACATCTCAGAAACTTACGAGTTCTGCCATAGCTTTATTTCGCACTGTGTTAGGTTATTTACTTTTTTTTTTTTTGTATTTTAGACTATTTGAATAGCCTTTTTAAAGTAGCCTAGGTTATTTTAGAACTAAAGATTTTTTGAAGACAATATGAATGCTTCACATTTAGCTATTTAATGTTAGTTCAGTAGAGATCACAATTTTAGGAATGGGTTTAGCCTACTTTAACTATATATTTTTTAAATAAGTGGCCTAGCTATACGGTCTTAAACGGAATGTAGGCTGTAAATGAATGAGTAAAAATCAATCGCTAAAAACAAGATGCTTCGAATGAAAAAACAAAACAGAAAAAACAGAAAAAGTATTAAATATATGATGAATTATACAGTGTTATAATTAATTAAATTAATTCGTCTGTGATTACTTGGAGATCGTTGACATGTTCAGTTCGTTGGCTATATTTCTTATTGTTCCGAAATTATAAATTTAAACACACAAACATTTACCCAAGATAGATTATAACGCACTGATGGAATAATTTTAGAAAACTTTAATGAGTAAAACACCTGACCCGAATTCAGTCCTTGATTTATCTTTATTTTATTTGAGTAATTTATATGCCACCAATAAATTGACGCTCACCATTCAACTGTATCTTCGTTTATTTTTTTTATTTTTATTTTCAATCAGTTAATCACTAAAACCATGAGCGAACCGAGCCTTAACACTTCTGACAGTTTCATGAAGATCACTGATTATAAGATTATAAGATTAACTTCCAGTCTTATATGCGGTTCTATCTAAGGCCACATTTTTAAATATGTTTGTAATTTTTGTATCTCAGAAGAGTTGTGACACACCTGCTGTTATTATGCATATGAGATAAATGCACAGACAAAGAGATTATTGCATGTTTAAATATCATCTCAGTAATTTCCCTCTCGATTTACAAACGCGATTAATAAAATAAGTTTCGTTCTCCAGAATTATGGCCGCACAGTTTTGCATAGACAGAGGTCATGTGTCATTGGAAACCAATTTGATGCAAGTGGTGTAATTTTTTTCGCCAAACTCATCTATTGCCTCGATGACATCGGCCGTTTGCTCTGAAAGTGTGTTATTGTAATTCCCGAAGGATTGAGAGTCTCTGCGAGTGTGTTTATTTGCGGAGATTATCGTGTCTGACCTCCATCACACCGAGTTTAGCTCGAGCTCTCCTGGATCTGGGTCCTGACACACACTCAGGGCTTCTGTGTGAGACACATCTCGCGGTCAGACCAGGATATTCTCTGATCTGTCTGAATTTATTATTGCTATTTGTTAATGCGTTTAAAACAGCTGCAGTTAAGGAATAACAGAGTAAAGGAATAATCCCGACGGGCCGCTGAATTACTGAACACGCGCATTATGAAGCGAAGTGGTCGTGCATTAGCCTATTTCCAATAATGGAGCAAATTAATATTCTGTTTCCATTTACCAATACATATTTTCCCACGTTATTTCAAGACAGAGAGAAAGAGAGCATGTGTGGTAAGAAAGAAAAGAGATAGATTTTAAAACACACTTCAACCCCATAACACAGGTATCAAAATGAGCTCTCCTTCAACCACAGTACAGATGATCTTATTATTATAACATCGTAATTAAAAAAATATTCTACATCATTCATTAATTTAAAAGGCTTAAATTCAGCAACAAGTCTTCAAGCATTGAGATATTAAGATATTAAGAGAAATAGAGATTAAGTGTTCGGCTGCAGTGTCTAATCATAGCGAAGTGTTCAAAAACAGCCTCTCCGATATTGACTAATGAAACTGAACAAAAGTGTGAGTGTGTGTGTGTGTGTGTGTGTGTGTGTGTGTGTGTGTGTGTGTGTGAGTGAGTGAGTGAGTGAGTGAGCAGGAATAAAACACAGAGCGCGCTTGATGAAAAGTAATTTCGTGTGAAAAGAAAATGGACACTCATTTTATCCTGCCGTGTGTGTGTGTGTGTGTGTGTGGTCATGTTTTTATCCTGCCGTGTGTGTGTGTGTGTGTGTGTGTTTGGTCACGTCTCTCTGGGTTATTTTAGCAGCAAAGATCACTTAAAAAACTGGAAAATGAAATGCAGTGACCTGTAATGCTGGTCTGGATAAAGAACTTTTACTGAAGTTGTCTCAAAATCACTGTAATCAAAGTTAAAAAAAAACAACAAAAAAAAAAAAAACAGTTCTGGTGTAAGACTCAGAAGCGCTGAGCTCGGTCTCTCTGGATGTGATAATAGAGGACACTAGCCCAGTTCACAGGGACACACTACTGATTGTCATAAAGAAAATCGTGTATTTTCCAATTCTCTCATTGTGTTGCCAGTTTGATACTGTAAAGTAATTGTATAAGAAATGATCACAGTTTTTGCCTCTAGGTATTGCCAGTTACATCATATGTATAATTTACTCAAAAATGTGGCTCCAATATCTCAGTGTAACTGCTGATTTAAAGAGCCCCTGCTGTGCTGTTTTAAAGGCTCCTAATGTTGTTGTGCAGTCTCCTACAACAGGGTTACAGGCATCAAAGGTCAAACACTTTCAGTTTCTCATAATATACATTGAACATCACCACATCTTTCAATGATTCTCAAACACTAGATGGATGAATCAGTCTCTCTAAATCCCTCCTTTACTCTGCTCTGATTGGCCAGAAGGCTCAGTCTGTTGTGATTGGTCTACTCTGCTCTGATTGGCCAGAAGGCTCAGTCTGTTGTGATTGTTCTACTCTGCTCTGATTGGCCAGAAGGCTCAGTCTGTTGTGATTGGTATACTCTGCTCTGATTGGCCAGAAGGCTCAGTCTGTTGTGATTGGTCTACTCTGCTCTGATTGGCCAGAAGGCTCAGTCTGTTGTGATTGTTCTACTCTGCTCTGATTGGCCAGAAGGCTCAGTCTGTTGTGATTGGTATACTCTGCTCTGATTGGCCAGAAGGCTCAGTCTGTTGTGATTGTTCTACTCTGCTCTGATTGGCCAGAAGGCTCAGTCTGTTGTGATTGGTATACTCTGCTCTGATTGGCCAGAAGGCTCAGTCTGTTGTGATTGGTATACTCTGCTCTGATTGGCCAGAAGGCTCAGTCTGTTGTGATTGGTATACTCTGCTCTGATTGGTCAGACGCCCAGTCTGTTGTGATTGGTCTACTCTGCTCTGATTGGCCAGAAGGCTCAGTCTGTTGTGATTGTTCTACTCTGCTCTGATTGGCCAGAAGGCTCAGTCTGTTGTGATTGGTATACTCTGCTCTGATTGGCCAGAAGGCTCAGTCTGTTGTGATTGGTATACTCTGCTCTGATTGGCCAGAAGGCTCAGTCTGTTGTGATTGGTATACTCTGCTCTGATTGGTCAGACGCCCAGTCTGTTGTGATTGGTCTACTCTGCTCTGATTGGCCAGAAGGCTCAGTCTGTTGTGATTGGTCTACTCTGCTCTGATTGGTCAGATGGCCCAGTCTGTTGTGATTGGTCTACTCTGCTCTGATTGGCCAGATGGCCCAGTCTGTTGTGATTGGTCTACTCTGCTCTGATTGGTCAGACGCCCAGTCTGTTGTGATTGGTCTACTCTGCTCTGATTGGTCAGATGGCCCAGTCTGTTGTGATTGGTCTACTCTGCTCTGATTGGCCAGAAGGCTCAGTCTGTTGTGATTGGTATACTCTGCTCTGATTGGCCAGAAGGCTCAGTCTGTTGTGATTGGTATACTCTGCTCTGATTGGTCAGACGCCCAGTCTGTTGTGATTGGTCTACTCTGCTCTGATTGGCCAGAAGGCTCAGTCTGTTGTGATTGGTCTACTCTGCTCTGATTGGTCAGATGGCCCAGTCTGTTGTGATTGGTCTACTCTGCTCTGATTGGTCAGACGCCCAGTCTGTTGTGATTGGTTTACTCTGCTCTGATTGGTCAGATGGCCCAGTCTGTTATGATTGATCTACTCTGCTCTGATTGGCCAGAAGGCCCAGTCTGTTGTGATTGGTCTACTCTGCTCTGATTGGTCAGACTGCCCAGTCTGTTGTGATTGGTCTACTCTGCTCTGATTGGCCAGATGGCCCAGTCTGTTGTGATTGGTCTACTCTGCTCTGATTGGTCAGACGCCCAGTCTGTTGTGATTGGTCTACTCTGCTCTGATTGGCCAGAAGGCTCAGTCTGTTGTGATTGGTCTACTCTGCTCTGATTGGTCAGATGGCCCAGTCTGTTGTGATTGGTCTACTCTGCTCTGATTGGTCAGACGCCCAGTCTGTTGTGATTGGTTTACTCTGCTCTGATTGGTCAGATGGCCCAGTCTGTTATGATTGATCTACTCTGCTCTGATTGGCCAGAAGGCCCAGTCTGTTGTGATTGGTCTACTCTGCTCTGATTGGTCAGACTGCCCAGTCTGTTGTGATTGGTCTACTCTGCTCTGATTGGTCAGATGACACAGTCTGTTGTGATTGGTCTACTCTGCTCTGATTGGTCAGATGGCCCAGTCTGTTGTGATTGGTCTACTCTGCTCTGATTGGTCAGATGGCCCAGTCTGTTGTGATTGGTCTACTCTGCTCTGATTGTCCAGATGGCTCAGTCTGTTGTGATTGGTCTAAGTCAGCCTAAACGCCCATTATCATAAGTTAACTTCAGCTCCTCTGGAGGCTTCCTAAAGTTCAGCGATTATACACGGTTAAGACAGTAACAATGATGTTGATTTTACCATATCAATCTGAGCGCAAGTCGCAGGGATGACTCGAGCAGGACTCAGTGTTTCAGCAGTGTACAGCTGTAAATCCTCACCGTCAGCATTAACAAGATTATTTACATCAACAAACTGTGAAACTTACACAAGTTTACGCAAATGTGTCTTCAAGTGATGTAGAATCGTAAAGCATTGGGATTCAAAACACAAACGAGTCGTAAAGGCGGTTCAGAGTCGATTCTTTCTTTTTGGAGACAATAACTTTATTTATCGTGCACTTTCCACTTTCCAACTTTGCAGAATGTTAACATTCACAAATAGCTAGGCTATATTACACACTGCATAAAAAGGAATATTCTAAAAACCATAACAGGGCAACTTTAAGCAATCATTCATGCAACAACATGTGAAGCCTTATGTTCAGTAACTAATGAAACCTGCTTTATTAGAGGCCAATCATCATTATTACTACTTTGCACGGTAAGTGATTTGAAAAAACTCCTAATCATCTAACTTCAGCAAATATATTGTGTTGCAGACATGAACGAGACCCAGCAAACAAAAATATGTTCTAAGAAAGTTTTGCTAACGTTGTTATTTCTGAATGTTTCTGTAAAATTCAAAACGTCCAGTTTTTTTTCTTGGTTATGAAAACGTTAAACGTTAAGCATTTCTTCATTCTCATTATGGGAATGTTTCTTCTGAATGTTCTCTGAACGTTCTGAAACATTTAAAGTAAATAAACATCCAAATAAAACATTAAAAAAACGTCCATGAACACGATGTATAATGTTTTTATGCTAATATTATTAAAAACCATGTAGGCTAACTTTTAACAAACGTTCTATTAACGTTACTGGAAAAATGTTTGTTCATAACTTTGAGAGAACCTTGACAGAACAAATGTCATGCTTTCATTCATGCAATCAAAATATTTGATTTCCAAAGATATGAATTAATTTAGCAGTTATGGCATTGTAAAGCACAGTGCAGTACGCACACTACATTGCATTTCGTTTAAAAAATGTACATATTTACACTGGATAAAATAAACAAGTTAGGTTTTTATTTATTTATCAAAAGTCACTTATTACACGAAAGGTAGTGAAAACATTTATTTATGTCAATAAACTTAACTTATCTAGCTTGTTCTATGCAAGCTATTTTAAAAGCTTGAGTTCTGGATATTTTGCTTCTAAGCTTCTTCCACATTTCTTTTCATGATTCTTTACGTATGCACGCGTGTGCTTTTAAGATATTTCACACACACACAGTAACTGAATGTAGTTGTATCTTTAACTTGAGTCTGTGTTGATGGGAGGAAACACTCATTCGTGGGAGCTGAGCATTTCTACGCCAGTACTCTGGGCTCTTTATGTGTCCTGACAATAAGATTTATCGAGCAAACATTACCGTTGTGAAAAATACATATTTAAACAATTTTTTCTCGGACAAACAAAGAGCCAAAGTAAAGCAAGGGCGATGTCAGGGTTAGGGTTAGTGAATGTCCCGTGGAGGAGTGTAGTAGTCTCGCTTCAGGGCTTCTGAATGAGGGAAGAAGGTGAGGTCTTCACCGGAGTCCTCCGAAGAAAAGCTCACTGTCGACAGAGACAAAACGCTGGAAAGATGATTGAAACGCTGCCAGAGATTCAGAGAGGTGCGCTTCCACTGAACAAATACAGAGCACACAACATGGCCGGAGCTAGAGAAGTATAGACTGTTTCAGTGCCGCTTCTGTTAGGAGTCAATCATCTAAATAAATAAATAAATAAGCTCTTCAGCACTCTGCAGATTCAGTGACTACCAAACCTCAAACCTCAAACCTTCTGGTTTAGATGAGACTAAAGTAGTGTTGTTTGCTCTGAAAGTGATAAAGCATGTTTGACATTTCAGAGTCAGGCTTTTAGCCACAAGAACATGCATAACATTTCTATTTCATCTATATGCGAGTCAGTGGTGTGCAGTGGTGTTTTAGGCAAAGTTCTCACATATTTATATACGTATATATATATATATATATATATATATATATATATATATATATATATTAAATGTACATTTATTTTAATTTATTAAATGTCCCTGTTACACTTAATTTTCCTGGTTAAATAAACATTACATAAAAAAGAGAGACCAAATACAATTCTATTTTGTATTTCCACTCTAACTTTGTAATGTTCTATTTATTAAAACCAAGTATAAATTTCATCAACTTAGTGTTTTTACGCATTTTTACATTTATTCCAAAATAATAACCAAAGTCAGTAACATTTTAAGCAATATATATTATTTGTGAACTGATGTATTGTTTTTAATAGTGTTTAATGAGCTTGATGAGTGTATGAGAGGTGCATGATGCCTGTTCATAACCTGTTCATAACCAGATCTAACACAGGATATATTTATAAAGCCTTGTGATTGAACGATAATCAAAACACTTTCCTCTTTATATCTCATATTGTGTTTTGGGGCTGATGTGGAAGTACTGAGAGCTAATCTGTGCAAAAACATGCATTAAGAATGGCAGTAATGAAGAAGACTGGGCGAGTGATATCTGCCCTGAACTGAGCGTCAGGAACAGTATAATCTGTTTGATTAATGCAACATTAACCTGGCGATTGGCATGTGCCGAGAGACTGAGCATTCCAGCCTCTTTCTGTCCAGAAACGCACATCCGTCTGGAATAGGATTTACTGCCGGGTCTGGGAATCCAACATGCTCCAGATCTGGGAAAACCCTCTCAAGTGCCACAGCGAGGAGCAACCCTGCCTCTTTATCTAGATCTTCAGATAAAGCGCTATCTGCACTCATAAAGCTGCTCGCAGTGCCTCTGCTCTTCAATGCCACTGCGGTCGAGACGCAGATAAAGCTCAGGCCAAACACAGGCTCATTTAGAAGGCCAATAAAAGACTGGTACCTGGGAACGCTCGAACTCTTCCCTGTGTGTCCGAGATGAACGGCATGGACTCTGGATATCCTCACAGGGAATGGAAACTGATGGTTCTGAGCAGAGCAAGACACGCGTGTGAAGAAGAGCTCTGATATACGGCTCGCATCAGATTCTCAAACACACGGGGTTTATTATAGCAGAGCATTTCTGGGTAAGTTTCCACTCTCTAACTGAGTGGCAGATATGACTGGCATGCAGAGAAAGGACCACAGTGTTGGCTGCTCATTTCCTTCCCATCGACGCTGTTTTCTTAGGAGAGAAGCCCAAACATGATGGGCCTGTGTATTCGGGAGAATACGCCTTTGTCTGGGCGGCCCAGGTAAGATAAAGGAGACAGAGAGAGAGAGAGAGAGAGAGGGAGTTAAGAGCACTGCTTACAGGACCACCAGTGTTGAGTGTGTGTGTGTGTGTGTGTGTGTGTGTGTGTGTGGCCGCGTTCGCTGTGTGTTTGTTGCTGGGTGTGTTTGTGTACACATGAAAACATGTGTGACTAATTCAGGCAGCAGGACTTTGTATGGGATGATTCAGTGAGTCAGGAGGTGTAGGAACTCGATCTCTGTCCCCCTAAACTGCACATTTACTCTGGTCTTTCCTCAGAAACGTGTAAAACCGGCGGGTCACATGACGTCCCCCGGGTCACACGGGAGTGCAGGAGAGTCCGTGGGGAAGAAGAATCAAGAACAAGACTCATTTGTTTCTCTAGACTCCACAACGGAGACTCCTGGTTCTTTCTCTTGAGTCTCAGTAAGAATAGCTATTTCTCCTCCAACTTTCCAATGATCAAAGCTGTCCACATTCGTTTTATAGCTCTGGACCCAATAACCGGCTCATTCGTTTGTAAAGAACTGTGGGTATATCAGTGTAAGACTTCAAACATACTTCTGAACAGTGTTGGGGGAAGTTGTGCATTACAATATTGCGTTACTCCCTTAAAAAGTAACGATTTGCATTACTTACTTTTAAAAAAGTAATGCGTTATGTTACTTGTGCATTACTTTTTCTCTCCAGGGCTGGGCCTGCTTTTTTGTTCTTTTTTCTAGTTATTTGTTTCATTGTTTTTTACTTTTTTTCTAATGAGTTCTATTTTGGGGCAAATGTAAAGGCCTTTTTACACCAACATTGAAATAGTAAGGCTGAAGAAAATGTAAATTCACGCATGTACAGTAGAGGGCACAGAATAAACTTCACAAATAGAAACAAAACATCTAAAGTCATTTTTGCTTATGGTTTCACTGAATCATCGAAGATTAGCAGCATGTACATTGGTCAATAAAGTGAGATTAAATGCATAAAAATGTATGTTTTATTTAACATATTTAGTTATTGGAGGTTTGCGTAATATTCTGATTCTGCATTTCACTGTTTTTTGAGGAATACTGATTCTTTTTTGTGCAAGTGAGATGAGTAAATGCTCACATTAGTCTAGAATGACAATAACCATCATGTTTACACACACACACACACACACACACACACACACACACACACACACACACACACCTCATGAGGACAAGAGAGCTGTCAGTAAATAAATGGGGAAAAAAAGTAACTTGCATTATTTATTTGAAAAAGAAAACTCAAGATATTTTGCTGTAAATTTAAAAGTAATGCGTTACTAGTTACTTGAAAAAAGTAATCTGATTACATAGCTCGAGTTACTTGTAATGTGTTTCCCCCAACACTGCTTCTGAACTCCTGAGCTCTACTGGGCCAGTTCCCTTAAAGTCTTAACTCTGAGCCCTTAAAGTACCTTAATGGTACACATTAACTACTCTCAGGTACTAATTGTATATCATTGTGTGCGACACCTCGCTGTATAATGGATGCTGCTGTGAATTAAAGCACATGGTGAGGTTTGATGTTGGAAGACATGTACTAAAGAGCCACGTGACACTGGCCAATAACTGCGGAAGTGTATGAACGTCATCAAACGCTAAACACAAAAGCTCAGCAGAGAAGAACTTCATGGGTTTCTGATGTGAGTAATATGAAGCTGGCACAGCTCAGGCCTCACAGTTAAAACAAAGGAAAATGTTCAACATAGACTCACTGAAAAAGGATCCTACATTTTGGCAAAACTTAAAAATCGTAGCATGCAATTCACTGCAGTGTTCAGCTGAAATTAACACTAGTGCCAGTAAGTATGATTACAGGGTCAGATTATGGATTCCTTGCACATTATATGTTATGACTTAAAACACTTTTACCATAGTGCATGATGTGTAAACAAATACATGTAGATGTTTGCATAACCAGCTCCATATGTAAGGATTCCCTGGCGTAGTAACGTTGCTGGGTTTGATCACTGGTTCAGCTGTACACTCCAGTGAGACACGATAAAAGAGCGCAAAGACTTGTAGAAACCAGCTAAAATGGCATTAATGCTTTAGCAAATGTGTTTTTATCTCATCTTTGCTTTTGTTAACACTACACTGTAAAAAATTTGCTGTAGTTTTGCAGCTGTTTGCCAGTAACTTACTGTAGATTTAAATTTATGTTATTTACTGGCAACAGTTTGTTCAAAGTTAAATGAACATTAAACATTAACAAGTCTTTGTCTTTAAAGAATAAAATTTTAAAATAACAATCTAATGCAAAGCATTCTGGGAACCAGAAATCTTCATCAACCTTTTTCTGTTTTTTTCCTTCAGATTTTGGTTCCCAGAATGCTTTGCATGAGGATGTTATTTTAGTTTTATTCTGTAAAGATAAAGACATGTTAATGTTTAATGTTCATTTAATTTTGAACAAATTGTTGCCAGTAAATAACATCAATTTAAATCTACAGTAAGTTACTGGCAAGTAGCTGCCAGTAATACTGTAATTTCTACAGATTTTTCTAACAGTGTAGGTTAGGTTTGGTGTAGGGCTACTTTCAAACACAGGTTAGGGTTAGCATTAACTTCTAGCATTAACTTCCACACCAGACACTTAATCCCGAGCTGCCGCGATATACAACGACCAAACCTTTTATTATTATTGCCAGTCAGATTATAATCAATAAACATGACAATAATCACTTGCATGTCATAAAATTTGTTTAACATTTTGATAAACAGATATACAACAAACACACACATAAATAAACAAAGGAAAGAGAGATATTCATATAAACAAAAAAGCTTCACATAATGCGTTTTGTATTACTATTTTTCAGACCAAGAAGTAACTCAATTTATTGTTTCATTTTTTACCTTAATTAACAAACAGTTGGGTCCATAATAAATCGTTTTCAGATTCACATTCATCTGTTTCAGATAAAACCGAACGATGTTTAGCGCCACCTACTGGACATTTCACTTTGTGTCGCAAAACATATAAGAAACAACGTTTTTTCAGAAATATCTCCTCATGCAATAATGCATTCTATGGGATTCTGTGCTTCTAGTGTTGTGTGAAGTGCTACCTCAAGGCACGACATGTATGAGCACACACTGAACATACAGAATGTTTACACCCTTGATGAATTTTACAGTTATTGAACTGAACTGAATCAGCACTGAAGTGACTTGAGCTGAATGTTGACACGTTTGGCTTGTTGGAGCTGCTTTACAGGAGACTTTGAATTTGTTACTATTGTCAAGCCACTATGAAACAATGTATAATGTATAAAGCACTATTGAAATAAAGTTGATGACCGGTATATGTATATTCAGTATATATTTACAAAATAAACAGAAATACAAAGACGAAAAATGTATTTGTTTCTCAAAAAAATGAGTTTTGATTTCTAAGTGATCAGTTTATAGAAGTGTTTTCACACATGATCATTGGCTGCAGGTAATCGGGAAATGATTGTGGCATTCCAATGGCAGTGTTTCCCAAAATGAAACAAATGAGCTGTTAGTTTTGAATAATGTGTAATGTAGAGAACTGGGTTTAGAGTTTTGCAAAAAGTCTGTTTTACAGTTACAGCCTGAGTGTACAGCGTATAATGTGCTTGAGTTTTGCAGACTTGGTCTGAAGATTTGGTGCAGAGTGAATGGTGAACCTGAGTGAGCCTCAAGTTCCACAAAAGTCCCCATGCCGGTTCGTCTGTTTTATGTTGGTTGGTGATGGTTTTATGCTGGTCCAGCTGGTGGATAGTCATGCTTTTCAACAGTAAACCGTAGCTAGTGAAGCCAACAGGGTTCTCAACATTAACACAATAAGTGCACTGAACCTAACTATTATTATTTTTAATGCAAGCACATAGTAGTTAAAGACACCTAATGGAGTGTGACCAATAATCTAAATGCACAAATGGGCATCCGTCTCTTTTCTGTAATTAATTAAGGTCTGTCCTCTGTTGGCTCTTGCTCCTCTCTTCAGTCTCTCTACTTCCTCCACTGTCAGTAACTCAGGAGACGTGCAGGTTCAGCAGAAGGGCCGTGGACCGCTGAACTGAAAGGCCATATTTCAGGGCCGGAGAAGCGGACAGGCTTTGATCCGAGCAGACGGCGCTGGGATGGTGAAGGGGTCAGCACACACACACACACACACACACACACACACACACACACACACACACACACACACACACACACACACTCACACACTCTCAGTGCTGAGCGATTACTGCACTCTGCTGCGAAACTTCACTCGCTTTTACACATTCTGTTGGCTGAATTGCTTGACCCTGAGTAACAACAGAAACATCTCTCTGTGTGTGTGTGTATGTGTGTGAGTGAGGTTCTTGAGGTTCATTCTTGTGTTACGCAGCACGTTTGAGCGTCTGGAAGAACCAATGAGGATCATTCTCGTGTTACGCAGCACGTTTGAGCTTCAGCGAGAACCAATGAGATTCATTCCTGTGTTACGCAGCACGTTTGAGCTTCAGCGAGAACCAATGAGATTCATTCCTGTGTTACGCAGCACGTTTGAGCGTCTGGAAGAACCAATGAGGTTCATTCTCGTGTTACGCAGCACGTTCGAGCTTCAGCGAGAACCAATGAGGTTCATTCTCGTGTTACGCAGCACGTTTGAGCTTCAGCGAGAACCAATGAGGTTCATTCTCGTGTTACGCAGCACGTTTGAGCTTCAGCGAGAACCAATGAGGTTCATTCTTGTGTTACGCAGCTCGTCTGAGCTTCAGCGAGAACCAATGAGGTTCATTCTCGTGTTACGCAGCACGTTTGAGCTTCAGCGAGAACCAATGAGGTTCATTCTTGTGTTACGCAGCTCGTTTGAGCTTCAGCGAGAACCAATGAGGATCATTCTCGTGTTACGCAGCACGTTTGAGCTTCTGCAAGAACCAATGAGGTTCATTCTCGTGTTACGCAGCTCGTTTGAGCTTCAGCGAGAACCAATGAGGTTCATTCTTGTGTTACGCAGCTCGTTTGAGCTTCAGCGAGAACCAATGAGGATCATTCTCGTGTTACGCAGCACGTTTGAGCTTCAGCGAGAACCAATGAGGATCATTCTCGTGTTACGCAGCACGTTTGAGCTTCTGCAAGAACCAATGAGGTTCATTCTCGTGTTACGCAGCTCGTTTGAGCTTCAGCGAGAACCAATGAGGTTCATTCTCGTGTTACGCAGCTCGTTTGAGCTTCAGCGGGAACGAATGAGGATCATTCTCGTGTTACGCAGCACGTTTGAGCTTCAGCGAGAACCAATGAGGTTCATTCTCGTGTTACGCAGCTCGTTTGAGCTTCTGCAAGAACCAATGAGGATCATTCTCGTGTTACGCAGCACGTTTGAGCTTCTGCAAGAACCAATGAGGTTCATTCTCGTGTTACGCAGCTCGTTTGAGCTTCTGCAAGAACCAATGAGGTTCATTCTCGTGTTACGCAGCACGTTTGAGCTTCAGCGAGAACCAATGAGGTTCATTCTCGTGTTACGCAGCTCGTTTGAGCTTCAGCGAGAACCAATGAGGTTCATTCTCGTGTTACGCAGCTCGTTTGAGCTTCAGCGAGAACGAATGAGGATCATTCTCGTGTTACGCAGCACGTTTGAGCTTCTGCAAGAACCAATGAGGTTCATTCTCGTGTTACGCAGCTCGTTTGAGCTTCTGCAAGAACCAATGAGGATCATTCTCGTGTTACGCAGCTTGTTTGAGCTTCTGCAAGAACCAATGAGGTTCATTCTCGTGTTACGCAGCTCGTTTGAGCTTCAGCGAGAACCAATGAGGTTCATTCTCGTGTTACGCAGCTCGTTTGAGCTTCAGCGAGAACCAATGAGGTTCATTCTCGTGTTACGCAGCACGTTTGAGCTTCAACGAGAACCAATGAGGTTCATTCTCATGTTACGCAGCTCGTTTGAGCTTCAGCGAGAACGAATGAGGATCATTCTCGTGTTACGCAGCACGTTTGAGCTTCTGCAAGAACCAATTAGGTTCATTCTCGTGTTACGCAGCACGTTTGAGCTTCTGCAAGAACCAATGAGGATCATTCTCGTGTTACGCAGCACGTTTGAGCTTCTGCGAGAACCAATGAGGATCATTCTCGTGTTACGCAGCACGTTTGAGCTTCAGCGAGAACCAATGAGGTTCATTCTCGTGTTACGCAGCACGTTCGAGCTTCAGCGAGAACCAATGAGGTTCATTCTGATGTTACGCAGCACGTTCGAGCTTCAGCGAGAACCAATGAGGTTCATTCTCGTGTTACGCAGCACGTTTGAGCTTCTGCGAGAACCAATGAGGATCATTCTCGTGTTACGCAGCTCGTTTGAGCTTCAGCGAGAACCAATGAGGATCATTCTCGTGTTACGCAGCACGTTTGAGCTTCAGCGAGAACCAATGAGGTTCATTCTCGTGTTACGCAGCTCGTTTGAGCTTCAGCGAGAACCAATGAGGTTCATTCTCGTGTTACGCAGCACGTTTGAGCTTCAGCGAGAACCAATGAGGTTCATTCTCGTGTTACGCAGCACGTTTGAGCTTCAGCGAGAACCAATGAGATTCATTCTCGTGTTACGCAGCTCGTTTGAGCTTCAGCGAGAACCAATGAGGTTCATTCTCGTGTTACGCAGCTCGTTTGAGCTTCAGCGAGAACGAATGAGGATCATTCTCGTGTTACGCAGCACGTTTGAGCTTCTGCAAGAACCAATGAGGTTCATTCTCGTGTTACGCAGCACGTTTGAGCTTCAGCGAGAACCAATGAGGATCATTCTCATGTTACGCAGCACGTTTGAGCTTCTGCAAGAACCAATGAGGATCATTCTCGTGTTACGCAGCACGTTTGAGCTTCAGCGAGAACCAATGAGGATCATTCTCGTGTTACGCAGCACGTTTGAGCTTCAGCGAGAACCAATGAGGTTCATTCTCGTGTTACGCAGCTCGTTTGAGCTTCAGCGAGAACCAATGAGGTTCATTCTCGTGTTACGCAGCTCGTTTGAGCTTCAGCGAGAACCAATGAGGATCATTCTCGTGTTACGCAGCTCGTTTGAGCTTCAGCGAGAACCAATGATGTTCATTCTCGTGTTACGCAGCACGTTTGAGCTTCAGCGAGAACCAATGAGGATCATTCTCATGTTACGCAGCACGTCTGAGCTTCAGCAAGAACCAATGAGGTTCATTCTCGTGTTACGCAGCACGTTTGAGCTTCAGCGAGAACCAATGAGGTTCATTCTTGTGTTACGCAGCTCGTTTGAGCTTCAGCGAGAACCAATGAGGTTCATTCTCGTGTTACGCAGCACGTTTGAGCTTCAGCGAGAACCAATGAGGTTCATTCTCGTGTTACGCAGCACGTTTGAGCTTCAGCGAGAACCAATGAGATTCATTCTCGTGTTACGCAGCTCGTTTGAGCTTCAGCGAGAACCAATGAGGTTCATTCTCGTGTTACGCAGCTCGTTTGAGCTTCAGCGAGAACGAATGAGGATCATTCTCGTGTTACGCAGCACGTTTGAGCTTCTGCAAGAACCAATGAGGTTCATTCACGTGTTACGCAGCTCGTTTGAGCTTCTGCAAGAACCAATGAGGATCATTCTCGTGTTACGCAGCTCGTTTGAGCTTCTGCAAGAACCAATGAGGTTCATTCTCGTGTTACGCAGCTCGTTTGAGCTTCTGCAAGAACCAATGAGGTTCATTCTCGTGTTACGCAGCTCGTTTGAGCTTCAGCGAGAACCAATGAGGTTCATTCTCGTGTTACGCAGCACGTTTGAGCTTCAACGAGAACCAATGAGGTTCATTCTCATGTTACGCAGCACGTCTGAGCTTCAGCAAGAACCAATGAGGTTCATTCTCGTGTTACGCAGCACGTTTGAGCTTCAGCGAGAACCAATGAGGTTCATTCTCGTGTTACGCAGCTCGTTTAAGCTTCAGCAAGAACCAATGAGGTTCATTCTCGTGTTACGCAGCACGTTTGAGCTTCAGCGAGAACCAATGAGGATCATTCTCATGTTACGCAGCACGTTTGAGCTTCTGCAAGAACCAATGAGGATCATTCTCGTGTTACGCAGCACGTTTGAGCTTCAGCGAGAACCAATGAGGATCATTCTCATGTTACGCAGCACGTTTGAGCTTCTGCAAGAACCAATGAGGATCATTCTCGTGTTACGCAGCACGTTTGAGCTTCAGCGAGAACCAATGAGGTTCATTCTCGTGTTACGCAGCTCGTTTGAGCTTCAGCGAGAACCAATGAGGTTCATTCTCGTGTTACGCAGCTCGTTTGAGCTTCAGCGAGAACCAATGAGGATCATTCTCGTGTTACGCAGCTCGTTTGAGCTTCAGCGAGAACCAATGATGTTCATTCTCGTGTTACGCAGCACGTTTGAGCTTCAGCGAGAACCAATGAGGATCATTCTCGTGTTAAGCAGCTCGTTTGAGCTTCAGCGAGAACCAATGAGGATCATTCTCGTGTTACGCAGCACGTTTGAGCTTCAGCAAGAACCAATGAGGTTCATTCTCGTGTTACGCAGCACGTTTGAGCTTCAGCAAGAACCAATGAGGATCATTCTCATGTTACGCAGCACGTTTGAGCTTCAGCAAGAACCAATGAGGTTCATTCTCGTGTTACGCAGCACGTTTGAGCTTCAGCGAGAACCAATGAGGTTCATTCTCGTGTTACGCATCACGTTTGAGCTTCTCAAGAACCAATGAGGTTCATTCTCGTGTTACGCAGCTCGTTTGAGCTTCAGCAAGAACCAATGAGGTTCATTCTCGTGTTACGCAGCTCGTTTGAGCTTCAGCAAGAACCAATGAGGTTCATTCTCGTGTTACGCAGCACGTTTGAGCTTCAGAGAGAACCAATGAGGTTCATTCTCGTGTTACGCAGCTCGTTTGAGCTTCAGCGAGAACCAATGAGATTCATTCTCGTGTTACGCAGCTCGTTTGAGCTTCAGAGAGAACCAATGAGATTCATTCTCGTGTTACGCAGCACGTTTGAGCTTCAGCGAGAACCAATGAGGATCATTCTCATGTTACGCAGCACGTCTGAGCTTCAGCAAGAACCAATGAGGTTCATTCTCGTGTTACGCAGCACGTTTGAGCTTCAGCGAGAACCAATGAGGTTCATTCTTGTGTTACGCAGCTCGTTTGAGCTTCAGCGAGAACCAATGAGGTTCATTCTCGTGTTACGCAGCACGTTTGAGCTTCAGCGAGAACCAATGAGGTTCATTCTCGTGTTACGCAGCACGTTTGAGCTTCAGCGAGAACCAATGAGATTCATTCTCGTGTTACGCAGCTCGTTTGAGCTTCAGCGAGAACCAATGAGGTTTATTCTCGTGTTACGCAGCTCGTTTGAGCTTCAGCGAGAACGAATGAGGATCATTCTCGTGTTACGCAGCACGTTTGAGCTTCAGCGAGAACCAATGAGGATCATTCTCGTGTTACGCAGCTCGTTTGAGCTTCTGCAAGAACCAATGAGGTTCATTCTCGTGTTACGCAGCTCGTTTGAGCTTCTGCAAGAACCAATGAGGTTCATTCTCGTGTTACGCAGCTCGTTTGAGCTTCAGCGAGAACCAATGAGGTTCATTCTCGTGTTACGCAGCACGTTTGAGCTTCAACGAGAACCAATGAGGTTCATTCTCATGTTACGCAGCACGTCTGAGCTTCAGCAAGAACCAATGAGGTTCATTCTCGTGTTACGCAGCACGTTTGAGCTTCAGCGAGAACCAATGAGGTTCATTCTCGTGTTACGCAGCTCGTTTAAGCTTCAGCAAGAACCAATGAGGTTCATTCTCGTGTTACGCAGCACGTTTGAGCTTCAGCGAGAACCAATGAGGATCATTCTCATGTTACGCAGCACGTTTGAGCTTCTGCAAGAACCAATGAGGATCATTCTCGTGTTACGCAGCACGTTTGAGCTTCAGCGAGAACCAATGAGGATCATTCTCATGTTACGCAGCACGTTTGAGCTTCTGCAAGAACCAATGAGGATCATTCTCGTGTTACGCAGCACGTTTGAGCTTCAGCGAGAACCAATGAGGTTCATTCTCGTGTTACGCAGCTCGTTTGAGCTTCAGCGAGAACCAATGAGGTTCATTCTCGTGTTACGCAGCTCGTTTGAGCTTCAGCGAGAACCAATGAGGATCATTCTCGTGTTACGCAGCTCGTTTGAGCTTCAGCGAGAACCAATGATGTTCATTCTCGTGTTACGCAGCACGTTTGAGCTTCAGCGAGAACCAATGAGGATCATTCTCGTGTTAAGCAGCTCGTTTGAGCTTCAGCGAGAACCAATGAGGTTCATTCTCGTGTTACGCAGCACGTTTGAGCTTCAGCAAGAACCAATGAGGTTCATTCTCGTGTTACGCAGCACGTTTGAGCTTCAGCAAGAACCAATGAGGATCATTCTCATGTTACGCAGCACGTTTGAGCTTCAGCAAGAACCAATGAGGTTCATTCTCGTGTTACGCAGCACGTTTGAGCTTCAGCGAGAACCAATGAGGTTCATTCTCGTGTTACGCATCACGTTTGAGCTTCTCAAGAACCAATGAGGTTCATTCTCGTGTTACGCAGCTCGTTTGAGCTTCAGCAAGAACCAATGAGGTTCATTCTCGTGTTACGCAGCTCGTTTGAGCTTCAGCAAGAACCAATGAGGTTCATTCTCGTGTTACGCAGCACGTTTGAGCTTCAGAGAGAACCAATGAGGTTCATTCTCGTGTTACGCAGCTCGTTTGAGCTTCAGCGAGAACCAATGAGATTCATTCTCGTGTTACGCAGCTCGTTTGAGCTTCAGAGAGAACCAATGAGATTCATTCTCGTGTTACGCAGCACGTTTGAGCTTCAGCGAGAACCAATGAGGTTCATTCTCGTGTTACGCAGCTCGTTTGAGCTTCAGCGAGAACCAATGAGATTCATTCTCGTGTTACGCAGCACATTTGAGCTTCAGCGAGAACCAATGAGGTTCATTCTCGTGTTACGCAGCACGTTTGAGCTTCAGCGAGAACCAATGAGGTTCATTCTCGTGTTACGCAGCTCGTTTGAGCTTCAGCGAGAACCAATGAGGATCATTCCTGTGTTACGCAGCACGTTTGAGCTTCAGCGAGAACCAATGAGATACATTCTCGTGTTACGCAGCTCGTTTGAGCTTCAGCGAGAACCAATGAGATTCATTCTCGTGTTACGCAGCTCGTTTGAGCTTCAGCGAGAACCAATGAGATTCATTCTCGTGTTACGCAGCACGTTTGAGCTTCAGCGAGAACCAATGAGGTTCATTCTCGTGTTACGCAGCTCGTTTGAGCTTCAGCGAGAACCAATGAGGATCATTCTCGTGTTACGCAGCTCGTTTGAGCTTCAGCGAGAACCAATGAGGATCATTCTCGTGTTACGCAGCACGTTTGAGCTTCAGCGAGAACCAATGAGATTCATTCTCGTGTTACGCAGCACGTTTGAGCTTCAGCGAGAACCAATGAGGATCATTCTCGTGTTACGCAGCTCGTTTGAGCTTCAGCGAGAACCAATGAGATTCATTCTCGTGTTACGCAGCACGTTTGAGCTTCAGCGAGAACCAATGAGGTTCATTCTCGTGTTACGCAGCTCGTTTGAGCTTCAGCGAGAACCAATGAGGATCATTCTCGTGTTACGCAGCACGTTTAAGCTTCAGCGAGAACCAATGAGGATCATTCTCGTGTTAAGCAGCTCGTTTGAGCTTCAGCGAGAACCAATGAGTATCATTCTCGTGTTACGCAGCTCGTTTGAGCTTCAGCGAGAACCAATGAGATACATTCTCGTGTTACGCAGCTCGTTTGAGCTTCAGCGAGAACCAATGAGGTTCATTCTCGTGTTACGCAGCTCGTTTGAGCTTCAGCGAGAACGAATGAGGATCATTCTCGTGTTACGCAGCACGTTTGAGCTTCTGCAAGAACCAATGAGGTTCATTCTCGTGTTACGCAGCTCGTTTGAGCTTCTGCAAGAACCAATGAGGATCATTCTCGTGTTACGCAGCTCGTTTGAGCTTCTGCAAGAACCAATGAGGTTCATTCTCGTGTTACGCAGCTCGTTTGAGCTTCTGCAAGAACCAATGAGGTTCATTCTCGTGTTACGCAGCTCGTTTGAGCTTCAGCGAGAACCAATGAGGTTCATTCTCGTGTTACGCAGCACGTTTGAGCTTCAACGAGAACCAATGAGGTTCATTCTCATGTTACGCAGCACGTCTGAGCTTCAGCAAGAACCAATGAGGTTCATTCTCGTGTTACGCAGCACGTTTGAGCTTCAGCGAGAACCAATGAGGTTCATTCTCGTGTTACGCAGCTCGTTTAAGCTTCAGCAAGAACCAATGAGGTTCATTCTCGTGTTACGCAGCACGTTTGAGCTTCAGCGAGAACCAATGAGGATCATTCTCATGTTACGCAGCACGTTTGAGCTTCTGCAAGAACCAATGAGGATCATTCTCGTGTTACGCAGCACGTTTGAGCTTCAGCGAGAACCAATGAGGATCATTCTCATGTTACGCAGCACGTTTGAGCTTCTGCAAGAACCAATGAGGATCATTCTCGTGTTACGCAGCACGTTTGAGCTTCAGCGAGAACCAATGAGGTTCATTCTCGTGTTACGCAGCTCGTTTGAGCTTCAGCGAGAACCAATGAGGTTCATTCTCGTGTTACGCAGCTCGTTTGAGCTTCAGCGAGAACCAATGAGGATCATTCTCGTGTTACGCAGCTCGTTTGAGCTTCAGCGAGAACCAATGATGTTCATTCTCGTGTTACGCAGCACGTTTGAGCTTCAGCGAGAACCAATGAGGATCATTCTCATGTTACGCAGCACGTCTGAGCTTCAGCAAGAACCAATGAGGTTCATTCTCGTGTTACGCAGCACGTTTGAGCTTCAGCGAGAACCAATGAGGTTCATTCTTGTGTTACGCAGCTCGTTTGAGCTTCAGCGAGAACCAATGAGGTTCATTCTCGTGTTACGCAGCACGTTTGAGCTTCAGCGAGAACCAATGAGGTTCATTCTCGTGTTACGCAGCACGTTTGAGCTTCAGCGAGAACCAATGAGATTCATTCTCGTGTTACGCAGCTCGTTTGAGCTTCAGCGAGAACCAATGAGGTTCATTCTCGTGTTACGCAGCTCGTTTGAGCTTCAGCGAGAACGAATGAGGATCATTCTCGTGTTACGCAGCACGTTTGAGCTTCTGCAAGAACCAATGAGGTTCATTCACGTGTTACGCAGCTCGTTTGAGCTTCTGCAAGAACCAATGAGGATCATTCTCGTGTTACGCAGCTCGTTTGAGCTTCTGCAAGAACCAATGAGGTTCATTCTCGTGTTACGCAGCTCGTTTGAGCTTCTGCAAGAACCAATGAGGTTCATTCTCGTGTTACGCAGCTCGTTTGAGCTTCAGCGAGAACCAATGAGGTTCATTCTCGTGTTACGCAGCACGTTTGAGCTTCAACGAGAACCAATGAGGTTCATTCTCATGTTACGCAGCACGTCTGAGCTTCAGCAAGAACCAATGAGGTTCATTCTCGTGTTACGCAGCACGTTTGAGCTTCAGCGAGAACCAATGAGGTTCATTCTCGTGTTACGCAGCTCGTTTAAGCTTCAGCAAGAACCAATGAGGTTCATTCTCGTGTTACGCAGCACGTTTGAGCTTCAGCGAGAACCAATGAGGATCATTCTCATGTTACGCAGCACGTTTGAGCTTCTGCAAGAACCAATGAGGATCATTCTCGTGTTACGCAGCACGTTTGAGCTTCAGCGAGAACCAATGAGGATCATTCTCATGTTACGCAGCACGTTTGAGCTTCTGCAAGAACCAATGAGGATCATTCTCGTGTTACGCAGCACGTTTGAGCTTCAGCGAGAACCAATGAGGTTCATTCTCGTGTTACGCAGCTCGTTTGAGCTTCAGCGAGAACCAATGAGGTTCATTCTCGTGTTACGCAGCTCGTTTGAGCTTCAGCGAGAACCAATGAGGATCATTCTCGTGTTACGCAGCTCGTTTGAGCTTCAGCGAGAACCAATGATGTTCATTCTCGTGTTACGCAGCACGTTTGAGCTTCAGCGAGAACCAATGAGGATCATTCTCGTGTTAAGCAGCTCGTTTGAGCTTCAGCGAGAACCAATGAGGATCATTCTCGTGTTACGCAGCACGTTTGAGCTTCAGCAAGAACCAATGAGGTTCATTCTCGTGTTACGCAGCACGTTTGAGCTTCAGCAAGAACCAATGAGGATCATTCTCATGTTACGCAGCACGTTTGAGCTTCAGCAAGAACCAATGAGGTTCATTCTCGTGTTACGCAGCACGTTTGAGCTTCAGCAAGAACCAATGAGGTTCATTCTCGTGTTACGCAGCACGTTTGAGCTTCAGCGAGAACCAATGAGGTTCATTCTCGTGTTACGCATCACGTTTGAGCTTCTCAAGAACCAATGAGGTTCATTCTCGTGTTACGCAGCTCGTTTGAGCTTCAGCAAGAACCAATGAGGTTCATTCTCGTGTTACGCAGCTCGTTTGAGCTTCAGCAAGAACCAATGAGGTTCATTCTCGTGTTACGCAGCACGTTTGAGCTTCAGAGAGAACCAATGAGGTTCATTCTCGTGTTACGCAGCTCGTTTGAGCTTCAGCGAGAACCAATGAGATTCATTCTCGTGTTACGCAGCTCGTTTGAGCTTCAGAGAGAACCAATGAGATTCATTCTCGTGTTACGCAGCACGTTTGAGCTTCAGCGAGAACCAATGAGGATCATTCTCATGTTACGCAGCACGTCTGAGCTTCAGCAAGAACCAATGAGGTTCATTCTCGTGTTACGCAGCACGTTTGAGCTTCAGCGAGAACCAATGAGGTTCATTCTTGTGTTACGCAGCTCGTTTGAGCTTCAGCGAGAACCAATGAGGTTCATTCTCGTGTTACGCAGCACGTTTGAGCTTCAGCGAGAACCAATGAGGTTCATTCTCGTGTTACGCAGCACGTTTGAGCTTCAGCGAGAACCAATGAGATTCATTCTCGTGTTACGCAGCTCGTTTGAGCTTCAGCGAGAACCAATGAGGTTTATTCTCATGTTACGCAGCTCGTTTGAGCTTCAGCGAGAACGAATGAGGATCATTCTCGTGTTACGCAGCACGTTTGAGCTTCTGCAAGAAGCAATGAGGTTCATTCTCGTGTTACGCAGCTCGTTTGAGCTTCTGCAAGAACCAATGAGGATCATTCTCGTGTTACGCAGCTCGTTTGAGCTTCTGCAAGAACCAATGAGGTTCATTCTCGTGTTACGCAGCTCGTTTGAGCTTCTGCAAGAACCAATGAGGTTCATTCTCGTGTTACGCAGCTCGTTTGAGCTTCAGCGAGAACCAATGTGGTTCATTCTCGTGTTACGCAGCACGTTTGAGCTTCAACGAGAACCAATGAGGTTCATTCTCATGTTACGCAGCACGTCTGAGCTTCAGCAAGAACCAATGAGGTTCATTCTCGTGTTACGCAGCACGTTTGAGCTTCAGCGAGAACCAATGAGGTTCATTCTCGTGTTACGCAGCTCGTTTAAGCTTCAGCAAGAACCAATGAGGTTCATTCTCGTGTTACGCAGCACGTTTGAGCTTCAGCGAGAACCAATGAGGATCATTCTCATGTTACGCAGCACGTTTGAGCTTCTGCAAGAACCAATGAGGATCATTCTCGTGTTACGCAGCACGTTTGAGCTTCAGCGAGAACCAATGAGGATCATTCTCATGTTACGCAGCACGTTTGAGCTTCTGCAAGAACCAATGAGGATCATTCTCGTGTTACGCAGCACGTTTGAGCTTCAGCGAGAACCAATGAGGTTCATTCTCGTGTTACGCAGCTCGTTTGAGCTTCAGCGAGAACCAATGAGGTTCATTCTCGTGTTACGCAGCTCGTTTGAGCTTCAGCGAGAACCAATGAGGATCATTCTCGTGTTACGCAGCTCGTTTGAGCTTCAGCGAGAACCAATGATGTTCATTCTCGTGTTACGCAGCACGTTTGAGCTTCAGCGAGAACCAATGAGGATCATTCTCGTGTTAAGCAGCTCGTTTGAGCTTCAGCGAGAACCAATGAGATTCATTCTCGTGTTACGCAGCTCGTTTGAGCTTCAGCGAGAACCAATGAGGTTCATTCTCGTGTTACGCAGCTCGTTTGAGCTTCAGCGAGAACGAATGAGGATCATTCTCGTGTTACGCAGCACGTTTGAGCTTCTGCAAGAACCAATGAGGTTCATTCACGTGTTACGCAGCTCGTTTGAGCTTCTGCAAGAACCAATGAGGATCATTCTCGTGTTACGCAGCTCGTTTGAGCTTCTGCAAGAACCAATGAGGTTCATTCTCGTGTTACGCAGCTCGTTTGAGCTTCTGCAAGAACCAATGAGGTTCATTCTCGTGTTACGCAGCTCGTTTGAGCTTCAGCGAGAACCAATGAGGTTCATTCTCGTGTTACGCAGCACGTTTGAGCTTCAACGAGAACCAATGAGGTTCATTCTCATGTTACGCAGCACGTCTGAGCTTCAGCAAGAACCAATGAGGTTCATTCTCGTGTTACGCAGCACGTTTGAGCTTCAGCGAGAACCAATGAGGTTCATTCTCGTGTTACGCAGCTCGTTTAAGCTTCAGCAAGAACCAATGAGGTTCATTCTCGTGTTACGCAGCACGTTTGAGCTTCAGCGAGAACCAATGAGGATCATTCTCATGTTACGCAGCACGTTTGAGCTTCTGCAAGAACCAATGAGGATCATTCTCGTGTTACGCAGCACGTTTGAGCTTCAGCGAGAACCAATGAGGATCATTCTCATGTTACGCAGCACGTTTGAGCTTCTGCAAGAACCAATGAGGATCATTCTCGTGTTACGCAGCACGTTTGAGCTTCAGCGAGAACCAATGAGGTTCATTCTCGTGTTACGCAGCTCGTTTGAGCTTCAGCGAGAACCAATGAGGTTCATTCTCGTGTTACGCAGCTCGTTTGAGCTTCAGCGAGAACCAATGAGGATCATTCTCGTGTTACGCAGCTCGTTTGAGCTTCAGCGAGAACCAATGATGTTCATTCTCGTGTTACGCAGCACGTTTGAGCTTCAGCGAGAACCAATGAGGATCATTCTCGTGTTAAGCAGCTCGTTTGAGCTTCAGCGAGAACCAATGAGGATCATTCTCGTGTTACGCAGCACGTTTGAGCTTCAGCAAGAACCAATGAGGTTCATTCTCGTGTTACGCAGCACGTTTGAGCTTCAGCAAGAACCAATGAGGATCATTCTCATGTTACGCAGCACGTTTGAGCTTCAGCAAGAACCAATGAGGTTCATTCTCGTGTTACGCAGCACGTTTGAGCTTCAGCAAGAACCAATGAGGTTCATTCTCGTGTTACGCAGCACGTTTGAGCTTCAGCGAGAACCAATGAGGTTCATTCTCGTGTTACGCAGCACGTTTGAGCTTCTCAAGAACCAATGAGGTTCATTCTCGTGTTACGCATCACGTTTGAGCTTCTCAAGAACCAATGAGGTTCATTCTCGTGTTACGCAGCTCGTTTGAGCTTCAGCAAGAACCAATGAGGTTCATTCTCGTGTTACGCAGCTCGTTTGAGCTTCAGCAAGAACCAATGAGGTTCATTCTCGTGTTACGCAGCACGTTTGAGCTTCAGAGAGAACCAATGAGGTTCATTCTCGTGTTACGCAGCTCGTTTGAGCTTCAGCGAGAACCAATGAGATTCATTCTCGTGTTACGCAGCTCGTTTGAGCTTCAGAGAGAACCAATGAGATTCATTCTCGTGTTACGCAGCACGTTTGAGCTTCAGCGAGAACCAATGAGGATCATTCTCATGTTACGCAGCACGTCTGAGCTTCAGCAAGAACCAATGAGGTTCATTCTCGTGTTACGCAGCACGTTTGAGCTTCAGCGAGAACCAATGAGGTTCATTCTTGTGTTACGCAGCTCGTTTGAGCTTCAGCGAGAACCAATGAGGTTCATTCTCGTGTTACGCAGCACGTTTGAGCTTCAGCGAGAACCAATGAGGTTCATTCTCGTGTTACGCAGCACGTTTGAGCTTCAGCGAGAACCAATGAGATTCATTCTCGTGTTACGCAGCTCGTTTGAGCTTCAGCGAGAACCAATGAGGTTTATTCTCGTGTTACGCAGCTCGTTTGAGCTTCAGCGAGAACGAATGAGGATCATTCTCGTGTTACGCAGCACGTTTGAGCTTCTGCAAGAAGCAATGAGGTTCATTCTCGTGTTACGCAGCTCGTTTGAGCTTCTGCAAGAACCAATGAGGATCATTCTCGTGTTACGCAGCTCGTTTGAGCTTCTGCAAGAACCAATGAGGTTCATTCTCGTGTTACGCAGCTCGTTTGAGCTTCTGCAAGAACCAATGAGGTTCATTCTCGTGTTACGCAGCTCGTTTGAGCTTCAGCGAGAACCAATGTGGTTCATTCTCGTGTTACGCAGCACGTTTGAGCTTCAACGAGAACCAATGAGGTTCATTCTCATGTTACGCAGCACGTCTGAGCTTCAGCAAGAACCAATGAGGTTCATTCTCGTGTTACGCAGCACGTTTGAGCTTCAGCGAGAACCAATGAGGTTCATTCTCGTGTTACGCAGCTCGTTTAAGCTTCAGCAAGAACCAATGAGGTTCATTCTCGTGTTACGCAGCACGTTTGAGCTTCAGCGAGAACCAATGAGGATCATTCTCATGTTACGCAGCACGTTTGAGCTTCTGCAAGAACCAATGAGGATCATTCTCGTGTTACGCAGCACGTTTGAGCTTCAGCGAGAACCAATGAGGATCATTCTCATGTTACGCAGCACGTTTGAGCTTCTGCAAGAACCAATGAGGATCATTCTCGTGTTACGCAGCACGTTTGAGCTTCAGCGAGAACCAATGAGGTTCATTCTCGTGTTACGCAGCTCGTTTGAGCTTCAGCGAGAACCAATGAGGTTCATTCTCGTGTTACGCAGCTCGTTTGAGCTTCAGCGAGAACCAATGAGGATCATTCTCGTGTTACGCAGCTCGTTTGAGCTTCAGCGAGAACCAATGATGTTCATTCTCGTGTTACGCAGCACGTTTGAGCTTCAGCGAGAACCAATGAGGATCATTCTCGTGTTAAGCAGCTCGTTTGAGCTTCAGCGAGAACCAATGAGGTTCATTCTCGTGTTACGCAGCACGTTTGAGCTTCAGCAAGAACCAATGAGGTTCATTCTCGTGTTACGCAGCACGTTTGAGCTTCAGCAAGAACCAATGAGGATCATTCTCATGTTACGCAGCACGTTTGAGCTTCAGCAAGAACCAATGAGGTTCATTTTCGTGTTACGCAGCACGTTTGAGCTTCAGCGAGAACCAATGAGGTTCATTCTCGTGTTACGCATCACGTTTGAGCTTCTCAAGAACCAATGAGGTTCATTCTCGTGTTACGCAGCTCGTTTGAGCTTCAGCAAGAACCAATGAGGTTCATTCTCGTGTTACGCAGCTCGTTTGAGCTTCAGCAAGAACCAATGAGGTTCATTCTCGTGTTACGCAGCACGTTTGAGCTTCAGAGAGAACCAATGAGGTTCATTCTCGTGTTACGCAGCTCGTTTGAGCTTCAGCGAGAACCAATGAGATTCATTCTCGTGTTACGCAGCTCGTTTGAGCTTCAGAGAGAACCAATGAGATTCATTCTCGTGTTACGCAGCACGTTTGAGCTTCAGCGAGAACCAATGAGGTTCATTCTCGTGTTACGCAGCTCGTTTGAGCTTCAGCGAGAACCAATGAGATTCATTCTCGTGTTACGCAGCACATTTGAGCTTCAGCGAGAACCAATGAGGTTCATTCTCGTGTTACGCAGCACGTTTGAGCTTCAGCGAGAACCAATGAGGTTCATTCTCGTGTTACGCAGCTCGTTTGAGCTTCAGCGAGAACCAATGAGGATCATTCCTGTGTTACGCAGCACGTTTGAGCTTCAGCGAGAACCAATGAGATACATTCTCGTGTTACGCAGCTCGTTTGAGCTTCAGCGAGAACCAATGAGATTCATTCTCGTGTTACGCAGCTCGTTTGAGCTTCAGCGAGAACCAATGAGATTCATTCTCGTGTTACGCAGCACGTTTGAGCTTCAGCGAGAACCAATGAGGTTCATTCTCGTGTTACGCAGCTCGTTTGAGCTTCAGCGAGAACCAATGAGGATCATTCTCGTGTTACGCAGCTCGTTTGAGCTTCTGCAAGAACCAATGAGGTTCATTCTCGTGTTACGCAGCTCGTTTGAGCTTCTGCAAGAACCAATGAGGTTCATTCTCGTGTTACGCAGCTCGTTTGAGCTTCAGCGAGAACCAATGTGGTTCATTCTCGTGTTACGCAGCACGTTTGAGCTTCAACGAGAACCAATGAGGTTCATTCTCATGTTACGCAGCACGTCTGAGCTTCAGCAAGAACCAATGAGGTTCATTCTCGTGTTACGCAGCACGTTTGAGCTTCAGCGAGAACCAATGAGGTTCATTCTCGTGTTACGCAGCTCGTTTAAGCTTCAGCAAGAACCAATGAGGTTCATTCTCGTGTTACGCAGCACGTTTGAGCTTCAGCGAGAACCAATGAGGATCATTCTCATGTTACGCAGCACGTTTGAGCTTCTGCAAGAACCAATGAGGATCATTCTCGTGTTACGCAGCACGTTTGAGCTTCAGCGAGAACCAATGAGGATCATTCTCATGTTACGCAGCACGTTTGAGCTTCTGCAAGAACCAATGAGGATCATTCTCGTGTTACGCAGCACGTTTGAGCTTCAGCGAGAACCAATGAGGTTCATTCTCGTGTTACGCAGCTCGTTTGAGCTTCAGCGAGAACCAATGAGGTTCATTCTCGTGTTACGCAGCTCGTTTGAGCTTCAGCGAGAACCAATGAGGATCATTCTCGTGTTACGCAGCTCGTTTGAGCTTCAGCGAGAACCAATGATGTTCATTCTCGTGTTACGCAGCACGTTTGAGCTTCAGCGAGAACCAATGAGGATCATTCTCGTGTTAAGCAGCTCGTTTGAGCTTCAGCGAGAACCAATGAGGTTCATTCTCGTGTTACGCAGCACGTTTGAGCTTCAGCAAGAACCAATGAGGTTCATTCTCGTGTTACGCAGCACGTTTGAGCTTCAGCAAGAACCAATGAGGATCATTCTCATGTTACGCAGCACGTTTGAGCTTCAGCAAGAACCAATGAGGTTCATTCTCGTGTTACGCAGCACGTTTGAGCTTCAGCGAGAACCAATGAGGTTCATTCTCGTGTTACGCATCACGTTTGAGCTTCTCAAGAACCAATGAGGTTCATTCTCGTGTTACGCAGCTCGTTTGAGCTTCAGCAAGAACCAATGAGGTTCATTCTCGTGTTACGCAGCTCGTTTGAGCTTCAGCAAGAACCAATGAGGTTCATTCTCGTGTTACGCAGCACGTTTGAGCTTCAGAGAGAACCAATGAGGTTCATTCTCGTGTTACGCAGCTCGTTTGAGCTTCAGCGAGAACCAATGAGATTCATTCTCGTGTTACGCAGCTCGTTTGAGCTTCAGAGAGAACCAATGAGATTCATTCTCGTGTTACGCAGCACGTTTGAGCTTCAGCGAGAACCAATGAGGTTCATTCTCGTGTTACGCAGCTCGTTTGAGCTTCAGCGAGAACCAATGAGATTCATTCTCGTGTTACGCAGCACATTTGAGCTTCAGCGAGAACCAATGAGGTTCATTCTCGTGTTACGCAGCACGTTTGAGCTTCAGCGAGAACCAATGAGGTTCATTCTCGTGTTACGCAGCTCGTTTGAGCTTCAGCGAGAACCAATGAGGATCATTCCTGTGTTACGCAGCACGTTTGAGCTTCAGCGAGAACCAATGAGATACATTCTCGTGTTACGCAGCTCGTTTGAGCTTCAGCGAGAACCAATGAGATTCATTCTCGTGTTACGCAGCTCGTTTGAGCTTCAGCGAGAACCAATGAGATTCATTCTCGTGTTACGCAGCACGTTTGAGCTTCAGCGAGAACCAATGAGGTTCATTCTCGTGTTACGCAGCTCGTTTGAGCTTCAGCGAGAACCAATGAGGATCATTCTCGTGTTACGCAGCTCGTTTGAGCTTCAGCGAGAACCAATGAGGATCATTCTCGTGTTACGCAGCACGTTTGAGCTTCAGCGAGAACCAATGAGATTCATTCTCGTGTTACGCAGCACGTTTGAGCTTCAGCGAGAACCAATGAGGATCATTCTCGTGTTACGCAGCTCATTTGAGCTTCAGCGAGAACCAATGAGATTCATTCTCGTGTTACGCAGCACGTTTGAGCTTCAGCGAGAACCAATGAGGTTCATTCTCGTGTTACGCAGCTCGTTTGAGCTTCAGCGAGAACCAATGAGGATCATTCTCGTGTTACGCAGCACGTTTAAGCTTCAGCGAGAACCAATGAGGATCATTCTCGTGTTAAGCAGCTCGTTTGAGCTTCAGCGAGAACCAATGAGTATCATTCTCGTGTTACGCAGCTCGTTTGAGCTTCAGCGAGAACCAATGAGATACATTCTCGTGTTACGCAGCTCGTTTGAGCTTCAGCGAGAACCAATGAGGTTCATTCTCGTGTTACGCAGCTCGTTTGAGCTTCAGCGAGAACCAATGAGGATCATTCTCGTGTTACGCAGCACGTTTAAGCTTCAGCGAGAACCAATGAGGATCATTCTCGTGTTACGCAGCACGTTTGAGCTTCAGCGAGAACCAATGAGTATCATTCTCGTGTTACGCAGCTCGTTTGAGCTTCAGCGAGAACCAATGAGGATCATTCTCGTGTTACGCAGCTCGTTTGAGCTTCAGCGAGAACCAATGAGGATCATTCTCGTGTTAAGCAGCTCGTTTGAGCTTCAGCGAGAACCAATGAGGATCATTCTCGTGTTACGCAGCACGTTTGAGCTTCAGCGAGAACCAATGAGGTTCATTCTCGTGTTACGCAGCACGTTTGAGCTTCAGCGAGAACCAATGAGGATCATTCTCGTGTTACGCAGCTCGTTTGAGGTTCAGCGAGAACCAATGAGGTTCATTCTCGTGTTACGCAGCACGTTTGAGCTTCAGCGAGAACCAATGAGGATCATTCTCGTGTTACGCAGCTCGTTTGAGGTTCAGCGAGAACCAATGAGGTTCATTCTCGTGTTACGCAGCTCGTTTGAGCTTCAGCAAGAACCAATGAGGATCATTCTCGTGATAAGCAGCTCGTTTGAGCTTCAGCGAGAACCAATGAGGATCATTCTCGTGTTACGCAGCACGTTTGAGCTTCAGCGAGAACCAATGAGGATCATTCTCGTGTTACATTTACATTTACATTTAGTCATTTAGCAGACGCTTTTATCCAAAGTGACTTACAAATTAGGACTAGATTAAGCGAGTCATCATGAAGAGGCAAAAACAACAACAACGCAAGAAGTGCTCAAAATACGAAGTTCAGGCATTATCCAGAGTAGCATAAGCCCGATAAGTGAGGTTTTAAAGGGAAGTTTTTTTTTTATTTCTTTTATGAGGTTAAGTGCTCACGGAAGAGATGGGTTTTCAGCTGTCTTTTGAATGTTGTCAGGGATTCTGCATTCCGGATGAGGGTGGGGAGAGCGTTCCACCAGCAGGGAACTGTGAATGAGAATGTTCTGGAAAGTGATTGTGTGGCTCTCTGTGATGGAACCACGAGACGTCGCTCGTTGACCGATCGTAGGCTTCTGGTAGGGATGTAGACTCGTAGGAGCGAGTGAAAGTAGGAGGAGCTGAGCCTGTGATAGATCTGTAAGCAAGCGTCAATGCCTTGAACTTGATGTGAGCAGCGAGAGGTAGCCAGTGCAGAGAGATGAACAGAGGAGTGACGTGGGCCCTCTTGGGCTCGTTGAAGACAAGACGAGCTGCAGCGTTCTGGATCATCTGTAGAGGTTTGGTTGCACATGATGGAAGTCCGGCCAGAAGAGCATTGCAGTAGTCAAGCCTAGAAATGACCAGGGCCTGGACGAGGAGTTGTGTTGCATGCTCAGTTAGGAAAGGCCTGATCTTCCTGATGTTGTGCAGTGCAAACCTGCATGATCGAGGTGTCTTTGAAATGTGATCTGTGAAGGTCAGCTGGTCATCAAACGTTACTCCAAGATTTCTGACCGACCTTGATGGGGTGATTGATGATGAATCTAGCTGGATAGTGAAGTTGTGTTGTAGAGATGGATTGGCAGGGAGGACGAGAAGCTCAGTCTTTGCCAGGTTGAGCTGCAGGTGATGTTCCTTCATCCATGTCGAGATGTCCGCCAGACAGCTTGAGACCCGTGCAGCTACTGTGGGATCATCTGGTTGAAATGAGAGGAAGAGCTGTGTGTCATCAGCATAGCAATGGTAGGAGAAACCGCGTGCCTGTATGATGTGTCCCAGTGACGTAGTGTAGATGGAGAAAAGGAGGGGTCCAAGAACTGAACCCTGGGGAACCCCTATGGTCAGTTGATGAGTTCTGGATACCAGCAAGAACCAATCTGTGTTATGCAGCACGTTTGAGCTTCAGCGAGAACCAATGAGATTCATTCTCGTGTTACGCAGCACATTTGAGGTTCAGCGAGAACCAATGAGGTTCATTCTCGTGTTACGCAGCTCGTTTGAGCTTCAGCGAGAACCAATGAGGTTCATTCTTGTGTTACGCAGCACGTTTGAGCATCAGCGAGAACCAATGAGGTTCATTCTCGTGTTACGCAGCACGTTTGAGCTTCAGCGAGAACCAATGAGGTTCATTCTCGTGTTACGCAGCACGTTTGAGCTTCAGCGAGAACCAATGAGGATCATTCTCGTGTTACGCAGCACGTTTGAGCTTCAGCGAGAACCAATGAGGTTCATTCTCGTGTTACGCAGCACGTTTGAGCTTCCGCAAGAACCAATGAGGTTCATTCTCGTGTTACGCAGCTCGTTTGAGCTTCAGCGAGAACCAATGAGGATCATTCTCGTGTTACGCAGCACGTTTGAGCTTCAGCGAGAACCAATGAGGTTCATTCTCGTGTTACGCAGCACGTTTGAGCTTCAGCGAGAACCAATGAGGTTCATTCTCGTGTTACGCAGCACGTTTGAGCTTCAGCGAGAACCAATGAGGTTCATTCTCGTGTTACGCAGCACGTTTGAGCTTCAGCGAGAACCAATGAGGTTCATTCTCGTGTTACGCAGCACGTTTGAGCTTCAGCAAGAACCAATGAGGTTCATTCACGTGTTACGCAGCTCGTTTGAGCTTCAGCAAGAACCAATGAGGATCATTCCTGTGTTACGCAGCACGTTTGAGCTTCAGCGAGAACCAATGAGGATCATTCTCGTGTTACGCAGCACGTTTGAGCTTCAGCGAGAACAAATGAGGATCATTCTCGTGTTACGCAGCTCGTTTGAGCTTCAGCGAGAACCAATGAGGTTCATTCTCGTGTTACGCAGCTCGTTTGAGCTTCAGCGAGAACCAATGAGGATCATTCTCGTGTTACGCAGCACGTTTAAGCTTCAGCGAGAACCAATGAGGATCATTCTCGTGTTACGCAGCTCGTTTGAGCTTCAGCGAGAACCAATGAGGATCATTCTCGTGTTACGCAGCACGTTTAAGCTTCAGCGAGAACCAATGAGGATCATTCTCGTGTTAAGCAGCACCTTTGAGCTTCAGCAAGAACCAATGAGGATCATTCTCGTGTTAAGCAGCTCGTTTGAGCTTCAGCGAGAACCAATGAGGATCATTCTCGTGTTAAGCAGCTCGTTTGAGCTTCAGCGAGAACCAATGAGGATCATTCTCGTGTTACGCAGCACGTTTGAGCTTCAGCGAGAACCAATGAGGATCATTCTCGTGTTACGCAGCACGTTTAAGCTTCAGCGAGAACCAATGAGGATCATTCTCGTGTTAAGCAGCACCTTTGAGCTTCAGCAAGAACCAATGAGGATCATTCTCGTGTTAAGCAGCTCGTTTGAGCTTCAGCGAGAACCAATGAGGATCATTCTCGTGTTACGCAGCACGTTTGAGCTTCAGAGAGAACCAATGAGGATCATTCCTGTGTTACGCAGCTCGTTTGAGCTTCAGCGAGAACCAATGAGGTTCATTCTCGTGTTACGCAGCTCGTTTGAGCTTCAGCGAGAACCAATGAGGTTCATTCTCGTGTTACGCAGCACGTTTGAGCTTCAGCAAGAACCAATGATGTTCATTCTCGTGTTACGCAGCACGTTTGAGGTTCAGCAAAAACCAATGGGGATCATTCCTGTGTTACGCAGCACGTTTGAGCTTCAGCGAGAACCAATGAGGTTCATTCTCGTGTTACGCAGCACGTTTGAGCTTCAGCAAGAACCAATGATGTTCATTCTCGTGTTACGCAGCACGTTTGAGGTTCAGCAAAAACCAATGGGGATCATTCCTGTGTTACGCAGCTCGTTTGAGCTTCAGCGAGAACCAATGAGGTTCATTCTCGTGTTACGCAGCTCGTTTGAGCTTCAGCGAGAACCAATGAGGATCATTCTCGTGTTACGCAGCTCGTTTGAGCTTCAGCGAGAACCAATGAGGTTCATTCTCGTGTTACGCAGCTCGTTTGAGCTTCAGCGAGAACCAATGAGGATCATTCTCATGTTACGCAGCACGTTTGAGCTTCAGCAAGAACCAATGAGGATCATTCTCGTGTTACGCAGCACGTTTGAGCTTCAGCGAGAACCAATGAGGATCATTCCTGTGTTACGCAGCTCGTTTGAGCTTCAGCGAGAACCAATGAGGTTCATTCTCGTGTTATGCAGCACGTTTGAGCTTCAGCAAGAACCAATGAGGATCATTCCTGTGTTACGCAGCTCGTTTGAGCTTCAGCGAGAACCAATGAGGTTCATTCTCGTGTTACGCAGCTCGTTTGAGGTTCAGCAAGAACCAATGAGGATCATTCCTGTGTTACGCAGCACGTTTGAGGTTCAGCAAAAACCAATGAGGATCATTCCTGTGTTACGCAGCTCGTTTGAGCTTCAGCGAGAACCAATGAGGTTCATTCTCGTGTTACGCAGCACGTTTGAGCTTCAGCAAGAACCAATGATGTTCATTCTCGTGTTACGCAGCACGTTTGAGGTTCAGCAAGAACCAATGAGGATCATTCCTGTGTTACGCAGCACGTTTGAGCTTCAGCGAGAACCAATGAGGTTCATTCTCGTGTTACACAGCACGTTTGAGCTTCAGCGAGAACCAATGAGGATCATTCTCGTGTTACGCAGCACGTTTGAGCTTCAGCGAGAACCAATGAGGATCATTCTCGTGTTACGCAGCACGTTTGAGCATCAGCGAGAACCAATGAGGTTCATTCTCGTGTTACGCAGCATGTTTAAGCTTCTGGATATGTTCACTGATCAATGTTTACATGTGAATAAAAGCCTTTACTTTTATTCGTCAAAGTGTCAGTTGCGTAGCTGCAAATGGATGAATAGAAATCTCACAGATTTTATCAAAAAGATTTTCATTTGTGTTCCAAAGATGAATGAAAGACTTACGGGTTTGGAACGACATGAAGGTGAGTAATTAATGACAGAATTTTCATTTTTGGGTGAACTAATCCTTTAAGCGGACAGTCTACTAATACTTTAATGACTGCTAGTTGACATGCAGTTACTTATGGTTAGTAGAAGCTCTGAAGTGGACTAACGAAATAAAGTGTAACCTACGCCTCTTCTATGATGAACGTGCTTTAAAAAAAATTATTATAAATTTTAATTCAAAATTGTTTATTGTAATATTTCTGGGGTTTAAAGTAAAACATGTGTTATAATAAGTCATCCTTAGATAGCAACAAAGAAAGATTCTCACATTAAAAGCCTGGAATTCTTGAAAACAACTTTATTCAAATTCTTAACATAAGCCATACTGTATTAAAACATCATTGATATTTGGATAAAACATGTTTGCCATATTAAAGGAAAATAATTAGCCATATATGCCATTAAAGTTAGTCATGTGACAAGAACACAATGAAACAGAGAGAATCAGACCCTCAGGACAGTGTGTCTCTCACAAATATCAGAGCATTTTTATGGCATGACAAGTTTAGTTGAGGTTGTCACACAATGGTTGCACCACTTGACATTTTTATGAATAAATACATTTTATAACTGCATTTTTAAAACCAACAAAAATATAAAGATGTCTAAAAATGCGGCACAAGCATTTTAAAGTTGATTCTCACAGACATGTCTTATTTGTCACTGACCTGCATTAATTCTGTCTATTAACGGATTATAAGTCGGAAGATGATTTCCTAACATCAGACTAATACGCTGGATCCATACATCTTCCGTTTGGAGCCAGTTTTAATGGCACATGTGTGAAGTAGCGTATAGTGCATGTGTTAATCATGATGAAAGAGGTTCCCTGCCTCCGTCCAGGGGTCACATAAACACAGCTGTGTCTGGGGCCGCGCACACACATCCATACGCCCGACTGTGTTTTCAATAAATCAGTGCATCTGAACTCACAGCCTGGCTTATCTGGGCTCAGATCGAGCTCTTTCGGGGTCTGTGATGTGTTTCAGTCTTAATCCCTGCTCTTCAGTGGATCCTTTATGTGCACGTATGCTGTTTGAGCTTCTTATCAACTGCAGTATATCTGAACGTCTGCATTATCAGTATCTGGTCAAAGTACTTTGGGGGACAGTAACATGTATTTGATTATTCTTACGTTCAAATCATCTTGGTACATTTTTGCATAAAAAAAAAAACGTCATGGTTAAACTTTGTTTTTATGGTGCACTATATACTAAGTAACTACACGTCAACTAGCAGTCATTATTATAGTATTAGTAGACTGTTAGGATAACTTTTTTCAGACAATACTTTGAATGATGCAGTCCACATTATATGATTTATGACTGAGGTAACACTTTATTATATGTAAATATTGCAGCCTCAGGAAATGAAGTCGAATGAGAAATCAGGAATAGCATGTGTGTGTTGGTGACTCACGTTACGCTGAAACTGTCGGTGGTGTGTCTATTCACGGCCTCTTTGCATTGTTTTCGATACGCTTCTCGTGTTACTCTTGCCGTCGATGGGAACGACGGGAGAAGCTAATTGCATTGTCGTATGCAGATGTCATTTTTGTTCAGATGCACTTGCGGAATAATTCATTTTTCTCCACTAGTGCCACAGCTTATTTTCACAGCGACCTGTTTAATATGAAATCCCACAGGCTCACACAAGGTGCATTCGTATCGCATGCAAAGATGTGATCCGCTCTTGACAGGGCCAAACAGCTGCGAACTGGAAGACAGCTTCATTATTGTCTTCGTGTTACAGATGGATGACACCGCTGACAGACACGCTGAATAAATTGGCAGGGTTATGCAAAAGAAACGAGCTTACGTTTCGGCTTTCCAGGAGTCTCAAGGTGTATTTTTAGTCAAATGAGATGTTGCACAGCGGTGTGTGGCATATGATTTCATATGTTAAAAGCATCCCGATGCCGTTCAGCAATCTTTGTCGAGGGTCTGAGGACATGATTGGAATGTCCGATGACAATTCAACAATCACACCTGAAAAGTTCTGTTGAAAAGAGAAAGGTCTTTTGTTTGGTGGACTGTATTCGTTCAGAGACTGTATACTTCTCTGTTTCTTCACCAAGACATCTAATGTAAAAATGTTTTGTTTAGTAAAGAAAAGTTTGTCCAATATCTCTCTCGGTTGCAAGATGAATCGTCCGTGCCCTGATCCGGCTTTCAGGAATAAATCATGCTCTGACATTCCTGAAGAGAATTTAAAGGCCATTTGTCATGAAACTCAAGCTTCATCACAGATATATACAGCAGACAAACCGATCGATTAGGAGTTTACCCGCATTAACCAGCTTAATGTTAACATTTTACTGTTCAAAAACTTCACAATGCTACATTCAGCAATCCTTATCCTTAGGCCAACATTGTTGCTTATATTTGTTGCATCAATGATCACAATTTACACTTTTATCTTGAATTATTTCCAACGTTCTTGGATTGTAAGTGACTGATTGAAAATGGAATGTGAAACTATACAGTGACAGTTAAAGTACCTGCTGTCATTCATTAGATCAAGAGTCTGTATCTGTGTTTGTCAAATACTGCAGGATCTTTCTCTTCATTAATGTCACTTTTCTTCATCAAGTGGATGTATGAAGTCAGTCACGCCGCTGTAGAGAATCACTTTAACTGGAAACATCATCCACTAACCACAAACACACACACAATGGTTTTCGTCATCATTTGTTTTAACATTTTGTTTTTTGTCAAATGTTTTGCATGAAACTCATTCTTGTGCTGTCAGTCTTTAGGGCGCATTGTACATATTTAACTAAATTTGATATATGGATAAATGTTGCGGTGTTGATGGACATGTATATATTTTCATTGACTGGCTGAAGGCTGAACACACCTCTGTATTGTTCAAGAGTGATTAGATGGGCTTGTTTGCCCTTTTGCCTTCAGTTGCAACAATGACATCCCAAACAGTTTAGTGCTAGTTGACTTGCTCCTAATGGAGGGTGTGACAGGACGCTAAAGCCTCCTTCATGTGCGTCTGCACTCCGGATGAGCCGATCCTGAAAGATTTCACTGCATTATCAACAGGAGAAGGAGCTGAAAGATTGGAACACGGAAAACATGAAACGTTGTCCTTTTAAGCTTCCGCAAATGTGAGGAAAATAATTTAAAAATGACTTGTAGCAACACACAAATAAGATGCTTTTGTCTGTGGGTCAGTCCTATAGTTTGGTGGATTTAAACAATAATACTTATTTTACATAAAATGTTGATCAACTTTCATGCCACATAGTGTTCCATGATGTACTCCAATTTACACAAAGTCACATTATGTCTGAGTTTGAGTTTTTCGTTGTTTCCTGTTTTCCCTTTCTGTTTCCTTTGTTTGCATTAGTAACCATGGTTTTTCATTGTTTGATTAATTCAATCCACCTGTGTCTCATTTCCTCCCTTTGTTAATGTTTGTATATATAGGGCTTGTATTCAGTTATTCATTTGTTCCAATCTCAGGTATATATTCTGAAACCTGAAAGTGTTTGATATTTTGAGTTCGTGTCTAATAAAACAACGGCTGCGATTAGATGTTGCCCTTTTTTTGCTGCAACTACACATTGACTAAAGATCAGAACCTACACAAAAAATGGATCTAGAAGCAGTTCAGATCCTGCCCATCTCACAGGGAGATGGTCGTTCCCTCGAGGAACACACACAGGATTTTTTGGATCTGGTCTATGTCATCCATTACAATGACGACAGCCTGTGTGTGTGTGTGTCAGCGTTTAAAGAGTTTGTGGACTGGGTGCTTTTTCAGGGTGGATCCCCCTTCACCATCAGTGAGAGTGAGGAAGATCATGACTTACCACAGTCTACCAAGCACATGCTGCAAATCAGCCATGCCACAACAGTAGGAACAAGAGCCCACTGCAGACTCAGAGCCACGGAAAGCCAAGTCTGACAGGTGTCATGAGCCTACACCAGGTCTCCTTCGTCGCTGATGCTCCTGCCCAGGCTCCCACTCCCTCCTCCTCTGCCAATGCCATCTAGTTCTTTGGCCTCCGTCTCTGCTGGCTCCCTTCCGCCCTTTGGATCCTCCTTTGCTGGCTCCACCTAGCAGCTCGGATTCGCCTTGGGCTTTCAGGTCTCCAGTGTGTCGATCCCCTATCTCCACTTCAAGCCTCCGAGCCCCAGACTCCACCTCGTCCTGTCAACCCATTGCCTCCACCTTGGCTCTACATTCCCTTGACTCCACCGTGGTCCGTTTTCCCTCAGACTATACCGGGCTCCCTTATCCCTCTGGCTCCACCTTGGCTCTACACTCCCTTGACTCCACCGTGGTCCGTTTTCCCTCAGACTATACCGGGCTCCCTCCTCCCTCTGGCTCCACCTTGGCTCTACATTCCCTTGACTCCACCGTGGTCTGTTTTCCCTCAGACTATACCGGGCTCCCTCCTCCCTCTGGCTCCACCTTGGCTCTACATTCCCTTGACTCCACCGTGGTCTGTTTTCCCTCAGACTATACCGGGCTCCCTCCTCCCTCTGGCTCCACCTTGGCTCTACATTCCCTTGACTCCACCGTGGTCTGTTTTCCCTCAGACTATACCGGGCTCCCTCCTCCCTCTGGCTCCACCTTGGCTCTACATTCCCTTGACTCCACCGTGGTCCGTTTTCCCTCAGACTATACCGGGCTCCCTCATCCCTCTGGCTCCACCTTGGCTCTACACTCCCTTTACTCCACCGTGGTCCGTTTTCCCTCAGACTATACCGGGCTCCCTCCTCCCTCTGGCTCCACCTTGGCTCTACACTCCCTTGACTCCACCGTGGTCCGTTTTCCCTCAGACTATACCGAGCTCCCTCCTCCCTCTGGCTCCACTTTGGCTCTACACTCCCTTGACTCCACCGTGGTCCGTTTTCCCTCAGACTATACCGGGCTCCCTCCTCCCTCTGGCTCCACCTTGGCTCTACACTCCCTTGACTCCACCGTGGTCTGTTTTCCCTCAGACTACACCAGACTCCCTCCTCCCTCTGGCTCCACCTTGGCTCTACACTCCCTTGTCTCAACCATGGTCCTCCATCCCTCAGACTACACCGGGCTCCCTCATCCATCTGGCTCCACCTTGGCTCTACACTCCCTTGACTCCACCGTGGTCTGTCTTCCCTCAGACTACACCAGACTCCCTCCTCCCTCTGGCTACACCTTGGCTCTACACTCCCTTTACTCAACTATGGTCCTCCATCCCTCAGACTACACCGGGCTCCCTCATCCCTCTGGCTCCACCTTGGCTCTACACTCCCTTGACTCCACCGTGGTCTGTTTTCCCTCAGACTACACCAGACTCCCTCCTCCCTCTGGCTCCACCTTCGCTCTACATTCCCTTGACTCCACCGTGGTCTGTTTTCCCTCAGACTACACCAGACTCCCTCCTCCCTCTGGCTCCACCTTGGCTCTACATTCCCTTGACTCCACCGTGGTCCGTTTTCCCTCAGACTACACCAGACTCCCTCCTCCCTCTGGCTCCACCTTGGCTCTACATTCCCTTTACTCCAACGTGGTCTGTTTTCCCTCAGACTACACCAGACTCCCTCCTCCCTCTGGCTCCACCTTGGCTCTACATTCCCTTGACTCCACCGTGGTCTGTTTTCCCTCAGACTACACCAGACTCCCTCCTCCCTCTGGCTCCACCTTGGCTCTACATTCCCTTGACTCCACCGTGGTCTGTTTTCCCTCAGACTACACCAGACTATCTCCTCCCTCTGGCTCCACCTTGGCTCTACATTCCCTTGACTCCACCGTGGTCTGTTTTCCCTCAGACTACACCAGACTCCCTCCTCCCTCTGGCTCCACCTTGGCTCTACACTCCCTTGACTCAACTATGGTCCTCCATCCCTCAGACTACACCGGGCTCCCTAATACCTCTGGCTCCACCTTGGCTCTACACTCCCTTGACTCAACCATGGTCCTCCATCCCTCAGACTACACCGGGCTCCCTCATCCCTCTGGCTCCACCTTGGCTCTACACTCCCTTGACTCCACCATGGTCTGTCTTCCCTCAGACTACACCAGACTCCCTCCTCCCTCTGGCTCCACCTTGGCTATACACTCCCTTGACTCAACCATGGTCCTCCATTCCTCAGACTACACCTTCACATTATGTGTGAAACCTCTGAGTGTTTCATACTTTAAGTTGGTGTTTAATAAAACATTCTGCGGTTAGATCCTGGTCTTTTTCTTTGCTGCAATCACGCTGTGACAATAATGATTAGAGAATTTATGAAGATTAAGCACTTGACAGACAAATGTCTCCAATTATGTTTTCTCAACTTCACTTTGAAATAAAGGTCACATATATATGTTGAGTATTAGTGTATACAGTTACTTATTCTCTTTGCCATAAAATACAATTTATTGTGATACTTTTTTTTTTAAATGTTCAAACAGTTTGGCTGCTGTACAGCCAAAACAAACTTTGCTGCTTTATTTTCCTGTTATCACTGTAAAGCTGCTTTGAAACAATCTGCATTGTAAAAGTGCTATACATATAAACATAAAAAAAAACAACTTTAAATTAGTTTGTCAATACAAGCTCCAGTCCACCGTTACATTAGTGCTACTTGCCCTTTAAAGTCTTAAGCATATGCCCTAAATCACACGACTTGCTGGAAGAGACATAATTTCCTTGGGAGTAAAGCAACTCCAAGATAAAAGTATCTGTCATAAACTTTTCTCTTATTTCATAATTTTAAGAAGACTTATTTATCTGTGTAAAACATAAAATGTCCATCCTGTTGTGTAAATTTATACTGGACATGAAAATGTTTTATACATACAGTATAATTATTCCTTCCTTCTTAAAACATACACCCTGTTTCACATTGCATTGTAAAAATGGTGTAATGTAACAGGGTGGACAAATTTCCACATGTGAAATATTTGTTCAGGATTAATAGGTTATACTAGCCTGAGCTTGACCAGTGTGTTTTTTGTGATAAACAGAGTTTTTCTGTACCTGCTCAGTACAAAATCCAGCAAACTGTAGGAATGACCCATATACAGTCAATACAATGATAGAAGTCTGATTAAAATATCTTTGTATAAGAACCTTGTTTACATTATACCACAGGGGTGAATTTTCATATTTTACACTTTATTTCCATAGTCCACTTTAGACATTCTACTAACTACAAGTAACTTTGCAACTACATGTCAAGAAACTCTCATTAAAGAATAATTAGACTATGTTAGAATGAGCAGATATGTAGTTACAAAGTTACTTATCGTCTGATGAATGTCTGTTGAGGAGAATTAGAATAAAGAGTTATATTAAGCAGACAGTCTACTAATACTCTAATGAGAGTGAGCTGACATGTAGTTACTTGTTAGGAGAATGTCTTAAGTGGACCATCGAAATAAAATGTAACCAAACATATTTTTGTTATCTGGGACTCTAGAATGCAGATGTATACGTTAAAAACACAGTCTAGTTCTGTAGTTCAGCTTATCAGAAATGGCAGATAACGCTGAGACATGCAAGATATAGTGGTTCTATTTAACTAAAAACATTCAGAGCTTCACGTAAGTTAACTGAAATGCACAACATCTGTTTGTTCAATCCCTTGTTCAAGCACTTCAACATTTTAAAGATATTACGATGATCTGTAATCCACAGCATAAGTCAATTATTTCAGTAATGCAAGGCAAATGAAGGCTATTATATTGACCATTTATATACGTATAACTCAATGGACAGTTTAGTAATGTGTGCATCACTCAGGAGACGTCTCTGTCACAGTCAGAACAATTAAAGGTGGACAGGCCTGAGAACTTCATGAACTTTAAAACGAATCTGTTTTGCAGCTAAGAAGACTCTCCCTTCTGTCTCCTGTTTTCTCAGACGAACGAGACGCCCACTGCGGTCACTCATTGTTCTCTCTGTGACGAGCAAACACTTGTCGACACACACACACACACACACACACACACACACACACACACACACACACACACCTGGCTCAGACATGTTGGCGGAGAGAAGCTGAATGGAGAGATCCTCGGAAGTGGCGCTCCGGAGCGCAGTCAAAGCAAGAGCAGGCCTGAGGCGAATCTGACTTCAGGACAGGTCAGACCTGCAGAACAGCTGTGTGTCTGTGTGTGTGTGTGTGTGTGTACAGGTTTATATGACATTGACCAAATGTCCCCACAAGGAAAGTAAAGCCTGAGATCTCCTACATTGAGGAGTTCCCCACGAGGGAAATGGGTTAATAAACATACTAAATTATATTTTTTTGAAAATGTAAAAATGCAGAAAGTTGTGTGTGATGGGTAGGGTTAGGGTTAGTGTAGGTGTAACGGATGTGGATAGGGTATGAAGACAGACAACTCTAGCTGACGGGTTTTCCAAGATTTATTTGCTCTGCAGAAGACAATATCACATCGACTGGCTTCTGGTCTACTTTTTCCTTCTATCTGGACCTCTGCTCCTAAACACTGAATAACCGAATTTACACACTTCACATGGACTGCAGAGCCTCCGTTATTTACATTGCACCGAAAATGGCGAGTTGAACAAATCATCATTAAAACCTATATTTAACCTTAAAAATGGCACAAAAAAGCTAGTTAATATCGTATTAACTTTGAGGCAATAAATATTGAAGGGTCACAACAACACCATTTTCAAAGAAAACAATAAAATAGAGATAGATACAATAGGTACAATAGAGGCGCAGTGCAGACATCTCCACAGGAAACAATAGCAATATGATAAATAAATTAAACTCAATAAGATAAAATTCACAAATACCCAACAAATCATTGAATGATAATTAAAATATGTTTAAAAGTAAATTAAACATACATTGGAAATTAGAATTAACAAAGTGCATTTTCAACTCCGTTACATAAGGGAACAGAATATACAGTTCGTACAGTATAAAAACCATTACGTCTATGGAGAGTCCCCACAAAGATAGTGAACCAGACGCGCGCGCGCGCGCGTGTGTGTGTGTGTGTGTGCTGCAGGATATTTCCTCTTCATTAACACCACTCTTCCTCATGGTGCCTGAATCAGCTGGTGTTCTGCTGGTCTTCAGTGCATGTGTTTATCCTCTTTCATTCACACATAATACATACGCTCCTGTAATCAGGTCACATGAAGGGCTTCATCAGCAGAGGTGAATGAACTTGAAAAGTGAGCTGGCTTACAGTAAAGGCCTGATGAATGCGCTTTTAAGACGTGGAAAAGAAAACACTGCAGTCTTTCTCTCCGACCGCACCTAGTTCAGTGAAAGACCTCCCGTAGAGTCTGCGCTCAGCTCAATCCCATAATCCCTGCGTTTGCACTTCAACTAAATTATGAGCTGACTTGCCAAACTGAACACAGCAAACTTCTCGATCTGCTTTATGTGTCGACATCTCGGCTTATATAGTCATGCATGCGCGATTGTGTCAAACGGCCAACTGTTTAGATATGAGATATACACCTGCACCAAAGCAACATGTTTTTATTCCACACAAGTTTGACATGTTCATTTCAATCACCTTTCGAAACGGCAGAATAGCAAGTGTCTTTCACTTGATTGACAGCAATAAAAGAGGGATAAAAACAAGCCAAATGTTATATCAAATTGCATTTGTTATCCGGAGTGGAGCCAAGCCTGACTGTCCCGCAGGGATCTGGGATAAATATACATGAGAGGTGCAGCTCCAGCTTTCCATCTAATTTGCGAGTGAAGGTGTGGAGGCGTGGGTAAGATGAGCCGCGGGTCTGTAATGGGGGCCGTCGTTCTAACAAGCTGTTTCTGAAGCAATCCCACCGGCTCCTCTTTACCTGTTACTCTCATTTGTGTTTTACATGCTTTACTCGCCCTCAAACACGTCAAGTTGCTGTCAGACGTCGTCCAAATCTTTTGACATTCGCACATATTCTCATGCAGAAAGCCTGCGGTGTGTGTTTAGTGTAAATTGGGCGAGCGTGTCACGGTTTGGGGTTTTGTCGGTACTAAAGTAAACTCGTCTGCCGTCCTGTTCTGAGGGTTTCAGCTCTTTGTTTCAGGAGGATCTGAGAGCGTCTCACAGATTAAGATGATCATTAATCTCCACGTGAGATGACTTGAGTTGTTTGATGAGCTCCGATTCAAACGGTTCTCAATACAAAGGTGAGATTATGCTTTGCATAAACCGTTAAATCCAACGATACAAGCCTCTCTGCAGACGTCCATCTCAACACCCCTGCATGCGGGCGAGAGATCTATGGATAGACATCGAGGTGGAAACTGCTGAATAAAATCGCTAGGACACATTTCTCAATATTTAGGTCATTTTTTCAAAACTCTTCACACAGTTCTCCTAACCAACTTTCAGCTTCACATCAGTTCATTTCACATTCAAAATGCACTAAAATACTTAATTCGTGTCTCAAATGAAGCCATTCCTCCAGAACACTAGCAAACATTTCACTCAACAAACACACTTTATCACTCATAACACAATGCCTTACAAAACAGGAGCATAATACAATATTTTCCTAAGTCAAATTTCTTTACACACAAGATTGACACACTATAGTTTATAATTCACAGCAGTTTATGATCCATGATCCATGTTTAGAGCACAAAAAGACTAACACTCGAGTCGGTGTTCAGCTACATCTAATTCGATTTTTTAGATTCAGAATATATTTCAATTTGATATTACTACAGAAATGTTGCAGATTTCTGTCTCTTTCAGTTTTGTGTTATATTTGGTTTTGAACTGAAGTTTAACAGTTCTGAAAAGAGTCTACAAATGTGTAAATTGTCCTGTAAACGTGTCATCGAGTTCTGCTGGTGTTTGTTGTTCGAGTGTGAAAAGAATTGATGTCGTTTTAAAGATGTCGTCATTGAATGTATTCAGTGCCAAAGCACCGGTTTCTCCCACACAGATGATGCTCTGAATTGTGAAACTGGTCCTAGTGATTGTAAAGAACTGTAATCTCTCAGGTATAACATGCAAATGAGAAGCGACCTGCAGAACGTCAGCGCTAACGCAGAATAAGCCTCGGTCGGTTACGCATGAATGTCAAGTAGCAGAAAAGCCGCCAGGCACAAGTTTAGATTTACATGAGGCTAAAAACAAACACATTGTTTCATGGCAACAGTGTTTCCCATGTCTCCAGTCCAGTGCACATGCGTGTGGCTGGTGTTTGTTCGTCTGACTGGACAGGACAAACAGAAAGACACGCATATACAGACGCAATCACATTTATTTACACACAGACATAAAACACACATTTGTCAGCGGGAGGTTTGCTAGCATGAGAAAGTAAATGAAAGGGGAAGGGTTTTTGTTGAATGGGTGGGCATGTTCACACACAACACCAGAGCTCAGAGATCTTCTGTTCCTCGACACGTCTGAACACTGGCAGATCTTCATCTTCACTGACAGTCCAACACTAACACACGACTACAGGACGGAGAACTTCCAGCTCTCCAACTCATTACTGATCAGATTCACAAAATGAGGTTTTATTTAACAAAGTTCGGGAGGAGCAGGTTCAGATAATTAACCAAATTATGCATAGCTGGAGATTAATCAGTAATCAACTCAATGACAGAGTATAAATTCACAGCAGACCTATCTCTGTTCATTGAAAGTTTGTCAGCATCCCTCCTCCACCCCATCTCCTCACTTCCAGTTCCATCTACACTTACCAACTGGGGGGAGTACTCTGGGTTCGGGCCTAACTCCGAGCTCGGAGCCCTCCCCCCGGACAGCACGCCAAATACGCATAAACTTATTGTATTAATTATATGTAGATGTGAACTCGTGAAACTCTCATGGTCCCCAGAATATTAAGTTGTATCAAAAGAAAGAACAAACGAACAAAAACATTTTATTCTAGCTTCATGCATTCTTTTTTATCAACACTTGAATGTGGGAAAACAAACGACATTTCGTATATAACGCTGGGAAAATGGTAACGATGATCAAACACCGATGGAGTAGATCGAGTCCATCAACACCTTAAAGCTTCACAGTCCTGAAGCTCGTCCTGGGTCAACATTTCATTCAGGAACTTTAGGCCGTTTGATTTATATGCTGATTAATGTTGGTGATCGCGTTATTTTACATGCGCGTCAGCAATGCTTCTGTCGCTTGTTCAGGGCTGCGTCTCACTCCACTTTCAGACACACACTCGTGGACTTCCCTAAGCTCGTCCACCCGCCGATATTTTGAAGTGTGTTCAACTTCTGCAAGTAAGCGAGGGAAGATTGTTTGGGAAGACCCTCGCGAGTGAGCGAGTCTACTCAACATGCACACTTCAGGCAGATCCGTAGACCACAATGCAACACGGCTGTGACGTCACTGCAGCAACTCTCAAAGCAGAGGCAAGTGTTTAGTGCGTTTCATTTAAACACACTTCAAGGTTTCCGCCAGTAGAGGCGCTCGTGCAACGCAAGCATAGTACGGGGAAGTTAGCGAGGACTAAACGTGGACTTAAACACATGCTGCGTCTCAGTTCGCATACTTATACTACGCCCCAAAGGTATGTACTCTTTTTGTGAAGAAGAGGTGGATACTTTTGAGTGTGTGGCAAAAAGAAGACAGGCTTTGGGACATACTATCACATCATACAATTGCGTCTTCAACCCTTTGCTCTCTATCACATCCTGTCACAGTAAACTAGCCTGTCAATCATCTTTTCACAGTAGAATGACCTGTCAATCATCTTGGTCGCACATATCCGCCCGTGTTTGTAGTTCCTCCTCCAAAGCGCAGTGGATTGTGGGTAATATTAGCCGTTACAGTGAGAATGGATCCACACCTCCACACCTTCTGGCACACTCTCTTCAACATATACTATGTTTTGTGGCACACTTTAATCTCACGTGGATGGAGAGTGTGGACGTTGAGACGCAGGGCTGGTTTACGCAGATCTTCTCCTGTGTTTTGATCAGGAGATTCAGTAATCTTTCAGTAGATGAGTAACAGCGCCCCCTACCGTATAACAGAGAAAACATGGATAGACAGAAAAACTTGTCAATGGCGGGGAAAGAGTGTTTGTGGAAGTGAATCTCCACTTAATTAACTTAAAGGCGATTGGTGGATATTTAAATACACTGGCCATCTGCAGATGATTTCCCAAAAACCTGCAGACACAGAGTTGCTATCGAAACATTGTGTGTGTGTTTGAGCGTTCTGACAGCAGTGACTCGACCTTCACTTACTGATTTAGTTTTTGATTAATTCGAACAATTCATAGAATCGAATAAAAGCGTGATGCATTGCATGCCGCTCCTCCCGCACTCATTCAGCAGCGGTTGAGATCTCAGCGACGACAATACTGCGTTCACCAGACCGTGAGGTTTCAAAGCCCACACCTTAACCCAACACACAAAAAACAACATCCTACATCTTTGCAAATGTCATCAGCCTGAGACTTCAGCTTCAACAAAGTGTGATGAATGTAGTGTTTTTGTAGTGGTGAAAGGCACATGTTGAGTCAGGCTGTGATGCGCTGTGGATCTGTCCGTCACGTGTTTAGTTTACTACTGAATTAATATGAAGGATATCTGACAGGTAATGAGGCATGGCTGCTTTCAGGACCAGATCTTGTCAACAGCTATTGTAAGTCACAACCATTTAAAACACGAGTCTTCTGCCAGTGATCATTGCTTAATTTCATAAACTGTAAATGGCTACAAATTACAGAGAGAGGAAAAAATGCCAAAACAGCATTTTTGACAAGTTGAGCAAACAACACGGAAGAAACCCGTAGACCTTGAAGATATGCCGCATTTTTGTTCGTCTACAAAAAATAAGCTCCAATTATCTCACAGACATAGCAGTGAAAATAATGCAGTATATCTCCAGTTTACTTCTAATCATCATCATGAAACTTGATAAAACATCTGGGTCGTTCTCAGAAAACTGACATTTATGGTTGAACATCTGAATAAAGGAGTTATTATACTGTGGGTACAGGTGGGAACATGGTTTCTACAGCAGATTTAGGAATTAGACTTTCACATACCGAGCATTGGCTGAAAATCTGATTTAAAAAACAACAGCATTGAATAATAATTATGAATAACGCTATATAAATAAATTGGATTTCATAGATGGATTCATGAAAACTCATGAGTATGCATGCTTCCCTGCTATACAGTAGGCAAAACACATACGCGAAAAAAACAGTATGTCTGAATTGACAGCATTCATAAAACATTAAGTGAACTGAGATTCTGAAGTGCACATACCTGTCACATTCACCGTCTGTCATCGTCTTGTCATCACTACACTTCCCAGAATCCTCCTTGTCTCCACACCTGAACTCACTCCCTCAATTACCCACCTGTTCATCGTCATCATCACCTGCATCACTTGTCTTGTGTTCATCTGTGTGTGTATTTAGTTCCTGGTCTTCACTCGTCTTTTGTCGGTTATTGTTTGTGTACTTGCACACTGTTCCGTGTTCCCGCTATTTGTATCTTTGTAAATAAACTATTTGAGTTAAAATACCTTCGCTTGGGCTTCATCTTCCTCATTCTACCTGAGAGCGTTACAATACTAAGGACACTTTATTTATATTTATTTCATACTACACTATCCCACGAGGCCGCTGGTAGGTCACGTGACTATGACATCACTGATCAGACAGTTTGCCAAGTTTTTTTTGGCTTAAAGGAACACGCCGACTTTTTGGGACTTCAGCTTATTCCCCGTATCCCCCAGAGTTAGATAAGTCCATACATATCATTTTCATCTCCGTGCATGCCGTAACTCTGTCTGACGCACCCACCGCTAGCCTAGCTTAGCACAAAGACTGGAGGTAAACGGCTCCAGCTAGCATACTGCTTAGAGCCCTGCATGGGGCAAAACATCCAGCCCTAACCGAGACCTGGCCCGTGGTGTTCAAGCCCTAATCGGCCCCAGCCCGAAAACGTCTGCAATTTTCAGCTCGAACCCAACCCGAGACCAACATCAATATCACTTTGAGCTCTCTCTGACGCACGCTGTCTCTGCTAGACACACACACATACACACACGCTACTAGGTAAAATTTTATTATAGGCCTCAAACATAACTACCACCACCGACAATTATGCCCACAAACATTAATACAGACTGTCCATTACAGAGAAGCACAAGCATGCAGTAGAGAATATTATATAGCCAAATGTGATCCAGCAGTAAATAAAGATTTACGGCCTACCTTTCTTTGATGTCAAGTAACTTTACTGAAGAAAGGTTTCAAAGAACTCTTCGCCAACTGGCTAACGTTAAATAATAATAAAAATATAATAAAGAAAAAAAAATCTGTTGAACTGAGTAGCCTAGGTTCATTCACTGCTTATTCGTGATCGTTGTGAAGAAAAAGAATAGCATCCACTGTTGAAGGCTCAAATCAAAACTCTTTCAAAATGCATCTTTTCCTGAAGTATTGGGAACTTTTAGTAACTCCCCACGCTCCAACTTCTCCCTGATGCTCTGCATGGTCAACTGTCACCTAATGCATTGCACTCGCATGATCGCATATTGTGTTACATGTTTATAATATTATCAATATAACAATATTTCATACAGTAGCCTGCGCTCTGCACGCATATTATGGGCACGATGAAAGGAGAAAAGCTAAATGAGCCCGAGTCCGACCAAACCCCAATCTGTAAAAAAAAAAAAAAAAAAAATTGACCCGACTGCTCCCAATAAGTGACAAAATAACGCCAACATTTTCCTATTTACATGTTGTGATTTGTACAGTCACAGCGTGTACAAATAACATGGTCATATATTCTCATAAGGCGAAGCACTGCTACTCCTGCGGAGTGATTTGCTCGCAGCGCCTGAGAAGCCCCGCGGTGAGGAGCAGAGAGTTCGCTCAGAGTTGGAGTAAATCACTCCGCAGAAGTAGCAGTGCTTCGCCTTCTGAGAATATAGTTCCCAGTATGTATACGGTTAGAAGATGGTTGTGTCTCATGTGACCATGTTATTTGTACACGCTGTGACTATACAAATCACAACATGTAAATAGGAAAATGTAGGTGTTATTTTGTCACTTATTGGGAGCAGTATGCTAGCTGGAGCCGTTTACCTCCAGTCTTTGTGCTAAGCTAGGCTAGCGGTGGGTGCGTCAGACAGAGTTACAGCATGCACAGAGATGAAAAAGGTATGTATGGACTTATCTAACTCTGGGGGATACGGTGAATAAGCTGAAGTCCCAAAAGGTCGGCGTGTTCCTTTAAGGGTATTTTTAGATACACCACATTTTTTATCCGATTTGACCTGGCTATTTTTAGGAGGCCATTTGTCCTCATGCAAGAACACAAAATTCAGTCTCCATGCTTCAGTCTCCATGCTATAAACCGACACAGAAACAGCGGAGCGAATGAAAAGTCTCTGTCCTCCGGTCTTCAAGCACATCTGCATTTGGAAACCCTTGTTTTCCACTCAGGCTGAAGTGAATGAGACCGATGGTGTTTAAGATAGGTGGGAGGAAGGATCTGTGGCAGCTTTATGGAGATGGTTTGTGTGGAGATAACAGTAGCGCTTCCATGAGGAGCACAGAAGACTGGTACTGGTATGATAAAGTGTGTTTGCATAATGCTTGTGAACCGTACATCAATTTTGCAAATTGCAATTCAGAATGCAGAAAGATTTTATCTTGAACTCATTCATCTTGACACTCCTGCTTCTATTTTTGTCTCTCAAAAATAATTGCAACTGCGACTGGATCCTAGACACGCCCACTGACACACCCACTGACATGCCCACAGACACGCCCACAGACACGGCCACTGACATGCCCACAGACATGCCCACTGACACGCCCACAGACAAGCCCACTGACATGCCCACTGACACGCCCGCAGACAAGCCCACAGACACGGCCACTGACAAGCCCACTTACATGCCCACAGACACACCCACTGACATGCCCACAGACACGCCCACAGACAAGCCCACTGACACACCCGCAGACAAGCCCACAGACACGGCCACTGACAAGCCCACAGGCACACCCACAGACAAGCCCACTGACATGCCCACTGACACACCCACAGACAAGCCCACTGACATGCCCACAGACACACCCACAGACACGCCCACAGACACACCTACTGGTATGCCCACAGACACACCCACTGACATGCCCACAGACACCACCCACATACACACCCTTATACACGCCCACGCCCACAGACACGGCCACTGACATGCCCACAGACATGCCCACTGACACGCCCACAGACATGCCCACTGACATGCCCACAGACACACCCACTGACATGCCCACTGACACGCCCGCAGACAAGCCCACAGACACGGCCACTGACAAGCCCACTTACATGCCCACAGACACACCCACTGACATGCCCACAGACACACCCACAGACACGCCCACAGACAAGCCCACTGACATGCCCACTGACACACCCGCAGACAAGCCCACAGACACGGCCACTGACAAGCCCACAGGCACACCCACAGACAAGCCCACTGACATGCCCACAGACACACCCACAGACACGCCCACAGACACACCTACTGGTATACCCACAGACACACCCACTGACATGCCCACAGACACCACCCACATACACACCCTTATACACGCCCACGCCCACAGACACGGCCACTGACATGCCCACAGACATGCCCACTGACACGCCCACAGACATGCCCACTGACATGCCCACAGACACACCCACAGACACGCCCACATACACGCCCACAGACACACCCACTGATATGCCCACAGACACACCAACTGACATGCCCACAGACACACCCACATACACACCCTTATACACGCCCACGCCCACAGACACGCCCACTGACATGCCCACTGACACACCCGCAGACAAGTCCACAGACAAGCCCACAGACACACCCGCAGACAAGCCCACTGACATGCCCACAAACACGCCCACAGACACACCCACTGACATGCCCACAGACACACCAACAGACACGCCCATAGACACACCCTTATACACACCCACAGACACGCCCACACACACGCCCCATCACATGAGCACATATATCTTAATCCCAGGTGTGAACGGGACACCATTAATAATTAAACCATCGAGACCCTTCACTATTGCATCTTTAGATGTACTGTAATGACATGATATTCTTCTGATCGTACGGCTCGGTCAGCTGTTAGTTCTGATCTCCGTTTGCACTCAAATGTGTCTCTCCTTGCATGTGAAAACCATCTTGCTTTCCTTGACAAACCTGTCATGGCTTGCAGAGCTGAGATGCTCAGAGTAAGTGGAGAAACCTCAAACAGAATCGAAGAACCACAGATATGAGTCACGTTCAGTTTACAGAAACGTTTCTCTCATTCATACACAAACCTGCTGAACCTGCATGAGCTGCTGTGAAGTGGACTCAAGTTCAAGTATACTTAATGTAGCAACTATACTTATATCAATGTACTAGTAGTATATTTGTAGTGTACTATCTAAACTGGCTCACTTTTTAGTGTATAAAAGTATACTTTAAGTCTAAGTAGTAAGTAAGTAGTAAGAGTACACAACTAGTTTAAGTTTTTCATTTGTACTGCCACTATACTACAAGTGAACTCATAGATATACTGATAGTCTAACAGTCAAATACTTATAGCTCATTTATATACTATTTATATATTATTTTTGCACTTTAAGTATACTTCTATGTTCCTATTTAGGTATTAATTGTTATACTTAAAATGTACTTTTAATTGTAGGCTACTTTAACTTTTTGTTAAGTTGCCAGCCAGAGCCAGCACATTTGATCATTTCCAGAAAACTTTCATGGCCCCCAGAAAAAGAAAGAACACAGTCCCTGCTTTTAATCAAAACCAAGAACCCCTAAAATATGTATTCTAGCTTCATGAATTCTGTTTTATCAACGCTTGAATGTGGGTACGCTGCATTAAAAAAAGCAACGTTTTGAACAAAACGCTGTGAAAATTGCATTGTTTTCCAAAGACCACAACATGTGCGTCAGCAATGTGTATCGCTTGTTTCTGCTTCTTCTTCTCCTGTGTTTCGATCCGCATATTCTGTCCTCTTTCAGAAGATGTGTGACAGCCGAGGTTTATTAGGCTGCTGTCACTTTAAGAACAAATATGCAGATTTCATATTCTTACAAGCATTCCATTGCCTTCCCAACTCTTTATGTTCAAATGTAAAGACATAACTGACTGCGTTTGAGTGAAAACTCTCCAAGACGGGCATTTTGACATATTTTTGTGTGTATTTGTCCATTTAAGTGCTCGCCCGAAGCCTAAAGTAGCCTGTTCTTGTCCATGTGTCTCTCCGTCCCGGATCGCGCTGTCTGGGGAACATATCTGCAGACTGATAGACTGATCTTTAGAGGAAAAACAATGTGTTTTCATAATCGTTGGATGCCAAAATCAAAAACGAAAGAAAAATTCTGTTAATCGCACAGCCCTGGGCATTAAATCATCTTTGAGAATAAGACGCAAAATAATACAACAGACCTTCCAGTTAGCGGTTCAGTGTGTGTGTTTGCTTAGATCATGAAAGGGTCCGCAAGGAGACTTTAAAATCCAACAGAACGTGAGATTCTCAAAGCTTTATTCCAGCACAATCTGACACACACACACACACACACACACACACACACACACACACACACACACACACACACACACACACACACACACACACACACACACACACTTGACACTGCAACTGTTTCATTCTGTTAGGGTTAGAGCTGATTTTTACAGACTGGAATATAAGCATCACACACACACTCTTACTCAAACTAACCCGGTTTACCAGGAATCGTGTGCTTCTCAAGAGTGAAAGCTCTTGGCACTGGAGTATGGAGGACCAAACCTGCAGAAATTAAATATAGATATATATCATCATATCACCCAGCCCTAAAACTTGTTAAAGCATGAAGGCATTATAGACACAACATTATAACTTTCTGTAAAGCTGCTGTTTTGTACACTGGACATGATGTGCGAAGCGCTATGATGTGACGCTTGGTGGAACTTCAAGATTGTAGAAAACATCAATGGATATTCTGGTTGTTTGTTTCCATATGTTGTAGAAACTTTTAAAGTTATCTGGATCCCTGTCGGCTGTTACCATCAGAATTTATTGAAGAACTCATTTGTTCTCCTATTTATTCATCTATCTAAACTTGCGTTGTAAGGAAAACTGGTTTGCCTATCATTATCCAGACATCCCTCTGTGTTGAACAAAGGCTACAGTTACACAGAATATAAGATGGTAAAAATATTTGATTGACGAGTTGTTAATATAATATATGACCTAGGGTATGATTTTACCCCAAAATTCAACAAATCTGACACTAAACGGTATAACTGTTTTCTCCACGTTCGCTGCCTGGATTCTAGTTGTTTCTGTGAATCGCAGATCCGTTAGCTTCTCTGTTCTGTAGCTTTCGGCAGTCTGTGAAAATATACCTCAGATTTCTTGTTGAATCTATTTGTAGAGTCGATCGCAAAGCTCTTTCCCGTTTTAGATGTGTCTAAAACTGCCACTCAGTGGGTGTGGCCACAGTGACTCCGCCTCCTGTGACATCACACACACCAGCCAATCAATTCCCCACTGACACAATCAAGCCCCACCCACATTTGTTATTATTCCAGAAGTGTTTCACTCGGATAGAGAAGAAAAGACCAGCGCAACTTCGGTTTCACGATGACTTTAAAATATAACAAGTTAAACTGATCATTGTATTCCACATATAGAATATACTGCACATTTTCAGGCTACAGCTGTTTTCAATAATCGTAGTTTTATATTTTGCTTTGAACACTTCAGATTTGCCTGAAATGATATTTGTCCGTACAGTAATGGTCTGACCGAGTGTTTCAGTGCATTCATAAATATTTCCTATTTAAAACGTGCCATAAAACGCTCCTGATTGAATAATTAGAGGAATCGTCTAATCCCGGGTCTTTCCACAGAGCTTGACCTCTAACTGAACTGAGCCTGTTTTACACCTCCAGATTACACATAATGGATCTGCTACTTTGTCTAATTGACATTCAGGCATTAGTTAAATGACTGTTTGCGAAGGTAGACTGAACACATTTCTCTCTCAGTAGGTGTTAAGCCTTCCCTCCGCTTCAGAGCTGGAGTGAACGCCGGCGCGCAGTTAGCATGCTATTACAGGGAAGAAACAAGCCTGAAGATGGATGAAGGTGTAATCATTTAAGAGTCAACCACTGGAAAACACGTGGATCGATCACTAATCTGACTATTGGAGGAGATTTGCACTTTTTATTGGCCGATAGAGGCTTTAATTAGCGGAAGTTAGAGTAACTTCTTGAACTTGTTCACGAGTGTTCACTGAACATATACATATAAACCCATACACATCCTAAACACACAAGTCTTTACATATATTATTCTATGTCTGAGCCTGATTTATGACACAACCATCCGAAACAAGCTTCTCTCATTCTTAGGACATATCTGATGAAAACAATTATGATCAGATGGCAACAATGTTTTTGTACATTAACTCATCAAAATAACTGAACCCTCATGTTGTGCTCGTGTCATTTAGAGCCGGAGAGGATTTTCCCGAACCCGAGTTCATGTTATCGCATTGGACTAAAACGTACTGCCTTTACTCTCCTTACAACTTCCCTTAATATGTTGATACTCTTTGTAATGTTTGTGTTTTTTCCCATTATTGTAACACTTGTGTTGTGATGTTCCCGGCCTAAAATGACCAGCCTACAAAACTTGCTTATAAATCTCTGATTATGCTACATCATCACACCATCACTAAATATTGGATTATATTTTTTTGTCAGCTTGTTTTCTTTCAATTAGGAACAGTTTTATATTTCTTTCTGGAACTGATCGATCATAAGCCTTATTTATCCGAGCTTACATACCTCATGTTTTTGAGTGAAAAAAGTGAATTATTTGTGGATAATTTGGTCAATTTTACATAAAACATGGAAGAAATGCACTGTTTATTACACTAGGGTGCTTGTTTAACAACGACATTTATTTTGAAATGCTTTTATTTTGTACAAAATAGCACAAAGTCACACTTATGATACTACCACACTACCTACAAAGAAATAGCTTATAAATATCTTGTTATGCTATTTTATAAACAAACATTGGATTCAATCGTTTTGTCAACTTGTTTTCCTTGTTCTCAGATTTTGTATCTAATTTGGAAACTGATTGATCATAGGCCTTATTTTGTACAAAATAAAACCATTTCAAAACTAATTTCCTGGTTAAAAATTAAAGCACACTAGTGGGATAAACACTGCATTTTTTTGTATACATATTTTATGTACAATTGACAAAATTATCCACAAATAATGTTTTTTCACTCAAAAACTGAGATACGTAAACTCATAAGGCCTACGATCGATCAATTCCTAAATTAAACACAAAACCAGCCCTAATTGAAAGATAACAAGTTGACAAAAAGATTGAATCCAATATTTGGTGATGATGCAGCATAACAGATTTATAAGTCAGATTAATATATTTTTGTTGATTTGACTGAGCTTCAGTCTTTCTGAAATAGGGGCATTTTTACAGCGTACTTGTTGCATTTGTTTCTTTATTGTATTGCATGTGTTTATTTTTCCTTCATATAATCATTTATGTACAAAATAATAATTCTCTATGTTAACATTTTTTGTTTGTTTAATTACAGTACATTTGTGTTTGAATGCAACTAATTTTAAGCTATTTTTTATTTAAATGATTAAAGTTATACATGCAGTGCATAAACACACTGCTGTTGTGAAATATTAATGTTAATAGAGCAGTTTACAGACACATTTAAACTCATGAAATGATTCTCTCCTCTACATTTAATACTGAATATTCAAATATACAATAAAGTGTTGCATATATTTGTGTAGATTTTCTGTTTTACATTGGTATCTACTGGAAAGCCAATATAATATGCGATAGACTCTCACTAAACTCTGAGTGGTGTTTTCCTCCGTTTCTGTAGCCCACGCGTCTGGATCTCATTACACGACAAACGTCTGTGCCGGAAGAACAAAACTGGCTTGTTGGACCCTGAAATCTCTGATATTAATTCTAATGACCATGCATGTGTGTGTGTACATGTGCCAGTATTGTGTAAAAACATGACCAACTTCTTCTACTGCGTTTGCAACGACAGCGGTGAGCTGAACCACTGAGTTACTCATGAGTGAACACAAGACCAAACTTGAGTTCTGAAATAAACTTAACCAGTCATGTTCTCTTCATCGCTCCTCATCATCTGATCACCTGACCATTATATCCAGTCATCATCAGCTCTTTCACACTCGAGTCTGAACTCGATGAACTGCACAATCTGCTGATGTGATGACTGATCAATCAAAACTTTAGTGACTATTAATAAGAATCACAACAACAGTTAGTAGTAACAGATAACAGCCACAAGAAGAGCTGTTACAAAGGCCAATGATCACAATGATCATAGTCCATTAGTTAATGTGTTAGTAACACATTTATTATCTTTGCTCATGTTAGTTCAATCAAAATGTTCATTATTATGCATTTACTAATGTTAACAGATACAACTTTTAATAATTCATTTGTAAATGTTGAAATTCTCATTAAATTGAGATGAATAAATGTTCACTAACTGCGTTCACATGTGTGTGACTGAAGCTAACTCGTTCCTCTGGTTCTCCGAGCCTCGGCAGTTTCTCAGGAGCTGATCGCCGCTCTGCGATTATAATAAGACTCATAATCCCCGTGTGGATCTGACCTCTGCTCCTCTGTTTAAGGCTGTGTGGTGGGAGATATAAACGGGCCTGGATTAGCTGTGTTCGGGCCGAGGAAACACGGACACGGAGCTGGAAAACCAATCGCCTCTGTCCCAAACACACTGGGCTTTCCAATGTTCAGAGTCGCTTAGGAAAATAGAGGTGGCATTTTATTTTACAGTCCGGCTCTGCATATACACAGTACTTATTAACCCAACCTTAACATGTAAAAAGTGATCATATGACTTAACTTTAAAAAACTGAGGAAACCCCTTGCCTTAAAATTATTATGTAAAATAAACTTATGAATGCTTAATTGAAAAAATAAAGTTGTGTAAACTTGACAATTCCACATTTTTTTGATTAAGCATGACGTTTATTTACTTAATAATTTTAAGGCATGGGGTTTCCTCAATTTTTTAAGTTAAGTCAACTGATCACTTTTTTACAGTAAGAACGATGTAAGTGCAGATACTGTAAAATAAAGGGCAATCAAACTATCTGTAGTATTTTCTTGCTATTGTGTGGTTGACCTGAACAATGTCCAATGCACACACACTGATTCCATAAGCCCTTCATTCATTTATTCATGATTCAGGCCCTTTATGAATATGAACTGGACAGAGTTTCTGAGGAGAGAAGCAGCTGTCGCCCCCTGTTGGCCATCAGATTCACCGGCATCAAAACTGCAGAAACCAGATGCTAGAGTAAAGCGCTGATGCTGTTAAAGCAGAAAGTTGCCTCCTAACATACATATAAAACAGAATATTTCTAAAACTATAACAGCAGAAGCATGATGCTAAGAGAAGTCTGAGGCCGTCTCTCTCTCTCTGAGGTAAACATGCAGATGTGAGGCTCAGATGTTGATTCACAGATGTTGATTTACAGGCCCGGGGTCGAGGTCGATGCATTAGGGCCCAAACACACCAGCGCTGCAGAGGAGACGCGTCGGCCCTCGTAACACACACACTCCATCTCAGCGCTGACCTCTGGCTCCCGCGACACACACCATTCGTATTCGACATATTCAGGTCAAATATATCCACACTCGTACAGACATTCAGCTGGATATTTTCTAGGGGTGATAATGAGTCTCATTAAAAGGAAAAACACATTAAATATAGCATTGTGACAGGCTTTTATTATACACTCTTAGAGAAACGGTTCAGTGGTTCTCGACTCAACTTTAAAGAACTCTTTATGCCTGAAAGGTTCTTGAAATGGCTGGAATTTACTTTCAAGTTTCGCTTATTTCATTGAGATAAAGTATGAGCTGCTTAATTTATAAAATTTCATTAAAATGAAAAATTAATTAAAACTAAACACTAACACTTAAGGTTCCATCTCGAACCTTTTCTTCTAAGAATGTACTTTAAAATTGTTAACAATGCGGCCTCACTGATTATTAAATCATATTTAATATGTGTGTGTCAAACCGCATTCATGTGCATAAACAGGTAAAGATGTGCCAGAAACATCACGATAGAGTCCAGATCAACTAGTCTCTGAAATTATAGTAACGAGATAAAGCCTATTTACTTCCTCACTGGACTGTAATTAAGTAGCCTACATTTATCAAGTATCTGTAGTTGCTCAAGTATCAAGTAACTTTATCAGAGTATTTTTATTTTGGGAAGTTTTTTCTTTTACTTCACTACATTCCAAAGCATAAAATTGTTCTTTTTACTCCACTATATTTCATAAAACGTGACGTTCCTCGTTATTTTAGAACTGAAGAAATCATCACGTGCTCCGAGAACGAGACGCTCTTTTCGATGAACCGGAAATCGCTTCATTCTTGAATCGGACCGATCCGGTTCTCTGTTCTGATCGCAATGATACGGTCAGATCGAGTCTCCAGTTCACGATTCACTGGATTCACAAGTAAAAGACTCACAACGAGGGAACGGAAGATTCTCGGAGCGACTGATGGAGAAGTAAAGTTATACTAATGCCGAATTTTAGGATTAATTATTGGAAATGAAAATCATATTTAGGTCAGTTGTTTGTGAACTAAATCTGCTTTAAAAGTGCGAGCTGTTTAAACCAATTTATATGTTCGAATTAGGACTTGTCATGTGAACGAGGTCGAAACTAAACAACATTAAAATAACGCAAATTAATGCAGATTCAAATGATGTAAAACTATCAGTCTTATCTTATCTTATCACATTTTACCCCATGTTATAGCTATTTGTCAACACACTTACAAAATATTTTGTTTTCATACAATTTTATACAATATATGGTATATTTTGTTATTGAATTATCAGTATTATCAGTAGTAGTTATTAAGTTATGGTATTAAAATAAACGTTTCTTTGCTTGCAGATCAATACATTTTAAGTGTCTGCATAATCTTCCTTATAGTGCTGGCTATCTGACAATTCATAATAATTCATAATGATGTATTGTAACCTGTTTAAGCTCTGTGTGTCTAGTTATCATTCATAGATCTTTTACTTTTAATACTTAAGTACATTAAAAATCAAGTACTTTTGTACTTTTACTTTGAGTAAAATTAAAAATGAATACTTAATAATTTCACTCAATTCTACTCCTGTAGCCTAGTAGAAAAAAGTAAGGTTTAAAAGTAGCCTAGCGTTGCCATAATGTTTGTAGAACGATACAATGGAATGTTCTCTTAATGTTTGCATAACCAAGAAAAATGTTTTTAAAAACTGGACGTTTTGAACATCCAGAAATAACATTTTCACAACTTAATGGGAACATTACCAAAACATTCTCACAATGTCAGTCAGTTAAAACTTTCCTTATATAAAAGTTTTCAAAACCATGTGTTTTATTCTTTATCGAAAACACTCTTTTTTTTGTCATTGACCCTTTAATCAGCATTTGTTAAATATAAATCAGCATTTGTTTGTTAAAAGCTGAATGTGGAGTTAAGAAGCTTTTAGTGAGCGTAACGACGTGCGGCTCGACGCTGTTTATACGAGCTTCACGACTCTGGACATCGTCTGACGTCCCAGAAACATCTACAGATGAGGTGCACATCAAAGACCCCACACTTCACACACACACACACACACACACACACACACACACACACACACACACACACAGAGAGAGAGAGAGAGACAGAGAGAGAGAGTGAGAGACCACACATGTGTGTGACCCTTCAGCTTTTATACGATAGATCTCTTCTTCTGTATCTGTATAGTGAGGTGGAGGTCATTAGTATTGTTCCACTTGCATTAATACCTTTTAAATTTCTGAAAAAAAAAAACTCCTATAATAAATGTTCAGGAAGTGTCCCACTTTCCACATCTTCACGGGACTGGATCATCAATACGCTCGGATGGAAACAGAGCTGTACTGTTTTGAAGTGATCAGGCACTGAACATCTGTGAAGAAAACCTTTCCGTTTAAACTCTGCTTTTCCTCATTTGCTTCTGTAACCTTTTTTGATTTACACTCACATTTATTTATATTCGTTACATTTGATTAATATTCATTGGAACCTGGAGGCAAACAGGTTGTCATTTTTTCCAGCTCACATTATCTTCCAGAAAGCTTTATGACATTTAAAAGCTCCTTACAGGGTTTATATGGCTTTAATCAGTGATTGGCTTGTAAGAGCTATAAGCGAATAATTGCTTTAGTAATTACTATTCAATTTACATTTGTATTTCCTTTTCCTGTTTGAAGTTTATGTGCATTGTTAATGGAGTTTCTTTATTTCTTTTTTAAAACATTTTGTTTGTAAAATCACAGCAGGAATTCATGCAAATGCCCCTCTTGATTGAGTTTAAGTGCCCAGCGAACAGGGAACGTTGAGTCAAGGTCTTCAGGAACAAACGTTCCAACATTAACTGAACGTTCATTCAAAGTTATCTGGTCTTTAATAATGTTCTCAAAATATCAGCACAAAACATTATTTATACATTGTTTGTGGAACTTTTTTTTTTCTGAAACGTTTTAGTTGGATGTTCGTCTAACGTTTTTTAAAAAATGTTTCAGAATGTTCAGAGAACATTCAATAGTAACGTTCCCATAATGTTTGAAGAATTATAAAATTAAATGTTCCCTTAATGTTCACAAAACCAAGAAAAAACACGATATGCACGATTTATCGGCCACCATATCGGTCTCTGCCGATATTTGATCATTTTCAATGTTATCGATATCGGCCCGAAAAGAAAATTTGGCTGATATATTAAAGCCAATAGATAATGTATTATAATATATCAGCCAAATTTTCTTTTCAGGCCGATAACGATAACATTAAATATGATCAAATATCGGCAGATACCGATATATTTGGCCGATATGGTGATATAGTAAAGCTGATAAAAAATGTATTATTTGCTCCAGCTGAGACTCTTCAGAAGCGCACTGTTCAACGTGATGGTCTTCAATGGCTTGAAATATGATTGAAATCACTTCAAAAAAGGAAAATACAGTTCAGTGCAACACAAGTCAGTCATATAGCCCACATAAAATCATAATGAGGACATAATAAATGAGTTTGGGACATGGCTTTTAATGGTGAGACTTTAGTGTTTGTAATCAGGCTCTCAAAAATGATATACAAATTTGGATTCAGATTTATCAGCCAATATATCGGTTAACGGTCAAAATGTTCATATTGGTGCATCCCTAGAAAAAACATTTTATAACATTTAAAAAACTGGACATTTTGAATGTCAGAGAACATTGAGAAATAACATTTTCATAACTTGCTTAATACTAATAGCAGAACACTCTCAGAACATATTTCTGTTAGCTGGTTATGATCCTAAAAAGCAGATGTGATATAGATTTACTCTCTGTGCGAGTGAGAATATCGTTTATGATATGATTTTAACAGTGTTCCAAAAATAATCAATGCAAAACTGACACTGTATTAACAATCTAATGTTTGATCCTGCTATAGATTATATAATACTCCCCTAAAGGAGAACATTATTCTGTGTGGAAGATATTGCTCTTAAAAAGCTTTATAATTCGATCAGTCAGTATAAGTTAAACTGATGTTTTCCAGCGAGCGAGACGGGCCGGTCATGTCTTCGGTGAGCTAGCATGGCTTCGGCCCGGTCACATGACCTCCAGCACACATTATGAAAAGCTTTAGTTATCGGTGAATATGAAGGCCTCAGACACGTGTTCCTAATAGAAGCTTCCGGACCCAGACTCGTGAACGGTGTTGTGCATCTTGTGATTGCAGAGGTGGAGAATGACACAGATCTTTTACAGACGATCATTGAGAGGAATCAGCGTTAACTAGCGAACTCAAGACGCTACAATTCAGAGCAGCTGGACTCACTAATCCATTAACTACTGCGGATAACTGCAGGACATATCGAGTGAAATCGAGCATTAATCATACACAAGATCATTTTCAGCTAGACTCGCTGGTCCGTGATTGCGGCGTGATTCGATCGACTCGCGACCCTTTGTTTAATGCTCTTGATTAGCGAGCGCACATTTGTGTCTGATCATTGTTATTATAGTTAAGCCAATGAGACTGTGTGCAGTTTTACAGGCTTTACCGCGTCTGCTCTCCATTACCCATTCAATAAAGGTACAGAACTAACAGTAATAGCAGGACCACCTGAAAATGTACAGCTTAAAAAAAAACAGTTTGCTTTAACATTGTAACGATCGCTTCTGGATGAGACTGAAGACAGGCGTGTCTGAGATTATTGTTCACTTGTGTTGCAGAGACAGCAATCCATACTGGCCGTGTCCTAACAAGACTGATGAGATAAGATTCCAGCAACAAGCAGTTTGTCTGTCCACACCAATCAATCACAAACCACAGCCAATCAGAAGAGAGTGTGGGCGGAGTCTCTCTGTAAGTTCACTGCACTCACAACTAAATCAATCACAAACTACAGCCAATCAGAAGAGTGTGAGGGCGGAGTCTCTCTGTAAGTTCACTGCACTCGCAACTAAATCAATCAAAATATCACAGCCAATCAGAAGAGAGTGTGGGCGGAGTCTCTCTGTAAGTTCACTGCACTCACAACTAAATCAATCACAAACTACAGCCAATCAGAAGAGTGTGTGGGCGGAGTCTCTCTGCAAGTTCACTGCACTCGCAACTAAATCAATCAAAATATCACAGCCAATCAGAGGAGAGTGTGAGGGCGGAGTCTCTCTGTAAGTTCACTGCACTCACAACTAAATCAATCACAAACCACAGCCAATCAGAAGAGAGTGTGGGCGGAGTCTCTCTGTAAGTTCACTGCACTCACAACTAGATCAATCATAAACTACAGCCAATCAGAAGAGAGTGTGGGCGGAGTCTCTCTGTAAGTTCACTGCCAAATGGATAAAAACATAATCGATGAAATTGTTTCATTTTCATAACTTGGGAACGTTAGCAAAATGTTTTTAGATCGTATTTTTGTTAGCTGGGTTTACACTGAACAAATGTGAACACATACGTTTTGACATATTTTCTTTGTCTGTAACACTATATTGGATTCTGCTCATAATTCTAATAAACATTGCATTTATTTGTCTACTTAATACAGTTAGATGTGCAACAGTATTTAAACGGACAAACAACATTGCAAACAAATAGGATTTGACTATAAATGAACAAATGCCCTTCTAAATCGGCAGAGATCAGCTTATCTGGTCACGATTCAGCATATTTTTACAAGATCGGTTTGTGATTTCCAGAAAGAACATCCCACTCCAGACTGTCAACTTTGACTGCAATCTTTAGTTGTGTTGATCTGAATCCTGTCTTTATCCTCTAGTCTCCGTACTGAAGCTCGCTGGAGATTTATGCTGGAGAGAAGGGAGGATACGCTGAACTCAAGTATATGTGTTTGACCCCGTTCCCTCCTTGAGTGTTTCTCTCACACGCTGAACCTCCGTTTCTGTCTAATGCTGTTAGTGTGACTGTGGATTATTTACCTTGTGCATTTAGATGGACTGTATTGTAGTTTCAATTCATTATTGACTGAAAAACAAATATTGCCAGCATTTCAGTAGTAGAGTCATAAAGCAGGACATGGGTCAGTTACAGCAAACAGTCAAGGCCATGGCAGAAAGATATTTCATTAGAAAAGAAAGACTATTGCTGAGAGCTTAGGCCAAAAGAAGCCAAACTGCCTTTATTATGGAGTCCTAATGGCAGCGGGTGATGAATTCCATAATAATAAAATAAATAAATAAAGCACTACATGAATTCAACCTTTCATCTCACAATTCTGACTTATTTTTCTCGCAATTGTGAGTTTACATCTCAGAATTCTTAGTCAGTTCCAGTGCATATATGATGTTTTAATATGTTGTCTTATAATAACTACATAACAGTTCTCTTTTAAAAATGCATTGATTGCGAATGTTTTAGAGTTGAATGTTAATGTTAAGGTTGATGTTATGTGTTTTATTCCCTTGATGCTACTACCTAAAACAGGACGTCAGGAAAATCTAATGATTGTTAAAGAGGCAAATGACTGAACAGAACAGAACAGAACAGATTCATTCTGAAAGGCTCGGTTTGCTTAATTGTGTAGCCCAAAACATTTCAATAGTCCAAATCATCATTTCTTTCATAAAACAGCTCCAGTCTGAAATCTGCTCTGAATTACCAAGCAAAAAACAAACAGACAAGCAAAACCAGGAGCCAGAGAGAAACACTGGCTCCCTCCACTGTACTGTAGACCATGTTGATTACTATATTAAACACAATGTAATCCCCCTCTGTCTCAAGCTTTGAAATGGCATTAGCCAGATTAGCTTTGACTGATGAAATGCACAGGACACATCATTACAGACTCGCTCGCTCAATAAGAGAAAACATCTTTTAATAGCCCGGAAAGAAAACATACATGCAAAACCATTATATAGAAGAATCAGACAACTTGTATGCAGCACTGACTTGCACAGAAATACATATATGCACACACTATAAAGCCAGGTTCATTAGACAACTAGATTAGGAAGCAAGATGAGAAATGCAGAGAAGAAATTCATTTCTGATAACAAATAAATACTGTGAAGTTCCTCTAAAAGAGAAAATTATATGCTTTTTTGAAGTTGCATTTTTCCTCCAACAAACCGACAGCTTTAGGAGATTCTCTAATCTGCAAAACCAATGGGACTTGAACTCCACAGCTCGGTCCTAATAATACAAACTTAATCATTAGTCTCAATGAAAATCAACTATCTGTTCTTCTGTGTAACAAGAATGACTCCTACATGAAAAAGCAAAACCATAAACCAGGTATAGTTCAGAGTAAGGAGAAGAAGTGATCTGAAACATGTGATCTTAAACTGGACGGATCTCCACTAGACTCTGGACAAGACACTGTCAGAACATGGAAATGCCCTCCATTGCTGTTTCTTCTACACAAGACGAATGACGTTTAAGTTGGTCACATCTGCATTACGCCATCGCAGTGTTTGGAGAAGCTGCATCAGGGATCAGACGCCATTGTGACAGTAATCCGTGGAAGCCGAAGACAACCTGAGAACTGCAGCGTGGTCTCGGGTTTCAGATTGATTCTGCTGGATATCGCTGGGATTATAGGCGGTAGCCGCTCAGTCTAGACAACGTTTCAGTAGTGTTAGACACAGACAATGATTAGACAGGCTCACTGACTGTGGAAGACGTTTGAAGGCTGGAAAAGTGTGCATTACTGTTGTTTCATTTCTCCTTATGTTCCTGTACAGTGAAAGCGAAGTACTTTTTAAAGGAACTTGTTCATGTTTAGCAGTCAGTGTATATGAGCCATTATAAATAGGCATTAATCACCATAGACTTTCAGACTATATATACATTGCGCAGCTGCTTTTGACTCCATCCCTCAGATGACGATCTACAAGCTCATATTCTCCTAAGCTTTTAATTTCCCTCCATTGTTCCTGTGCGCTCTGAACACCCATGGCTCTGTTTCTGCATACCGTGTTCAAGATGAAGGCAGATTCCCAGTGCTTTAGCAATAGCTGAAGATCAGATAAGATGAACCTGTATATCTTACATTTAAACAACAGAAAAACCTGTTCAGCAATAGCCTCAAAATACATGAAAGAGGACCTGTTATAATTTTCTCCATGTTCATCTGTGTTTAGTGTGTAATGTTGCTGTTTGATCATGAAGAAGCTCCAGTTCTTCTCTATATCAGTGTCAGTGTTTCTGAACGCCTGAAACGCCTCCACTGTAGTCTTGAGTTTCTTCCGGGAACGAACACGTCACAATATTCCTCATTTAAATAACTCATGCGCAGAATAAAGGGGTGGGGCCTGGTTGAGTTAGTTAGTAGTATGTTGACCAATCGCTCGTCCAATCACAACACACTGCTCCAGCCGACCAATCAGAGCACAGTGTGGTTTTCAGAAGGAGGGGCTTCATAGAGACAGGAAGTAAACAGAGCGTTACTGACAGACTGTGAAGAGAGGAGCCGCAACACTGGAGAATATGAGGAGAATAATCAACATTCAAGCAGGAAAACCTGCTCTAGTAGAGCCTGAAAACAACAATAAGACTAGCAGAGCCAAAGGGCATAATATGGCTTCTTTCAGGCCTGGGTATACTTTGTTTTCCACTTTCTGTTCAAAGCCTTGCAAAGTATACTCCATTGGATTAATGTGTTTAGTGGATGCAAACTAGCTTGTGGAATCTTTCTATTTATCTGATCGAGCACAAGTGTGCACCGGCTGCAGACTGTGATGATGACGACAGTTACATCATGTGCACTATAGTTCGCACAGACAAAACAACAAGTCTTTGGTCTTCTTCCACACTTGAAGTTGGGGGACACATTTGCTCATTTCCTACTCACTTGTCTTTCTTTTCTTTGCAGTAACACATCCATTGAATATTATGCCATTACTGTTATTAATTTGGTTAAAATTTCATGCTTTTGTCCTCCAGGTCAACTGGGCAGGACATTCTGTTTTCCTTTTCCCTGGAGGATGGCACTCCGCTGGGAGTCCTTAGACTCGGGTAAACCCACTGTTCAAAAGACCAAGCCTCGATTCTAGTGCAGTTGATAAAACTACAGACTAAACACTTCTTTCAGATGTACAGTAGTTCAGTGGCTCCAGTCTTTCCTCATAGGCAAGTTTCGGATAGATGAGGGCTTAGCTAAACACTGGGGTGCCTCAAGGTTCAGTGCTTGGTCCTCTTCTCTTCTCCTTTTGCACTATCATTAAGGCATCATATGGCTTCTCATACTACACTGCTATGCAGATGACACTCAGCTCTGCGGTTTCAACCTGATGGTCCCACTGTCTCAGCTCGTATCTCTGCCTTTCAGACATCTTGGCCATCTTTAGCTCAATCATTCGTAGACAGACTTTTGTAAACCCAGCCAACTCATCAGTCGAACAGAACATGACTGTAAACTTCAGAACAGAACAGAAACCAGGACCGCGTTGTGTTGGTGGGCATTTGTTTTTCATCAACAGCCGGTTTTCAGGTTGAAAATAGCTCCTCTTCCAAGCTTTTCAAACAGTTTTGTTCTTCTTTTGCCTTGCACACTAAATTAAATGATCAAATAATGTGACTAAATTAAGTGTTCTACTAATAATTTCAGTTCTAATTATGGGTTGAGAATGTCACTATTTCCTGAGACAGACCAATATATATGTTGTTCTTTTGTTTACATCCCACGACGCTTGCTTTAGGTGTTTTTACTTAAACACCAGTCCTGAAAAACTGTTCAGCATAAACGCATGCTGCCACTTGTTATGTTGAATTCATTCTCAGCGTTATAAACAATCTTTCCTCCATGATGTCACTGCGTCATTCTATACACCATAAGATGATCTTCATTATCCTATTCCAGCGGTGTGGCCAATGATGAGCCTGATTTCCGGCACCAGTTCCAGCCCGGAGGAAGCAAAAGAAAGCATTCCTGCGAAACGCATGAGCTCAGAGGAGTCTGCTGCAAACACACACACACACACACACACACGGGTGGAGTCACACTAATGGATGAGCGCCTTGTTAGAGACAGAGCTTTTTATGTAGCAAATCCTGAAAGGTCCCCAGGCAAATGTACATACAGCCCTTTTGTTTGTCTAGCTGTGTGTGTGTGTGTGTGTGTGGGTGTGTCTGCTTGTATGTTTGACAGGACTGACGGGATAATGATAAGGGGGTCTGGTCCCATGAGTGTGTGTGAGGTTGATCTCGAGGTGTTGGGCCTCTTAATGAAGGACACCGACAGTCACACAATTACATTCAACACAATACTGTGGACTCTCCGGATTAGCCGAGGTCATCCTGATCCCGCAAATCCCTCGGCAGACGGGCGGCATCATGTGTGGCAAAGGCAAAGTGTCAAAGCTCAAAACCACAGAGAAGCAGATCTCATTATGACAGCTCATAAGAGTGATGGAATCTACTTTCACAGAATCTAGCTTTCAATCACCTGGTTTCTTTTCATCCTAAAAATAGTCCACATGACTTCAACGCCCTTGGCTCTGTGTGAGGAACAGGCCTAAATGAGATGTTTTCCATGGCAAATCTTCCCTCTGCTGCGGTTCTCAAATGTAAATCTGCGTGTTCAGACTTGCCGTGTGAAGATGCATCGCTTCCCCTGTTCTCTGAACAGTCAGTCGTGCTGTTTAACCATTTGCAGATAACCAGGAAAAGCTGACGGGCCTGGCTTTATCGGTGGATGTGACCTTTTGATCTGGCCTAGAGATTAACCCTGGACTGACAGACAGGCTCACCTCCAGACCCTCACAGCCCAATAAAAGCCCAGGACCAGCCATCGACTGCTCAAGATCCTGCGGCAGGGTAAAGGTCCACCGCATTCTGTCCGGATGAAGCGCCACAGGCGTGAAATATCACCATCACGCCACCATTCTGCAGGCGGAAATCTGTGTAATTGCGAGGCTGTTTTTTATGGCTTGCTTTTGATGCAAAATTCAGTTACAGTTGCATTCAGTGTGGGTGAATTTATACAAGTGTTTTACACACACATGAGCAAAATGCTATGATTTCTGTGATCTCCTGCAGTACAGCACAAAGGTTTGTGGAGATATAAGCCTTACAAACAAAAACCAAAAACATAGCATGAAAATTAATGGGGTCCAAAGACATGGGAAAAGGAAGACCATGACCACAACTGTGAAAATGTAAGAAAATGTCAAGCTCCTGTGAAATCAAAATGGGCAATTCTCATTTTTTATGGAATATTGCAGTGTTTATTGTAAATTATTTATGGGTGCACATCATTACTGCTTTAATAATGTTGAATCAGAATCAGTTCCTCTTGCAGCATCTTTTCTCTTCTCTGATGACGAGGGCGGGGCTATAACCTGTCACTCACATGAGATCAGCCAATAGCAAACCACGACCATCCAATCAATTCCCCACAGACACAATCAAGCTCCGCCCACATTTGTTCTTGTTCCAGAAGCGTTTCACTTGGAAATACGGCACAATAGGGAAGAGAAGACAATTGTTAGCCCTTGTGAAAATTAACCATGGTTTTACTAGGATTAAAACCAAAAAAACATGGTTCTTGTAGTTATTCCATGGTAACCACAAACTAACCATGGTTTTGCTTCAAAAAGCATAGTTTAACCATGTTTTTCTTTTTTTGTGGTTATAGAAATGGCAGTCAAAATGCCAAAAATCATGGTTTTACTACAATAAAACCATGGCTCATTTTCGTAAGGGAGTGGCCGGTAGTATGGAAAATTTAAGACATTTGGTGGTGTGTATCATCAAATTGTCCAAGTTTTGTGATGTTTGGACACTGCACTCACAATATACAGGCCAAAAAGTTATATATGCAGAATATATATATATTGGATCATATCTACCAATTAAACCACAACAAGACAAGCATGCTACACAAACATGGTTTCCAGCACATGCAAAATGGAAGATTAATTATATGCTGTTGAAAAAAGACAAATTGTGTTATGTCTAGATTCAGGCGTATACTCAGAGAAAACAGGTCCGATCGTAGCCTAAATTTAAGCAAAAGCGTCCAATTATTGCAATTTGGACATAGGTCCAACACAGCCCTATATATACTGGAGGAGGGTCAGGATCAGAGCAGAGTGTTTGTATAGAGACCATGTGTGTATGGGATCCCACAGGAGCCGAAAGCCCAAGCTCCCACCGGCTTAGTGAGAGAACCACAGGATCAAATCTGCTGGACACATTTGGACTCGGCGTAGAGAGCGAAGGTGTGAGGAGAGATGTGTGTCTCCTGGGCTTCAGCTGAACAGAACGAGCCCTAATAGGGATCTGCATTATTATTCAACCCCAGGAACCAGACAATCGGGGTCACCAGGATAAGCATATATTGGTTGATCAGTAAGGTTCTGTTCTACAACTGGTATTTTATAAACTGGGAACTTATAAACATGCACACTTTCCCGAGCGGCCAAAGTTTTGCCGAAAGGAGATCGAGAGTTATTAGGCATCCTACCTAACGTTCATGAGTACGGCCTCAGATTTAAAGCTTATACAAGTGAATATAGAAAGAAGAGCGTTCATAACACAAGAGGATTTCTCCTGTTTGTATTCGATTACTCACTAAGTCACATTTGAGCAGCTCTAAGTATATTGCGTCGACATTCTTCACGAGTACGAGTGATCAACGACCAGATTCACTACTGAGGCCGTGTGCATCCACTCCAAATGACAGATATATTACGCTCCTTTCATGTGCACTCGCATGATCTTTCAGGACTGGATATTTTCCCTCCCTGATCCCGCAGTTGTTTGTTTTAATTTCACGTAGCCCTCTTCCCCCGCCGGGCTTACTTTGTACATGCGAGGAATAAAGCATCATCTGCTGGAGCTCTGGGAAAGAGCAGTGCCTACAGATGCTTTGAGTTTACTGAGATTTCCCAGCGAGGAGTAGAGGAGAGAGCTGCCCGTATTTCCTGAGGATTAGTCCTCAGATGGTGCCCTTCGAGGAGGTCTGCGGATCCGCTGGGAAACTGACCCGGCACTGACTGCCAATGACCCCGGGATAAGAGCTCGCCGGAGAGCCAGAGCGCTGCTGGACACCACCCCGCATGAGAACTCACCAGGTATAAGGAAATAAACAAACCTTCATCACTTCCTTTGTCTGTATTATGAATGTAAGATGCTCTGAATACAACACTGGACAAAGGGCTCCCTCTGCTGGCAGCAGCCACACATTACACAATGTTCATATACAGCAGTCAACATTAGTGACCCTGTCACAAAACCAGTCACATGGGTCCATTTTTTTGAAATTGAGATTCATTCATCATCTGAAAGCTGAATAAATAAGCTTTCCATTGATGTATGGTTTGTAAGGATAGGACAATATTTGGCAACTATTTGTAAATCTGGAATCGAAACATTGAGAAAATCTCCTTTAAAGTTGTGCATTTGTGTTCACGATTGTACAGCATTCACTCACAAAAATACACGTTTTATACATTTACGGTAGGAAATTTACAAAATATCTCTATTGAACATGATCTTTACTTAATATCCTAATGAGTTTTGGCATAAAAGAAAAATCGATAATTTTGACCCATACACTGTATTGTTGGCTATTGCCACAGATATACCCGTGCGACTCGTGACTGGGTTTCTGATGCAGGGTCACATCTGAAGTGGATCAAAAAAGTTCATCATAGTTGTCCTAAGACAAGAACGGATATTGTTCAAAATACATGTATAACTTTGATGAAAGGTTTTGATCCACTTCAAATGTTGACTAGTGTAATTCAGTTATTCAGTTTTTATATATTAATTCAGTTCATATATAGATCATTTTTCAATTATTTCATATACACTTTATGCATATTAACATTTGTGATACACATGATACAACGAGAGGCAAAATGAAGCTGCAAGTCAGTGCAACAAACCCTCTGTTAAAAATTAAGAGTAAATCAAAGACTTCCAAACACCTGGAATGCAACAACTGTATGTTTATGATAAAGTACCAAAACATATTTTATCACCACCACCCAAATGAATTATCCCTCTATAGAAATTTTAATCACCAGAAACTTCTACTTCAATTGGCGTCTAGTTTGGCCATTTCCTGCACGTAGATGCCGATGCTCTCGCTGTCGAACAGCACGAAGAACACGGTCTTGATGGAGGAGGACATGGTGGAGACGAAGTAGCTGGAGATGGCCTTCAGGATGAGCTGAGCCGCCGTCTGCTTCGGGAACCCGTTCCTACACACAAACACACCAATGACGGAACGCCATTCAGGAAACGACATGCAGCATTTAGCAATTAGTAATGAATGCCATCTCAAATGGATCAGAAAACCAATCAGTCCCTTAGAGAACTGAAAATGATCTGTATCTTTTCTCTGAACAAATATCTCTCTGTAAAACATTTTGAAATATCTATTATTACTGTTGTTATAAAAGATACAAGATATATTTATATTTATCATATGCAAGTCTCCCTTACACAGAAGTATACTGTATAAATATAAACAGTGAAAAAAGTGTAAATGTGCACTGTGCAACAATCAAGTTATTTCAGGTTTGCATAGTGGGCTCACTTTCTTACACAATTACAGTCTTAAAGACACAATAAGATCTTTTATATTGTGACATACATCCGAGAAAAGGTGATTATGACACACAGGTTTGGTTCAGTAGCGGATCAGGGATGGAGGCGGATCTGAACGTGAGCTTGGATTGGACTGAAGGAAAGGGGCGGAGCTTAAGCACACTGTGTGATTGGAGAACACCAGCATACATAATCAGTGTCATCAGAAGATCCAGTTATGACATTCTGATTAAACAATACCAGATCAAATTAAGAAAAACACGCATGGATTGGATTTCAGGCTGACCCGTTTAATCCCAAATTTTTCCCAGACATGAAAATATCCAAATGAGGTGTCATTAGTTGCCCCTTGAAATAATCAATAATTATTTTTTGAAATTTTTTATGGAAAAGTGTGGTTAAAAATCTTATATATAGCCTATATCCCCCCAGTTATTTAACACATTTGTGGAGCACATAAATGTGTCATTTTAGGGTTACTATTAAACATAAAAAACCTTTATACAACACTTAGGAATAGGAATACTGAGATAAAAGACAAAAAATTATATTTTCCCACCGGTCACTATTGTTGCCATCAACATCTTTACTCAATCTATGACCACACTCAACAAAACTGAATAATTGTGAATTCATATATTAATACTAGACTCCTTAAAGATAATGTGTACCGTCTTTATGTTAACATACTTTACTAACCTTTTGTGTTGCAGCGTCATCTACTGAATTAAACTGCTCTGGTCATGTGACCATGTGAAACAACACAAATTTAATTGAGACCCTTTATTCTCTCCATATTTGCTGGAAATGCACTAAAAGAGCAGTCAATACAATTTTTAGAGCTTAATAAATGAACTCTATTGTGACCGGTGGCATTGAATGTGTTAATTGAAGATTGGTGCAGATTTCAGTGTGTGTTCAGGGCTGAAGCTGTACCTGCCGCTGCCGATAGAAGGGAAGGCCACAGACTTGAGCTTCTTCTCATCAGCGAGAGCCAGGCAGTTCTTCACAGTCTTATCCAGCATCTCCTCACACTTATCCGAGCCCCAGCCGGGACTGTTACAGTGGATGACAAACTTTGCAGGAAGACCGAATCCCGAGGTCACGGCCGCTGAGGAGAGCCAAGATTCACAGATCATACACTGCAATCTATACACAGTTACATCGTTTGAGTGCTCTGAATAAAAGAGGGAATTCATCAAAACGTAGCTCTTCATAGCTATAACAACTCAGATTTACTCAACCAGAAATTCATCAAACGTATCCTTCCTTCCAGATGATTTCTGATGGTGGAAACTGAGCATGAATGTGTTTATAACTTCAGAAAGTTCATGGTTCAGTGTAAGTTATGGTTCATCAGCATCTGTGGCATATATGGATGACCTTGTAATTTATCCATTAACCTATTTATTTGTTTTGTTTTGGGAATATCCTCTACAAGTGAGCCTGTTTGTCAGATTGTTTTCTCTGAATGTGTTGTTCAGTGTAAACTGCAGTACCTCCTGCCACCTCCAGAGGGCCGTTCTTCTTGCGCAGCTCCAGAACCGCCTCTCCAAACTCCTTTCCCCCGATCTTCTCCAGAGCATTCCCTGCGGGAGACACGCCACTGTGAGTCTCTGACCGGCACTCGTTTAAATCGAAGGTGTGAGTCTCTGACCGGCACTCGTTTAAAGCGACGGTGTGGGTCTCTGACCGGCACTCGTTTAAATCGAAGGTGTGAGTCTCTGACCAGCACTCGTTTAAAGCGACGGTGTGAGTCTCTGACCGGCACTCGTTTAAATCGAAGGTGTGAGTCTCTGACCGGCACTCGTTTAAAGCGACGGTGTGGGTCTCTGACCGGCACTCGTTTAAAGAGACGGTGTGGGTCTCTGACCGGCACTCGTTTAAAGAGACGGTGTGGGTCTCTGACCGGCACTCGTTTAAAGAGACGGTGTGGGTCTCTGACCGGCACTCGTTTAAAGAGACGGTGTGGGTCTCTGACCGGCACTCGTTTAAAGAGACGGTGTGAGTCTCTGACCGGCACTCGTTTAAAGCGACAGCGTGGGTCTCCGACCGGCACTCGATTAAAGCGACGGTGTGAGTCTCTGACCGGCACTCGTTTAAAGCGACGGTGTGAGTCTCTGACCGGCACTCGTTTAAAGCGACAGCGTGGGTCTCCGACCGGCACTCGATTAAAGCGACGGTGTGAGTCTCTGACCGGCACTCGTTTAAAGAGACGGTGTGGGTCTCTGACCGGCACTCGTTTAAAGAGACGGTGTGGGTCTCTGACCGGCACTCGTTTAAAGAGACGGTGTGAGTCTCTGACCGGCACTCGTTTAAAGCGACGGCGTGGGTCTCCGACCGGCACTCATTTAAAGAGACGGTGTGAGTCTCTGACCGGCACTCGTTTAAAGCGACGGTGTGAGTCTCTGACCGGCACTCGTTTAAAGCGACGGTGTGAGTCTCTGACCGGCACTCGTTTAAAGAGACGGTGTGGGTCTCTGACCGGCACTCGTTTAAAGAGACGGTGTGAGTCTCTGACCGGCACTCGTTTAAAGCGACGGTGTGAGTCTCTGACCGGCACTCGTTTAAAGCGACGGTGTGGGTCTCTGACCGGCACTCGTTAAAAGAGACGGCGTGAGTCTCTGACCGGCACTCGTTTAAAGAGACGGTGTGGGTCTCTGACCGGCACTCGTTTAAAGAGACGGTGTGGGTCTCTGACCGGCACTCGTTTAAAGCGACGGTGTGAGTCTCTGACCAGCACTCGTTTAAAGAGACGGTGTGAGTCTCTGACCGGCACTCGTTTAAAGCGACGGCGTGGGTCTCCGACCGGCACTCGTTTAAAGAGACGGTGTGAGTCTCTGACCGGCACTCGTTTAAAGAGACGGTGTGAGTCTCCGACCGGCACTCGTTTAAAGAGACGGTGTGGGTCTCTGACCGGCACTCGTTTAAAGAGACGGTGTGGGTCTCTGACCGGCACTCGTTTAAAGCGACGGTGTGAGTCTCTGACCGGCACTCGTTTAAAGAGACGGTGTGGGTCTCTGACCGGCACTAGTTTAAAGCGACGGTGTGAGTCTCTGACCAGCACTCGTTTAAAGAGACGGCACTCGTTTAAAGAGAGGCCGTGAGTCTCTGACCGGCACTCGTTTAAAGCGACGGTGTGAGTCTCCGACCAGCACTCGTTTAAAGAGACGGCGTGGGTCTCCGACCGGCACTCGTATAAAGAGACGTTGTGAGTCTCAGACCGGCACTCTCTGACCGGCACTCGTTTAAAAAGACGGCGTGAGTCTCTGACCGGCACTCGTTTAAAGAGACGGTGTGGGTCTCTGACCGGCACTCGTTTAAAGAGACGGTGTGGGTCTCCGATCGGCACTCGATTAAAGAGACGGCGTGAGTCTCTGACCGGCACTCGTTTAAAACGACGGTGTAAGTCTCCGACCGGCACTCTCTGACCGGCACTCGTTTAAAGAGACGGTGTGAGTCTCCGACCGGCACTCGTTTAAAGAGACGGTGTGAGTCTCTGACCGGCACTAGTTTAAAGAGACGGCGTGGGTCTCCGACCGGCACTCGTTTAAAGAGACGACGTGAGTCTCTGACCGGCACTCGTTTAAAGTGACGGTGTAAGTCTCCGACCAGCACTCGATTAAAGCGACGGTGTGAGTCTCCGACCAGCACTCGTTTAAAGAGACGGCGTGAGTCTCCGACCGGCACTCGTTTAAAGAGACGGTGTAAGTCTCCGACCGGCACTCGATTAAAGCGACGGTGTGAGTCTCCGACCGGCACTCGTTTAAAGAGACGTTGTGAGTCTCTGACCGGCACTCGTATAAAGAGACGTTGTGAGTCTCTGACCGGCACTCGTTTAAAGCGACGGTGTAAGTCTCCGACCTGCACTCGGTTAAAGAGACGGCGTGAGTCTCTGACCGGCACTCGTTTAAAGAGACGGTGTGGGTCTCTGACCGGCACTCGTTTAAAGAGACGGTGTGGGTCTCCGATCGGCACTCGTTTAAAGAGACGGCGTGAGTCTCTGACCGGCACTCTCTGACCGGCACTCGTTTAAAGAGACGGTTTGAGTCTCCGACCGGCACTCGTTTAAAGAGACGGTGTGAGTCTCCGACCGGCACTCGTATAAAGAGACGGTGTGAGTCTCTGACCGGCACTCGTTTAAAGAGACGGTGTGATTCTCCGACCGGCACTCGTATAAAGAGACGGTGTAAGTCTCCGACCGGCACTCTCTGACCGGCACTCGTTTAAAGAGACGGTGTGAGTCTCCGACCGGCACTCGTTTAAAGAGACGGTGTGAGTCTCTGACCGGCACTCGTTTAAAGAGACGGCGTGGGTCTCCGACCGGCACTCGTTTAAAGAGACGGCGTGAGTCTCTGACCGGCACTCGTTTAAAGAGACGGTGTAAGTCTCCGACCGGCACTTGATTAAAGCGACGGTGTGAGTCTCCGACCAGCACTCGTTTAAAGAGACGGCGTGGGTCTCCGACCAGCACTCGTTTAAAGAGACGGCGTGAGTCTCCGACCGGCACTCGTTTAAAGAGACGGTGTAAGTCTCCGACCGGCACTCGATTAAAGCGACGGTGTGAGTCTCCGACCGGCACTCGTTTAAAGAGATGTTGTGAGTCTCTGACCGGCACTCGTTTAAAGCGACGGTGTAAGTCTCCGACCGGCACTCTCTGACCGGCACTCGTTTAAAGAGACGGTGTGAGTCTCCGACCGGCACTCGTTTAAAGAGACGGTGTGAGTCTCTGACCGGCACTCGTTTAAAGAGAGGCCGTGAGTCTCTGACGGCACTCGTTTAAAGCGACGGTGTGAGTCTCCGACCAGCACTCGTTTAAAGAGACGGCGTGGGTCTCCGACCGGCACTCGTTTAAAGAGAGGCCGTGAGTCTCTGACCGGCACTCGTTTAAAGAGACGGTGCGGGTCTCTGACCGGCACTCGTTTAAAGAGACGGTGTAGGTCTCCGATCGGCACTCGATTAAAGAGACGGCGTTAGTCTCTGACCGGCACTCGTTTAAAGAGACGGCGTGAGTCTCTGACCGGCACTCTCTGACCGGCACTCGTTTAAAGAGACGGTTTGAGTCTCCGACCGGCACTCGTTTAAAGAGACGGTGTGAGTCTCTGACCGGCACTCGTTTAAAGAGACGGCGTGGGTCTCCGACCGGCACTCGTATAAAGAGACGGTGTGAGTCTCTGACCGGCACTCGTTTAAAGAGACGGTGTGAGTCTCCGACCGGCACTCGTTTAAAGAGACGGTGTGAGTCTCTGACCGGCACTCGTTTAAAGAGACGGCGTGGGTCTCCGACCGGCACTCGTTTAAAGGACGGCGTGAGTCTCTGACCGGCACTCGTTTAAAGAGACGGTGTAAGTCTCCGACCGGCACTCGATTAAAGCGACGGTGTGAGTCTCCGACCGGCACTCGTTTAAAGAGACGGCGTGAGTCTCCGACCGGCACTCGTTTAAAGAGACGGTGTGAGTCTCTGACCGGCACTCGTTTAAAGCGACGGTGTGAGTCTCTGACCGGCACTCGTTTAAAGAGACGGCGTGAGTCTCCGACCGGCACTCGTTTAAAGAGACGGTGTGGAGTTTAAAGAGACGGTGTGAGTCTCTGACCGGCACTCGTTTAAAGCGACGGTGTAAGTCTCCGACCGGCACTCTCTGACCGGCACTCGTTTAAAGAGACGGTGTGAGTCTCCGACTGGCACTCGTTTAAAGAGACGGCGTGAGTCTCTGACCGGCACTCGTTTAAAGAGACGGCGTGAGTCTCCGACCGGCACTCGTTTAAAGAGTTGGGGCGTGGGTCTCCAACCGGCACTCGTTTAAAGAGATGGTGTGAGTCTCCGACCGGCACTCGTATAAAGAGACGGTGTGAGTCTCTGACCCGCACTCGTTTAAAGAGACGGTGTAAGTCTCCGACCGGCACTCTCTGACCGGCACTCGTTTAAAGAGGCGGTGTGAGTGTCCGACCGGCACTCGTTTAAAGAGACGGTGTGAGTCTCTGACCGGCACTCGTTTAAAGAGACGGCGTGGGTCTCCGACCGGCACTCGTTTAAAGAGACGGCGTGAGTCTCTGACCGGCACTCGTTTAAAGAGACGGTGTGAGTCTCCGACCGGCACTCGTATAAAGAGACGTTGTGAGTCTCTGACCGGCACTCGTTTAAAGCGACGGTGTAAGTCTCCGACCGGCACTCTCTGACCGGCACTCGTTTAAAGAGACGGCGTGAGTCTCCGACCGGCACTCGTTTAAAGAGTTGGGGCGTGGGTCTCCGACCGGCACTCGTTTAAAGAGATGGCGTGAGTCTCTGACCGGCACTCGTTTAAAGAGATGGCGTGAGTCTCCGACCGGCACTCGTTTAAAGAGACGGCGTGGGTCTCCGACCGGCACTCGTTTAAAGCGACGGTGTGAGTTTCTGACCGGCACTCGTTTAAAGAGACGGTGTGAGTCTCTGACCGGCACTCGTTTAAAGCGACGGTGTGAGTCTCCGACCGGCACTCGTTTAAAGAGACGGCATGAGTCTCTGACCGGCACTCGTTTAAAGAGACGGTGTGAGTCTCTGACCGGCACTAGTTTAAAGAGACGGCGTGAGTCTCCGACCAGCACTCGATTAAAGCGACGGTGTGAGTCTCCGACCAGCACTCGTTTAAAGAGACGGCGTGAGTCTCCGACCGGCACTCGTTTAAAGAGACGGTGTAAGTCTCCGACCGGCACTCGATTAAAGCGACGGTGTGAGTCTCCGACCGGCACTCGTTTAAAGAGACGTTGTGAGTCTCTGACCGGCACTCGTATAAAGAGACGTTGTGAGTCTCTGACCGGCACTCGTTTAAAGCGACGGTGTAAGTCTCCGACCGGCACTCGTTTAAAGAGACGGTGTGAGTCTCCGACCGGCACTCGTTTAAAGAGACGGTGTGAGTCTCTGACCGGCACTCGTTTAAAGAGAGGCCGTGAGTCTCTGACCGGCACTCGTTTAAAGCGACGGTGTGAGTCTCCGACCAGCACTCGTTTAAAGAGACGGCGTGGGTCTCCGACCGGCACTCGTTTAAAGAGAGGCCGTGAGTCTCTGACCGGCACTCGTTTAAAGAGACGGTGTAAGTCTCCGACCGGCATTCGATTAAAGCGACGGTGTGAGTCTCCGACCTGCACTCGGTTAAAGAGACGGCGTGAGTCTCTGACCGGCACTCGTTTAAAGAGACGGTGTGGGTCTCTGACCGGCACTCGTTTAAAGAGACGGTGTGGGTCTCCGATCGGCACTCGTTTAAAGAGACGGCGTGAGTCTCTGACCGGCACTCTCTGACCGGCACTCGTTTAAAGAGACGGTTTGAGTCTCCGACCGGCACTCGTTTAAAGAGACGGTGTGAGTCTCCGACCGGCACTCGTATAAAGAGACGGTGTGAGTCTCTGACCGGCACTCGTTTAAAGAGACGGTGTGATTCTCCGACCGGCACTCGTATAAAGAGACGGTGTAAGTCTCCGACCGGCACTCTCTGAGCGGCACTCGTTTAAAGAGACGGTGTGAGTCTCCGACCGGCACTCGTTTAAAGAGACGGTGTGAGTCTCTGACCGGCACTCGTTTAAAGAGACGGCGTGGGTCTCCGACCGGCACTCGTTTAAAGAGACGGCGTGAGTCTCTGACCGGCACTCGTTTAAAGAGACGGTGTAAGTCTCCGACCGGCACTTGATTAAAGCGACGGTGTGAGTCTCCGACCAGCACTCGTTTAAAGAGACGGCGTGGGTCTCCGACCGGCACTCGTTTAAAGAGACGGCGTGAGTCTCCGACCGGCACTCGTTTAAAGAGACGGTGTAAGTCTCCGACCGGCACTCGATTAAAGCGACGGTGTGAGTCTCCGACCGGCACTCGTTTAAAGAGACGTTGTGAGTCTCTGACCGGCACTCGTTTAAAGCGACGGTGTAAGTCTCCGACCGGCACTCTCTGACCGGCACTCGTTTAAAGAGACGGTGTGAGTCTCCGACCGGCACTCGTTTAAAGAGACGGTGTGAGTCTCTGACCGGCACTCGTTTAAAGAGAGGCCGTGAGTCTCTGACGGCACTCGTTTAAAGCGACGGTGTGAGTCTCCGACCAGCACTCGTTTAAAGAGACGGTGTGGGTCTCTGACCGGCACTCGTTTAAAGAGACGGTGTGGGTCTCCGATCGGCACTCGATTAAAGAGACGGCGTTAGTCTCTGACCGGCACTCGTTTAAAGAGACGGCGTGAGTCTCTGACCGGCACTCTCTGACCGGCACTCGTTTAAAGAGACGGTTTGAGTCTCCGACCGGCACTCGTTTAAAGAGACGGTGTGAGTCTCTGACCGGCACTCGTTTAAAGAGACGGCGTGGGTCTCTGACCGGCACTCGTATAAAGAGACGGTGTGAGTCTCTGACCGGCACTCGTTTAAAGAGACGGTGTGAGTCTCCGACCGGCACTCGTTTAAAGAGACGGCGTGGGTCTCCGACCGAGACGGTGTAAGTCTCCGACCGGCACTCGATTAAAGCGACGGTGTGAGTCTCCGACCGGCACTCGTTTAAAGAGACGGTGTGAGTCTCTGACCGGCACTCGTTTAAAGAGACGGCGTGGGTCTCCGACCGGCACTCGTCTAAAGGACGGCGTGAGTCTCTGACCGGCACTCGTTTAAAGAGACGGTGTAAGTCTCCGACCGGCACTCGATTAAAGCGACGGTGTGAGTCTCCGACCGGCACTCGTTTAAAGAGACGGCGTGAGTCTCCGACCGGCACTCGTTTAAAGAGACGGTGTGAGTCTCTGACCGGCACTCGTTTAAAGCGACGGTGTGAGTCTCTGACCGGCACTCGTTTAAAGAGACGGCGTGAGTCTCCGACCGGCACTCGTTTAAAGAGACGGCGTGGAGTTTAAAGAGACGGTGTGAGTCTCTGACCGGCACTCGTTTAAAGCGACGGTGTAAGTCTCCGACCGGCACTCTCTGACCGGCACTCGTTTAAAGAGACGGTGTGAGTCTCCGACTGGCACTCGTTTAAAGAGACGGCGTGAGTCTCTGACCGGCACTCGTTTAAAGAGACGGCGTGAGTCTCCGACCGGCACTCGTTTAAAGAGTTGGGGCGTGGGTCTCCAACCGGCACTCGTTTAAAGAGATGGTGTGAGTCTCCGACCGGCACTCGTATAAAGAGACGGTGTGAGTCTCTGACCCGCACTCGTTTAAAGAGACGGTGTAAGTCTCCGACCGGCACTCTCTGACCGGCACTCGTTTAAAGAGGCGGTGTGAGTGTCCGACCGGCACTCGTTTAAAGAGACGGTGTGAGTCTCTGACCGGCACTCGTTTAAAGAGACGGCGTGGGTCTCCGACCGGCACTCGTTTAAAGAGACGGCGTGAGTCTCTGACCGGCACTCGTTTAAAGAGACGGTGTGAGTCTCCGACCGGCACTCGTATAAAGAGACGTTGTGAGTCTCTGACCGGCACTCGTTTAAAGCGACGGTGTAAGTCTCCGACCGGCACTCTCTGACCGGCACTCGTTTAAAGAGACGGTGTGAATCTCCGACCGGCACTCTCTGACCGGCACTCGTTTAAAGAGACGGTGTGAGTTTCTGACCGGCACTCGTTTAAAGAGACGGTGTGAGTCTCTGACCGGCACTCGTTTAAAGAGACGGTGTGAGTCTCCGACCAGCACTCGTTTAAAGCGACGGTGTGAGTTTCTGACCAGCACTCGTTTAAAGCGACGGTGTGAGTTTCTGACCAGCACTCGTTTAAGAGACGGTGTGAATCTCCGACCGGCACTCTCTGACCGGCACTCGTTTAAAGAGACGGTGTGAGTTTCTGACCGGCACTCGTTTAAAGAGACGGTGTGAGTCTCCGACCAGCACTCGTTTAAAGAGAAAGCGACGGTGTGAGTTTCTGACCGGCACTCGTTTAAAGAGACGGTGTGAGTCTCTGACCGGCACTCGTTTAAAGAGACGGTGTGAGTCTCCGACCAGCACTCGTTTAAAGCGACGGTGTGAGTCTCCGACCGGCACTCGTTTAAAGAGACGGCGTGGGTCTCCGACCGGCACTCGTTTAAAGAGACGGTGTGGGTCTCTGACCGGCACTCGTTTAAAGAGACGGCGTGAGTCTCTGACCGGCACTAGTTTAAAGAGACGGCGTGAGTCTCTGACCGGCACTCGTTTAAAGAGACGGCGTGAGTCTCCGACCGGCACTCGTTTAAAGAGTTGGGGCGTGGGTCTCCGACCGGCACTCGTTTAAAGAGATGGCGTGAGTCTCTGACCGGCACTCGTTTAAAGAGATGTCGTGAGTCTCCGACCGGCACTCGTTTAAAGAGACGGCGTGGGTCTCCGACCGGCACTCGTTTAAAGCGACGGTGTGAGTTTCTGACCGGCACTCGTTTAAAGAGACGGTGTGAGTCTCTGACCGGCACTCGTTTAAAGCGACGGTGTGAGTCTCCGACCGGCACTCGTTTAAAGAGACGGCATGAGTCTCTGACCGGCACTCATTTAAAGAGACGGCGTGAGTCTCCGACCGGCACTCGTTTAAAGAGACGGCGTGGGTCTCTGACCGGCACTCGTTTAAAGAGACGGTGTGGGTCTCTGACCGGCACTCGTTTAAAGAGACGCCGTGAGTCTCCGACCGGCACTCGTTTAAAGACACGGTGTGGGTCTCCGACCGGCACTCGTTTAAAGAGACCGTGTGAGTCTCCGACCGGCACTCGTTTAAAGAGACGGCATGAGTCTCTGACCGGCACTCGTTTAAAGAGACGGCGTGAGTCTCCGACCGGCACTCGTTTAAAGAGTTGGGGCGTGGGTCTCCGACCGGCACTCGTTTAAAGAGACGGTGTGAGTCTCCGACCGGCACTCGTTTAAAGAGACGGTGTGAGTTTCTGACCGGCACTCATTTAAAGAGACGGTGTGAGTCTCTGACCGGCACTCATTTAAAGAGACGGTGTGAGTCTCTGACTGGCAATCGTTTAAAGAGACGGTGTGAGTCTCTGACTGGCAATCGTTTAAAGAGACGGCGTGAGTCTCCGACCGGCACTCGTTTAAAGACACGGCGTGGGTCTCCGACCGGCACTCGTTTAAAGAGACGGTGTGGGTCTCTGACCGGCACTCGTTTAAAGAGACGGCGTGAGTCTCCGACTGGCAATCGTTTAAAGAGACGGTGTGAGTCTCCGACCAGCAATCGTTTAAAGAGACGGTGTGAGTCTCCGACCAGCAATCGTTTAAAGAGACGGTGTGAGTCTCCGACCAGCAATCGTTTAAAGAGACGGCGTGAGTCTCCGACCGGCACTCGTTTAAAGACACGGCGTGGGTCTCCGACCGGCACTCGTTTAAAGAGACGGTGTGGGTCTCTGACCGGCACTCATTTAAAGAGACGGTGTGAGTCTCTGACTGGCAATCGTTTAAAGAGACGGTGTGAGTCTCCGACCAGCAATCGTTTAAAGAGACGGTGTGAGTCTCTGACTGGCAATCGTTTAAAGAGACGGTGTGAGTCTCCGACCGGCACTCGTTTAAAGACACGGCGTGGGTCTCCGACCGGCACTCGTTTAAAGAGACGGTGTGGGTCTCTGACCGGCACTCGTTTAAAGAGACGGCGTGAGTCTCTGACCGGCACTCGTTTAAAGAGACGGTGTGAGTCTCTGACCGGCACTCGTTTAAAGAGACGGCGTGAGTCTCCGACCGGCACTCGTTTAAAGAGACGGTGTGGGTCTCCGACCGGCACTCGTTTAAAGAGACCGTGTGAGTTTCTGACCGGCACTCGTTTAAAGAGACGGTGTGGGTCTCCGACCGCCACTCGTTTAAAGAGACGGTGTGAGTCTCTGACCGGCACTCGTTTAAAGAGACGGTGTGAGTTTCTGACCGGCACTCGTTTAAAGAGACGGTGTGGGTCTCTGACTGGCAATCGTTTAAAGAGACGGCGTGGGTCTCCGACCGGCACTCATTTAAAGAGACGGTGTGAGTCTCTGACCGGCACTCGTTTAAAGAGACGGTGTGAGTTTCTGACCGGCACTCGTTTAAAGAGACGGTGTGGGTCTCTGACTGGCAATCGTTTAAAGCGACGGCGTGAGTCTCCGACCGGCACTCGTTTAAAGACACGGCGTGAGTCTCCGACCGGCACTCGTTTAAAGACACGGCGTGGGTCTCCGACCGGCACTCGTTTAAAGAGACGGTGTGGGTCTCCGACCGCCACTCGTTTAAAGAGACGGTGTGGGTCTCCGACCGGCACTCGTTTAAAGAGACCGTGTGAGTTTCTGACCGGCACTCGTTTAAAGAGACGGTGTGGGTCTCCGACCGCCACTCGTTTAAAGAGACGGTGTGAGTCTCTGACCGGCACTCGTTTAAAGAGACGGTGTGAGTTTCTGACCGGCACTCGTTTAAAGAGACGGTGTGGGTCTCTGACTGGCAATCGTTTAAAGAGACGGCGTGGGTCTCCGACCGGCACTCATTTAAAGAGACGGTGTGAGTCTCTGACCGGCACTCGTTTAAAGAGACGGTGTGAGTTTCTGACCGGCACTCGTTTAAAGAGACGGTGTGGGTCTCTGACTGGCAATCGTTTAAAGCGACGGCGTGAGTCTCCGACCGGCACTCGTTTAAAGACACGGCGTGAGTCTCCGACCGGCACTCGTTTAAAGACACGGCGTGGGTCTCCGACCGGCACTCGTTTAAAGAGACGGTGTGGGTCTCCGACCGCCACTCGTTTAAAGAGACGGTGTGAGTCTCTGACCGGCACTCGTTTAAAGAGACGGTGTGAGTTTCTGACCGGCACTCGTTTAAAGAGACGGTGTGGGTCTCTGACTGGCAATCGTTTAAAGCGACGGCGTGAGTCTCCGACCGGCACTCGTTTAAAGACACGGCGTGAGTCTCCGACCGGCACTCGTTTAAAGACACGGCGTGGGTCTCCGACCGGCACTCGTTTAAAGAGACGGTGTGGGTCTCCGACCGGCACTCGTTTAAAGAGACGGTGTGAGTCTCTGACCGGCACTCGTTTAAAGAGACGGTGTGAGTTTCTGACCGGCACTCGTTTAAAGAGACGGTGTGAGTCTCTGACCGGCACTTGTTTAAAGAGACGGCGTGAGTCTCCGACCGGCACTCGTTTAAAGAGACGGTGTGGGTCTCCGACCGGCACTCGTTTAAAGAGACCGTGTGAGTTTCTGACCGGCACTCGTTTAAAGAGACGGTGTGAGTTTCTGACCGGCACTCGTTTAAAGAGACGGTGTGGGTCTCTGACCGGCACTCGTTTAAAGAGACGGCGTGAGTCTCCGACCGGCACTCGTTTAAAGAGACGGCGTGAGTCTCCGACCGGCACTCGTTTAAAGAGACGGCGTGAGTCTCTGACCGGCACTCGTTTAAAGAGACGGCGTGAGTCTCTGACCGGCACTCGTTTAAAGAGACGGCGTGAGTCTCCGACCGGCACTCGTTTAAAGAGACGGCGTGAGTCTCTGACCGGCACTCGTTTAAAGAGACGGCGTGAGTCTCCGACCGGCACTCGTTTAAAGAGACGGTGTGAGTCTCCGACCGGCACTCGTTTAAAGAGTTGGGGCGTGGGTCTCCGACCGGCACTCGTTTAAAGAGACGGCGTGAGTCTCTGACCGGCACTCGTTTAAAGAGACGGCGTGAGTCTCCGACTGGCACTCGTTTAAAGAGTTGGGGCGTGGGTCTCTGACCGGCACTCGTTTAAAGAGACGGTGTGAGTCTCCGACCGGCACTCGTTTAAAGAGACGGTGTGAGTTTCTGACCGGCACTCGTTAAAGAGACGGTTGTGAATGTTTTCAAAACCGATGATATTTGCCAGACCTGCTGTGACATGCCTCGAGGAGCTTTATTTGAGTTTATGCGAGTGTATTTCATCATATGGGTTTGGAAGGAGATGCGGGTGAGTAAATGATGACAGAACGGTGAACATGCTGCTTCTTCTGATTCCTTACCCAGCAAACGTTCTCTCAACGTTATGAACAACCATTCTTCCAGTAACATTAATAGAACATTCGTTCAGAGCCATCTGGTGTCTAATAATGTTCTCAAAACATCAGCACAAAAATATATATATTTTTTAAACATTTTAGTTGGACTAAAAAAAAAATATATATATATATATATTTTTAAAAACGGGATGTTTTTTATGTTCAGAAAACATTCAGAAATACGTTTTCAATAAAACATGACTATTAATATTAAAAAGTTGGGTTACAAATGAAACTGGATTGAGTTTGTTTGGGCACAGGAATCAGTGAAGACATGGGAAAACAAGTATATGAAAAAAGAGAATTCAAAGTTTAGACACAAAAAGCAAGTTGACAGAACTCACAATATTAACATGAAATAATTGCCACAGCAATCCAAATAGAAAGTAAAGCATTACCCAAATGTACTCAACCACAGCCATGAAACTCCAGCACTAGATCCATTAACTCAGGCCAGATCCAAGCATGAACACAGTGTGCCGTTTTAGACACCTTCTGCATTCATTGTCACTCAGCAAATATTGTTCTAAGAAAGTGCTTTTGTTATTAGTATGTGTGTGCGGTCAGTGTCAGAGCTGTGGTTTCGACTGTGGATCTGCTACGGGAGACAACGGCTCCTTTACCTACTTCACCACCCATGTAGAAGGTGGAGTTGGTCGGGTGAACAACGGCTTCACTTTCGATGGTGGCAATGTCAGCTTGCACAACTTGCAGCTAAAACAACAGGCAAACAAATATAGTGAGAGACAAATGCTGTGGACAATGTGGTGAAACCATGACGAGGAGACAAAAACTGCTCGGAATATAGAAGAGAAAAGTAAAGAGGGAGACACTGCCATCTACTGAGAAGCTGGATGGAGGCGAGCACCACACACACACACACACACACACACACACACACACACACACACACACAGGACTGATGGAAAGGCTGACCGAATCCTGACACATCTGACATGTGGCTCGATCTACAGCGTTTGAATGAACATGAGCCTCCATGGCAGCTTGACTAACAGCTCACCTAAGTCATCTTTAAGGTCAGAGGTCAGCATTGGTCGGGTTGAAGGCAGCCAGGTTAGTAATCTGACAGTGAATGAGATTGAGCTGGAGAGAGATCATGCAGCAGGGTTGAAGAGTAAAGCAGAAGTTAACAACAGCCGGCCGTACTCTACACACTGAGCTCAGGAAAACTAAACCTCAGTGCAGATCGCAGGAGAGAGGCATGGAAGAAAACTGGAAGGATGAGGACACTGTTTTCTCCAGAGCCGCTTTTAGCTGATTCGACTGTTTCATAATTGACAAATTTTGCTTAATTGATGAATTGATCTGAATAATAACTCTATTATCTTCAGTAGAGCAGCTGTACAGCTGAATTGAACTTGTTTCAAACTTGATGAAATTTTACACTTTTATTGAACTGAACTGAATTATGACTACAGTTTTTTAGAACTGCTTTCTAGAAGAATTTGTCTCGTTTTTGATGAATTTTGCATAATTGATTCTGTTATTTTCCTGTTTATCGTCTTGCAGGAAGGTTTCTTCAATCATCTCGGAGACGTTCCCGCAGTTCTTCTGGATTTAGTCTGTCTCAGTGTTTTCTGTTTCTTCATGTAATCACAGACGGACTCGATGATGGTGAGATCAGATCATACCGGCTGTTGTCAGACTCCTTGTGCATACACAAATCTCACTGGATTATTACAATTAATGGCAAAAAAATGTTTGGAAATGTAAACTGATATTTGATATTGACACACTACAGCAAAAGATATAAATAAATGACTTAAAACCTTTTTTTTGGGGGGGGGGGGTATTAACATGCCTAAGACTTTTGCACAGTACTGTATATTAAAATAATTGTCACTCCCGAAGCTCAACAGGCTTGTCTGTGATTGGCTACAATTCTCTGTAATGCTGCTGTAAATAGAAACCTTTGACACTCTTCACTAATGCACACAGGAGCACATCACAAAGTGCCACGTGGATCTTCAGACAGAGGAATCTGGGCAAGCCTTGAAAGATGAGATACCAAGAAAACCTCAACTAGTTCTTCTCATCTCATCATCTCATCTGTTTAAAACAACAGCCGTTGACCAATTACCTGTACAGTTTATAAATCACAAGACATGAGAAATACACAATACAAAACAAAACCTGCAAGGTTGGTTAACTGCCTGAAAAAGGAAGCATGATTTTAGCTTACATTTAAAATCAATAGTTGTTGGTGTGATTCTAATATAAATAGGAAACTGTTCCACAGTTTCAGGGGTGCAACAGCAAAAGCACAATCACGTCGAGTCTTTAGTTTAGATCTGTAAACAGGCCATCTATAGATTTAACATTTACATTTATGCATTTGGCAGATGCTTTTATCCAAAGCGACTTACATTGCATTTCAAGGTACACATTTACATTCTTATCAGTTCTTGCTTTCCCTGGGAATCGAACTCATGACCTTGGCGTTGCAAACGCCAACGCTCTACTGTTTGAGCTACAGGAAAGACCATTTAAAAACAAAAAGTAAAATGAGCCAATGAAGAGAGGAAAATCTGCGTCATGTGTTCTCGTTTACCTGTACCTGAACCAACTGCAACCTTACCACTGAAGAATGGTTCATACATATATACAGAGAATTACAGTAATCTACTCAATTGGAAATAAATACATGAATAACCTTCTCCAGCTCCTTGCCAGACTTGATATTCAATAAAAACAAAACAATAAACTCAGTTTTAGTTTCATTTATAAGCTTAAAAATGTAAAAACATCCACACTTTTAGATCCTCTAGAGATTTGACTGCATTTCCCTGATTCTTTTTTAATAGTAAATAAATCTGGGTATCATCAGCATAACAATGAAAGGATATCCCATGCTTCTCCTAAAGTACACTACCTAACGGAAGCATACACAAGGAAAACAGTAGAGGAGCCAATATAGATCCCTGGGGAACGCCACGGTCAAAATCGGCTGAATCAACGCAGATGAGAACTCGCAAACAGCGAAATTTAACTTCCATCGATACCTGAAAACTGCTGAAGGCATTTTTGGAAGGAGTCCTGTTGTCAGATCAGCTTGAGTGAGTCTGACCTCTTGATTCCGCACGCAGTCCGAGCGAGGCGACCAGGATTTGGAGCAGATTCACAGCTGTCTGGCTTCCAACGATCCCGCCTCCTGGAGCCAGCAGCTCACCTGGGCAGACTACGCCCACAATACACTCCCCTTTCCAGTGTTCTGTTGGTTACCAGCCATCTCTTTTTACTGCACAGGAACCTGATGCCGCTGTTCCCACTGCCCTGACCTTTATCCAGTGGTGCAGATGCACATGGGAAAGAGCAAGCGAGGCGCTCATCCTAGGCTAGACCAGCTGTGCGCAAGTTACAGCTTAGCCTAGTTTCGACATAAATAAACATTAAGTTTCAACTTACTCACAATTAAATATTTTTGCATTGCAAAGTGGCAATGATTCGCCTGTGTCTATTAAAGCTTTGACAAAATCGCAACGGAACATTCAGATCTACGTTGGCGCTGCCGCTGACCAAAGAAAGCAGTTGAATCACGTATAGATATGAAACAGCTTTTCAACCACACAGTATCGTTGTTTCTGTGAAACAAATATTCTTATTATCACAGTGCTGCGATAAAAGTTTATAGTTCAGATATAATCACTGATGTCTACAGAAGTGATTCAAATAGAGAAAATCACCTTTTGAAAGTAATTTGCCGCTTTAAATAACGATTATATCAATTACATCGTTACACCAGTAGGTGGCGACACGTGACTGTTAAAAATGAATTTGTCATTGAATCATTCATGCAAATGAAAAAAATTATTTTTAAAAATAATTCAGATTAAACATTTTATATAGACTGCAGCAATTAGCAATTTTATCAGAAAATTTGTAAATTATATAATTTTGCATCCTGGGAGAATTGTAATCTCTATTTGAAAAAAATGTGATTATCAATTTATCCAGAATTGGTATCTATTTCAGTTGTTATCAGTATCTATTTATTGATGCATTTTAATTTCTGAATGATATTTAAACATAAAAATACCTATTGTGTTAAGTACTGTCGTATTTTGATGGAAACTTATTTTTTCCATTAGTTATGCAAGGCAAAAGAAGGTAGAATGAAGGATAAACTGAAATTCATGCATTTTAACACAACTTTTGCTCACATATGTGAAGGCCTCTATTGGATCATTGAAGGTAGATTACTTTATGGAGAGTTTATGACCCACTAGCTGTGTTCTGCCTTAAGAACAAATGGTGCAACCGAATAGAGTTAGTTACAAACTAGCTAGTAGTGACTACACCTCTAGTGTGGACTTTACGTTCCAGTTTAGAAAGATATTATAATTGGCTGATGCGGTCCTTCCCTGCCTCTTACGGTACCGGGGCACAAGCTGCCACCCAGGTTCTGTGGACTCTTCCTTAATCAAGGACTTCCACTGGCGCCCCCTACCTCGCTGGGATCCTTCCCGACTGTGGCCTCACCACTGCCTGCCTGACATTCTCCTGTCGCTATACAAATAGCAATGGGAGAAGATTTTGTAAATGTACACTTTCTCGACAGGCCTGGTGAAGGAAGAGATCACTAGAACCGGGAGAGAGAGATCACTCCGGAACAATGTGTCGAATCCATGGGGAGAGCCAGCTGAAACCGTTCTTCATGACGATTCAACCCTCGCCACTGTCTGCTCCTCTGAGGAAGGGCAGAAGGAAAGCAGCCTTTCCAGTTCAGGCATCAGTAATTACCAAAGTTCGAAACAGTATGATGATTAAACTTCAAAATTCTGTGTTTACTGCTAGATGGCGTTATCTGGAGAACACATGAATAAAAGTCTGATGGTTTTAACTGATCGGGGGTCAGTTTCATAATGTAGGTGTAACGTGAATGCTGTGTTTAGTTGTTTTTGGTTCTCCCCTGTGACCTAGCTTTGCTACGGTGTCTAATTAGTCATTATGTTCACCTGTTCTGTCAATCATCTGGTTAGTTCTCCTGATTATTTAAACCCTGTGTTCTCCCTCGTTCTCCGTCCGTTCTCGTCAATGTTTGTGTTAATCTCAGTGCTGTTTCTCCTGAATATCTCCTGCATGTTCTCATTAAAGGTTATTCTGTGTATTCATCGTCTTCGTGAGCTTTGATACCACGTTACGTGACAGTAGGTTATTTTTTCATTAAATTTATGAAAATTAATGCTAAAGCGTGTAGATTTAATAGATTACACTTTAATGAAAATATGTGAAATTGGTTTGAGTTTCGACTAGCATGTGCCACCAGCGTGGTGTGTAGAGCGCTTTGAAACAGTGAATCCTTTTATGAAGAAATTGGTGAAACTGACTCAGAGCATCATTTCTCCTATCAATAGTAGACATAGACAGGCTCTACATAATATTAGTTAATATTATTATTATTGGGTCAGAAAGCAGAGAGGGGCTCTTCACATTGTGAGGGTCATTTGAGAGGGTGTGGTTACAGGGTTGTATGACAATTGTAATTTTGTACATTCACAGTCCGTTAATAGAATTGGACAGTAATGTGTGCACTATTTATTGAAGTGCCATTTGTCACCCCCTACTTTCCTGTCTCCCTGCACTACACTGTCCTATAAAAATAAAGGCAAATAGTCCACCTCCCTAAACAGGGTCTGATAACAGCAACATCTACTCATTAACATTTAAAATCACTTCATTGTGATAATGTGAAAAGAATGTTTAAATTGCGAGTATAAGACTTCTATATATATATATATATATATATATATATATATATATATATATATATATATATATATATATATATATATATATATATGATAGATACATAACAGTTGTAACTGAAATAAAATAGGATCCCGTTACAGTATGAGGATTATGTTTCTATGATAGCGTCTAACGAGGCCTGAGCAGCTCTGGAGTAAAAATGCATGTGCAATAGGCAGGAATCAGCATCTCATATAGTGTGTGTAAAGCTTTCTGGAGTATTCATGCATTCATGCGAGCCAATCTGTAGCCTGTAGGGGTGTGAATCGATTCAAGATTCAGAATTGATTTAATTAATTATTGTTTTGATTCTGAGTGTTTTTTTATGTATATGAATGCATTTAAAATTTTAATTTTAATGCGAACGTCAAAACAAATGACTCATTTCAATTCATATATCAAGGTCGATGTGTGCGAGGAAACAAGTGAACCATTGCACCCCTAATAATAGCTAGAGATGTTTCAGCAAGTTGGATTTGGGTTTTAGCAGCTAGTCTCAGCAGAACAACAGGAGGAGAAAAGCAAATAATGTAGAGGAAACGAGCATCTGAACAGTTCCTATAGCAGTCAGTCACTGTCCTGTGGAGTTCAGCTCAACCCCAGTTAAACACTCCTGGACCAGCTAAACAAGGCTAACTAGGCAAACTAGAAGCTGGAGCTGAACTCTGAGTTTGGACAGCACTACAGTAAGAGAAGAGTTTAATAAAGGCTGTTGTACCTTCTGTCCGAGGAATAAACTTTTGGAAGAGAGGACGGTGAATCCATCAGCCGGTCCGCCGTCCGCATCAGCAGCCCGTCTCTGTCACAACAACAGCAAACTGGTGCTAGATTTACAACATCAGACTGAACTGCCTTAAAGGATTAGTTCACTGCAGAATTAACATTTCCTTATAATTTACCATCGGCCATTTTCTAAAACAAATAAAAATGTATATACTTTTTAACCACAAATGCTCAATTGGAAAGGTCATGCGTGACTTAGGTGGAAGTACTGACCCAGTGTTTACAAACCGAATGTGCAAAGACTAAGGAGCTGTTTACATGACACCTTTTTTAACTAGAACCGTTAAACTTTTTATGAGTTCTGGCTGCTCATTTGCACGACAACAACGTTTTTGGGTACATAAAAATGCAGACTTTTGAAAACGGGTTTCAAAGTGCAAGTTTTTAAAAGCGGTCTCCGTGTAAACAACAGAAACGCGAATCTCTGAAGATGATGACATCATGCTCATGCTCATGCGTATTGCATGTTCAGTCAATAGCGTTTCATCGTCATCTAATGGCCTGGCAGCAAAGTACAGGGTTTTTAGTCGTTTTCACGAATACGTGTGAATGGGGATCGTTTTTGACACTGGTGTCGTCTGTACGCGGAAAACTCAAAGGAAAAACTTTTGTTTTAAGCATATCGCTGTCATGTAAACGTACCCGTAGTCAAACGATTCAAGATTCAGAATTGATTTAATTAATTATTGTTTTGATTCTGTGTGTTTTTTTATGTATATGAATACATTTATATACATCTTAAAAAAGCTAGTTAGTTGGAGAAAATGAGATGGTTTTTCGCTCTACTCTTCCTTTTTGAACCGGAACACGCATGACCTTTTACTGTGATTATGTAATGTGTGGCGCATCACAGCTACTTTTTTTTTTTTAAATGTCCGCTGGTTTGTTTAGATAAGACTCTTATTCCTCGGCTGGATTGTGTCGAGACTTTGAAGCTGCACTGAAACTGAAAATTGGACCTTCAACCCATTGGACCCCATTGAAGTCACTATATGGAGAAAAATCCTGGAATGTTTTCCTCAAAAACCTTCATGTCTGTGCGACTGAAGAAAGAAAAACATGAACTATCAGGAAATTTTTATTCTGGAGTGAACTAATCCTTTAAAGCAGCCAGTAATAAGATAACTGGAGAGTCGTCTGACGTCTTATGCTGACTGTAAGGATATTAAACACAGCTTTTGCACCAGGTTAATGATTTAATGATGAAAGTGCACATCGGGTTATAATGCTCATCATTTGATCATCATCGGCTGGCATGATCACTAAAAGTGCACACAAACATTCCTTTTATACAGATGTTCAGTTTCCAGCCAAACTGGATCTGTATCGAGCCTAGTTGACAGATAAAGGAGGCACGTCTGCATGGACATGAATGACAGTGCTGATTTCGCCTGCTTAAACTAGTTAGTGGGTGTTTAGTGAATAAAAGGATTGGCCAGTGTGCAGTGAGTACCTTTACTCGTGTGGACTTTTTGGTGGCCAGTTTCTTGACAACTGCTTTTTTGGCGGTCTTGGTCTTGGTCTCAGTTGGCGGGGGAGTGATGACGGCCTCCAGCTTTCCTTTGGAGCCCCTCTTCTTGGAGAGCAGCTCTGGGTGGATGTTGGGTAAGACTCCGCCGGCAGCGACTGTCACACCCTTCAGCAGCTGCATACACACATCCAAAAACACATCCCAGGGATCAACACTGAGGACTTTATTCCACTGGTCCGTCGGGAAAGTGGTCAAAATGGTTCTTACCTTGCCAGTGCCAATAATTAAATAAATGAGTTATTGTTTTCTCAGTTCACATTATATTACAGCATATGTTTTACCATGGAGTGTGAAACAGGCTTGTGTTTTTGCATGTTTGTCGTTGTCTGATATGACCATTGAAGTGCCACTGGCGACCAAAAGAAGCCATCTAGAATAGATGTGATATACCTGATGAAGCTCCTCGTCGTTGGCGATGGCCAGTAAGATGTGTCTGGGCGTCACACGGCCCTTCTTGTTGTCTCTGGCTGCATTTCCCGCCAGCTCCAGGATTTCAGCTGAAAGAACGACGCAGAAAGAGCTTCACTATGGGAAATACTCTGGCATTGTATTTCCCCTAATGCACTTTGATCCACAAGACCCAGAATGTTCTGTACAAGCCCGTGTTTGAAATAATAATTGCTCACGTGAAGCCAGCGGGAAGTAGGGCAGCTACTTTGTGTTAATTTATATTTCCTGTCACTGTTCAGGCTCTTTTACTGTATATGGCAGTGTAAACAGATGTCCCGTAGACCGTCACGCACACGTGATATTGCAGTTCTTCATCATCATGAAAGTTTATTATCTGCATGCGTTTTAAAGCCATATCAGCCTAAACTACTGATGTATGATTTTCTGAGCGCACACACCCGAATCATGCGCACAGAAAGCTGTCTGTCAGACGGAGGGTCATGTGAGTATTAAACTAAGTTCTCTTTCACGTCTTATTGAGCTTAAACTGTCAAATACACACAAGGTTAAGTCAAAAACACACAAAGTTCACATAAACACAGTCGGTTATGTCTGTGAATGTAAACAGCAAGGAAATAAATCGCATGTCTATAGGAAAAATTCCATTCATTCTTTCAATTGCTTTCAATGAAAAATGCGGAACAGGTAGTTCATGTGTTCATGACCTCAAGGCTAGATTATTGTAATGCTCTACTGGGTGGTTGCCCTGCACGCTTAATAGACAAACTACAGCTGGTCCAAAACGCAGCAGCTCGAGTTCTTACCAGAACCAGGAAGTATGACCATATTAGCCCAGTTCTGTCAACACTGCACTGGCTCCCTATTAAACATCGCATACATTTTAAAATATTGCTGATTACTTACAAAGCACTAAATGGTTTAGCTCCGCAGTGCTTGAGCGAGCTCTTAACGCATTATAGTCCTTCACGTCTATTGCGATCTCAAAACTCCGGCCAGTTGATAATACCTAGAATATCAAAATCGACTGCTGGCAGTAGATCCTTTTCCTATTTAGCACCAAAACTCTGGAACAGTCTTCCTACCATTGTACAGGAAGCAGACACACCTGATGTACTCGTTACATCATAAGAAGAATGGCATCTACACTAATGTTAGTCTTTCTGTCAAGCGCTTCTTGCATCAGCCCTAAGTCTGGTGTTGAGTATGGTAGTAAGTGTGCTCTTTCGAGCTCTTATGGGTACAGGACTCCATTTGTGAATGTCGTATAGGCCATCGCTCTATGGGAAGCAGGTTGAGCACTGTAGGTCTCCTCCCGTTATGAGAGTTTTTAGTAAGGTTGAACAGTAGACCACGTTTAGGTAGGGTTTTTATAGGATGGTGAAATTAGGGCCCTAAAGTTCCCATATATAGGTAGACTATGCATACCCTTCCCTGAGGCCTCCTCTTATGTTAGTCGGCAGGCTTATGTAGTGGGTAGTGCCAATCTTTAGTAGTGAACAGGTGGGCTTTATTATATGGAGCATTCTCTAGTGAGGCCACCTTTCATCTGAGCACCTTATACTAGAGCAGTAGTTCTCCTCTCTTGAGATTATAGCTCTGAATTTCAGTCATATAATATTTGTGTGTCAGCCTTCACTGGGCCACCTCAATATCTGGCTTAGGCTTAGTAACTAGGAAAATGGTGGCATTCTGCTAAGCATTCTCACCTTGAGCCTCTCAGTAGAGCCCATCAGGAGATTTTATTCCTGTAAATATAGGTTTTCCAAGTACTGGCCTCCTCTTACTAAACGTGTCGTCTAGCCAAGGCCCGCCTTTTGCACTAGGTGTAAAATTGCTACTAGTGTTACAGGGTAGATAGCAGGCTATCTTTAAAAAGCCTTCCATGCAGATATCTCATGGACGTTGTCAAGCCTTTCTCTCTAGAAAGTAAGAAGCAGTGTGCTCAGGCCTCCACCCTTTAGAGCTGAGTATTGTAGCTAGTTTATCCAACTAGGCCTTAAAATTGAAAAATATTTTTTTTCTGCAGAGCCCCTTGAATAAAAGCATTAAAGGCATAAGGTTGAATGTTGTTGGCCACTTACTGTGGCCTCCATTTACTTTAGGTTTAGTAGAGAATGTAAAATCTGTCTAAAATAATAGGGCTTGACCCTAATACATTCCTCAGGGTCATGCTGATAGTACTCCCCTTGTTAGGGTCATTATTTAGAGTACTTTGCTACCCATAGCTCGTATGATATCACCCTTCACCACATAGGCTCAGGTAGAGGCAGATTAGTTACTCCCTCTCATTTGGGATGGTTGAGTATGCTCCCTTAGAGCCGAAGCACTGCCTCCGTTAACGCCCGTGACAGTCAAAGCTGTAGGCCTTACAGTAGGCCTCCCGATAGTCTGGTAGCGTAAGATTGTGCTCCCCTTGCTTTAAAGGGTCGATAGCACTTCTGCTGAGTACACTGCCTGTTGGCAATGTAAACCCTAGAGCTGGAGGCGCTCCCCTTATTAGGGCCCCTTTAGAGTGCCCAGCCTCCACAGGGCTCCACTGTGTAGATCCAGGATCGAGTAGAGTTACTCCTCTCATTTGCAAGGGTTAGAAGCACTATGCTGAGTTCTACTCTCCAGGATGCCCGTCTCTATGATCCGGTCTGTGAGAGATCACTGCCACTATCTGCAGTCCTCCCTATCGGATGCCTCCACAAGTGAGGCGAAATATGTCAGAGACTCTGTTTTCGGAAACAGACGGGTTGTTGGCAAGACTAGGTCCGTAAATTAGACCAGGTCAGCCTCCCTGGTGGCATACGGGGTTGACTTCATGTTCCCTTCAGAAAGTGACTGGACTCCTTTGGACCCCCTGGCCATATTCCCTTAAAGGAACCCCTTCCATGAAAGCTATTGGTTTCCAAGCCTTTGAGCGGCCTTGGTAGGCCTTCAACGTCTCAGGTTACGACTGTAACATTTGTTCCCTGAGAACAGGGAACGACACACTGCGTCTTTCGCCATGCCGTGGGATGCCTGCTGAACAGTCCCTTCAGACGATAAGTTGTTGACATGTTCTCCAGGCTCCCCTTATATATATTGTTTATATATATAAACAAAGGTTACAGTCGTAACCTGAGACGTTTTCTCCAGAGCAGCTATATATATATATATATATATACTTTATATACAGGTGCTGGTCATAAAATTAGAATAATTTTATTATGCCCTCTGGCAACAAGTGAAACTGCAACACTGCAACTGAACACGCATGACGTCACGCCCAGTCTCAAATTCTGTCCTGAATCCCTCTTATTTATTTTACTGTACAGGATTATAGAGGCAATCGCAGTGATCAGAGAAGGGCTCATTCAGCCCATCAGGCAATTGTTTAAGCATGTATGGGTTAGAAAAACGGGTATTTTTAACATGAAATGTTGCTTAATGCACCTTTAACAGGTGAAACTAATATATTATATAGACTCATTACATGCAAAGTGAGATATTTCAAGCCTTTATTTGTTATAATTTTGATGATTATGGCTTACAGCATATGAAACCCACGAAATCAAAATCCCAGAAATTTAGAATATTACATGAAATCACACAGTAATTACACAGTGATACCATGGTCATTGAAGCAGGTTCTGGTTCTGTTGGCAGTGTGGGCCGGTGCAAATTTTTTTAAAACGTTTTTTTCTTGTTTATACAAATGTTAAAGGAACATTCCATTGCATCATTCTTCAAACATTATGGGAACATTACATTTGACAGGAGTAAGGCCATGAAACACTGATGAGAATAAGAGACTCGTCCTACCGGTCAGGTATTCCAGTACCGCAGCCATGTAAACCGGAGCTCCGACACCAATCCTGTATTTGGGAAGCCCTTTCTTGATGTAGCGCAGCATCCGGCCGACAGGGAAGATCACTCCAGCCCTGGCGGAGCGCGACGACCGGCTGATCTTCTTCTTCCCAGCCCGGCTGGACATGATGCTACACACACACACACACACACACACACACACACAGCAGTCGAGGCGGCTTTACTTCTATATACAGATCGTTTCAAAACAAACAGGAAAATAACAGAATCAATGATGCAAACTATCAGACAAAATCAAATTCTGCTGTAAAAAAGACAATAGTCTTTTGTTGATTTTGCATTATAACCACCATAGTGTGCTGGAACTGAATATTAATTCAGGAATAAAACAAGCCTCCAAAGATCTTTATGTGCAAAAAAAAAAGTAATCTGCTAATCTAATTATAATTAGTTTAAGGGATAGTTCACCCAAAAATGAAAATTCTGTCATCATTTACAAAGGAAGATATTTTGAAGAATTACGAGTAACCGAATAGTTGAACACATGGGTCCATTAACTTCCATAGTATGAAAAAAAAAAAAAAATTATATATATATATATATATATACACTATGGAAGTCAATGGTGATCCAAATCTGTTTGGTTACCCATATTCTTCAAAATATCTTCCTCTGTGTTCAGCAGAAGAAAGATATACAGGTTTGGGACAACTTGAGAGTGAGGAAATAATAACATCATTTTTGAGTGAACTGTCCCTTTAAGATTCAAACAATTATAGATTAGAAGCTGTCGCATATGCATTTTTATTCTGTATTGAAAAGCTGAATACATCTAGGTGTTTTTGCATAACAACAACTAAAACGAGTTTGATACAATACAGCATTAACATTAAGATATTTAAGCATCGGGTTTCGTTTAAAAACAGAACTGACGACACTGTAAATGAACGCGCTGTTTTGAGTTTATGTGATCAGATTAGAAATATAATCACTGTGACTGTGTTTACATCATAACGCGCGTCTCATTCGGCGAAACATAAGGCTAGAGCGATGTTTTGGTTTGTTCCAATGATTATTTGACAGCTGGAACTTCCTGAGTCGCGGCCGCGGATCTGCGTCCGTCAGTGAGCGCGCAGCGCGCGACAGTCTCCTGAAAGTGTGTTAAAGCAGCACATGCACTGATGACACTTGATGTCTTACAGTAGAGAGTGTGTCCGAGTTCAGTCCACCACTGTCTGCTACAGCAAGACCAGCTCAAACAGCGTCCGACACACACAATCCACAGCGCGATCCACACACACCCGATCAGCACAGAGTGCGCGCAGGAGACGAGCACGCGCCTGACCGATGCCTAGCGGCGCGCGCCCACAAGTCACATGACATCTGCTATAAAAGTGTTGGGTAAAACAGTTGATAAATATGCGTTACATTTCCATTTGATACATTGATTATGCGTTACAGTTACATTTGATGCGATAGCAATCAGGGGCGTCGGACTGGGGGTAAAACCATTACCAGCGCCCCAAGGGGAGAGAGGGCCCTTGAAAAGTCTGGAATATATTTTATTTTACCTGGATATTTTCATTTCCTAATTAAATTTCACAATGAATGTCAGATGAAATGTAAAGTTGGTGTACTATTCGCTGAATAACTTGGTTGATTGACTGACTGGTCCCACCCCTTGCCAATGAGCCAAATGGTTTAGTCCATCTGCACGCATTTCGTTTATATATAATATCTAAAATTAGCAATGTTATAGTCTACATTGGGAGTTATATATACAAATTGAGGAACATTGGGGCCCATCAGGACTGCCGCATAGGGCCTTGTGCTACGCCTTCATAAACCAGTCTTTTGGTTTTGATCTAGAGAAAATCTTTGCATTGTTCAAAACCTTTAGGTCCAGATAAAAACCAAGATAATCCAATTTCAAACTATTTTTCTTTCTTTTAAACAGCCAATTTTCAAGGTTTCATCCAATATGACCTTTGAACATATGTGCGCTGCATCAGATTACATGATCCGGATTACATGTAACAGTTACTTCTTTATTATGCTAGGCCCAGGTCTGACACTTTAAGCTTGTGTAATAAATAGTGATTTAAAAAAAATTGTTTACTACAAGAATAATTGCTTATATACAGTAGCTATACATTCAGACATCAAGTCTGCAAATTTATTACTTATCTGAACCATATTAAGCTTTATATTCATCAAATTTGCTCGCAAACTAAAGGAGTTCAAGTTCTGTAACAGAGAGTAACAGATTACAGACATCGAGAAATGGCCTGCAAGAAATAACCTGTTTTTAAAAATATTATCAAGCTAATTCATCATAAATAAAGACCCGGACTTTAAAGGCACAATATGTAATATTTTGGATTAAAATATCCAAAAACCACTAGAACATTGTTATATATTTTGTTGACTTGTGTACTTACTTGCCCAGATGTTTCCAAGAATGTTTAAATACAGTCATACATGCGTTACCCTCGATTTTTTTTTTATTTAGTAGAAATTATGGATACACCAAAGACGCTTTAAATATGTTTTATTAGACAAGGGAACAACTGTTTGGATTATTAGTGATTTATAGACAGAAAATGAATAATTATTATATATCTCAACACTGTTAGTATTATTGTTCAAATAACTTTAAATAAGTTTTCTTGATTTTCTGTGAGTACCATGTTTTTACCGTGCCTCTCAGAAAAACACTAGTTTGTCAAGTGACTAACATGGTATAAGCTTTATTCAGATGCAGCTTTATTTTTACCATCATACAATGTTTTATAATTATTTGCATGCCATTTAGCAACACAAGCCATCCAGCATTTATTAAAATGATATTCTAATATCACTTATATGCAGTGTGCAACAAGTGTCTCATAGCAGCCGCTGAGCGAACACACAGAGTAATGTTATAAAACCATTTTTAACAGACAAATGTAAATGATAAAACAGCGCTGTATTACTCCACATACACTTAATAATACCTAACGTACACTTAATATACAACATAATAACCGTTGGTCAGAGGACCTGGGGCCTCATGTACAAAGACTTGCGTTGAATTCATACTAAAACATTGCGTAAGGACAAAGCTGTAAATGTGCGTACGCACAAAAAAATCCAGATGTATGAATCTCTGCGTACGAAGGATCCCACGCATATTCTCTTTGTACATCCCAATTAACGTAAATTTGAGCGCACATGCACGAGCACAACGCCCCACCCAGTCTCCTCCCTTAATTAAACCAATTTAAATATGGTAATGAGTCCACTTTGGCAAAAGAAAACAGTAAGAAAATGACAGCAAGAAATGAAACTTTACAGAAAGTGAATTGGAAGTGCTACTATCGGAGGTAGAAACGAAAAAAAAAAAAATTGGAAAAGTTTGGAACTTTGTCCTCCGGAATTAATAACAAAAGGAAAAAAATATGAGTGGGAGAGTTTGGCTGATGCCGTCAATGCGGTGGGATCGTCGTACTGTAGAGTAGACTGAGTACAGTTGAGACACTTTTTGCGTTTTGATTTTTCACACAAAAATAGACATTGAAAAGAAGTGAATTTCCACATGACACGCCACATGATTACATTAGCTTGTAGACTAAGATGTTATCAATCAATAATACCCACAAGTAGTTTTTATTTTAAATATAAGGTGCTTTTTGTCTCAACTTTGTCTCAACTGTACCCATGTAGTACACTTGAGACAGTGCATGGTACAGTTGAGAGACCCATTTCTAATGTCGTGAAGGTAACTAACCATTCATGGTAAATGTAAATATAAAAAATAAAGACAAATAGAAAAGAAAATAACAACTGGGCAACATTTTTGTTTATTCATCCATTTATATGCATTCATTTTATTTAAATTAGCACTGGTTAAAATGTATAAAGCAGGAACAAGATATGTAGAATCACACATATCAAATTGTATTTTCATTTGCGTCCTATGCTGGCTACATGATTGCTGGCTGAACAACTAAACAGTGTGTTTCCTAATAGAACTCTATCGGGGGTACAGTTGGTACATGTGTATCTCAACTATACCCCGCTGGCCACCTCGCACATTTCTCTAGATTTTGCAATTACCTTGCATGACACAATACCATGAAATATGCCCGTTTTTAGGGCACAGAATAACGTTTGTGGTGATACCAGTTACGTTTAACAGTCACATAAGGATAATAAGCTAGTCATTGTGGAGAGTGCATGGTGAAGTGAACATCATATCTTAGAAAAAAAAAGTTTTTCCGATTTCTTCGGATCGGAGATGTGTCCGTTGTTCAAATTTCCCACGATCAAAGAGGACACTAATACGCACGTGCACAGCAAAAATATAACTTGTTATTTAAGCAAGTTATTTAAGGTGTCTCAACTGTACACAGTCTACTCTAAATTACCTTAAAAAGAAATGGTCTGATATAAAGGTGGACATTAAAACCAAAGCTGCCATAGAATAAGGGCTGTATCATTTTGCATAATATGCTTTTATATGTTCTTACTTAATTGCATAATTGATAGAATATTTTCATAAGGCTCGTGTGACAATATATGTCATTTATTTTATAAATTGCAAATTAATAGCAATGTTTCCCACAGGTGGTGGTGCGATAGACTTGTAGAACAATTCGTTGTGTAATGTTTGCAACTTCACTTCATTGCCTGTAAGAGTCGCCAACGGACAAAAACAGTGAGAAATATACGTACGCCAGACATGAAATTGGCGTGGAGGAACGCACATTCTCGCGTTAATTTCACTGTTAGTACATACGACCGTGAGCGTGAAAGCTGCCGTACGCAAAGTTTTTGTGCGTACGCAAGATTGATACATGAGGCCCCAGGAGAGTAGGGAATAATAAGATCACTGATGTACTGGGGGGCAAGGCCTGATAGGGCCTTGTAGACAAATAAGAGAACTTTAAAATCAATCCTGAATTTAACAAGAAGCCAATGTAAGGATTGCAGTACAGGGGTAACATGGTCTATCTTTCTCACCCCCATTAAAAGCCTTGCTGCTGCATTTTGCACTAATTGTAAGCGGACTAGCAGTCACGAGATGCACACAAAAAAGGTAAGATCCATGTGCAGTTTAATGGGGTAATCCGTAATCATAAACAAGCCAGCAACGGGTCAAAATCCATACAAAGACAGTCCAGAAACAAGAAACGAAACAAAACAAGAATGGAACTCAGAAGTGCAATCAAACATCAAACAAGGACTCCATGACAATAACTGAAACAGACAGAGTATAAATAGACAGATACAAACAATGTGAGTGGGAACAGCTGTGTGCAATGATCAGTGATGAGTTCAGACAAAGGATTATGGGAAATGCAGTTCATGATGTGGTGGTGACGGTATGGGGAAGAGACCTCTAGTGGACACCCAGGGTACACACACCAGACACTGTGACAAGCATAGTCTGGGGGAGACCAATATATAGAGAATTACAATAATCAACCTTTGATGAGATAAAAGAGTGAACCACAATTTCCAAATCCTTACTGGATAGAAAATGCTTTACTTTAGCAATTGATCTCAGGTTAAAAAAGCTACCTTTAAGAACGGCACCAATCTGTTTCTTAAAATGTAGTGATGAGTCCATAATTACCCCTAAACTATTTACATGATCTTCAATCTTTATGGACAAGGGACCTAAATGATCAGGAAAGGTAGGTGAGATGGGAGAACCTACAATCAAAACCTCAGTTTTACTCTCATTTAAGAGAAAGTTCATAGAAAGCCAAAGTTTAATGTCACTGTTACATTCCTGTACTCTGTCTAGCGAGCAGGTTTTATCTAAAACTGGAGATCGTCGGCATAACAGTGGTATGCAATACCATACTTCCGAAAAATAGAGCTTAGAGGAAGCATATACAGAGAACAGCAACGGTCCCAAAATGGACCCCTGAGGAACACCACAAACTAAAAGGGCCAATGTGGAAGAGAAGTCTCCCAGATTCACAGCAACTGTCCTGTCTTTTAAATATGAGGAAAACCACTGAAGAGCTGTACCCTGGACACCAATCCAACACTCCAGACGGTTGAGAAGAATCTCATGGTCAATCGTGTCGAAGGCAGCGCTTAGATCTAATAAAACTAGAACAACATGTGATCCTGAGTCCAACGATAATAATATATCATTAGTGACCTTGAGCAATGCAGATTCTGTGATATGACAAAGCCTAAAGCCCAACTGGAATGTGTCTAAAATATCCAAAGTAATCAAATGAGAATATAGCTGTGAATAGACCACTTGCTCTAGAATCTTGGAGATGAAAGGCAGTTTAGAAATAGGTCTATAGTTGTTATAAACTGATCCAAATTAGTTTTTTTTAACAAGGGATGAAGAATTGCATGTTTGAAACTATTTGGTACTACTCCATTCATCAAGGAGCTGTTAATTATAGCTGCTAGGCTAGAACTCACAGTATGAAAAACATCTTTATGTGACCCCTAGAGGGCGCTCCAATGCACAATTGGGATATTTAGAATAGAAACCCCAAAAACCCACGCTCCCCTTTTTGATAATTGTGTCCAATGAAGGAACAGAAATGGGACTGATGTACTCAATTTTGAATTTATTAAACACTCACAAATATAAGGATTGGCCATCAGAGCAGACAAATATTCCCTATAGGTAACAGTAAACAACTCTACAATAAATAGGTCACAGTGAATAAAAGCCTCATAGTAAATGAGTTACAGGGTATAAAGTCTAACAATATCAAAACTACAGTGCATAAAGTCGAATAAATAGGTACTGTTCACAAAACACTGCAGAAACACTTCAAACCAATTCGGCCGTGCAAACATACATTAACACAGCATTTCACACTTCACTAGTGAACATTTCATCACAAAATAGACGCTGTTCCTAAAGGAGATATTGCTCGATGCCCATAGGCCGAATGTTGGAAGCTATAGACCTTATGTAGCTCCGCCCCTTTTCAGCGCTGCGCTCATTGTCTTTTGACTTCCGGTCTGTATTTTCACAGCGTTTTGCGTGTTTATTAATGAACGGCTCGTTTTAAAATCTTCCCGGTCGATTTACATTTGTTAAGTCATCTGCTTTAAACATTACAGTCCTCATGATAACTTTCGTTAACTTTACATTAAGTAAATCCACTTAAAAAGCTAATTACTCCTGGACAGAAATGCCATATAAATATACAGAGCGACCGCAAAACGGAAGTTAAAAGACAATTTTCCAAAGATGGCGGCGCCCTTGTTTCTCTGGTGCATAAGGTCTATAACTGCCAAACAGAAAATTAACAAAAAAAATGAAGCAAACACAACATTTAAATGAACAGGCTACCACAAGCAGGGCTCCATCTTAAAGGGATACTTCACCTCTGGGAAGATGAATGTGTATTTAAAATAGGTCATTTAAGTAGAAGAAATGTGGAGACATTTTTGAATTTGGAGCTTTCTAGACTGAGAAAAGCCAGAAAATGTATTTTTGGCTTATGTGGATGAAAGACAACAACTCCCAGAATGCACTTGCTTCGCTGCCTTAGGAGGCCACGCCTACCGGTTAGAGAGCACAGTTGAAAACAACAAGGCTAGCCTAAGTAAGTGATAAGTTTGCCAGGGATTTAGAGACCCAAAATGTCCGGGATTCGGCTTTTGCGTTCTACAGTCGCCATTCATCATGTTTACTGTGGCGAGCAGGACAAGGCTGACGGCCGCGGGAGAACGGCGCGAGGCCGGTGGCGTCATTACTGAGACGCGCCGGGTCTCGCATCTCTCACGGAGGAGCGGGAATTTTCTTAGCAATGTTAAAACGCACATCAACCGATCACTTGTTTAGCGTTCATGTAAACACTACAGTCAGATTCACCGATCGGAATTAATTCAGTTAGATTGAAACGAGAGGTGTGCATGTAAACAATGAATGGCGACCGCAGAACGCAAAAGCCGAATCCCGGACATTTTTAACAGTCTCGCCCGCCGGACAAGTCCGGGAAAAGGAAGATGGTTACCCCTTACTACTTACTCAGCTTTCTCCTATTATTCAGCTTTCTCCACAGAACAAGAGCATGCTAGCTTAGCTTCCAAAGAAAGACGGCTGATACTGTGTACATTCTGTGAGTGAGATCCCACCCTGTATGGGCGGGTTGAAAACATGCGGAACAACGCCATCTACTGGCTGTAGTCTTTAGCCTCTGGACAGAAAATCCTCCGATGACGCAAAATGACGATTTTTGCGTCATCGGAGGATTTTTTCCAGACAAAAAATACATAAATCTCTCCTCTCAGGGGGATATGAGGGGGGAAAGCATGGTAATTCGAAAATACTACAGGTTTTCTACTAATACAAAGCTTAATGCTAAATCCTGAAGTAACCCTTTAAGCCCAACTAGGTCCGGGCCATCCAGGGGGGTAGCCACGCACGCACGCACGCACGCACACACGCACACACACAAAGAGATATGTTTTTCTTTGAACCAACACCATATGCCCCGTAGCAATACAATTAAGTGGTGTGGATGACTAATAACTGTGCACACTCGCATCAGTGTTGTTTCTATTCATAGGTGAAATTAACAAGAGAATAATCAGCACTAAACCTTACACACTATATCTAAAAGAAACAGAGTCAGTGAACTTACATTACTGCAACTCTTATAGGATTACAACTCGCTATTATGAAAGCAAGTTTCTGTAAGCTCGTCACTGCCGGTACCATTTACTGGACACCATAAGCGCAGACACCAGACCGAGCTACAAACAAACACACAATGAGCCGTGTTAAGCGGTTCAATGAATTTACTATCAACAACAACTAGGCATGAACCTCCAAAAAGACCTGCGTTACTTACGTTGCCGCAAAACCTGTGTTGGATCACTACTCACTATTATGAAAGCAAGTTTCTATAAGCTCGTCACTGCTGGTACCATTTACTGGACACCATAAACGCAGACGCCCAACTGAGCTACAAACAAACAAAGAGCCATGATGAGCGGTTCAATATTAACAACAAATAGACATAACCTCCCAAAAAGACTCACATTCTCCCCTTCGCACAGCCGATACATCAAGAGACCCACTCTTCACTCACGCCGCACCATTTTCCTGTTCCTCTCAACACCTTTAAAGGGATGCGTCGCTTACGCCACCTGAGCCAAATAATCAGCCGGCCTTAAAGGTACACTTCCCAACTACCCACCTGAGTAGGGAGAATATCCAGTCTGCAGCTACCTCCATTCATTTTCAAGACAATATCTGCCACCTGTGCTGATGAAACTGGTTCAAAGTCAGTGAAAAAGTTAGACGGCACAGCATTAATTGATGAACGGGAATGTAAAGGTACAATTTCACTTCTGATCTTAATTTTTTGAGTAAAAAATAATAAAAACTCTTCACAAGTCTCTTGTGTGGCATCTCTCATAGCATTCCTTGAGGGGTTTAAAATAGAATAAATTATGTCAAACATTACTTTTGGCCGATTTGCATTATCTGAGTTTACCTTAGAGAAAATGTTAATTTTTTCCTCCTTTACTACCTTCTGATAGTTAGCCAGGGACTCTTTAACATCTCAGACGAAATCTGAAGTTTATCTCTCTTCCACTTCCGTTCAGCCTTTCTGCACTCTTGTCTAAGAGAGCGGGTAACATTGCTTAGCCAAGGTTGAGATGTTCCCTTGTTTCTTTAATTTAAGAGGGGCAACACAATCTAAGGCAAGAATACACCTCAACCAGCAATTCAGTGTCCTCTCTACTTAAGACTTTGTCTGTAACGTGATAAATAAAATTCAGAAAAAAGGTTTGCAGTTGAAGAATTAATGGACCTAGCATAATGTAAAGGCTGAGAAGACGTTGGATGGATATAAGAACAAACAGCATCGAGTACCACTAAATAATGGTCGGAAATACCTACGTCTGAAACCACCAAATTAGATACAAAGATACCAAATGATAACACAAGATCTAGTGTATGACCTTTCTTATGAGTAGAACCAGTAACAATGTTGTGTGAAATTAAAAGACTCAATAATAGAAAGAAATTCATTAAGCAATGGCTTTGATGGGCAGCATAAATGAACATTAAAATCCCCTAGGACCAAAAGTTTATAGTTTATCACAGCGAGACACCAATGTAGAGAGAAAATCAGAAAAATCCTGGATGAAATCCTTATTCAGTTTAGGGGGTCTATATACCAAAAGCACAGAAAAAAAGAATCAAGAGTATCAATCTTTAGTAACTGTACCTCAAAGCTCGAATAGGTTTCTGTGGATAGTAATCTGCATTTAAAAGTGTCTCGGAAAACATTGGCAACACCACCTCCTCGTCCTGCGGTCCGAAGGGAATTCAAAGCAGAATTCAAGCAGAAGCGGCAGGGGTGCTATGTTGGGATGAAATCTATTTTAATGTAAACAGAAGATACACAGATTCTCACAAACAACTAGAAATATTATCCTGTAAAATGGGGCACCAGTATAAATGTCAGTTCTGAAGAAGAAACCAAAGTGTTCCATGTTTGACTCTGGATGAAGGATTGGATCATTCTGGAAAGTTACACAAACACATGTGTGTGTGTGATGATCACTATGGGTTTGTGTGTGTTGATTCTGTTGAATGTGATGTGTCTGTAGCGGCTCTTTATTCTCCATCAGCTGATCCAGAGAAGGTCAGAATCATTCACCAAGCAACCCTGTCAGTAAAACACAGACAGTCAAATTATCCACTGTAGAACAACTAAAACAAACTATTTGCACTATTAGTCAGAGATAATAAAATAACCCTGTGATGTACAATTTTTTAAATATCTTTTAACCATTCATATTTTGATTTTGCATCTAAACCACCATGAATGATGACCCTTGACTCTTATCCATAATCCTGTATGACTGTCCTCTTTCTGTCATTGGGTCAGTTTTATTTATGCCAACAAATAAAAAGTAATAAATATTTGCTAGTATCTTCTATTGCAAATGATATTCAAAATAATGCAGTTTTCATCATTCTGATTATCCGGTATAAGAAGTATGGTTATTTTTACCACCATTATTCTCATACCCCAATGCACAGCACAAATGATGAACTCACATAGAGTAGGAGTGTTACTGGCCACTGTTTTAATCTACTTAAGTCAAATGCAAAACACAGTTCTATGGATGTATTGGATGGTTATTCTGCGCTGTGATGAACATCAAACTGTGATAGCAATGCCGCTTCAGACGGGGTTTCCTACACTGCCATTGTGTTCTTCACACTGTCTCTGGATGAAGATAAGCAGCAGACACTGGTGGCAGCAAGTTCAGCGATTCAGAGTGGAGCGAAAACTTCAGAATAATGTCACGGACCTCATTCATGGAGTTGTGTGAACAACATACGTCATATCCGTGTACGTACCAGCATGTGGATTTTGGTCAGAGCGGAATAGTTTAAAGGGAGAGTTCATCCAAAAATGAAAATTAAGAATAATGAAGTCAGTAAATGATGACTTAATTAAAATTTTTGGGTGAACTATCCCTTAAGGTGTTTACATGCCTGTTTTTTGCAATTAAAATCAACACACGGCACATAATTTACTAAGATTATGGTTACTTCAATTATGAGCTTAATTGAATCCATTTGATTGAAGTATTATGTTTACATGACTAAATCTCATTACAATCGCATTATGAGAGTTCATGTAAACGTAGTCAATAATACAAGTGATATATTGCATTGTTCTGACATAAAAAGAAACATTAAAGTCCAACTGAAATCAAAATTGACCCTATTTACTTTGTTAGCGCATATTACTAGTCTTGTGTTGAAAAATTAATCCGTGCAAGTTAATACACAGAAAAAAATTGTTTGCCGTCGTAATCTTTAATCAAAGTCTGAAAAGTTACTTCCGGTCTGGAATGGCGTTCCTTCTCTGATGATGTAGGTTTGACGGCTTGGGTTGGGAAACGCTTAACCACTCCCCTCAAACCGTTAGTCCGCTATGAGCAGAGATGGAGAGGAGGAGCACTAGAGTAAAACCCTGCCCTCTGTTCAATATTCCTTTTCACTGGGAAATACGTCACAACACTGGAGAAAAGTCGTTTGCAACTTCCGGTTCACGCAGACTTTAATATACTTAATTTTAACTTTAAATGGAATCAAATTCTTATTAAACATGTTTATAGTGCGTAAATATTACCAAAAAAGTAACCTCAGAAGAAGAAACTATATTATTTTACAATTAAAATTCAAACATTTTTAGTCATCACTACTCACCGAAGCGTGGACAGTTTGCAGTGATGATCCTTCAATCGATCAGAGAGCTCCGTCACATCTGATGCTCTTAGTTCATTTCGAGACAGAATCAGTTCTCTCAGGTGTGAGGGGTTTGATCTCAGAGCTGAAGCCAGATCAGCACAACCTTCATCTGTCACACCACAATCATGCAACCTATAGAGAACAATGACAGTCTTCAGTCTCTCAGTTCAGGATCTACAGATCAGATAAGCAGGAATATTCACAATCAGAAACAGAGACTTAATCCAAGGCATGATTGACAGGTTCAGTCGTGCTTCTACATGCTGCTTCAGGGGGTTCATTTTAATAGCTTAAAAAATGTCACAATCATTTAAAGGGGTGGTATAATGCCCCTTTTTACAAGATGTAAAATAAGTCTCTGATGTCCTTAGAGTGTGTATGTTTTTTTTTAGCTTAAAATACCCCACAAATCATTTTTATAGCATGTTTACATTGTCCCTTTTTGAGGGTGAGCTAAAATGCATTGTTATGTGTATGTCCCTTTAAATGTAAATGAGCTGCCGCTCCTAGCACACAGGGTGGAGCTTCAACAGCTTGTGTATAAGCATAGATATAAACACTAGATGTCGCCTTGGGATTCTAAACATGCGTCAAAACCGCCGCCATCTTTGAACAGGGGTCTTGCCATATGAAGTAGCTAGGTAACGCTGCTATCTCCGCCTATACTTCGATTTTATGGATGATACCGGACTTTTGTGCTGCGTATGGATGTTCACACGAACGAAATCTAAACCAGACAGCATGGGATTACATTTACTCTGTGGATGGTAGTAGTCAAGTTGTTTTTTTATAAGTTCAGTGTACATTTCTCTGCTTGGAGGAAGAAAATGAACTGTGATTCTCGCACAGCTAATGAACTGTGAATATTCTTTAGATATTATTTGAAATAACTCTTGTGTTTAAAATGTACAATATGCAGGAGTTGATCCTCAATACCCATTTTTGGCTGCATGTGCTGTGTTGTTCCTAACTTTTGATTTTTTACCGATTGTACTCAAACCTTTTAATAAAAAAAAAAAAAAAAAAAAAACCTGTAAGTACAGTCCTAATAGTATGCTGGTCCTCTCCCTGTCAATCTTCAAACAGTACATCCATGATTATTATACATAGAATTCCGCAAATCTTATGTATGTGTGCGTTTTGCACAAGGACAAATTGCTTGTTGATATAATCATGGAGGCGTCCGCGCGGTAACTTACTTATTGCACGTTAACTGGAGCGCATCTCATCCTAACTTAACGAAACTCAGCCTATGCCTCACACAGACATGAGAAATACATCAAATACACAAAGCTTAAATAGTCTTTAAACGAAATAATTTAAAACGAAAGAAAAAAGCTAGGCTACTCTCTGATTATGTAATCCATTATGTGCATTTCTCTCTCTAGGCGCGTTCACTACGAATATGGCGATCGTCAACTTCATCTCTGCAGCCGAGCCGACACTGTCAGAAGTTTATTAACAAAAATCAATGCACGCGTCACCGGATTTACAAATGCACTTCTTGCTTGTTGCACGCACACATATTATGTCGAAATAACGAGATATTATGTTGAAATAACATTATTCTTAATAAAACATCTTTTAGAATATTTGATTGAATGCTGAATGTTGCGCTTGTTCAATTTAATAAAATTAAAAATTTAATTGTGATCATTAAAATAATTGAATATTAAATATTTAGTGGCCAAGTTTTGCTCATTTATATATGTATTATATAGCAATAGTTTATTCTAAGTTTACTCAAGTGGAAGAATGTGACTAATAAACGTAGGCCTACTAGCACTATGCATTATATTTTGAAAAAGAAGTAATTATCTTAATATCAAAACCTTAAATTTCCTCTGGACTCAATGATAAATACATGACTGACCGTTGGAACGAACCATAAAAACTAGAAAATCGCATTTCATGACGATTTATGGTGATTTTATTTCCGTTAGACCTTTGCCTACATTGACGCTGATGCATTAAAGAGGAGGGGCTCCCCTGTTCCAAGATGGCGGCTCTATTGACGCATTCGTTCCAATGAACTGCCGTATACAAGGCGACATCTAGTGTTTATATCTATGGTGTATAAGCAGCTCTGATTACCTCACACAGAAACACACTGAAAATTTCAAAAACTTATAGCTTTTATGTTCAAACCGAAGTCGGACAGAGATGGAAAGACTCAAGAAGAATTGAGAAAATGTAGAATGCAACAGGACATTTCTGAATGATTAGTTGGTGAATTTATGTAGCTGATGTGGAGTTAACTGTCTTCTAGTCATTGATTAGCATATTCTGTGATGATAATCTATAAATCACTCGTGTGGGAACTGTTCTAAGATGCCTACAGAGTGGCATGCTATTGCTTTGTGTTACGTACTGTATTGCAATAAATGTGAAAAGACGGATCCAACAGCTTGAGCAGACTTCCAAATGTGCTCTACTTCAACAACTCTTACTCTTCTAATGGCGTTGCGTGTTCCCGGGGGTGGGGTTTGTGTAACTTTTAGGGTGTGTGATGTCACTAACCCGGGGAGGAAGCTCGAGTATTCCCCATCAGTCTTTTGTTGTAGTCCTTAATAAAGCGATTCCTTTAAAAGAAAATATCTCGCTTTGCTATGAACTTTGTTCAACTTTGCAAATTTGCAGATGTTTTTAGAAAAGTGAAATCATAATCAACCACCCCTTTAACTCATGTTTGAAGTTAAAATATGTCACTTTTAAAAGAATTTAACCGACAGGCTCGTTTTTTTCCGTATGAGTGCAAAAAAAAAAATATATATATATTAATTTTTATCTTATATGCTTGTGTTATACATCAATCGATCCTGTTTAGTGTGTATTTTTTTTGTGTATGCTCATAATAAAAACAAAGTGTTGTGCTTTTTGCCAAATAAAGAAAAATAAACATGATGCGAGTTCTGCCTACTCTCCGTCAGTGAAGTCAATTCTGAAACGCGTCCGAAAATGAACTGTAACTCAGCGAATACTCAGTCAAACAGGCATACAGTCACACAGGCATGAAGCTTGAATTTTCTTCTTTTAAATGAAGTAATTTTTATAAAAAACAAATATTCACAGTTTATGTAATATGTATGCAAAGAGAGAGATGTCAGTCGTTCTCATCTCAGCTAATTAAGTTTTAATGTGCTCCGCCCACGGAGAGCGCGCGCTATTCAAACGCAAATGTGAGGCGATCCAGATGTGACCGAATGCTCTCTTTTCCATGTTGCCCACTTATGCAAATTAAGCTAGAGGTTCCCGCCGTCAATTTCCCTTTAAGTATTGGGACACGTCATTTCCGATTGGCCATAAATAACCTCTTTCAGCCGGTTAGGATACGCTGCTTCCTGTTGACTCGGGGGTTCCCTTTTCGCTCCCACGTGCGGGCATTTCGAGTGTGGTGTTACGCTAGCGGTTGCGTGCTTTTTACAATGGCGATTGTCTACGGTAAGCTTGTAATGCAGTGTCTTATGACAATTGTGGTTGGGTATTAATCTGACTTGTGGGTATGACGTTTAGTTTGTTGCAGGCATGTGTGAACTTATTTATGCGACACTGCGGAATCAAAGTGAGATCAAATAATCTGGTGGGCGGTTCGGTGCTTGACTGATTTCATCATCGGGTAAGTCTGGGTCGAGGGAGGTGATGGGCGCTGCGTGTTTGAGCATTTATTTTAAAAGGAGGTGCTTTATAGCTTGTTTCAGAGATATCCAGACCAGTTTATGTGACAGGATCAAAGCGAAACCAAACCATCTAAAAGTGGTTCGTTACGAGCGATTGACTGACTTCATTGTCTGGTAAGCTTTTTCCTGATTGGGTCGAGACATTAAGCATTTTCGTGGGTATTAACCATTGTGTTTCCCCTTTTAAGGTGTTTGAGATCTGTTGTGCAAATCTTTTGCCCTCGATTCAGAAGGCCTATTTAATGCGAGGAATCGCCGTTGTCCTACAGTCTATTTCTCCCTTGCCTGTTCACTTTGATTAATAGTTATGGTTTGTGTCTTATGATTGGAATGATGATGTTATAATTTGTTTTTTTGTTTTGTTTCTTTCTTTATTTGGAAATCATTTGTTAGTGGGAGCTATTGTTCCCAGGCGAGTGTTTGGGTTTATTAGTAATTTATTGTTTATATTAATTTCGAAATTATTTCTTTATTGTGGAAGTGTGTGTGTGTGTGCGTGCGTGTGTTTGAGTGTGTTTCTTTTGCTAGATGCTGGGGGCTCCAGCCAGGAATCCTCCTCCTTTTCTGTGGATTGGTGATGGTTTGAACACAGGGTGTGGTGTGCAGTGAGACGCACGGATTTTGTGTGCAGTGGTGTGAGTTGCCCCAGAGTGTGTGCGTGTGTAGCCAGGTATTACCTGCTCTTGAGTCCTCAGCCAAAGCTTCTGAATGTAGTGTCATTGTATGTCCTTGTGAGTGTTTGTTAAAACGACCATGTTTCCTTCCCTGATCACATAAATGATCAGTTGTTGTGGCATGCCTTGCCTGGCACGTCCAGTTGATTTTAAATGAGATTTTTATTGTTAATAAAGAATTATTGTGCATGATATTCACGTCTCTGCTCCTTCCTAATGCAACCAACTTGCGTGCCTTAAGATAAAGTGTATCAATTAGTCTCTGCGTGATGTCAGAGTGGCGTAGTCGGTTTTCTTAAAGCTGCCTGTTATTCTATTATAAAAAGCTGCAGCCTAACTCTTGCCACACAAACAAACCTGTGAAACGCCCACATCAGCTGGATAACACACACCGCGAGTTCACTTTCAGACTTATGTACTTTACGATGCTGTGAGGAATACTACTATCTTGATAATAATCCTGCAAAAATTTACCTCAGAAGTTCTGGAAGTATCATTTCGAGGAGCAAACGGATCCCGCTGAGGAATTAGGTCAGTTCTGTTTGCTTTGTTCTAATCTGGATGAATGAACGCACAGATGCGTGCTGTTGTGGAGCTACAGCTGGCAAAAATACTGTTTAAATATTGATCGCGTTTCTGTGTATGAATGAATGAACGAACGCACAGATGCGTGCTGTTGTGGAGCTACTACAGCTGGCAAAAATACTGTTTAAATATTGATCGCGTTTCTGTGTATGAATGAATGAACGAACGCACAGATGCGTGCTGTTGTGGAGCTACTACAGCTGGCAAAAATACTGTTTAAATATTGATCGCGTTTCTGTGTATGAATGAATGAACGAACGCACAGATGCGTGCTGTTGTGGAGCTACTACAGCTGGCAAAAATACTGTTTAAATATGAATTGCGTTTCTGTGTATGAATGAATGAATGAACGAACGAACGCACAGATGCGTGCTGTTGTGGAGCTACTACAGCTGGCAAAAATACTGTTTAAATAATATGAATCGCGTTTGAATGAATGAACGCAAAGATGCGTGCTGTTGTGGAGCTACTACAGCTGGCAAAAATACTGTTTAAATATGAATTGCGTTTCTGTGTATGAATGAATGAACGAACGAACGCAAAGATGCGCGCTGTTGTGGAGCTACTACAGCTGGCAAAAATACTGTTTTAATATGAATCGCGAATACAAAGAAAGATTACACTGGAAATATTGTTACAATTTTAAATGTTGTTGTAATTGTATAACCTTAATTGTATAATATATATATATAAGGATAGATGTAAACAAAATCTTAAAAGGTCATTATAAGCCTTCTCTTTAAATAATTTTATTATGCTTTATTAGTGACACATTTGGGAAGAGAATATATTCCAAATCTGAAAATACAGTATGAGAACAATTAACTGCACAATTACAAGAAATGTTTACCTTGGATATTGTACAATTTGCAAGCAAAATTTGTGGAAAAAAACAACAAACCAGTTATATATTGTCCTTGCATTTTTGTGGCTGAGTCACACACCTGAATGAAAGGCTCATTACGTATGCAGCCTCATTATGCAGGCCCCATTGACTCCACAGGTGTGAATCACGCCCACCCGCATATGGCCTTTCCAAACAAAAAGTGTTTTACAAGATTTAAATCAATGTATTGTGTTATGTGAATGATTAGGCAGGATGATTTTCACATAATTTTGAAGAAAAAATTCTAGGCAATATCATCCATTAGTCAAAAGTCTTATTTACATATATTTAGAATGTGTTTTATGGCCTTATTTCAGAAACTTTAGTTTTTTGTTTTTGAAAAAACCATGCATAAACATTATTCTATCAAAAATACAAACATGTACATGCAAGTTGTTCACATATTATGGTAGCCCTGTTTGTGCTAAATAGAGTGAATTTACACCTTTGCCATTAATATGTTTATAAGCAACTGAAAAAAGCACAAATGTCAGGGCATGTCAGAACATCTCAAGGACCCCAAAAACCCCTCAGACCCCAGAGGGTTAATGAAGTTTTCTTACAGCACACATTGTCAGTCTTTTACGCTTTTGTGTTAATTTTGTTTTACTGTTTTGTAATTTTCAATATTCACATTGAGAGGAATATGGAGGATGTTGATAGTTGTGTAACGGTACATGTATTCTTCCGGAACCGTATGGTACGGACGTCACGGTTCAGTGCATGCAGTCGAACAACAAATACATTCAGTCTGTCACGTTTAGTGTCTGTGTTCATGTTGTGTTTGCCTGTGGCAATGTGACAGAATGACAGACATCTTATGGATCTAGCAGCAGTAAAAATGGACTTTCCTGGCCATGACCTGACTGATCAGGTCATCAGGGTCCTCAGCATCACCTCCGCATCACCATCACCCCAGTGATGGCTCCAGCCCCTGACCAGCGTCCCGCCGAAACCACCACGGCAGAGAGATTGTCTCTGGCCAAGATGGCCGCCGCCACACCGGAGAGATCGTCTCGGGGAAAGATGGCCGCCACCACGCCTGAGAGTTCGTCTCCGGCCAAGATGGCCGCCCCCACGCTTGAGAGTTTGTCTCCGGTCAAGATGGTCTCCGCCACGCCTAAGAGATCGTCTCCAGCAAAGATGGCCGTCCCCACGCTTGAGAGTTCGTCTCCGGCCAAGATGGCCGCCGCCACGCCTGAGAGTTCGTCTCTGGCTAAGATGGCCAATGCTACGCATGATAGTTCGTCTCAGATCAAGATGGCCGCCGCCACGCCGGCAGAGCCCTCGGACAAAATGCCCACCGCCACGCCACCAGAACCATCTGACAACATGCCTGCCGCTGAGCCAGAGACTGTTCACGTTAGTCCTGCCGAGCCTGAGCTTCACATCAGTCCTGTCGAGCCTGAGTCTGTTCCTGAGTCTGAGCCGAAACCTGTTTCTGAGTCTAAGCCGTAACCTGTTCCTGAGTCTTCTCCTGTCCTTAAACCCATAGCACCACCCAATAACTTTTATTGGGTGGTGGAATCCGTTCTGGCCCCCTGAACGGGGGAATCCACCCTGGCCCCCTGAACGGTGGAATCTGCTCTGGCCCCCTGAACGGGGGAATCCACCCTGGCCCCCTGAACGGTGGAATCCACCCTGGCCCCCTGAACGGTGGAATCCGCTCTGGCCCCCTGAACGGGGGAATCCACCCTGGCCCCCTGAACGGTGGAATCCGCTCTGGCCCCCTGAACGGTGGAATCCACCCTGGCCCCCTGAACGGTGGAATCCGTTCTGGCCCCCTGAACGGGGGAATCCACCCTGGCCCCCTGAACGGTGGAATCTGCTCTGGCCCCCTGAACGGGGGAATCCACCCTGGCCCCCTGAACGGTGGAATCCACCCTGGCCCTCTGAACAGGGGAATCAGCTCTGGCCCCCTGAACGGGGGAATCCACCCTGGCCCCCTGAACGGGGGAATCCACCCTGGCCCCCTGAACGGTGGAATCCGCTCTGGCCCCCTGAACGGTGGAATCCGCTCTGGTCCCCTGAACTGTCGGCGTTTCCCTGGCCCCCTGAATTGTCAGCGCCTCCCTGGCTTCCTTAACTGTCGCCGCCTCCCTGGCTCCCTTAACTGTCGCCGCCTCCCTGGCACCCTGAACTGTGAAGTGTGAAGTCCTTGCGACGGGAGGACACACCTTCCGGGAGGGGGGCACACCCTTTGCCTGTTTGCCTGTAGCACACCCAGTTTGTTCATGTGTTTCATTGATGCTATCCCTGTCACCTGTTGTCTTGTTAATTAGTCATTATGAGTTCATTTGTCCCAGCTGTGTCTCATTTCCCTGATCTGTTCTGTGTATTTAACCCTCTGAGGTCGACAAACGCGCCGGCGCGTTTTGCTGGATTTTCTCCACATTGTAGCGCTATAAACTTAAATTTCTCCGTCATTTATGGTCATACAGAAAAAAGAAATATAAAAAAAGAATCTGTGATATTTCTACTTTTGTATGTGTCCACTTACAATCAAATCAAAACATTGTGCTTTTGTAAAATAAAGAAAATAAACAGGGTGTGCGTTCTGCCTCTCTGTCGCGGTGAACTTTTTTTTCTTGAGCACGTCTATAAACTGAAACAAAACTCAGCGAATACTTGTCACACATTTATGAGCCATACACCTTTATAAAAATATAAGTGTGTACTTTTAAATTATCGGATTCAAAACGAAAACAAATATTCTCTGTTTAAGTAATTTGTATAAAACCAACAAGATGTCCAGCTTCTCAAACGCTTCCTAATTATTTTTTAATTTACCACGCCCACTCGCGCAAAAGATATTCACATGCAAATCTCCACATGGAACGCGATCGCCCTCATTACCTCAACAACAAAAACCTTCACTTCACTTTTCGTCGAGTTTGAAAGACGTGCCTGAGCTTACATTGGATTTACATCAGAAGAAGAAGAACGCGATTTGAAGACAAGAAAGATAAGGTAAGAAATTCTTACATATTAGTTTGCTATTGTTGCATAAATTTCACATTGCAGTTGAACTGTTGCTAGATGGTGAATATTATAATATTTAGACCCGTGTTTACTGTTACTGTGTTTGTGGATATCTGCTCAAACGTAGATATGTATATGGTAACCATAATGTTTTATATTTGAGCGCGATCGCGTTTGAATGTATCTTATTTTGGATCGTGATCACGTTTGAATGTATCATATTTTGGATCGTGATCGCATTTGAATGTATCATATTTTGGATCGTGATCGCATTTGAATGTATCATATTTTGGATCGCGATCGTGTTTGAAAAGCAAACAGCTTCATGTTTTTACTATTATCTCATTTCATATGGAACACGAATGGAAACATTTGAAGTAACATGATAATCAATATATTTTTCTCTAGCTTAGTTGTTACTGAAATCTTTTGGAAGATTTATACTGTTATAGGTTAGGCTATTATTATTTTATCCAGCACTGCGCATAGCTTATGCCTACAAGGCACAACAAACCTGGTGTTCACTGTTCATTATTTCTTGTTGGAAACATTTGTGTGTGTGTGTGTGTGTGTGTGTGTATTCTGTGAATTTTAAAAAGCAATTTTAACCAGAAAAATCTAAAATTTATTCCCAAAATCGTGCAGGCCTTTCTCTTGATATCAGTATGTTCACTTTTTTTTTCAGGGCCCAGATGACACTGAGGACTGCTGAATTCAACATTCACATGAGTCTCTGTACATGGTAAAGTGAAAATCAAACACCTTGGAAATTAAAGGTATGTACAATGTTTTTAGGAATGGCACAAAGGTCTCTGTTTTTGGATCATTGTTTTCAATAAGAGCTTTTTGGCACTTGTTGTGTATCTTTGGACGATGCTGTGTTGTAAATAAATCCAAACAATTTAAAAGCCATTATTTTTTAAATCTCCTCATTTACAGTATTGTGCAAGGTTGCTCAGAATGATAGGGGCCTCCATCCATCCATCCATCTTCTACCGCTTATCCGGGGCCGGGTCGCGGGGGCAGCAGTCTAAGCAGGGATGCCCAGACTTCCCTCTCCCTCGACACTTCCTCCAGCTCTTCCGGGGGGACACCGAGGCGTTCCCAGGCCAGCCGGGAGACATAGTCTCTCCAGCGTGTCTTAGGTCTTCCCCGGGGTCTCCTCCCGGTGGGACATGCCCGGAACACCTTCCCAGGAAGGCGTCCAGGAGGCATCCGGAAAAGATGCCCGAGCCACCTCAACTGACCCCTCTCAATGTGGAGGAGCAGCGGCTCTACTCTGAGCTCCTCCCGAGTGACCGAGCTTCTCACCCTATCTCTAAGGTAGCGCCCAGCCACCCTGCGGAGAAAGCTCATTTCGGCCGCTTGTATCCGGGATCTTGTCCTTTCGGTCATGACCCAAAGCTCATGACCATAGGTGAGAGTAGGAACATAGATTGACTGGTAAATCGAGAGCTTCGCCTTGCGGCTCAGCTCCTTCTTCACCACGACAGACCGGTACAGCAACCGCATTACTGCAGAAGCTGCACCGATCCGTCTGTCAATCTCCCGTTCCATCCTTCCCTCACTCGTGAACAAGACCCCGAGATACTTGAACTCCTCCACTTGAGGCAGGAACTCTCCACCAACCTGAAGCGGGCAAGCCACCCTTTTCCGACTGAGGACCATGGCCTCGGATTTGGAGGTGCTGATTCTCATCCCAGCCGCTTCACACTCGGCTGCAAACCGTCCCAGTGCATGCTGGAGGTCCTGGTTTGATGAGACCAACACGACCACATCATCCGCAAAGAGCAGAGATGAAATCGTGTGGTCCCCAAACCTGACCCCCTCCGGCCCCTGGCTGCGCCTAGAAATTCTGTCCATAAAAATTATGAACAGAACCGGCGACAAAGGGCAGCCCTGCACGCACCGGGAACAAGTCTGACTTACTGCTGGCAATATGAACCAAGCTCCTACTCCGGTCGTACAGGGACCGGATAGCCCTTAGCAAAGGGCCCCGGACCCCATACTCCCAGAGCACCCTCCACAAGATGCCACGAGGGACACAGTCGAATGCCTTCTCCAAATCCACAAAACACATGTGGATTGGTTGGGCAAACTCCCATGAGCCCTCCAGCACCCTGTAGAGGGTATAGAGCTGGTCCAGTGTTCCACGACCGGGACGAAAACCACACTGTTCCTCCTGAATCCGAGATTCTACTATCGGCCGGATTCTCCTCTCCAGTACCCTGGCATAGACTTTCCCAGGGAGGCTGAGATAGGGGCCTGATAGCTCCTAATAGGGCCGTTAGGGGAGGTTCTTTGTCTTTCTCAGGTGAGAAAAGCTTACATATTAATGAGCTCTCGCATAGAGCTTTCTCACACAAAACACGTCGTAAAATTTTTAAATCAATATATTGTCTTATCTGAATGAGCAGTCAGGGTGATTTTCACATAGTTTTAGAGCAAATATTCTAGGCTAAGTGATACAATTTTCAAAAGTCTTGTGAAGAAATAATCAGTATGGGTTTCATGGCCTTATTTCAGTGAGAATTTTTTTTTGTATTTTCACAAACCACGCATAAATGTCATTATCTCAAAACTACAAACTTTTACATACATGCTGTTGATATATTATTGTAGCAGAGTTTGTGCTGAATACAGTGTAATTAGACTTTAGCCATGAAAATGTCACAAGAAACAGAAATAACCAGAAATGTCAGAGCATGTCAGAACACCTCCAGAGCCCAGAAAACAGCTCAGACCTCAGAGGGTTAAGCCCTGTGTTTCAGTCTGTTCATTGTCTGTCGTTGTTGTGTTATGTTTGGTTGTTCTGTTCCCGAGTCCTGTTCCCTAGTCTGAGTCTGTCTTTGTCAAGTTTTGAGTTTGTTTAAATAAAAGCTGCTGCAGGTAGATCCTGCATCCTTCCCTGCTTCAACCTGCAATGTGACACAAGCTGTGTCCCAATGTAAAGGCTGCATCCTCCGAAGGCCATATTTTAATGGCCGATTGGCCTTATTTGAACGCCGATTGCGTCACAGCGGCGCAACGAAGGATGTCCCAATTCAATTCTGCATCCTCCGAAGGCCGTATTTGAAGGCCGGTTGCGTCATCGCGGTGCGACGAAGGCTAAAGCGACGCCAAATGCACCCTTTGTTTCCCTGTGAAAGGAAGGATACATAAAAGGATCCTTGCGGCCTGATCCTACCCCATAAGTCCTCGCGCCAGTGACGACAGCATTTCGTAAAAAAAAATAATTATAATTGACGGCCGACAGTTCGGTGGTGGACGGAAAATTCACATTTAAATGTAAGTATTTTGTTTTCATTTACTCAAATAGCTAGTGAAACCTGAGTTAAAAGCCACAAGTTTTTCTTTCTTATAAACTTCATCTTAACTCCGTCACCATTGCGTGGCTTCATTTGTCAGGTGGCCTGAGGCAAAACTTGTGCTAATATTAGTTTAATAATTGTTTCAGGGAGCAAGGAGCAGACAGCTCATTTATTAAATTGCAATTAAAAAAATAAATAAACTAAATAAATTAAATTTTATTGTAATATTTGCACTAGTCTGTCTAACTTGTATAAATAAGAAATATCACTCACCCTATAAAGCCCACAACAATAAGAAAAGCAGTAGATGAGGCAATGGGGATTCACTTTTATATGTTTTTGTAGTGCTGTCATGCAAGCTATGTCTACAAAGGTTTTAACCAAATTTGAGTATTCATAAATATGATTTCTGAATATGAATATGATTTAAAAAATACTAAGTAAGAGAGTTGAGATCACATCCTTGCTGAAATGTATTGTGCTGTTGTTGTTAACAAGCCATGGTTAATTTGCTCTGCCTTAGGATTGCAAGTGTCCTGGGAGAGGTGAGGGTGTGAGTGGGAAACCCACTGTTGAAACTTAGCCCGGGTTTGTCCTCATGGATGAGGTCTTGGCCTGTTGACCTCAACTGGGGATGTCGTCGGACGGTGGAAGGAATACTTCGAGGATCTCCTCAATCCCACCGACACGTCTTCCATTGAGGAAGCAGAGGCTGAGGGCTCGGAGGTGGACTCATCCATCACCAAAGCTGAAGTCACTGAGGTAGTCAAGAAGCTCCTCGGTAGCAAGGCACCGGGGGTGGATGAGATCCGCCCTGAGTACCTCAAGTCTCTGGATGTTGTGGGGCTTTCTTGGCTGACACGCCTCTGCAACATCGCGTGGCAGTCGGGGACAGTACCTCTGGGCTGGCAGACCGGGGTGGTGGTCCCTCTTTTTAAGAAGGGGGACCGGAGGGTGTGTTCCAACTACTGGGGGATCACACTTCTCAGCCTCCCCGGGAAAGTCTATGCCAGGGTACTGGAGAGGAGAATACGGCTGATAGTAGAACCTCAGATTCAGGAAGAACAGTGTGGTTTCCGTCCCGGTCGTAGAACACTGGACCAGCTCTATACCCTCTCCAGGGTGCTGGAGGGTTCATGGGAGTTTGCCCAACCAATCCACATGTGCTTTGTGGATTTGGAGAAGACATTCGACTGTGTCCCTCGCGGAGTCCTGCAGAGGGTGCTGTGGGACTATGGGGTCCGGGGCCCTTTGCTAAGGGCTGTCCGGTCCCTGTACGACCAGAGCAGGAGCTTGGTTCGCATTGTCGGCAGTAAGTCAGACTTGTTCCCAGTGCATGTTGGACTCCGGCAGGGCTGCCCTTTGTCGCCGGTTCTGTTCATAATTTTTATGGACAGAATTTCTAGGCGCAGCCAGGGGCCGGAGGGTGTCAGGTTTGGGGACCACACGATTTCATCTCTGCTTTTTGCGGATGATGTTGTCGTGCTGACCCCATCAGACCAGGACATTCAGCATGCACTGGGACGGTTTGCAGCCGAGTGTGAAGCGGCTGGGATGAGAATCAGAACCTCCAAATCCGAGGCCATGGTTCTCAGTCGGAAAAGGGTGGTTTGCCCTCTTCAGTTTGGTGGAGAGTTCCTGCCTCAAGTGGAGGAGTTCAAGTATCTTGGGGTTTTGTTCACGAGTGAGGGAGGGATGGAACGGGAGATTGACAGATGGATCGGTGCAGCTTCTGCAGTAATGCGGTCAATGTACCGGTCTGTCATGGAGAAGAAAGAGCTGAGCCGCAAGGCGAAGCTCTCGATTTACCGGTCAATCTACGTTCCTACTCTCACGTATGGTCATGAGCTGTGGGTCATGACCGAAAGAACAAGATCCTGGATGGATACAGGCTGCCGAAATGAGCTTTCTCCGCAGGTTGGCTGGGCGATCCCTTAGAGATAGGGTGAGAAGCCCGGTCACTAGGGAGGAGCTCAGAGTAGAGCCGTTGCTCCTCCACATCGAGAGGGGCCAGCTGAGGTGGCTCGGGCATCTGTTCTGGATGCCTTCTGGAAGCCTTCCCGGGAAGGTGTTCCGGGCGCGTCCCACCGGAAGGAAACCCCGGGGAAGACCTAGGACACGCTGGAGGGACTATGTCTCCCGACTGGCCTGGGAACGCCTCGGTGTCCCCCTGGAAGAGCTGGAGGAAGTGTCTAGGGAGAGGGTAGTCTGGGTATCTCTGCTTAGACTGCTTCCCCCGCGACCCGGCCCCGGATAAGAAGAAGAAGATGGAAGGATGGATAAAATAAATTTTTAACATGTACTGTATTGTATAGTACATTTAAGTGCTCTAAGTGAAATCTGTTTTTTGAAAGAAAAAAAAAATTGTTCATGTGATGTCACCCTATCAATATTTCTTATCAGCGATTTTATAAAAGCTCTCTTTTATGGACATGGTTGATAAATGTCTGGGGAACACAATGAAGCTATTAATGTACCTTTTTCCCTAGGTTCTCCGCACCACCGACAGTATACAAGTATGTACCACTTGCAAAAAAACGCAACGCAATACATACCATTTGAGATACAGTAAGTGCATGGCTTTGAAGTGTCACATTTGTTATGTGCGGCTCAAGTTCGCAAAGATAAGATATTCCTTCCGCGGAAAATCTGTTTCTTTCATACAAGTATCATACAAGTAAGGGCATTTTGTCTGTCCCTAAAAACTCTTTCTCTAGGAAGTACGTGTCTAACAATTTGCGCTGAGATGTCCACAAGATTTGGAAAAAAAGGTGAAGCCATTGCAATTAAAGTGAGCTATTTTCATAGTACCTAAAACCCAGGGTTGGCACAAACTAATCTTAAACTTATCTGGCTAGCCACCTAAACCGGCTTCATTGTACAGGCCCCAGATCTGGACATTTAAGCTGTGTTTTATCTATGTATGGGCAGCAGTCGGCTATGAAGCACCTGCCGTTTTCTTTCGTTTTATTTATTTTAAAATTTCCGTTTACAGTTCACTGTTTCCCCCTTCTTCCCTTTGACTTGAACTTTGTTATATTTATATTAAAAAGCATTTTATATAGCAAATTAAAATAAAATACTTTTCTCCCCCCTGCTCTACCGAATCGTGACTTCAATACCGAGGTACGTACCGAACCATCATGTTTGTGTAACGTTGCATCCCTAATGTTGACACATTTATACAATCTTACCACAGTATCTCCAGTTTACAGTGAGGTGAGCAGAGTCCAGCAGAGAGCAGCTTCACTCCTTTGTCTCCTAGTTTATTGTCAGACAGACTCAGTTCTCTCAGGTGTGAGGAGTTTGATCTCAGCGCTGAAGCCAGAGCAGCACAACCTTCATCTGTCACACCACAATCATGCAACCTATAGAGAACAATGACAGTCTTCAGTCTCTTAGTTCAGGATCTACAGCTCAGAAAAGCAGAAACTTCACAATCAGAAAGATAAACTTAATCCACAGCATGAATGACAGGTCAAGTTTAAAGCATGATCTTTTTTTAAGTCTTTATAATTTCTCCAAGCATTGCACCGCTACTGTCCTCTGACTTCCACACACATAGAGATGTTTATTGTTCACCCGCTTTTCAGCATACTATTTTTTGAAATGGTATGGTTTGGGGTAAATTGTCAGTTATGCTCTGTTAAAATTGCCTGCCTTTTGGATTGTTTGCTTGTATGGATTTTTAAAGCCTTTTTTTTTAACATGATCTTCATCTTCCTATGCTTCCTACAACCTAAACATGACAAAAATATTAGTGATGGTAAACAAATAAAACTCATGAATAGAGGAAGTAAATAAATTCAGGTGCATACACACAACGACACACACACACTCACTTTCACACAATTATAGTAAATCTGTAGCCTACTACAGACCAACACTGTACTGTAGCCCAGATGGACAAGGCTTATAGTGGCAACACCAGGTAAGTGTTGCACAGCAAACCCAGACCCACTGCGAACCGCCTTGAAGAGATAGCCCCCACGGCTGGGTCCCTGAGTTCCACCTCGCTGCCCCACTGCGGGTACGCCTGCGGTCCCTTTGGTCCGGCTTACACGGCCTCTCAGAGCCTGGTTAGCACTCCCCAGCCTGTCTCGCTGACTCCTTCGGACCATCAGGCTCGGCTATGCGATTCACTTCGCCCGGCGTTCAGTTCAGAGGTGTCCAGTTCACTTCAGTGAAAGCTGTCGATGCTCATGTCTTGCGGGCGGAAATCACAGTCCTACTGGCACAATTTATTTTCTTTACGAAGATAAATATAAAGTTCCCACCTCAATAAAAAGCTGTGAGCGAGCACATACAGGCTTGTCTGCCTCATAATACAACATTAAAAAGCTATCTTTGTGAACAAACGTGTTGTCCTCGCCTTGTAGTGGCTTGGAATTCAAAGGGGAATCGGATATGCGTGTTTAGACGTAGGATATGTATCTGATTTAAAACCACATTTGAAAGTGGCTCAAATCGGATACGAAAAAAATCGGATCTCATGCGGATTTTTGTGTTTACACGTGGGCAACCAATTCCGATCTGTGTCAGATGTGAGTAAAAGATCGGATTTGTTGTGCCAGTGTAAACACAGCCTTAGTGAACACTGTACATTGTTCGGTACTAGCTTTAGAGCCCGTGCAGCAGGGCAACTGGGTGACCGTGAGACGCTATAGTCGCGGTACAAAACACAGCTCTTCCGTTCCGATTAAAACATCAAACAGGTTCTACCAGAAAGACTAGGGAGCAAAATGACGTAACAAAGCATAAATCTATTAACGGCCCAGCAAGCAAGTATTGTGATATAGGGCCCTATTTGAACCCTCTGGAGTCTGAGCGGTTTTCTGGGCCCTGGAGGTGTTCTGACATGCTCTGACATTTGTGCTTTTTTCAGTTATTTATAAACATGTTAATGGCAAAGATGTAAATTCACTCTATATAGCACAAACAGGGCTACCAAAATATGTGATCACCATGCATGTATATTTTTTAATTTTTAAGAGAATAATGTTTATGCGTGGTTATTGAAAAAAATAAAAATGAAAGTTGCTGAAATAAGACCACAAAACTCATAATAAATATGTGTCAATAAGACTTTTGACTAATGGACTTTTGACAGAATTCATTCGAGTTCTGGCTTCAAAATTGTGTGAAAATAGTCTTGCTTTATCGTTCACATAAAACAATACATTGATTTAAATTGATGTAAAACAGGTTTTGCTTGGAAAGCCAATATGCGAGGGGGCCTGAACGAGGAGTGGTTTACACCTTAGAATACAATGTCCCACCCACTCTGCATAATGACTCTGCATAATAAGCCATTCATTCAGGTGTGACACTGACTGAGCCACAATGCAAGGACAAAAGATATATTTAGAAGAAGACTTATATTGACCATTTAAGATTTTGCTTACATCTATCTTGTAAATATGTTTTGCTATGTTATTAAAAAGGTTACAATTACAACAATAATTACAATTTCAACAATATTTCAAGTGTACTCTTTCTTTGTAAAAAAAAAAAAAAAAGATTATAGGCCTACATTTTATCTATGTATTCATTAGTTTGAATATAGCCAACATTGGAACAGCTAACATCTTAGTTGATGACTTTATTTTTGACAAAAATAGTATTTTATATACCTATATAGAAATTGCTAAACAAAAGCTTATTTGATGTGGCAGTATATTCTACAGTAAAAACTGTACTCAAATCTAGTCAACAAAATGTTGTCTTTCATATTTCGCCTGACTGTAACGTTGTTTTTATGAAATATTAGGGCATATTAATGTTAATTTGCAGTTTAATACGTTGCTTATACAAATAGCCTACATTTTATTTCAACATATTTCAGTCGATTTTACTCATCTCAGTATAGTAATACAGTTTTCTAAAACATCATCATTCATTCACACACGGGATTTAAATTTAAACTGTCTTTTTGCGAGCTGTGGTAAACAGCGCGCATCTCTGCCGTTCATTCATTCATAAACAGAAACCCGATTCACGTGAGAAGGAAAAAAACTTACTAGCCTACTGTATTCCTCAGCTCGCTCCTCGATATACCCGCACTTCTGAGGTACATTTTCCATTATTATTATTCCTCACAGCGCTGCGAGACGGTGTAAACAAGTAATGATCTGAATAAACTTGTGTTTTCTCGAGCTGATATGGGGGCGTTCACAGGATTGCGCGGATTGCCTCAGACATTTGCGTTTGAATAGCGTGCGCTCTCCGTGGGCGGAGTCACATTTCATTTGAATTAGCTGAAATGAGCTTGACTGGAATCGCTCTCTTTTAATACAGATTTCACAAGATGAGAATATTTGTTTTTTATATAAATTACTTCATTTAAAAGAAGAGAATTCAAGCTTCATGCCTGTGTGTCTGTATGCCTGTTTGACTGAGTATTCGCTGAGTTATTGTTCATTTTCGGACGCGTTTCAGAATGGACTACACTGACAGAGAGAAGGCAGAACTCACTTCGTGTTTATTTTTCTTTATTTGGAAAAAAGCACAACACTTTGTTTTTATTGTGAGTATACACAAAAATAATACACATTTAACAGAATCGATTGATGTATGAAACTCCTATGGAAAATCAAAGTCAACAGAGTATTTATGAGTTTCTTTTACACTGATAAAAAAAAGCGAGCTGGTATCGCCGGCGATACCGTCGACCTCAGGGGGTTAACGATCTGAAACTCAAGTATCAAGCGCGAAACGCAAGTAACTTTGTGGGCGGATCTTGGGCGCTGTTGCTATTATACCGGCGGGATAAATGACTCTTGCGCCCGACGCAAATCTAAAATGGGTTGGTCTGAAGTGGCTTCATTATTCATAGGTGTGGTTTGGGCGTAACGTGAAATAAACCAATCAGAGCGACATCTCACATTCCCTTTAAGAGCAGGCTAGCTTGTTCCATGGCGGGTTACTATTATAACGGCGGATTTGCCAGGCGCACGCCAGGACTCAGGAGCGGTTCACAGCTGAGGAGACTGACGTTCTCGTCAGGGCCGTAAAACACAGAGAAGTGACATTGTATGGGGATGGGAGAAACCCACCCAAATTAGCTTCGGTTAAACAGCCGTATAAAAATTTGGGTAAATGTGTAAGCTAGATTTCTGCCTTTTTCACATCTTCATGGACACAACAATTATTTCCCTCGTGTGTTAATATTTTTCCTTGTAATAAAGTATGGTTTTCTAAAAATGAGAACTGCTGCGTCTGTGTGTAGATGAGATAAGCAAAGTGCATGCGCGTTGTGCACACACTACATTGATTATGGCCAAGCATGCGCCCTCCATAGGCCATGTCTATAACTCGCAATCTGAGGGTAACGAATTCTGCATTTCCTGCCTGAAGACGAAGGCGGGGTGCAGGCGACACCCTGGGAGGTATGGGAAGGGACCATCCTGGTGGTGGTGCAACCCTAGGACTGTGCTGCACGAGCCAGGGATGACCGAGGACCAGTGTTGGGCAAGTTACTTTTAAAAAGTAATTAGTTACAGTTACTAGTTACTTCTTCCAAAAAGTAACTAAATTAGTTACTCAGTTACAAATTTTAAAAGTAACTAGTTACTTAAGAAAGTAACTATTGCGTTACTTTCAAGTAAAATTAAATTTTAAATGCTCAAATGTTACCCCACCTCTACCCCTCTTTAACGGAACTTAAAATACATGTGCATGTTCAATTATTTATGATAAATCTGAATATTATAATGAAATGGACACTTAATACAGTACATTATTAACAGAAACATGAAACATTGTACACACGTCTAAAAAAAAATGTTGCTGTGGGACAAAGTGAGACTAGCCTCCAATCAAATGCCATGTATGTAGATATTATGTTTATATAGTGGATCAATGCAAATAACACAATAGATGTTTTGGAACTTTTGATATTTATTGCCCCTCAGCAGGCCACAACTGGGCAAAATTAGGAGTTTATTGAAGCAAAGGTCATTCACTGTTCAAACCCTAACGCTCAAAATAATTAATTGGTTGAGTAGGGCCAACTTAAATTATACAAATTAGTCCAATCAAATGAACTTTTATGAGTATTTAGAACTTTCTTTTCTTTTGAGTTAACAAAACTTACACCTTTTAAGTATGTTGAATTGTTGAATTGTTTTGAGTTCTATGAACTTGTTTCTTTTAATTTAGACAAACTTAAATTTAACTGAAACTGGGGTGGGATCTCTATTCCCCAGCATGCTTTGCCATGACACTTAAAAGGGAGAGTAAATGCTAAAATTGTTTTGTACCAGATTAATGTTAAGTGGCAACATCACAAAAATGTTGCTATGGGACAAAGTGAGACTAGCCTCCAATCAAATGCCATGTATGTAGATATTATGTTTATATAGTGGATCAATGCAAATAACACAATAGATGTTTTGGAACTTTTGATATTTATTGCCCCTCAACAGGCCACAACTGGGCAAAATTAAATTAAGCTTGTTAAGCAATATACCAAAAATAAATAACAAATATATACACTCTTTGTAGTGCAAATAAAACAAATAAAATGTCTGTAGGCTACTTTTAGAGAAGGCTACTTTTGGATTATTTGGGCTCGTCGCCATACCTGTCTCTCATTGACTGACTGGCTTGTGTTGTTCCTTGTGTGTCCTGTCCTGTCCTGTCCTGTCCTGTCCGACTATGCGTTATGATGGGTCGTTCGCAATTCATTTTTTTATTTATTTTTTTATTATTGCAAGTTAAAACATTGTAGCTTATACAAGGTAAAAGATCAATGTCATATATACACATACAGAAGAGAGAGGAACATACATAACACCCAAAAAAAGGAGAGAGAAAAGAAAAAAAAAAGAAAGAAAAGAAAAAAAAGAAGAAAAAAAAGAAAGAAAAAAAGAAAAAGAAAAGAAAACAACTAAATATAAATATCAATATAGTGTATTGCAGGTACATTGGTAAGTTTAAGCAATGAGATATTTTAGTGATATAGATAGAGGCAATTTAAGAGAATCATAATAATTGTGACAGAGTTGTAGTAAAAGTAGTATTCATACTATTAATAATAATAATAATCATTAGAACAAAAATAATAATAGTAGTAGCAATAGTAGTGGTAGTAGTGGTAACACTCACATTCATGATAATAATAGTAGGGGTAGTAGTAGTGGCAGTACTGTAATTACAATAATAATACTAATACCATATTTTAGGCCAGTCAATACAATCATTGTAGATACACATTATTCTCTAGGCCTGGGGGCCACTCTACTACTGCCAGTGAGCACAACCAACAGACCCCCCCAACAAAGACACCTCCCTCAGATTCACCTGGCCCCTCCCACCACCACCATCAGTGACACCCAACCCCACCAGTTAAGCTTCTATGTTTCGCTGAGTCTTCCTCTGCAGAATATGCTATGGCACCATTACAGGCACCTCCAGACCCAGCTCACCTAGTCTGGTTGTGACCTGACAGGACCAAAGTCCCAATTTATTTTTTTATTTTTTTTTTATTTTTTTTTTATTTTTTTTTGGTGATCTATGGCTTGGACCCTAGCGTGTACTGGTTAGCCCCCTAGCCAGAGACACCACATCCAGCCCAGATATCCGTCCAACACATTTATTTTGCATATCAGAAGCCTGGAATTGGGGCAAAGGCGGTAAAAATGAGAGGCCAGTAAATCCATGAACCGAGTTACTAATGAATATGCCGACAGGACGTGCTAGTCATACCCACCGATAGCACCCAGAATAGTCGCCTGACCCAGATTAAAAAGAGAATACAAATGGTTTTATAATATCAATACCAATACCACCATCCCTACTACCACCCCTACCAACAACAACAATAAATAATAAAAATATGCAGCTTTTACAAGTAAAACGAAAAGTATAGCTTATAGAATACAATATAAACCCACACATCTATATGTATACACGACTGATGTATTTAATAATACTCAGAGATTATTTATTATAAAAATAATTTGTAATTATGCATATTGCGCTTCCTTATTATTAATCCATTTAGTATACCAAAGATTTGAGTTGAGGCATCGACTACCTAGCTAGTTTTAATCAATATTTAAGGATGAAAGGAGTGGACTGAAAATGTTATAAAATTTGTATAGATGATTTTTATTTGCTAACGTTTGTTTCTCTTTAATAATATGGTCCCTTAATAGATGTAGCCATTGTGTCGTTGATATTTGGTATTTATTTTTCCAATTGAGTAGTATTGTTTTTTTGGCGATAGCTAGAGATATGAGCAGAGGTTTTGAATGTTCAAAGGGAGGGTTAATTTGAGATGTGTCACCTAAAAGACATAATAATGGGAGTGCATTAATTGTAATTTTAAAGAAATTCGATAATTTATTAGCGACATCTATCCAGAACTGATGAACTGGTGGGCATAGCCAGAATGCATGAAGGAAAGTGTCTGGTGTATTTACACTGCAGTTGGTACATCTATCGGAAGTTACTAGTCCCATTTTAAACATCTTACGCTGTGTTATGTGTGTTCTGTGTATAATTTTATACTGAATTAACTGGATGTTTATGTTTGTACTTATGATAAAAGTGTTTCTGCAAATTGTTTTCCAAAATTCGTCATTTGTATTAATATTGAGATCTTTTTCCCATTGTTTAACTGGTGCTACTATTGTTTTAGAGTCTATAGATGATATTAGGGTGTATAATTTACTAAGTATTTTTGATGAATTACTAATTGTGGTGATATGTTTTAGAATTGGGGGAGGTTGTGCAATGTCTTTGTTTCCAATTGTGGTTTTAATAGAATTCCTGATTTGTAAGTAATACTAATACTGTTCTTTTCCTAAGTTAAATTTCTGTGTTAGTTCTACAAATGTAGCGAAGGTGTTGCCAGTAAACAGGTGATGTAATTCATGCAATTCATGAGCGTTAGTGATGATGGGTTGTTCGCGAATGAGCGTTAGTGATGATGGATCGACTCGTTCGCGAATGAGCTTTTGATGGGTCGTTCGCGATTCGCGAATGAGCTGACTCTAAGAGCCGGCTCTTTTAGGTGAACGTCGGGAGCTGGCTCGCATATCTGAAGAGCCGACTCTATTTTTTTTTTTACAAATTTAGCCTATAGAAATTAAATAATTATGTAATAAAAATTTAAATATTATAGTCAAAGTCATTTAAAGAGCCGTTTGTGAGCCAAAAGAGCCGGCTATTTTCAGTGAGCTGAGTCAAAAGAGCCGAATGCCCATCACTACTATGCGTGCTTTCGAACACCCGCAACTCTAACTCTGATTAGCTTACAATGAAATTTTACTCTACCTCAGCCAATCGTCAGCATTTATGCGCTTGTCTCGTGCTCTGCCCACTAACCAAGGAAGAGCAGTAAAAAAAAGTATTTGCCTCTCGCTCAGAGATCTAGTTGGTCTGATGAAAAAAAAAACAGCTTCATCAGTTATAGTAACGCGCCGCATTTTTTGTCAGTAACGGTAACGGCGTTATTAAGATGAGAAGAGTAATCAATTAGATTACTCGTTACTGGAAAAAGTAATGCCGTTAGTAACGGCATTATTTATAACGCCGTTATTCCCATAACTGCCGAGGACTATGGGAACCAGAGGAGAGTCCAGAAGAAGAAATGAGAGCGCCTCAGTATGATCATCTGATGTGATGAGTGTCAACTGGCCGGTAGTGAGAGATATGGTGGGAAGTTCTTGACCATTAAGTGCGTTAACAGAAATCCTGTTCATGAGTGATGTGATGGGAATCTGGAGTTTACGAGCAAAAGTTAAGTCCATAAAATTACCTTCGGCTAAGTTCAGTAAGGCTTGAGGACTTTCGAAACTCCTGGGAACCAAGGTCGTACGTGTTTGCTGCTCCAGGCGATGTAGACGAGAGTCCACCCGTAGAGCCAGCTCAATAAATCCATCCAGGTTCTTGGGAAGATCCAGGGTGTATATCTCCCTCTGGATATGGTCAGCCAATCCATGCAGGAACATGTCCCACTGCGCTTCCTCGTTCCAATGGCACTCAGCAGCTAGAGTACAAAACTCAATTGAGTAATCGGAGACAGGTCTGTTACCTTGGCGAAGATACGCGAGTTGTCGAGCTGCCTCTCGACCCGCGACCGCCCGATCAAACACCCTCTTCATCTCCTCAGAGAGTGCCTGGAACAAAGAACAGCAATGATGTTGATTCTCCCACACCGCCGTTCCCCACAGAGCCACACGCCCCGACAACAGCATCAGCACGAACGCCACCTTAGACTGTTCAGTACTGAATGTTTGTGGCTGAGGAGAGAAAAACATCAAGCACTTGGTCAAAAATGCTCTGCAAAAATTAGGCTCACCCGAATAAGACTCTGGAGTAGGCAAACGTGGCTCCATTTGACGGCTGGGTGTTGGAAGAGTGAGAGAAACAGGCGGCGGGGGAGGCGCAGTGGGACCCGCTAGTTGTTGAAGCTGCTGGGTGAGCTCGGACACCTGCGCTACCAAGGCTTGCACTGCACGACCAGTAACGGCCATGTTCTCCTCCTGTTGATCCATCCGAGCTATGCCTCGGTAAAGGAACCCAAATCAGGTGTAATCGCTAAATCCATGATTGGTCAGATTGTTCTGTGATGCTCAGTAAAACGGCGGATTCAATTGCAAGTAAAATTATGTTTATTGAGAACTGAATGGTAATATCGCAGTGAATAGTCTGGTGAAGCAAGTGCCCGGAAACAGTCTCTCTTGGTAGCGCAGGGACGCTGATGAGCAACCCGAACCTCCGTGGTAGATGAAGGAGCGAAGGCAATCCAAACTCGAACTCAGAACAGACTCAGGAACTCGAAGATAAATATCCTCCGTAGAAGAAGGCAGAGCGACTGGACTGGACTAAATCCACCGCAAAATACAGGGAACTCGGAAGCAGGCAGGAGACAAGAACAACACCGGGAAAACATCCACAATGATCTGACAAACACAAGACGAAAACTGTGAGTATAAATAGGCGCTGATGATCAGAGCGGTGATCAGCGACCACACCCACACACACAACAACACAGAGCGAGAAAGAGTCAGTGAATTCATGAACCGTGACCATATATATATATACCGTGACCGTATATGTAACCGTATATATATATATGCATCCAAAATACAATATAGATTGTTTCGCAGCAGCTTCACAACAGGAATAAATTCAAAGTCTGCTGTAAAGCAGCTCTAACAAGCCAATAGTGTCAATATTCAGCTCAAGACAGTTCAGTATTGATTCAGATCAGTTCCATAACTGTGTAAAATTCATCAGTTGAGCAAACATACTGTGTATACAGTGTATTTGTGCACATACATGTACGTGTGACAAACCCCTATACACTCCACTACAGACAGTTTGGTGTGTATGTGGCTAATCATTTGATGTTTGAGTGTAGAGTTACTATTTGAGTAAATAGTGAATCTCACTATTAGAGTTTACTATTACTTGTTTTTTTGCAAGAGATGTTGTGTGTTTGTTTTGTGGTTTTCTGAGAGTTCCCTTTCAAGGGAACTCGCGCTGCGTCGAACTGATGCTAAGGGAACGCTTTGTGTGATGATGTCTTGAAGCACATGTAAAATCAGTCCAATGGTGTGGCGGAACGTCAGAGGCGGGAACCAGGAAACTATAAAGCCTGTCCAAAACAAAGCAGTGCTAGCTTCTGTGTCTTCACAAGCGCTCTGTGTATACTGTATCTGTCTATTTAACCCTCTGAGGTCGACAAACGCGCCGGCGCGTTTTGCTGGATTTTCTCCACATTGTAGCACTATAAACTTAAATTTCTCCGTCATTTATGGTCATACAGAAAAAATAAATATAAAAAAAGAATCTGTGGTATTTCTACTTTTGTATGTGTCCACTTCCAATCAAATCAAAACATTGTGCTTTTGTAAAATAAAGAAAATAAACAGTGTGTGCGTTCTGCCTCTCCGTCGCGGTGAACTTTTTTTTCTTGAGCACGTCTATAAACTGAAACAAAACTCAGCGAATACTTGTCACACATTTATGAGCCATACACCTTTATAAACATTTAAGTGTGTACTTTTAAATGATCGGATTCAAAACGAAAACAAATATTCTCTGTTTAAGTAATTTGTATAAAACCAACAAGATTTCCAGCTTCTCAAACGCTTCCTAATTATTTTTAATTCGGCCACGCCCACTCGCGCAAAAGATATTCACATGCAAATCTCCACATGGAACGCGATCGCCCTCATTACCTCAACAACAAAACACTTCACTTCACTTTTCGTCGAGTTTGAAAGACGTGCCTGAGCTTACATTGGATTTACATCAGAAGAAGAAGAAGAACGATATTTGAAGACAAGAAAGATAAGGTAAGTAATTCTTACATATTAGTTTGCTATTGTTGCATAAATTTCACATTGCAGTTGAACTGTTGCTAGATATATGGTGAATATTATAATATTTAGACCCGTGTTTACTGTTACTGTGTTTGTGGATATCTGCTCAAACGTAGATAGGCTATGTATATGGTAGGCCTAACCATAATGTTTTATATTTGATCGCAATCGCGTTTTAATGTATCATATTTTTGATCGCGATCGCGTTTTAATGTATCATATTTTTGATCGCGATCGCGTTTGAATGTATCATATTTTGGAAAAGCAAAACGCTCCAAACGGCTTCATGTTTTTACTATTATATCATTTCATATCATCATAACGAATGGAAACATTTGAAGTAACATGATAATCAATATATTTTTCTCTAGCTTAGTTGTTACTGAAATCTTTTTGAAAATATATATAGGCTGCTTTATTGTTATTATTTTATGCAGCACTGCGCATAGCCTATACCTACAAGGCACAACAAACCTGGTGTTCATTATATATTGTTGGAAACATTTGTGTGAGTGTGTATTCTGTGAATTTTAAAAAGCAATTTTAACAAGAAAAATCTAAAATGTATTCCCAAAATCGTGCAGGCCTTTCTCTTGATATCAGTATGTTCACTTTTTTTTTTTCAGGGCCCAGATGCCACTGAGTCCTGCTGACTTCAACATTCACAGTACATGTCTCTGTACATGAACATGGTAAAGTGAAAATCAAACACCTTAGAAAATGAAAGGTATGTACAATGTTTTTAGGAATGGCACAAAGGTCTCTTTCTTCAATAAGTGCTTTTTTGTTGTGTATCTTTGGATTATGTTGTGTTGTAAATAAATCCAAACAATTTTAAAAGCCATTATTTTTTTAATCTCCTCATTCTTTGTGCAAGGTTGGTCAGAATGATGGGCCCTGATAAGCTCCTAATAGGGCCATTAGGGAGGTTCTTTGTCTTTCTCAGGTGTGGAAAGCTTTCATATTAATGAGGTGATCCGCCTCTTCGCATATTGCTTTCTAACACAAAACACGTCGTAAAATTTTTAAATCAATATATTGTCTTCTCTGAATGAGCAGTCAGGGTGATTCTCACATAGTTTTAGAGCAAATATTCTAGGCTACGTGATAAAATTTTCAAAAGTCTTGTGAAGAAATAATCAGTATGGGTTTCATGACCTTATTTCAGTGAGAATTTATTTTTGTATTTTCACAAACCACGCATAAATGTCATTATCTCAAAACTACAAACTTTTACATACATTCTGCTGATATATTATTGTAGCAGAGTTTGTGCTGGATACAGTGTAATTAGACTTTAGCCATGAAAATGTCACAAGTAACAGAAATAACCACAAATGTCAGAGCATGTCAGAACACCTCCAGGGCCCAGAAAACAGCTCAGACCTCAGAGGGTTAATGTTGTCTGTTACAATACATCATGGCGAGAAAGCAACAGTTCAGAACGGGTGGGGACACGCATGTTTTGTGCATTGTTTGTTTGGGTGAGGAGCATGCGAAGTGCTTCCATTGCGGACACTCCGATCCCGCCTGGCATTCTTTAGCGAGGACGCTCAGGCTCGCGGCCCCCAAGGCTCAGGTCCCACTGCTGCTGAGGCACAGTGAAGGCTTCAGACTTGGGGTTTGCAAATGTATCTGTCAGCGGGCTTAGAGACGGGCCCAGCCTTATCGCTGCCTTCACCTGACAGATCTAGTGCCTTCTCTCGGGGTTCGGAAGCACGCGTTGCAGTTTCTTCCGTCCCGATTGAGGCACAGACACTACAGCTATCTAGTTCCGAGGAATTAGATGTTGTTAGTGTCGATGCACGAGATACTGAGGATTCGCCACCTCAGTCTCATGCATTTGAGGAGCTTGTTAAGGTTGTAACGAGAGCGGTCGAAAGATTACACATCGACTAGCCGGCAGATAAGCAGGACGTTCACTCTAGAAGCAAACTGGACGAATGTTTCCTGCCCTCTCGTTCACAACCTCAATGCCGGGGCCTTCCGTTTTCCCCCGTTCTCCACACTGAGGTGTCGAGATCGTGGGAGAAACCATTTTCATATAGAGTCTACAGTGCACAAACATCTCACTATTCCTCTATATCGAATTATAAAGAGCACAGTTATGGGGAGATGCCAAAGGTGGAAAAGACGCTTGCGAGCTATCTCTCCCCTGAATCAGCATCTTCCCTTAAGGCTCCGGTATTACCCACCAAGCCCGTTAGAGTTACGTCAGCTTTGGTGGGTAAGGCTTATGTGTCGGCTGGTCAGGCTGCAGCATGCCTTCACACTGTGTCGCTGCTGCAGGCTTACCATGCAGAACTGTTAGGAGACCTGGATGAGGGCGGAGGTATCGGCCCAGACGTGGTTTGCGAACTGCGTCGGGCCACAGATTTGTCTCTCATGGCCGCCAAGGAGATGGCTAAAACTATCGGCCGGTCTCTGGTTGTCACTGAGAGACATCTCTGTTTGAATTTGAGCAACATTAAAGAGAAATATAAGAATTTTTTGATGGACGCCTATTCTCCCACTGGCCTCTTCGGTGATTCCGTGAACTCGGTCGTCGAGAGGTTTCAGGAATCAGCCAGGAATCAGAGCGGTTCACTGCAGGTCTATCCCCGTCCACTTTAAAGGTTTATGTGGCGGCCATTGGTGCTTACGACATTCCTTTGGGTGGAATGTTTTTGGGTAAAGACCTCTTGGTATCTCATTTCTTCAATGGCACTTTGAGGCTGAGGCCTGCTACTCGCACCAGGGTTCCGACATGGGACCTGGCAATTGTCCTCCAAGGCCTTTCCCAGGCTCCCTTCGAGCCTTTGGAGAAGGTTCCAGCCAGGTTTCTTACTTTGAAAGCTCTGTTCCTCCTCGCTATCTCATCTCTTAAAAGAATCTCCAGGCTTTGTCGGTGGCACCCTCGTGCTTGGAATTTGCTCCTTGCATGGTGAAAGCGTTCCTCCATCCCAGACCAGGTTATGTTCCTAAGGTCCCCACTAACGTGGCCAGATCCATAGTACTGCAGGCCTTCTATCCTCCTCCTTTTCGAAATCTGGACCAGGAAAAGAACAATCTGCTATGGCGAGTTAGGGCACTTGATGCTTATGTCCACAGAGCTGCCCTGTGGTGTAAAACCAAACAACTATTTGTATGTTTTGGACCCCCTAATAAAGGGTCCCCAGCATCCAAGCAGAGAATGAGCAAGTGGGTGGTTGAGGCCATCTCACTTGCTTATGAGTCGACCGGACAGCCTTCTCCTATGGCCTTCTCCTAAAATAATAATAATATTAAGCCTATGTGTTTATTAGTAAGGATAACTGCATAATTTTAATGCAATATATTTAAATGGTACCTCAAGTATACTAGCAATAGTTCCATTTTAGCACAATCAAATATACTTAAGTTTATCTTTAGTTGAACCTCAGCTCTATTTCCAGATAACTAAATTGCAGGGTATTTATATTAAGTACATAAATATGTAATGTATTTGTAGTATACTTAACATAAAATAAATGTATTTCACATACATTTTAGTATATTTATTTTTCACTATGGGAGACAGGATTAAAACAGGGCTTTGAGAGAGTGAGGAGAGCGTGTTGGTGCCACCCACCATATAACGAAGAAGAAGAAGAAGAAGAAGAAGTAGTAGTGAGGAGAGCGGCATGGGGAGTGCTGTGCCCAGAAGAAACAATTATTGGTTTGAAACTTTTTTTTTTTTATTGCTGAAAAGCAATCATGTCATGATCCTGCCATATAGTCCTTGTGTTTTTATTAGTCTTGAGGCAGGATCATGACAGACCCATGTTTTATGTGCAAACACATGGCCTTTTGTTGGGCCATGTGCTTGTGTTGTCTCGTCATCTAGCCCCGCCCTCCTTGTTATCCTCGTTTAGTCATTATTGCTTCCCCATTATCACCTGTTTCCTTCATTAATTTCTCTCTATTTAATCCCCTCGTGTTTGCTGTCCGGTGTCGGTTCATTGTCAAACTTTGTCTAGCACATCTGTGAGTATCCTATCAAGAGTTGTCGTCTTGTTGAGCTATTTCTTGTATTAGTTGTTTGTTTTCTTCTAGTTACAGTATTTGTCAAAGTCATAGTTTAGTTAGTAACCATTGTCCTGTCTTGTTTTGCCCCCTCGTGGGTGTGTTTTCTCTATTATTTGTATATAATAAACCGTGTGCTGTGACTACTGGCTGCGATTGGGTTCATTCCAAAAAATGAACACTTAGTGCAGTTCGTGCACTTAGTTCGTTCAAAAAAACGTGAACACATCACTCCGTCCTTGGTCCGTTTACATTGGCTCCCTGTACAATACAGAATTGATTTTAAACTCCTTTTATTAGTGTATAAATCTCTTCACGGCCTTGCACCGACTTATTTATCAGATTTGTTAATAGGGTACAAGACAGGTAGAACCTTGAGATCATCAACTCAAAACTTGTTAAAAGTTCCGAGGACCAAGTTAAGCCAGAAAGGGGATCGTGCCTTTGGGGTAGTTGCTCCAAAACTTTGGAATAGCTTACCATCACATGTTAGGGACGCTGATTCTGTACATGTTTTTAAAGTACAACTTAAGACACACTTGTTTGAAATGGCCTATTCATCTATTTAATGATAATGATTATTACTATATATATATTTCTTTTTTTAATCAGCTTGTTTAAATATTGTTGTATTGTTTTATTGAGATGGTGTAAAGCACATTGGTCAACGTGTTGTTTGAATGGTGCTATACAAATAAAAGTGACATTGACATTCCCTTCATCACCCTTCCAACATCATAACAAATCATCCTTACTCTTTCTTTGTGTTTATAAATTAGTGTGTTAAAGAGACAAACTCTGTAGCACAGCCGCTCTCAGACTCTGCATCCCTCATTCCCAGACCGGGAAGACAAAAGTTTGTCACATACTGTAATGTTGTCCTGTTTGTCTTTTTGCCAGAAGTTTTGTTTTTTACAATGTAATGCAGGGGTGTCCAAACCTGTTCCTGGAGGGTCACTGTCCTGAAGAGTTTAGTTTCAACCCTAATTAAACACACCTGAACAAATTAATCAAGCTCTTCAGATGGACTAGAAACTTCCAGGCAAATGTGTTATATTTGTATGCCCTTCCCTCACTAACTTCCCTCCATCTCATTGACTCAGGTATATGTAATTGATTACGTTGCACAAGTGCCCACTACTGGCGTAAACTTTGCAATGGGCTGAACTGGAACATCTTAGGCCCTTGATCAGTGATCTATGGAGTTAATTATTATTTAAAATTTCCCATACAAATTTGTTTGACATAGCATTCAATATGTATTTAAAGGGTAACTAAACCCTAAACCAACTTTTTTTTAGTAAATGATCTGTAAGAATGGGGCTTTATTAGTGCTTTATTAGTATTCAAGTAATTTTTTGACATTTGGGTTTAAAGTGTTTTAATTTTACAAAATATGGTGTAAAAACATCTGAGTGCTGCCCTCTTCAGGTTGAACAGTGGCTACTGCAGTTGAATTTTCCTATTGGAAGTTGTGGTGGCGGGTGACGTCAGAGGGTACCAGCTAACCACGCCCTTGCCTACAGAGAGATATGTCTCAGATGCACACCCCCTCTCCACTGGGCTCTGCCTACTTTTCCAGCATTTTTCAAATATTGCCAGTGGGTGGAGTCAGGCTCTGACCAAGGGTTTAGTTACCCTTTAAGTATGGTTGGGGCTGTTTTAAATATTTAAAAAATAATTAACATTAGTTGTTGCGGGTAGGGGTAAATTAAAAGCAATCGTGTTGCACTGTGGTATAAGGAGCTGCCTGAAGTCTACATATGAAGTAGACTCGCTCCCTCAGTCAAAATCAAGGGGTCAAGAGTCTGTCCATATAGACATCACTTGTCCACTTTATGAAGTGTAACACACTTCAAAATGGCAGCAGGGATTCCCCCGAGTGAAAGTGCTTAGGGAAGTTCACGTGTGTGTGTCTAAAAGTGTATCGCAGCCCTGGTTAGAGCTAAACTCTGCAGGACGTCGCCCTCCAGGAGCAGGACTGAACACTTCTGCTGTAATAGATTATAATGCACATTTAAGATTTTGAAACAGCTTCAACTCAAATTAATATTTCATATCCACAAATTATTCAATTAGTGAAAAGCCGTGTATTAAGTGTTATGACTGTATATTATCCCTTAAATGGTCGTCTTGTTTGAGCTTGTTTGTTCATCTGGGTTCAAATCTGCTTCCTAGGTAAATTTTTACTTTGCGGAAGCATTAAGTTTCCTAATAATATAATATTTAAACTCAAATTCATATTTTGTGTCCAATTATTTACTTATGTGGCAATTAGTGTTATAATAAGCAGGATAATATACAATCAGATGGTTCTCATCACAGAATAAACCTGACAGGGTAATCAGGACTGAAACAGAAGGGTCTTGTATCACCCTGAATGCACAGCTAGCCACGGTTTATCCATTACCTTAGTAACAAAAACTCTTTGAACATTTTTGGAAAGAATCTAATAAAGATTACACAATCAGATTTTTAGTCTTGTTTCTGTTTATTTTGTTCATTATTGACCTTATGAGGAAAATGGAGGAGGATGTTGACACATTTATACAATCTTACCACAGTATCTCCAGTTTACAGGGATCCTTCAGTTTATCAGAGAGCAGCTTCACTCCTCTGTCTCCTAGTTTATTCTCAGACAGATCCAGTTTTCTCAAGTGTGAGGGGTTTGATCTCAGTGCTGAAGCCAGAGCAGCACAACCTTCATCTGTAACACCACAATTCCTCAAACTGTAGAGATTAAAGATACATGGTGAACTGATACCAGCTGCAAACATAAACTATACAAAGAATAAAAAGTGTAAACTACAAATATGATTTCTAGAGGCAGTAAAACATTCACATAAACATCATTAGAGGACAAAAAGCATCAATGTATAGAAAAAGACACTGTTAAATACACTGTTGCTGTTTGCTGTCAGTTTTGATCCCCGTCACATTCAATCCTTCATCAGTCTCACACACTGACCTCTACAATCATCCAGCCCCCTCTCTCTCTCTCACACACACACACACACACACACACACACACACACACACACACACACACACACACACACACACACACACACACACACACACACCTCCTTATCTGCTTTAGTAAGTGTCTCACATGTACCAGAAAATGAACCACTTTTGTTGCTTTAGTTAGAAAGCACCTGCTAGAATCATAAATGTGATCATGTTTTATCAGTGTAATGACTGTTGTCAGAGTGACTTACTTAATTGATCTGAATTCTTTAATCACAGGCAGCATCTTCTGAAGAACTTCATCTGCTGTATTTTGTGCTCCAATAAACTGTTTTACATCAAAAAAAATCCATCTTCTGCTCTGATGTCAGCAATACATAAACTAGAGCTGACCACTGTGAAGAGGAGAGTTTGGTTCCTCTTATTTTTCCAGATGTCAGATAATGTTGGATCTCCTTCATCAGTGAATCATCACCCAGTTCATTGAGACAGTGGAACAGATTGATGGATCTCTCTGGAGAGCGATTCTTCCTGATCTTCTGTTTGATGTACTGAACTGTTTTCCCTTTGTTGTAGGAGCATCTTCCAGTCTGTGTCAGTAGATCTTGTAAGAGAGTCTGATTGGACAACAATGAGAGACCCAGAAGGAAACGCAGGAAAAGGTCCAGATGTCCATTCTTACTCTGTAAAGCCTCATCCACAGCTCTCTGATGCAGGCCAGGCAATGAATGATATTTAAACCAGTCAAAAACCTTAGACAACAGACTTTGTTTGGTTTGTTCAAACACATTCCTGTTCTTGTTTGTTAAGTAAATGTGAGCATATAGAGCTGCTAGATGTTCCTGGATGCTCAGATGAACAAAGCAGAAGACTTTCCCCTGATACAAGCCCAACTCCTCTCTGAAGATCTGAGTGCACAATCCTGAGTACATTGATGCTTCTGTCACATCAATGCCACACTCTCTCAGGTCTTCTTCATAGAAGATAAGGTTGCCTTTCACAAGCTGCTGGAAAGCCAGTTTCCCCAGTTTGAGAATCATGGCTTCATCTTTCACTCTCTTCTCATAGTCCTTCTCATGTTTGATGTTGGTCTGGATGATCAGGAAGTGTGTGTACATTTGAGTGAGAGTCTTGGGAATCTCTCCTCTCTCTGCTTCACTCAACATCTCCTCTAGAACAGTGGCTGAGATCCAGCAGAACACTGGGATGTGGCACATGATGTGGAGGCTCCTTGAGGACTTCAGGTGTGTGATGATTGTATTGGCCAGACTCTGATCACTGATTCTCTTCCTGAAGTATTCCTCCTTCTGTGTGTCACTGAAGCCTCGTACCTCTGTCACTCGATGGACACACTCAGAGAGGACGAGATCCGCTGCTGCTGGTCTGGAGGTGATCCAGATGAGAGCAGAGGGAAGCAGATTCCCCACAATGAGGTTCATCAGCAGCTCGTTCACTGAGGCTGATTCAGATATATTACACAGTTTCACTTTGCTCTTAAAGTTCAGAGACAGACGACACTCATCCAGACCATCAAAGATGAACAACACTTTATATTCTTCACTGGATATTTCCATTTCTGTTGTTTCAGGGAAGAAGACATGAAGAAGATCTGAAAGACTGAGTGTTTTGTCCTTCATCAAGTTGAGCTCTCTGAAAGCAAGTGGAAATATGAGCTGGATGTCCTGATTCTCTTTCCCTTCAGCCCAGTCCACAATGAACTTCTGCACAGAGACTGTTTTCCCAATGCCAGCGACTCCCTTTGTCAGCACAGTTCTGATGGGTTTGTCTTGTCCAGGTAAAGGTCTAAAGATGTCATTGCATTTGATCGGTGTGTCCTCTGTTGCTGCTCTCCTGGACTGTGTCTCGATCTGTCTCACCTCATGCTCATTATTGATCTCTCCACTTGCACTGTCTGTGATGTAGAGCTCTGTGTAGATCTCATTCAGGAGTGTTGGGTTTCCCTGCTTTACTGTTCCTTCATACAGACACTGAAACTTCTTCAGCAGGTTTGATTTGAATCTGTTTTGGACCAGTTGAGAGTCATGACTGAAAGATTTAAAATAATAGATTACAACATGAATTAAAACTGTGAAACTGATAGTAAAATAAACACGGTGTTCAATTTATAGTAATTTGTTCATTTGGCTAGTGTGACAACAGTGAGTTGGTATAAGTGGTCCAAAGCATGGATGTAAACAAATGCCTTGTTTCCACTGAGCAGTACGGTACGGTACGGGACAGTACGGTACGGTTCGGGTCTGTTAACCATGATCTGGCTAGCGTTTCCACTGCCAACAGTACCCTTACTCCCTTTAGGGAAGTCATTTTGAAGGGGGTCCAGGGCGCTCGGCAAATGACCCAGATCGGGACGCACTTCGTGGACGCTGCGCAGCGCCCCCTGGGCGATTTTTGCGGGGCCCCCTGACGCCCCTTCCCGATAGGGGCCGTCCCCATGGTCCCCTGAGAGGTGGCCCCAAGACTCTAGACCCCCCAGGGGCCGTATGGGAGGGGCCAGAAGTTAACTCCCCAAAACCGCAGTTCGGGCATCGGCCACCAGGTGGCACACCGACGTCCCACCCGCTTGCAATTCGACGGGCGTCGAACGAGTAGGGGGTGGGCGTCCAAGGAGTGCATCGGCGTCCCCCTTACAGCCTATTCACCCTTACCGGCTCCGCGCCATTGGCCGAAGTCATGGGGTGGGCGGGGCTGTCCACGGAGAGCCCTTTTGTCCCCACACAGCATATACAAAGCCAGGGGGCGGGGATCAATCCCGAAAACGCCCTCTGACCACGGACAGCGTAAAAGTCCCCCTTACAGCCCATCTCCCTCCCACCCACCGCACGCCATTGGCCGAAGTCACGGGATGGGCGGGGCCGTCCACGGAGAGCCCTTTTGTCCCCTTACAGCATAAACGAAGCAAGGGGGCGGGGATCGATCCCGAAAACGCCCTCTGTCCACGGAGAGCCCAAACATCCCCCTTACAGCCTAAAAATTGCATTTTGCGTCCAAATTGGACATTGCATTAAAAGGACATTTATCATAAATAAAGTGGTTAGGGGTGGTCAAACCTACTGGACAGCCCTCAGGGGACACAGCACAACACACTAATGTACATTTCACCCATTAATTTGTGCAAAATTAGCATAAAATATCACTGTCCACGGGGAGCGCACAGGGGCTCCGTCGAATAACTTGCAGGCGGGATGTTTTGAAGTCCCATCTGTAACTAAATAGGTTGCAGGTGGGATGCTGTTTTTGACCGGGCATAACTCCAAAACCAAGCCGACTTGGGGCTCCATACTCTGGGGTCATGGGGGGCCCATGGGTCCCTCCCCACGCCCGGAGTTTGGAGCTCAAAGTCGGCGTGCTTTCCGAGATACACCCGGTCAAAGTCCCACAGGAAGTGGCCATATCTCGGGAACGGAGCCGACTTGGGGCTCCATACTCTGGGGTCATGGGGGGCCCTTGGGTCCCTCCCCACGCCCGGAGTTTGGAGCTCAAACTCGGCTTGGTTCCCAAGATACACCCGGTCAAAGTCCCACAGGAAGTGGCCGTATCTCAGGAAAGAAGCCGACTTGGGGCTCCATACTCTGGGGTCGTGGGGGGCCCTTGGGTCCCTCCCCACGCCCGGAGTTTGGAGCTCAAACTCGGCTTGGTTCCCAAGATACACCCGGTCAAAGCTGGACCGGAAGTGGCCGTATCTCGGAACAGGAAGGTCCCAGGAGCTGGGGACGGTGGGGTCAGAAGGGGCCCTAAGGGCCCTCCCCGTGCCCGGAGTTTGGAGCTCCAATTCGGCTTAACTCCCAAGATACACCCGGTTATACATAAGGGACTTTTAGACAAAATGGTCAATATCTCGAAAAGGGCGTGTCCCAGCGGATCGTCCTTTGGGGTGGTGAGGGGCCCCTAGGGGCCCTCTCAGACCCAAGAGTCCCGGGCCACTGGGACCCTTCCTTCTCAAGTGCACCCTTTCCTGTTGGGCCCCGTATCTCGGACCGTGGGGGCGCTAGAGACTCGGGCTAGGGCCCGTTTGAGAGGGCCCCTCGGGACCCTACTTTGACCCGAGTTTGGTGTCGCTAGCCGGCCGGGTCCCCGAGATATGGCCCTTCAAAGTTCGGAGCCCACCTGCAACTTATTCGACGGAGGCCATTTGCGCTGTCCGTGGACATTGCATTAAAAGGTCATATTTCATAAAAAAAAGTGGTTGCTTGGGGTCAAACCTACTGTACACCAGTCAGGGGACACTGTACAACACACTAATGTACATTTCAGCCATTAATTGTGCAAAATTAGCATAAAATATCACTGTCCACGGGGAGCGCAAAGGGCCTCCGTCGAATAAGTTGCAGGTGGGATGCTGGGTTTAGACTTAGACATTTTCAAATCCCTGTAAGGAATTTTGTCCTTCAGCAGATATGCTGAAATCCCCAATTGGTTACGGGGATTCAACTGCTGAAAATGTCTAAGTCGAAACCCAGCATCCCACATGCAAGTTATTCGACGGAGCCCCATGTGCGCTGTCCGTGGACATTGCATTAAAAGGTCATATTTCATAAATAAAGTGGTTGCTTTGGGGTCAAACCTACTGTACACCAGTCAGGGGACACTGTACAACACACTAATGTACATTTCACCCATTAATTGTGCAAAATTTGCATAAAATATCACTGTCCACGGGGAGCGCACAGGGGCTCCGTCGAATAACTTGCAGGTGGGATGCTGGGTTTAGACTTAGACATTTTCAAATCCCTGTAAGGAATTCTGTCCTTCAGCAGATATGCTGAAATCCCCAATTGGTTACGGGGATTCAACTGCTGAAAATGTCTAAGTCGAAACCCAGCATCCCACCTGCAAGTTATTCGACGGAGCCCCATGTGCGCTGTCCGTGGACATTGCATTAAAAGGTCATATTTCATAAATAAAGTGGTTGCTTTGGGGTCAAACCTACTGTACACCAGTCAGGGGACACTGTACAACACACTAATGTACATTTCACCCATTAATTGTGCAAAATTTGCATAAAATATCACTGTCCACGGGGAGCGCACAGGGGCTCCGTCGAATAACTTGCAGGTGGGATGTTTTGAAGTCCCATCTGTAACTAAATAGGTTGCAGGTGGGATGCTGTTTTTGACCGGGCATAACTCCAAAACCAAGCCGACTTGGGGCTCCATACTCTGGGGTCATGGGGGTCCCTTGGGTCCCTCCCCACGCCCGGAGTTTGGAGCTCAAACTCGGCTTGGTTCCCAAGATACACCCGGTCAAAGTCCCACAGGAAGTGGCCGTATCTCAGGAAAGAAGCCGACTTGGGGCTCCATACTCTGGGGTCATGGGGGGCCCATGGGTACCTCCCCACACCCGGAGTTTGGAGCTCCAAATCGGCCTGCTTCCAGAGAAACACCCGGTCAAAGTCCCATCTTTGACTGGGCAGAACTCAAAATCCTAGCCGACTTGGGGCTCCATACTCTGGTGTCATGGGGGGCCCTTGGGTCCCTCCCCACGCCCGGAGTTTGGAGCTCAACCTCCCCCGTCCCACAGACCCACTATTTGTCCAATAACTCACTATGTTTGTAAGAGGATTTACATGAAAATATGCTGAAAATGGACACAATCCCACCTGCCATCGATTGAATGGGGATTCAGACTGCTCCTTTGATAGACATTTTAATTAAAGATCCTGTCTTGATGAAAACCACTTTACTGCACTCTGGGGCCTCCCCTGAGTCCATAGCACCAAGTCCCATCCCATAATTCCACTGTCCACGAACCGACTATTTGGCACCATAGAATAAATCCTACGTGGGACCTCCATATCTCACCTCTGGAATGATCAAATGTTCCAATCGTGATAAAAACCATTTTACTGCACTCAGGGCTCTCCCCTGAGTCCATAGCACCAAGCCCCGTCCCATAATTCCACTGTCCACGAACCGACTATTTGGTACCATAGAATAGATCCTACGTGGGACCTCCATATCTCGGCTCTGGGATGATCTAGAACCTCCATTTTTGCACTCCTGTCTAAGTCTCACCCCCCTCTGACAGAATCCAGAGTTTCGAGAAGATCGGAGAAACTTTTTGGGCCTGAAAAAAAAAGTTTCTCCGATCTTCTCGAAACTCTGGATTCTGTCAGAGGAGGGTGAGACTTAGACAGGAGTGCAAAAATGGAGGTTCTAGATCGTTCCAGAGCCGAGATATGGAGATCCCACGTAGGATTTATTCTATGGGGAAAAAATAAGCGGTTCGTGGACAGTGGAATTTTGCCACAAATTTGGGGTCCACGGACTCAGGGGAGGCCCCCGAGTGCAGTAAAATAGTTTTTATCAAAAAAAATTGAATGGTGAGCTTTAAAACCACGTGTCCAAGAAGCCACTATTTGTCCAATTAACCACTATATTTGTAAGAGGATTTCCATGAAAATATGCTGAAAATGGACACAATCCCACCTGCCATCGATTGAATGGGGATTCAGACTGCTCCTTTGATAGACATTTTAATTAAAGATCCTGTCTTGATGAAAACCACTTTACTGCACTCGGGGGCCTCCCCTGAGTCCATAGCACCAAGTCCCATCCCATAATTCCACTGTCCACGAACCGACTATTTGGCACCATAGAATAAATCCTACGTGGGACCTACATATCTCACCTCTGGAATGATCAAATGTTCCAATCGTGATAAAAACCATTTTACTGCACTCAGGGGCCTCCCCTGAGTCCATAGCACCAAGCCCCGTCCCATAATTCCACTGTCCACGAACCGACTATTTGGTACCATAGAATAGATCCTACGTGGGACCTCCATATCTCGGCTCTGGGACGATCTAGAACCTCCATTTTTGCACTCCTGTCTAAGTCTCACCCCCCTCTGACAGAATCCAGAGTTTCGAGAAGATCGGAGAAACTTTTTTTTCAGGCCCAAAAAAACTATAAGGGGTATCCCTGTCAGTTTTTTTGGGCCTGAAAAAAAAGTTTCTCCGATCTTCTCGAAACTCTGGATTCTGTCAGAGGAGGGTGAGACTTAGACAGGAGTGCAAAAATGGAGGTTCTAGATCGTTCCAGAGCCGAGATATGGAGATCCCACGTAGGATTTATTCTATGGGGAAAAAATAAGCGGTTCGTGGACAGTGGAATTTTGCCACAAATTTGGGGTCCACGGACTCAGGGGAGGCCCCCGAGTGCAGTAAAATAGTTTTTATCAAAAAAAATTGAATGGTGAGCTTAAAAACCACGTGTCCAAGAAGCCACTATTTGTCCAATTAACCACTATATTTGTAAGAGGATTTCCATGAAAATATGCTGAAAATGGACACAATCCCACCTGCCATCGATTGAATGGGGATTCAGACTGCTCCTTTGATAGACATTTTAATTAAAGATCCTGTCTTGATGAAAACCACTTTACTACACTCTGGGGCATCCCCTGAGTCCATAGCACCAAGTCCCATCCCATAATTCCACTGTCCACGAACCGACTATTTGGCACCATAGAATAAATCCTACGTGGGACCTCCATATCTCACCTCTGGAATGATCAAATGTTCCAATCGTGATAAAAACCATTTTACTGCACTCAGGGGCCTCCCCTGAGTCCATAGCACCAAGCCCCGTCCCATAATTCCACTGTCCACGAACCGACTATTTGGTACCATAGAATAGATCCTACGTGGGACCTCCATATCTCGGCTCTGGGATGATCTAGAACCTCCATTTTTGCACTCCTGTCTAAGTCTCACCCCCCTCTGACAGAATCCAGAGTTTCGAGAAGATCGGAGAAACTTTTTTTTCAGGCCCAAAAAAACTATAAGGGGTATCCCTGTCAGTTTTTTTGGGCCTGAAAAAAAAGTTTCTCCGATCTTCTCGAAACTCTGGATTCTGTCAGAGGAGGGTGAGACTTAGACAGGAGTGCAAAAATGGAGGTTCTAGATCGTTCCAGAGCCGAGATATGGAGATCCCACGTAGGATTTATTCTATGGGGAAAAAATAAGCGGTTCGTGGACAGTGGAATTTTGCCACAAATTTGGGGTCCACGGACTCAGGGGAGGCCCCCGAGTGCAGTAAAATAGTTTTTATCAAAAAAAATTGAATGGTGAGCTTAAAAACCACGTGTCCAAGAAGCCACTATTTGTCCAATTAACCACTATATTTGTAAGAGGATTTCCATGAAAATATGCTGAAAATGGACACAATCCCACCTGCCATCGATTGAATGGGGATTCAGACTGCTCCTTTGATAGACATTTTAATTAAAGATCCTGTCTTGATGAAAACCACTTTACTACACTCTGGGGCATCCCCTGAGTCCATAGCACCAAGTCCCATCCCATAATTCCACTGTCCACGAACCGACTATTTGGCACCATAGAATAAATCCTACGTGGGACCTCCATATCTCACCTCTGGAATGATCAAATGTTCCAATCGTGATAAAAACCATTTTACTGCACTCAGGGGCCTCCCCTGAGTCCATAGCACCAAGCCCCGTCCCATAATTCCACTGTCCACGAACCGACTATTTGGTACCATAGAATAGATCCTACGTGGGACCTCCATATCTCGGCTCTGGGACGATCTAGAACCTCCATTTTTGCACTCCTGTCTAAGTCTCACCCCCCTCTGACAGAATCCAGAGTTTCGAGAAGATCGGAGAAACTTTTTTTTTCGCCCCAAAAAAACTATAAGGGGGTATCCCTGTCAGTTTTTTTGGGCCTGAAAAAAAAGTTTCTCCGATCTTCTCGAAACTCTGGATTCTGTCAGAGGAGGGTGGGACTTAGACAGGAGTGCAAAAACGGAGGTTCTAGATCGTTCCAGAGCCGAGATATGGAGATCCCACGTAGGATTTATTCTATGGGGAAAAAATAAGCGGTTCGTGGACAGTGGAATTTTGCCACAAATTTGGGGTCCACGGACTCAGGGGAGGCCCCCGAGTGCAGTAAAATAGTTTTTATCAAAAAAATTTGAATGGTGAGCTTAAAAACCACGTGTCCACGAAGCCACTATTTGTCCAATTAACCACTATATTTGTAAGAGGATTTACATGAAAATATGCTGAAAATGGACACAATCCCACCTGCCATCGATTGAATGGGGATTCAGACAAGGGCCCCGTCGAATAACTTGCAGGTGGGATGTTTTGAGGTCCCATCTGTAACTAAATAAGTTACTGGTGGGATGCTGTTTTTGACCGGGCATAACTCCAAAACCAAGCCGACTTGGGGCTCCATACTCTGGGGTCATGGGGGGCCCATGAGTCCATCCTCACACCCGGAGTTTGGAGCTCAAAGTCGGCGTGCTTTCCGAGATACACCCGGTCAAAGTCCCACAGGAAGTGGACATATCTCGGGAACGGAGCCGACTTGGGGCTCCATACTCTGGGGTCATGGGGGGCCCATGGGTACCTCCCCACACCCGGAGCTTGGAGCTCCAAATCGGCGTGCTTCCCGAGATACACCCGGTCAAAGTCCCATATTTGACTGGGCATAACTCAAAATCCTAGCCGACTTGGGGCTCCATACTCTGGGGTCATGGGGGGCCCTTGAGTCCCTCCCCACGCCCGGAGTTTGGAGCTCAAACTCGGCTTGGTTCCCAAGATACACCCGGTCAAAGTCCCACAGGAAGTGGCCGTATCTCAGGAAAGAAGCCGACTTGGGGCTCCATACTCTGGGGTCATGGGGGGCCCTTGGGTCCCTCCCCACGCCCGGAGTTTGGAGCTCAAACTCGGCTTGGTTCCCAAGATACACCCGGTCAAAGTCCCACAGGAAGTGGCCGTATCTCAGGAAAGAAGCCGACTTGGGGCCCCATACTCTGGGGTCATGGGGGTCCCTTGGGTCCCTCCCCAAGCCCGGAGTTTGGAGCACAAACTCGGCTTGGTTCCCAAGATACACCCGGTCAAAGCTGGACCGGAAGTGGCCGTATCTCGGAACAGGAAGGTCCCAGGAGCTGGGGACGGTGGGGTCAGAAGGGGCCCTAAGGGCCCTCCTCTTGCCCGGAGTTTGGAGCTCCAATTCGGCTTAACTCCCAAGATACACCCGGTTATACATAAGGGACTTTTAGACAAAATGGTCAATATCTCGAAAAGGGCGTGTCCCAGCGGATCGTCCTTTGGGGTGGTGAGGGGCCCCTAGGGGCCCTCTCAGACACCAGAGTCCCGGGCCACTGGGACCCTTCCTTCTCAAGTGCACCCTTTCCTGTTGGGCCCCGTATCTCGGACCGTGGGGGCGCTAGAGACTCGGGCTAGGGCCCGTTGGAGAGGGCCCCTCGGGACCCTACTTTGACCCGAGTTTGGTGTCGCTAGGCGGCCGGGTCCCCGAGATATGGCCCTTCAAAGTTCGGAGCCCACCTGCAACTTATTCGACGGAGGCCCTTTGCGTTGTCCGTGGACATTGCATTAAAAGGTCAAATTTCATAAAAAAAAGTGGTTGCTTGGGGTCAAACCTACTGTACACCAGTCAGGGGACACTGTACAACACACTAATGTACATTTCACCCATTAATTGTGCAAAATTTGCATCAAATATCACTGTCCACGGGGAGCGCACAGGGGCTCAGTCGAATAAGTTGCAGGTGGGATGCTGGGTTTAGACTTAGACATTTTCAAATCCCTGTAAGGAATTTTGTCCTTCAGCAGATATGCTGAAATCCCCAATTGGTTACGGGGATTCAACTGCTGAAAATGTCTAAGTCGAAACCCAGCATCCCACATGCAAGTTATTCGACGGAGCCCCATGTGCGCTGTCCGTGGACATTGCATTAAAAGGTCATATTTCATAAATAAAGTGGTTGCTTTGGGGTCAAACCTACTGTACACCAGTCAGGGGACACTGTACAACACACTAATGTACATTTCACCCATTAATTGTGCAAAATTTGCATAAAATATCACTGTCCACGGGGAGCGCACAGGTGCCCTGTCAAATAGGTTGCAGGTGGGATGTTGGGTTTAGACTTTGACATTTTCTAACTCTAACCCCTCCAGGTAAGGACCCCCCACCCTGGTCCACCCTCTGCCCGACTTGGAGAACCAGAGCTCCGGACAGGGACCCCCACCCTGGTCCACCCTCTGCCCGACTCAGAGAACCAGAGCTCTGGACAGGGACCCCCACCCTGGTCCACCCTCTGCCCGACTTGGAGAACCAGAGCTCCGGACAGGGACCCCCACCCTGGTCCACCCTCTGCCCGACTCAGAGAACCAGAGCTCTGGACAGGACCCCCACCCTGGTCCACCCTCTGCCCGACATGGAGAACCAGAGCTCCGGACAGGGACCCCCACCCTGGTCCACCCTCTGCCCGACTCAGAGAACCAGAGCTCTGGACAGGACCCCCACCCTGGTCCACCCTCTGCCCGACTCAGAGAACCAGAGCTCTGGGCATGGATCCCCCCACCCTGGTCCACCCTCTGCCCGACTTGGAGAACCAGAGCTCTGGACAGGGACCCCCACCCTGGTCCACCCTCTGCCCGACTCAGAGAACCAGAGCTCTGGACAGGGACCCCCACCCTGGTCAACCCTCTGCCCGACTTGGAGAACCAGAGCTCCGGGCAGGGACCCCCCACCCTGGTCCACCCTCTGCCTGACTTGGAGAACCAGAGCTCCAGACAGGGACCCCCCACCCTGGTCCACCCTCTACCCGACTTGGAGAACCAGAGCTCCAGACAGGGACCCCCACCCTGGTCCACCCTCTACCCGACTTGGAGAACCAGAGCTCCGGGCAGGGACCCCCCACCCTGGTCCACCCTCTACCCGACTTGGAGAACCAGAGCTCCGGGCATGGACCCCCACCCTGGTACACCCTCTACCCGACACAGAGAACCAGAGAAACCCCTCAGCCCCGGCCTCCACCATCACCCGAGCACCAGGCGAACCCGGGGGTCCCAAACTTAAGCCCGGGTATTATTGACCTAGCCACCCCGCGCCGCCAGAGAACCGGGCCACTGGTAACCCAAAATCGACTTAGGTTTTGGCGGCCGCTCTGGTTCTCTGGTTCCCTCCGGCCGAGGTTCTCCGGCTTCAGCCGCCTCGGAGAACCAGAGCCCCGGGCATGGACCCCCACCTAGGTCCACCCTACGCCCGACTCGGAGAACCAGAGCCCCGGGCATGGACCCCCACCTAGGTCCACCCTACGCCCGACTCGGAGAACCAGAGCCACCCCTCAACCACGGCCTCCACCCTCACCCGCGCACCATGCGAACCCGGGGGTCCCAAACTTAAGCCCGGGCATTAGTGACCTAGCCACCCCGCGCCGCCAGAGAACCAAGCCACTGGTAACCCAAAATCGACTTAGGTTTTGGCGGTCGCTCTGGTTCTCTGGTTCCCTCCGGCCGAGGTTCTCCGGCTTCAGCCGCCTCGGAGAACCAGAGCCCCGGGCATGGACCCCCACCTAGGTCCACCCTACGCCCGACTCGGAGAACCAGAGCCTCAGGCACGGACCCCCACCTAGGTCCACCCTACGCCCGACTCAGAGAACCAGAGCTCCGGGCAGAGAACCCAACGAAGATCCGCCACCTGCCAGACTCAGAGAACCAGAGCTCCTGCACAGCTCGGGCCTGTCTTTTCCTGGAGATATAATGTTTTTCAGAGCTCCACCATGGCAGAGATTGAACTCTGCCCCCAGCCTGAATGAACCCTCTCTGGCTTGGGTCACTACCTTGATTGCCCTGGCGCTTAAGAATCCAGTGATAATTTTCAACCTTCTTCCCCAGCCAGAGTGCCTCCTGGCTGGGCTTGGATTCTTCCTGGAGGCCCTCTCCCTCCAGGACTTCCAGAGCTCCATGACATGGCCCAGTTTAGATTTTATCCCCAGACAGAGTGACTTTGAGTGGGAGACTCAAGCCAGTGTGTTGAGGGTGGTGTGTCCCTCCACCACAGTTCCTCTCCTCCATGAAACCCCGAAGGCCAGTTTTAGGACCGTCTTAGCTCCAGATGGACCTCCAATGGTGGCGGTTAAATCTGCCTTTGACCCAGGACGGGCCGCCCTCCCCGGGGAAGGCCGAGGAGTCCCGAGCGCCTGGAGCCCCACGGGTACCGCAACATTTTGGCTTGCTCCTGGAGGCCCTCTCCCTCCAGGATTTATCCCCAGACACAGTGCCCTCTGGCTGGGCTTGGATTGGATTGGATTGGATTGCTCCTGGAGGCCCTCTCCCTCCAGGATTTAACCAGACACAGTGCCCTCTGGCTGGGCTTGGTTTCTACCTGGAGGCCCTCTCCCTCCAGGACTTCCAGAGCTCCATGGCACGGCCCAGTTTAGATTTTTTTCCCCAGACTGAGTGACTTTGAGTGGGGGACTCAAGCCAGTGTGTTGAGGGTGGTGTGTCCCTCCACCACAGTTCCTCTCCTCCATAGAGCCCCGGAGGCCAGTTTTAGGACCATCTTAGCACCAGATGGACCTCCAATGGTGGCGGTTAAATCTGCCTTTGACCCAGGACGGGCCGCCCTCCCCGGGGAAGGCCGAGGAGTCCCGAGCGCCTGGAGCCCCACGGGTAGCGCAACATTTTGGCTTGCTCCTGGAGGCCCTCTCCCTCCAGGATTTATCCCCAGACACAGTGCCCTCTGGCTGGGCTTGGGTTGCTCATGGAGGCCCTCTCCCTCCAGGATTTATAACCAGACACAGTGCCCTCTGGCTGGGCTTGGTTTCTACCTGGAGGCCCTCTCCCTCCAGGACTTCCAGAGCTCCATGGCACGGCACGGTTTAGATTTTTTCCCCAGACTGAGTGACTTTGAGTGGGGGACTCAAGCCAGTGTGTTGAGGGTGGTGTGTCCCTCCACCACAGTTCCTCTCCTCCATAAAGCCCCGGAGGCCAGTTTTAGGACCATCTTAGCACCAGATGGACCTCCAATGGTGGCGGTTAAATCTGCCTTTGACCCAGGACGGGCCGCCCTCCCCGGGGAAGACCGAGGAGTCCCGAGCGCCTGGAGCACCACGGGTACCGCAACATTTTGGCTTGCTCCCGGAGGCCCTCTCCCTCCAGGGTTTATCCCCAGACACAGTGCCCTCTAGCTGGGCTTGGGTTCTTCCTGGAGGCCCTCTCCCTCCAGGACTTCCAGAGCTCCATGGCACGGCCCAGTTTAGATTTTTTTCCCCAGACTGAGTGACTTTGAGTGGGGGACTCAAGCCAGTGTGTTGAGGGTGGTGTGTCCCTCCACCACAGTTCCTCTCCTCCATAGAGCCCCGGAGGCCAGTTTTAGGACCATCTTAGCACCAGATGGACCTCCAATGGTGGCGGTTAAATCTGCCTTTGACCCAGGACGGGCCGCCCTCCCCGGGGAAGGCCGAGGAGTCCCGAGCGCCTGGAGCCCCACGGGTAGCGCAACATTTTGGCTTGCTCCTGGAGGCCCTCTCCCTCCAGGATTTATCCCCAGACACAGTGCCCGCTGGCTGGGCTTGGGTTGCTCATGGAGGCCCTCTCCCTCCAGGATTTATAACCAGACACAGTGCCCTCTGGCTGGGCTTGGTTTCTACCTGGAGGCCCTCTCCCTCCAGGACTTCCAGAGCTCCATGGCACGGCACGGTTTAGATTTTTTCCCCAGACTGAGTGACTTTGAGTGGGGGACTCAAGCCAGTGTGTTGAGGGTGGTGTGTCCCTCCACCACAGTTCCTCTCCTCCATAAAGCCCCGGAGGCCAGTTTTAGGACCATCTTAGCACCAGATGGACCTCCAATGGTGGCGGTTAAATCTGCCTTTGACCCAGGACGGGCCGCCCTCCCCGGGGAAGACCGAGGAGTCCCGAGCGCCTGGAGCACCACGGGTACCGCAACATTTTGGCTTGCTCCCGGAGGCCCTCTCCCTCCAGGGTTTATCCCCAGACACAGTGCCCTCTAGCTGGGCTTGGGTTCTTCCTGGAGGCCCTCTCCCTCCAGGACTTCCAGAGCTCCATGGCACGGCCCAGTTTAGATTTTTTTCCCCAGACTGAGTGACTTTGAGTGGGGGACTCAAGCCAGTGTGTTGAGGGTGGTGTGTCCCTCCACCACAGTTCCTCTCCTCCATAGAGCCCCGGAGGCCAGTTTTAGGACCATCTTAGCACCAGATGGACCTCCAATGGTGGCGGTTAAATCTGCCTTTGACCCAGGACGGGCCGCCCTCCCCGGGGAAGGCCGAGGAGTCCCGAGCGCCTGGAGCCCCACGGGTAGCGCAACATTTTGGCTTGCTCCTGGAGGCCCTCTCCCTCCAGGATTTATCCCCAGACACAGTGCCCGCTGGCTGGGCTTGGGTTGCTCATGGAGGCCCTCTCCCTCCAGGATTTATAACCAGACACAGTGCCCTCTGGCTGGGCTTGGTTTCTACCTGGAGGCCCTCTCCCTCCAGGACTTCCAGAGCTCCATGGCACGGCACGGTTTAGATTTTTTCCCCAGACTGAGTGACTTTGAGTGGGGGACTCAAGCCAGTGTGTTGAGGGTGGTGTGTCCCTCCACCACAGTTCCTCTCCTCCATAAAGCCCCGGAGGCCAGTTTTAGGACCATCTTAGCACCAGATGGACCTCCAATGGTGGCGGTTAAATCTGCCTTTGACCCAGGACGGGCCGCCCTCCCCGGGGAAGACCGAGGAGTCCCGAGCGCCTGGAGCACCACGGGTACCGCAACATTTTGGCTTGCTCCCGGAGGCCCTCTCCCTCCAGGGTTTATCCCCAGACACAGTGCCCTCTAGCTGGGCTTGGGTTCTTCCTGGAGGCCCTCTCCCTCCAGGACTTCCAGAGCTCCGGACACCCAGCTCGCTCTGTTGTCCGTCCCCAGCCAGAGTGGCCCCTGGCTGGGCTTGGCCTGGTCCTGGAGGCCCTCTCCCTCCAGGACTTCCAGAGCTCCGGGCACCCAGCTCGCTCTGTTGTCCGTCCCCAGCCAGAGTGGCCCCTGGCTGGGCTTGGCCTGGTCCTGGAGGCCCTCTCCCTCCAGGACTTCCAGAGCTCCGGGCACCCAGCTCGCTCTGTTATCCGTCCCCAGCCAGAGTGGCCCCTGGCTGGGCTTGGCCTGGTCCTGGAGGCCCTCTCCCTCCAGGACTTCCAGAGCTCCGGGCACCCAGCTCGGCCTGGACTTCATCCCCAGCCAGAGTGGCCCCTGGCTGGGCTTGGACTGGTCCTGGAGGCCCTCTCCCTCCAGGACTTCCAGAGCTCCGGGCACCCAGCTCGCTCTGTTGTCCGTCCCCAGCCAGAGTGGCCCCTGGCTGGGCTTGGCCTGGTCCTGGAGGCCCTCTCCCTCCAGGACTTCCAGAGCTCCGGGCACCCAGCTCGCTCTGTTGTCCGTCCCCAGCCAGAGTGGCCCCTGGCTGGGCTTGGCCTGGTCCTGGAGGCCCTCTCCCTCCAGGACTTCCAGAGCTCCGGGCACCCAGCTCGGCCTGGACTTCATCCCCAGCCAGAGTGGCCCCTGGCTGGGCTTGGACTGGTCCTGGAGGCCCTCTCCCTCCAGGACTTCCAGAGCTCCGGGCACCCAGCCCACCACCACCACCACTCTCCTCTTCCACATAGGCCAGATGGTCCGTTTTAGGACCGTCTCGGCTCCAGGCAGAGCTCCAGGGGTGGGGGGCTGAGCAGCATCTGACCGAGAACAAAGCACCCTCCCTGGGTTGGCCGAAGAGCTCCCGGGTGCCTGGAGCTCAGGGTGCACTGCAAACTTTGGGACTTAGGTTTTGCAGCACACCCTTTGCACCACCAGGACCGCGGGGCTAGGCGCTCCAAGCCGGGTATGGAGCGCCCTGGCCGGCCTGGATGCCCACCTTAGAGGGCACACACTTTTGATGGACGGTAACCCAGTGAAAACGGATTCAAACGGCCGTAACTCGGCCTAGGTGGGTCCTATCGACGCCAAATTTTTATCACTTATAGAACGGGACGAGGCCTTTCCAAAGAGCCCGGCCACGGCCTCAGGGGCCCCCGGGGGCCCGAGATACAGCGCCCCGAAGGCGAAAAACGCAAATATCTCGGCCAAATCTCAACGGATCCGGCGGGCACCGGGCTCTTTGGAACCGTCTCGTCGGGACGGAAAGAACGGTACCGGTTTGGTCGTTTTTGGTGCTGGTTTCGCGGAGTTATTAGCCGAAAACCACCGGGATCGCTCCAAAATGGCGGCCGCCGATGACGTCACGGCCGCGGGAGAAAATCGCCCGTATCTCGGCAACGCGAAGGCCCAGAGAGCTCAAATTCGGGTGAGGAGGTCCCACGGGGGGCCTTGCCCGAAGGGGAGAGTGGCGGGCCCCGGGGACGCCCCCTGGCGATTCGCCGGTCGCGGGGACCCCCGACTTTGAACGGTTATATCTCCGGGGCCCTGGCGAGTTGGGGCTCGTGGGTGGGCTCATTCGAAAGGCCTCGTCCAGCCCTACCACCTATTAGAGTTTGGGGCCAGTGGACCCAGGGGTTCCCGAGATATGAGCCAAAACAGCTGCGACTTTGACCGGCCGTAGCTCCCCGACCCAACCGCCCTCGGGGACGGGGGTGGGCCCGTTGGATAGGCCCCCTCGAGACCTACCATAGACCCGAGTTTGAGATTTTTTCGCCGGGTACTTTTCGAGATATTCGCGAAAAAGTAAACTTTTTCAGAAAAAGGGGCCGCCGGCTTTGAACGGTTTAGTGGTGGTCAAACCTACTGGACCTACTGTACACCAGTCAGGGGACACTGTACAACACACTAATGTACATTTCACCCATTGATTGTGCAAAATTTGCATAAAATACTACTGTCCACGGGGAGCGCACATGGGCTCCGTCCAATAACTTGCAGGTGGGATGCTGGGTTTCGACTTAGACATTTTCAAATCCCTGTAAGGAATTTTGTCCTTCAGCAGATATGCTGAAATCCCCAATTGGTTACAGGGATTCAACCGCTGAAAATGTCTAAGTCGAAACCCAGCATCCCACCTGCAAGTTATTCGACGGTGGCCCTGTGCGCTGTCCGTGGACATTGCATTAAAAGGTCATATTTCATAAAAAAAGTGGTTGCTTCGGGTCAAACCTACTGTACACCAGTCAGTGGACACTGTACAACACACTAATGTACATTTCACCCATTATTTGTGCAAAATTTGCATCAAATATCACTGTCCACGGGGAGCGCACAGGGGCTCCGTCCAATAACTTGGAGGTGGGATGTTTTGAAGTCCCATCTGTAACTAAATAGGTTGCTGGTGGGATGCTGTTTTTGACCGGGCATAACTCCAAAACCAAGCCGACTTGGGGCTCCATACTCTGGGGTCATGGGGAGCCCATGGGGACCTCCTCACACCCGGAGTTTGGAGCTCAAAGTCGGCGTGCTTTCCGAGATACACCCGGTCAAAGTCCCACAGGAAGTGGACATATCTCGGGAACGGAGCCGACTTGGGGCTCCATACTCTGGGGTCATGGGGGGCCCTTGGGTCCCTCCCCACGCCCGGAGTTTGGAGCTCAAACTCGGCTTGGTTCCCAAGATACACCCGGTCAAAGTCCCACAGGAAGTGGCCATATCTCAGGAAAGAAGCCGACTTGGGGCTCCATACTCTGGGGTCATGGGGGGCCCATGGGTCCCTCCCCACGCCCGGAGTTTGGAGCTCAAACTCGGCTTGGTTCCCAAGATACACCCGGTCAAAGCTGGACCGGAAGTGGCCGTATCTCGGAACTGGAAGGTCCCAGGAGCTGGGGACGGTGGGGTCAGAAGGGGCCCTAAGGGCCCTCCTCGTGCCCGGAGTTTGGAGCTCCAATTCGGCTTAACTCCCAAGATACACCCGGTTATACATAAGGGACTTTTAGACAAAATGGTCAATATCTCGAAAAGGGCGTGTCCGAGCGGATCGTCCTTTGGGGTGGTGAGGGGCCCCTAGGGGCCCTCTCAGACACCAGAGTCCCGGGCCACTGGGACCCTTCCTTCTCAAGTGCACCCTTTCCTGTTGGGCCCCGTATCTCGGACCGTGGGGGCGCTAGAGACTCGGGCTAGGGCCCATTGGAGAGGGCCCCTCGGGACCCTACTTTGACCCGAGTTTGGTGTCGCTAGCCGGCCGGGTCCCCGAGATATGGCCGTTCAAAGTTCGGAGCCCACCTGCAACTTATTCGACGGAGGCCATTTGCGCTGTCCGTGGACATTGCATTAAAAGGTCATATTTCATAAAAAAAAGTGTTTGCTTGGGGTCAAACCTACTGTACACCAGTCAGGGGACACTGTACAACACACTAATGTACATTTCACCCATTAATTGTGCAAAATTAGCATAAAATATCACTGTCCACGGGGAGCGCACAGGGGCTCCATCGAATAAGTTGCAGGTGGGATGCTGGGTTTAGACTTAGACATTTTCAAATTCCTGTAAGGAATTTTGTCCTTCAGCAGATATGCTGAAATCCCCAATTGGTTACGGGGATTCAACAGCTTAAAATGTCTAAGTCGAAACCCAGCATCCCACCTGCAACTTATTCGACGGAGCCCATGTGCGCTGTCCGTGGACATTGCATTAAAAGGTCATATTTCATAAAAAAGTGTTTGCTTGGGGTCAAACCTACTGTACAACAGTCAGGGGACACTGTACAACACACTAATGTACATTTCAGCTATTAATTGTGCAAAATTAGCATAAAATATCACTGTCCACGGGGAGCGCACAGGGCCTCCGTCGAATAAGTTGCAGGTGGGATGTTTTGAGGTCCCATCTGTAACTATATAGGTTGCAGGTGGGATGCTGTTTTTGACCGGGCTTAACTCCAAAACCAAGCCGACTTGGGGCTCCATACTCTGGGGTCATGGGGGGCCCATGGGTCCCTCCCCACGCCCGGAGTTTGGAGCTCAAACTCGGCTTGGTTCCCAAGATACACCCGGTCAAAGTCCCATCTTTGACTGGGCATAACTCAAAATCCTAGCCGACTTGGGGCTCCATACTCTGGGGTCATGGGGGGCCCATGGGTACCTCCCCACACCCGGAGTTTGGAGCTCAAACTCGGCTTGGTTCCCAAGATACACCCGGTCAAAGTCCCATCTTTGACTGGGCATAACTCAAAATCCTAGCCGACTTGGGGCTCCATACTCTGGGGTCATGGGGGGCCCAGGGGTACCTCCTCACACCCGGAGTTTGGAGCTCAAAGTCGGCGTGCTTTCCGAGATACACCCGGTCAAAGTCCCACAGGAAGTGGACATATCTCGGGAACGGAGCCGACTTGGGGCTCCATACTCTGGGGTCATGGGGGGACCTTGGGTCCCTCCCCAAGCCCGGAGTTTGGAGCTCAAACTCGGCTTGGTTCCCAAGATACACCCGGTCAAAGTCCCACAGGAAGTGGCCATATCTCAGGAAAGAAGCCGACTTGGGGCTCCATACTCTGGGGTCATGGGGGGCCCATGGGTACCTACCCACGCCCGGAGTTTGGAGCTCAAACTCGGCTTGGTTCCCAAGATACACCCGGTCAAAGCTGGACCGGAAGTGGCCGTATCTCGGAACTGGAAGGTCCCAGGAGCTGGGGGCGGTGGGGTCAGAAGGGGCCCTAAGGGCCCTCCTCATGCCCGGAGTTTGGAGCTCCAATTCGGCTTAACTCCCAAGATACACCCGGTTATACATAAGGGACTTTTAGACAAAATGGTCAATATCTCGAAAAGGGCGTGTCCGAGCGGATCGTCCTTTGGGGTGGTGAGGGGCCCCTAGGGGCCCTCTCAGACCCCAGAGTCCCGGGCCACTGGGACCCTTCCTTCTCAAGTGCACCCTTTCCTGTTGGGCCCCGTATCTCGGACCGTGGGGGCGCTAGAGACTCGGGCTAGGGCCCGTTGGAGAGGGCCCCTCGGGCCCCTACTTTGACCCGAGTTTGGTGTCGCTAGCCGGCCGGGTCCCCGAGATATGGCCGTTCAAAGTTCGGAGCCCAACGGCAACTTATTCGACGGAGGCCATTTGCGCTGTCCGTGGACATTGCATTAAAAGGTCATATTTCATAAAAAAGTGTTTGCTTGGGGTCAAACCTACTGTACAACAGTCAGGGGACACTGTACAACACACTAATGTACATTTCACCCATTAATTGTGCAAAATTAGCATAAAATTTCACTGTCCACGGGGAGCGCAAAGGGCCTCCGTCGAATAACTTGCAGGTGGGATGCTGGGTTTAGACTTAGACATTTTCAAATTCCTGTAAGGAATTTTGTCCTTCAGCAGATATGCTGAAATCCCCAATTGGTTACAGGGATTCAACAGCTGAAAATGTCTAAGTCGAAACCCAGCATCCCACCTGCAACTTATTCGACGGAGCCCCATTTGCGCTGTCCGTGGACATTGCATTAAAAGGTCATATTTCATAAAAAAGTGTTTGCTTGGGGTCAAACCTACTGTACAACAGTCAGGGGACACTGTACAACACACTAATGTACATTTCACCCATTAATTGTGCAAAATTAGCATAAAATATCACTGTCCACGGGGAGCGCAAAGGGCCTCCGTCGAATAACTTGCAGGTGGGATGCTGGGTTTAGACTTAGACATTTTCAAATTCCTGTAAGGAATTTTGTCCTTCAGCAGATATGCTGAAATCCCCAATTGGTTACAGGGATTCAACAGCTGAAAATGTCTAAGTCGAAACCCAGCATCCCACCTGCAACTTATTCGACGGAGCCCCATTTGCGCTGTCCGTGGACATTGCATTAAAAGGTCATATTTCATAAAAAAGTGTTTGCTTGGGGTCAAACCTACTGTACAACAGTCAGGGGACACTGTACAACACACTAATGTACATTTCACCCATTAATTGTGCAAAATTAGCATAAAATATCACTGTCCACGGGGAGCGCAAAGGGCCTCCGTCGAATAACTTGCAGGTGGGATGTTTTGAGGTCCCATCTGTAACTAAATAGGTTGCAGGTGGGATGCTGTTTTTGACCGGGCATAACTCCAAAACCAAGCCGACTTGGGGCTCCATACTCTGGGGTCGTGGGGAGCCCATGGGTCCCTCCCCACACCCGGAGTTTGGAGCTCAAACTCGGCGTGCTTTCCGAGATACACCCGGTCAAAGTCCCACAGGAAGTGGCCATATCTCGGGAATGGAGCCGACTTGGGGCTCCATACTCTGGGGTCATGGGGGGCCCTTGGGTCCCTCACCACACCCGGAGTTTGGAGCTCAAACTCGGCTTGGTTCCCAAGATACACCCGGTCAAAGTCCCACAGGAAGTGGCCATATCTCAGCAAAGAAGCCGACTTGGGGCTCCATACTCTGGGGTCATGGGGGGCCCTTGGGTCCCTCCCCACGCCCGGAGTTTGGAGCTCAAACTCGGCTTGGTTCCCAAGATACACCCGGTCAAAGCTGGACCGGAAGTGGCCGTATCTCGGAACAGGAAGGTCCCAGGAGCTGGGGACGGTGGGGTCAGAAGGGGCCCTAAGGGCCCTCCTCGTGCCCGGAGTTTGGAGCTCCAATTCGGCTTAACTCCCAAGATACACCCGGTTATACATAAGGGACTTTTAGACAAAATGGTCAATATCTCGAAAAGGGCGTGTCCCAGCGGATCGTCCTTTGGGGTGGTGCGGGGCCCCTAGGGGCCCTCTCAGACACCAGAGTCCCGGGCCACTGGGACCCTTCCTTTTCAAGTGCACCCTTTCCTGTTGGGCCCCGTATCTCGGACCGTGGGGGCGCTAGAGACTCGGGCTAGGGCCCGTTGGAGAGGGCCCCTCGGGCCCCTACTTTGACCCGAGTTTGGTGTCGCTAGCCGGCCGGGTCCCCGAGATATGGCCCTTCAAAGTTCGGAGCCCACCTGCAACTTATTCGACGGAGGCCATTTGCGTTGTCCGTGGACATTGCATTAAAAGGTCATATTTAATAAAAAAAAGTGTTTGCTTGGGGTCAAACCTACTGTACACCAGTCAGGGGACACTGTACAACACACTAATGTACATTTCACCCATTAATTGTGCAAAATTAGCATAAAATATCACTGTCCACGGGGAGCGCACAAGGGCCCCGTCGAATAACTTGCAGGTGGGATGTTTTGAGGTCCCATCTGTAACTAAATAGGTTGCAGGTGGGATGCTGTTTTTGACCGGGCATAACTCAAAATCCTAGCCGACTTGGGGCTCCATACTCTGGGGTCATGGGGGGCCCATGGGTACCTCCCCACACCCGGAGTTTGGAACTCAAACTCGGCTTGGTTCCCAAGATACACCCGGTCAAAGTCCCATCTTTGACTGGGCATAACTCAAAATCCTAGCCGACTTGGGGCTCCATACTCTGGGGTCATGGGGGGCCCACTGGCACCCCCCATGCCCAGAGTATGGAGCTCAAAGTCGGCTTCGTTCTCAAGATACACCCGGTCAAAGTTCCACTGGAAGTGGCCATATCTCAGGTACGAAGCCGACTTGGGGCTCCATACTCTGGGGTAACTGGTGGCCCCACACCCGGAGCATGGAGCTCTATATGGGCATTAAGGGGGACTTTTAGGCTGTCCGTGGTCAGAGGGCGTTTTCGGGATTGATCCCCGCCCCCTGGCTTTGTATATGCTGTAAGGGGACAAAAAGGCTCTCCGTGGACAGCCCCGCCCATCCCATGACTTCGGCCAATGGCGTGGGGCGGGTGGGCGGGTTGATAGGCTGTAAGGGGGACTTTTAGGCTGTCCGTGGTCAGAGGGCGTTTTCGGGATTGATCCCCGCCCCCTGGCTGTGTATAATCTGGAAGGGGACAAAAAGGCTCTCTGTGGATAGCCCCGCCCATCCCATGACGGCCAATGGCGTGGGGCGGGTGGGGGGAGGGGTGGCGGGCTGTAAGGGGGATGATAAGGGCAGTTTTAGGACATATGTCAAAGTGGACATCGTTGACCCTCTGGAGAAACCACCGTGGAGCGAGATCGCCCTCTACAGGTGTCCACCCAGGGCCCCAGGGTCAATGCCCCGCATTATCACGCATTACCCCTCGATAACGCAAAGTGTCCAGTTGACCGTTAACTCTAGCGGCAAGTGGGCGTCCTTTTGGAGCCGAGATCCCTCCGATTGCTAGTGCTGACAATGGCAACTTAAATGAATGGGAACATTTCCACGAACAGCCTAAGTTCCCTTACTTGATAGGCGTGGTGTTTCGATCTACGTCATTTTCGCACGAAGAAGAACATAGTAAACTACAATGGATGACATGCAGCAGATCTTATTCTTGCTCCTCGACATGTTTGTCACAAGAAGACAAGCGCCGACATTAGGCTTTTCTCAATATCAAGTACGCAAAGTTTGTACTTGCCATGTGCGACTCCTACATGCAAATAGTACAGCGCGTTCTTAAAAGCGTCACTCAGCTCGCTCTGCTACTCTGGTTATCTCTGTTAACTTACTCTGTATGTACATTTTAAGCAACAATAAAACGAAATATGTTATAAAACACCACTCTGCCTCTTTTCGTTTTCATTTAAATAAATTAAACATTATAGGGACACAAATATGGTTCATGCGCAACGCATAGGCTATTGATTAATATTCACTGCACTTTATACGTTATTCTATTTATAACAAAACGAAATTTAAACGTTACCTCTTTTCGTTTAAATAAAAAAAATTAAACATATTCCAGGCAATATATGCATTTGTACAAATGTTGCAATAAACATCCGTGATAATCTTGTAATAAAAAAATGACAAGAAACCATATTTCTTTTTGTAAAATTTCAGTTTTATCAATAATAGCCTATATAAAAGTTTAAGTAAAAGGTACAAGAAGCTATACAATAAGAAATAAAGCAAACAATTCAGTCAAATATCCAAATGCAGCGCTCTAGTCTAACATTACAAGTAAAGTTAAATACAAATAGCCTATAACGTTAATATGAAACTAAACTTAGCCCTCAGCCAAAACGATTGACAGGGAACTCATTATATATTCACGAGACCAAAGATCGCCCGTTAGGTCTACACAAGATGAATTATATCTCATGTTTAACCACTAACGTTACCGTCGGAGTCAGAATAACTAACCGAGGAAAGATTCTTCCAGCCGGGAAACATGAGCGCCGAGCGCCCGCTGAACGCATGGATCTCACAGCCGGGGAAAAAAAAAAATCTTTATAAATAAACCACAGATTTGAGCTTTAAACAACTACATTCTCGCCTGAAAAACTCTTAAAATTACATTTCGTGATACAGTAACAGTAGTATTATATTAAACTGTAGATTAAAAAATGGCGCTTCTTATGTTGTCATTCCTCTTGTAGCACGCGCAAGTGACGATTCTCTGTCAACCAATCAACGTCCTGCAGTGAGTCTAGCTCCACCTTTTAGTACCGTTCCACTGTGCTAGGAACCCCAATGGAAGGGTACCTAAAAAGTGGTACGGTACGGTTCGGCATTTTGGTACCATTCACAACTTTTGATAGTGGAAACGCAAATAAATGCGTACCGTTCCGTACCGTACCGTACCGTACCGCTCAGTGGAAACGAGCCATAATATGATGATCTGATGCTCAAGAAACATTTATGATTATTGTCAGTGTTGAAAACAATTAAATACAATTTTGTTTTCAGGATTATTTGATGAATAGAAAGTTCAAAACAACAGCATTTATCTGAAATTTGCCAGCACAGAAATTAATTGCATATTAAAATATATTCAAATAGAATAGTTTGAATTGTATAAATTATGAAACAGTTTAATTGTATAAATATTTCACAATATTACTGTTTTTGCTGTATTTTGAATCATATAAATTAAGCCTTGGTGAGCAGAAGAGACTTCTTTTAAAATCATTTAAAAATCTTACTGTTCAAAAACTGGTAGTGTAAATATATTGGCTGTTACATTAGTGTGTAAAAAAATGTTTTGAACATCAAATGCATTATTTTTTACTAGCCCTTAGAGCCCATGCACATTTATTTCTTTTTGCCTTGTTTTCTAGTGATCTCGCCTTAATTCTCTTTAAGTCATTCAACATTTTCTTCAACATTTAATGACGTGGAGAACCAGGTATTCTGAGCAAACATGCTTAGTTTCTTATTTTTTATTAATTTATTGTTTTAAAATTTTAGTTTTTTTTTGTATTCGTTACAACAAATATCATGTTTGTTACTGAATACCGAATAACATGGTAACTTCTGACCAAAAAGAAGGGCAATTATAATAGACGTATGAATCTCTGATGCTCAGGAGGGGTCGTCAGCTCTGGTCCTCAAGGTCCACTTTCCTGCAGAGTTTAGCTCCAACCCTGATCAGTTCAGAACCCTTGGTTTAGAATTTGCTCTTCTCCTCCCAAGCATCAGAAATTCATACATATATTATAATAGAATGTTTGGTATTATAACCCCTGCTCGAAACCATCAGCCATTTCAACTAAAAGATGAAGGCTGTTATATTAACGTTGTCCACTAGAGGGCGCCATAGGATAAGGAATCGTTTAAGTCTACTGTTATTAATTTGGTTTCTCTCCCTTTGAATGGAAATAAATGCATTTATCTATTTCACTATTGTGCACTGACAGTAAAGTTTTATATAATTAATTTACATATAAATGTGTGAAATGTTAATCGCTAATATTTGATCGTGGAAAAATATTTACATCATATTTTATGGTTCAGCTGCAGGTTGGGAATCAGAGCAGACTGTGGATAAAATATATATTTTTAAAATATCAAAACATGTTTAATGTTAATATTGTACTGACATAATTTATGCATTTTAAGTGACTGTTGTTGCTAGCTGCTAAGGCGATGAGATGTGTTAACTTACCTGCATTCATCTATATTTTTGTCATTTAAAAAAAAGTTTATTTCTATTTATTTATTTTTAATTTCATAATGTTTATAATAATAGCGTTAAATGTTCATAATAGCAATAAGTAGGCTATTGCATTGAAAATAGCAATAAAATAAAATCCATCACTCCCTTCTGTTCCTTCTAATCACATCCTGCACATTAATAGATTTCTGTACACTAATATTTTCTTCCACTATTATGCATGTCCGACCTGAACTGCCATTTCTTCATCATTTTTGATTTTTGATAATTGTCTTAATAACTTGTTTACCAAAGGAAATGTTCATAAGATCCAGGATATTTCCCACCAGCACTGCACATTTGATATGTCTTCCTCATAAACACTCCTGACTCCACTCATCAGCTCATTAGACTGCAGAAGCGGTGTGTGTCAGATAAGGAGAGATACAGAATGTGCAGACTGTAAAACATGAAATGGGAACATGGTTGGGAACCCCTGCTCTACTGCAGTGTGTAGAAGTAGTACCCAGAAAGATCATGAGATTTGTATATAGACAAGGGGTCTCCATCCCTGCTCATGCATTTAATGCATCTTGCATCATACATTTAGTAGCTTGGAAAAAATGGGGAAACATGAGACAGGAGGCGAACATTGTATACATAAAAAAAATGTCTTATAGAGCCTGATGAGTGTAAAATAAGTTATTTCTTTCAAATACAGTACCACCAACCAAAAACTAATAAATGTGTTTGCAACTAATTAAAAAAAGTCGAAATTAACGTTCTTTCTTTTTTTCCGCAATTGTGAGTTTAGGCTATATCACGCAATTCTGACTTCGTAACTCTCAACTGTGAGATTAAATCTCGCAATTCTGAGAAAAGAGTAAGAATTGTGAGATGTAGGCTAAATTCGCAATTGCGAGGAAAAACTCGCTATTACCTATTTTATTAGATTTTTTAGTGGCGGAAACAAACTCACTTAATGGGTAAGCGACTGTTCTCTTAAACATTTTCAAAGTTATCCACCATTTTCCTAAGTTATACTTTTATTTCATGCTTTTGTATAGCCAGCAGATCTACTGGGCCAGATTTCAGATGCGCTGCACATATTGGCAGCTGAACTTCAAAAGCCGCGAGCTGAGACTGATCGTGTTCTCGTAGGCTTAGAGAGCATCTTCAGTATCTTGGCAGTTTTAGCTGCTACTGGAGGATTACCCAATGAAGAACGACTGTTTGCTCTCTTGAAAATGATAATTGAGGAGGTTGAGGGAAGCAACTCCATGACAGTGATGTCAAGAGAACAGCTGCTATTCCTCCTGGAAAACCACTTCAGAGTTCCTGATATAGACAGGATTTTTGGTGTGAGCGTCAGAACTATTCGCAGGAGAATGACTGAATATGGCCTGTCATCTTCATTTATATAGCTTTTAACAATGTAGATTGTTCCGACAGACTTATTATGACATTACAGATAAACAACTTGGGCACGTGGTCTCTGCCATCACTGTCAATTTTCCAAACGCTGGTATAAGGAGTTTTACTGGACATCTCAATTAGGGCTGCCACCTTCTTTTAAATTATCTGTCCCGGGAAATGTATCCACTCTCCCGGGACACTGAATGTCCCGGTTTTCGAAAGGCTACGTGAATGTGTATGTTCAATTTACTATTTTCTCTCCACTTGAAATAGCCTATGCGTTGCGCATAGAGTGGTCGGTGTCTCCTGTGTGTAGAATGCGCTATCATCGGCTCTTTAGGGAGTAGGGACGTGTGACGTAGGCTAGGTCACGTAGCCTATCTAGTGCGTCTGTCTTGGCAGCTACTACAGGCGGCAATTAGAGAAGCAGTTAAGAAGATTGTACACGTTTGTTAGCGTTAACATGGGTGGCGAGACGGAGGACGAAGATGACAGTGTGTACACAAAGACTGACAGGCTAGAAAAAAGAAAATGAAGCGTTCGACATACTTTAATAATGACTGGATGAAAAATTACAATTCCTCCACATGGCTAAAGCCAACACCAGGCGACCCACTTTATGCTCCCTGCTCCGTATGCTCAGCTAAAATTCTGGTTAAACATGAAGGCAAAACTGCTTTGGATGACCATGCTAAAACAAAGAAACATCAGAGTCGCGTTCAAGTAACCAGACAACCCAGGTGAAAAAAAAGGTATACTAAAATACATTTTATTTAAGTGCACTTAGTACACTTAATTAGTACACTTCCATAATGTACTTAAAGTGCTCTATTTTCGCGCTCTTATTTTGTACTTAATATACTAAAAGCTTATCTTTAGTACTTCTTAAGATAAACTTAAGATCATCTTAGTGTACTCAACTGTGCTATTTTGAGAAACACTGAAGATGAACTAAAGTGTATTTTTAATATACTATTTTAGATTTTAAAAAATGTTTTTTTTACCACTTTTAGTAAAACTGAAACCATCTTTAATGCGTTTTAAATACAATAATAAATGATTTAAAACATAATATATAATAAATATATACAAATTATACGTATAATGTATTCCTAGGTTTAAACAAGTGCACTAAAATACACTTAATTAGTACACTTCCATAATGTACTTAAAGTGCTCTATTTTCACGCACTTATTTTGTACTTAATATACTAAAAGCTTATCTTTAGTACTTCTTAATATAAACTTAAGATCATCTTAGTGTACTCAACTGTGCTATTTTGAGACACACTGAAGATGAACTAAAATATGCTTTTAACATACTATTTCAGCTTTAATTTATTTAATTTTGTTACCCCTTTTAGTACAATTGAACCCATCTTTAATGCATTTTTAAATACACTTATAAATTATTTAAAATTTAAGAATATTTAATATATACAAATCATATTTATGTATTGCTCACATATTTTTTATATAGTAAATCATTTCAAATATGTTTTAACTATGTTAACAGTACCTTTATAAAACATAATTAAATATGTTAATGGTGTATTAAAACACACAGTAAAAAATATATTTGTATTAAACACTCACACTTTGAAAGCTAGTAAACTTTAATGTATTACCCAGTGTACATCAGTACAGCAGCATATGTAAACTGTAAAAAAAAAATACATCAACATAAAATACAGTGTTATAAACAACAACAAAAAAACTAACTTCAATAAACCTAACTAGTCAATAAAGTGCAGTCATTGTTGCATTTCCCAGTGCTCGCACCTCAGACGTGTTGGAAATTGTTTGATCACAGTGTCTGAAAGGGGAAAAAGAGGAGTTTATTTTTATATTAAAGCAAAATTAACCTCTGTTAAAAAAGTAACTGTTCCCTATCAAAAGGGAACTTGCACTGCTTCGATGATGCTATTGGGGAACGATGTTCTCTAGACGCCTCTTTAATACTTCTGAGTCGCACTAGTCGTGTCATAGGCTGTCGCCAGTCAAATTCTATTGCTGTGATTGTACAGCTTTTCAAACACCGGTTCACATGGAGGGTGTTCCTCATAGCGTCATCAATGCAGTGTCTCATTCCCTGTTCTCAGGGAACAGAGGTCGTAACCTAGACGTTTTTTTATTACAAACACAGTATGATGTTTTGACATTTCCCTCTGTTGTACATACAAGGTGAAAAAGACATACTGTTAAATGTATTATAAATGCATTAAAGTATATTAAAAACATACTTAAGTACATATTTAATACATTTAATAGTAAGTCTTTTTCACCTGGTAAATGGAATTCTTTAACATGGCATGTAATGCTTAGTTCATATTTTAACAGTATAAATCTAAAATGTTAATGTAATTCAGAAAAGGAGTTAATAAAATATCTCTTGAACAACTGTGAAGTCTACATGGTATGTCACTGTATCACAGCAAAAAAGGGCAATTTAGGCTAACCGTTTAACTGAAAAAGTATACCCAGCCAACAAGAATAATTATAAATGTACAACAAATGCTAGTCTTGTTTTAGTCAGCCCCCTTTGACTTTGAGAGCAAAAAAAAAAAAAGTTGTACAGAATGTACAGAAACACATACACTCTTCAAAGGGTTAAGGAAATTAGCAGTGCAAAATATTGTAAGCCAGGACAAGTGACTTGCAGCTGTCCCAAAAAAACAATTAAATAAACAGATTTTTACATGAATGAACACAAATTAGGCTAGACTAGGAAACTAGGAAAAAATGTTGGAAAAAACTAGGACAAAAACTAAACAGTGAGCTATTCATTTATGCAAACAGCAACTAAAACTTACCAGTAACTTCTGATAGCAGTATCTTCATCTCTTCGAGATTCGACTTGTAAAGCTTGGCTCTGATTGGTCAAATTGAATGTAGCTGAACAGAAAAAGACGTGCTGTTACACAGAGTCAAAAATACGACTGGCAAAGTAAACGTAAATGTAATACAAATCTTACCTAGAATCACAACATAATGAGGTTCCAAATGTCACACGTCATGCAAACTTGAAGATGGGGGAAAAATAAAAACAGCACTAACAGTTACGTTTTCTATTAACGTTAGAAAAATAATAATAATCTAAATACTGTCATGATCACTCATTAAGTAGTTGCAAAACATTTAAAGGGGTGGTATAATGCCCTTTTCACAAGATGTAAATTAAGTCTCTGATGTCCCCAGAGTGTGTATGTTAAGTTTTAGCTCAAAATTCCCTACAGATATTTATATATAGCATGTTAAAATTGTCACTTTTTGAGGGTGAGCAAAAACGCACCGTTTTTGTGTGTCCCTTTAAATGCAAATTAGCTGCTGCTCTCAGCACAGGGGGCGGAGCTTCAAGAGCTCCCTGTCCTTTTACCTCACACAGACATGCACTGGAAATGTCAATGTTTATGTTCAAACTGGAGCCAGACAAAGATGGAGAGACTCAAGAAGAAGTGACAACATGTAGAAGCAACAGGACATTTCTGAATGGTTAGTTGATGAATTTATGTAGCTGATGTGTAGTTATCTTCTAGTCATTGATTAGCATATTCTGTCATGACAATCTATAAATCGTGTTCCCAGGGGCGGGGTTTATGTAAATTCTAGGGTTGGTGATGTCACTAACCCGGGAGGAATGTGGTGTAGTCTCTACCAGCCGTTTGTTGTAGTCCTTAAAAAATGATTTCTGTAAAAGCAAATATCTCCCTTTGCTTTGAACTTTGAGCGTTGTAACATTGCAGATGTTGTTTATTCTCAAACAGCAACATTACACACTAACTAAAGCCAGAAAAGTGAAATCATAATCAAACACCCCTTTAAGAATTCCGTTAATCTTCGAAAGAAAAACTGAGATATCGTAGGCTAATGAAACCTGAGAGATTTAACTTATCCCTCTGATGAACGATTCACCCAAACTGTTCACGTTTGAAAAAGTTAATCGCAAAAAACATCACCTAATCCATATGAATCGCGTGGTTTCCTCCAAGTCCTCTAAAGAAACACGATCGCTCCAGTTTAAATTCAGACTTCTAATCTCTGAATTATTAGAAATATAATCACATTCAAGGAACGCACAGCAAGCTCTGAGTGAGTGAGGTGTGAGCTCATAAATCATAATTATCACAAGAACCAATCACAGACGTTCAACAGCTGGAACCAATCAGGATTAGTCACGTGTGTTATTCGTGTTTTTCAAATTTAAACAAGTACAACATATTGGACAACATTTAAACATCTTTGGAAAATGTATCTATGATGCATTTAAAATAATATGATGTTGATATCCTTTTGGGAATTTCAGTAGTAAAAACATATCATGTAATGGACAACAGCCCTTTACAAGTAGCCTACAAACAAGCAAAAGTGAACAACATTCATTTTAAGTGCAATGCTTAATAATAGTTGACAAATGTTTATAATACATTAGAAGTTGGTACATTATACAAAAAATCTAAAATATTAAAATGGTAAAATCATAAATATTACAAATATATTGCAGTAGGCCTAAGTGTTTAAAGTACTTTAAACACACTAAAAGCTTAATCATTTAGCTATGTTCTTACACAAGTTACACAAATGTACTTTAATTAAGAGCAACATAAGTATGTTTTCTTTAAATACACTAAAACTTCACACAAATGGTATGATTGTGTTAGCATATTTCTTAAAAATTTAACTAAGCATATATTTATTACCAATGTACTTGTAGTGCTTTTGTTAGAAATATATTAAAAGTATGCTTGTGTTTAGCATATTTATTGAAAGTATAATTAATCATATATTTATTACCAATGTACTTGTAGTGCATTTGTTAGAAATATATTTAAATTATGCTTGTGTTTAGCATATTTATTTAAAGTATAATTATGACCGCCCCTAGCGTAGCTAGCGAAAGCGGTCATATAGGGATTGTCAAAGTTTTTTTTTTTTTTCGTCAACGATACCAGGGACACCGAAGCACCGGGGAACATGAAATTTGGTGGGCATGTAGCCCCACTAGACTTTTACGGAAAAATTTCGTTTGGTCCCCGGGGGCCACTCCCCCCCCGCGCTGGGCCCCCCCAAACCCAAAAAATGCAGTTTTTCCTAAATAACTACCTGAACCGTGGCACCGAGGATGAAGAAATTTTTATGGTATGTTGCTCTTAAGGGCCCACATCAACCTAGCCCATAATCACTCATTTGTGATTTGCGCCCCTCCCATAAAAAATGAAAATGCAATATTATTCTGCTTTAATCTCCCCTATCTTCAGTGGAGATGTTCAGAACTGCACCATATTTCATGTGTATGAATAACTTGACATCCTCTGGGGGTATCCTCTGCTAAGTTTCGTAGAATCTCATCCATGGGGGGGGTATAAAATAAATTCATTTATGTGCACATTTAGTGACTGTACACTCATCGGCCTGTAGATGGTGGTGTTGAGCGAAGGGTTTCTGGTTTAGGATGATACTGTCACGAAGGTTGCCAACTGTCCCGAATTAGGCGGGACGTCCCGCATTTTGGGCCTAATTTATTTGTCCCGTGCGTGACCTCCCGTGTCCCGTTTTTTGACAAGCTGATAAACCACTGACTGATACAACAGCAACAGCAGCAGTGCTGACTACGACACTTGAGAGTGATCACCGACACCTGTCATCATCCAATCACAGCTTTTTTTAATCACTGTTTTGAGACAAATCATTGTTTGATTTGCGAACATCCTCTGCCGTCTGGTCGCTTCCGCTTCAAGCCGGACTCGTCTCACGCTAACGGTAATTTCCTTTCACTGTCCACGTTTTGATTTCGGCTAATCAATTTTGGCGAATGCAAACAACGTGATTATTGTTCATGAGTCTAACATCCAGCCACGCAAGAAAACATGTAATCTACCTGAGGGAATAATATGCTCAAAAAACATTTCTGATTATTATTAATGTTTTAAAGCTTTTAGAAAGTACATAGAAAGCTTTTGTAACATTATCTTAACTGTCACTTTTGATTAATGTAATGCATCCTAGCTGAATAAAAGTAGGCAATTACTTTCTTTATTTTTTTCCCCAAAAAATAATCTTACTAACACCAAACTTTTGAACTGTAAGCCTAGTGTATAATGTTAAAAAAGCTTTCTATTTTAAGTCAAGTCAAGTCAAGTTTATTTATATAGCGCTTTTCACAACACAGGTTGTATCAAAGCAGCTTCACAGTAATAAATTAGAACAATACATCAATGTTTGTTTCTAGTGGAACGTCTACGTTTGGTAATGCTGATCAATAGTATCGTTGATTGATTAATTAAATTAAATATCCCCAAATATCCCCAACTGAGCAAGCCAAAGGCAACAGTGGCAAGGAACCGAAAAACTCCATCAGGTGACCTAATGGAGAAAAAAAAACCTTGGGAGAACCCAGGCTCAGTCGGGGGCCAGTTCTCCTCTGGCGTTTATGAACTAGAGGCCGGATTTAACTGTAAGATTAAAAGTATTATATGAATGCCTGGCTGAAGAGATGCGTCTTTAATCTAGTTTTAAACTGGGAGAGCGAGTCTGAGCAACGAACAGTATCCGGAAGGCTATTCCAGAGTTTTGGTGCTAAATGTGAAAATGCTCTCCCTCCTTTGGTGGATCTGGATATCCTAGGTATGACCAAAAGCCTCGAATTTAGTGACCTTAAAGAGTGCGATGGATTATAGGGCGATAGAAGATCCGTTAAATAAACTGGAGCTAAGCCGTTTAGGGCTTTATAAGTCAGTAGCAATACCTTGTAATTAATACGGGACTTTATAGGTAACCAATGTAGGGATGATAAAATCGGTGTTATATGATCATATTTTCTTGATCTAGTTAGAACTCTAGCGGCGGCATTTTGGACTAACTGTAGCTTGTTTATTGAGGTTGCAGGACAACCAGCTAATAAAGCATTACAGTAATCTAGTCTCGAGGTCATGAATGCATGAACTAGCTTTTCTGCCTCAGAAACTGATAGCATATTACGTAGCTTAGCAATGTTTCTAAGGTGGAAAAAGGCTGTTCTTGTAACATATGAAATATGATTTTCAAAAGACAGGTTGCAGTCTAATGTAACACCCAGGTCTTTTACTGTAGAGGATGAAGTAACAGGACATCCTACTATGTTAGTTGTATTGTGAGAGGTTTTGTGGGTGGTTTTTTGAACCGATAAGTATTACCTCTGTCTTGTCTGGATTTAATAAAAGAAAATTATGCGTCATCCAATCTTTTATATCTTTAACACACTCTGTCAATTTGGATAATTTAGCGTTTTCATCTGGTCGTGATGAAATATAGATTTGAGTGTCATCAGCATAACAATGGAAACTAATTCCATGTTTCCTTATAATATTTCCAAGTGGCAGCATATATATTGAGAATAATAGAGGGCCTAACACAGATCCCTGCGGCACTCCATAGTTTACTGGAGTTATGATAGATTTTTCTCCATTTAAATAAACAAAATGGTAGCGGTCAGATAAATACGATCTAAACCAGCTTAATGCTTGTCCTTGAACACCAGTATAATTTTGTAGTCGATCTAAGAGTATTGTATGATCTATAGTATCGAACGCAGCACTAAGATCAAGTAAAACTAATATTGAGATACAGCCTTGGTCAGAAGCTAAAAGTAAATCATTTGTGATTTTAACGAGTGCAGTTTCAGTGCTATGATGCGGCCTGAACCCAGACTGAAACTTTTCATAGGTGTCATTTTCTTGTAAGAAAGAGCCCAGTTGAGCGGACACAACTTTTTCTAGTATTTTAGACATAAAAGGTAGATTTGAAATGGGTCTATAATTTACTAGATTATTCGGATCTAATTGTGGTTTCTTAATGAGAGGTTTTATAACTGCCAATTTAAATGTTTTTGGAACATAACCTAAAGATAAAGACGAGTTAATAATATTGAGGAGAGGCTCTTCCACTACAGGTAACACTTCTTTCAATAGTTTAGTTGGTATAGGATCTAGTAAACATGTTGTTGTTTTAGATGAAGTAAAAAGTTTATTTAACTCTTTTTGTTCTGTAGTTGTGAAGCACTGTAATTGTTCTTGCGGGGTGATAATTGAGGCTGGATTATAAGGCGCGATTGAAGATTGAACGTTTACAATTGTGGGTCTGATGTTTTCTATTTTCTCAGTGAAGAACTTCATGAAATCATTACTACTAAACTGTAATGGAATATTTTGTTCAGGAGACATCTGTTTATTTGTTAGTCTCGCCACGGTGTTAAATAAGAACTTAGGATTGTTATGGTTGTTTTCTATTAGATTGCGTAGATGCTCAGCCCTGGCCGCTTTTAGGGCCTTTTTATAACGTGACATACTGTCTTTCCATGCGATTCTAAAGACCTCTAAGTTGGTTTGTTTCCATTTACGCTCTAAGTTACGGGTTTCTCTCTTTAGAACACACGTAGTATTGTTGTACCATGGTGCTTTACTTTTCTCTCTGACCTTTTTTAATCTAATGGGCGCAACAATATCCAATGATCCAGAGAGAATGGTGCTCATAGTGCTGGTTAGTTCGTCTAGTTCATCTGTTTGTTTAGGTTCAGGCAGCAGCTGAGACAGATCCGATAAGCATTTAGATAAATGCTGTTATTTTGAACTATGGTTTGTTTGTAATGTGACTTTTTTCAAGTATGACATTAAAATTATTTTTAGAATTAAATACATAAATAGGTTAAGCAATACAAATGTGTTTATGTCTGATAACTTTTTAAACACAAACTTAACTGCAGACACTGAAATGACGTACACTGTGTGATACAGTACAAATATTTTGAGTGTCCCTCATTTTCCTATAAATAACCACGATTGTCCCGCATTTTCCTTTTCTGAAGTTGGCAACCTTAACTGTCACACACACACATGCAGGAATACAAACAAACGCAAGCATGCACACACACTGACATCCACACGCACAGACACACACACATACAAATCCACATGCACAGACACACACGCGCACACACATGTACGCATGCATACATACACGCACAGACACACACACACACAGACACACACATACACAAACACACACACATACAGACATGCACATACTACTACTTTTTTTAGGTATATACATAAACACGCAATACAGCCAAATTGCTCCACGTCATTTATTTTTGTGGAAAGCCAGTGCAGGCCTGAGCGGCGGTCATATTTTGTACCGCCATGCAGTACATCTAGTTAAGCATATATTTATTACCAATGTATTTCTAGTATACTTTTTAGAAATATATTAAAATACAATTCAATGTTGCATGTTGGTAATACAAATGTATTATACTATTTGTATTTCAAGTATATTTTTAATACATTTAATACTACGTCTTTTTCACCTGGGAGTACCTTATCTGAATACACTTAAAATCAATTTAAGAATTAGTAATATTTAGTTTATTTTTATAAAGTGTACTTAAATAGCACTTTTGGGAAAATTTTATTTTTGACTATTACATTTTGAATATATTTTAAGTAAAATCAATTTAATTTAAACTTATGATAGCTATCTAAAAGTGCACTAACAATTAACTATTTTTAATGTGTTAAAAATGTACTTGTAAGAAATACACTAATAAAACACTTGTGTATTTTTTCAATAGTATATCTTTTTTCTATGCACTAAAAATACATTTAAAATATCAATGTTATTTAGTATACTTTCGCAATTACACTTAAGTACTACTTAAGTAAAAATATACTTTTAATTAGTGTATTTATATTGTATAATGTTTACACTTTTCTTTAGCACAAAAAATAAGAATATACTACAAATATACTTTCTTGTATTTAAGTGTTTTTTTAGTGCACTCAAGTACACTTTATTTTCACCTGGGAAACCAAGGCAATTTCATCATTCATGATTACAAAAAACTCAGAGGACAAAATTACTGTCGCTGAATTAACAGCTACCCATCACGGTGTGCGACATGGCCATAGCTACCTGTCAACTGACTGTGGGAACAAGGTCAGTGCAAAAATATTCAGTGACTCTGATATTGCAACTAAGATGTCTTGTGGCAGAACTGAAAGTGAGGCCTTAGTGGAAAATGTGTTGGCACCGTTTAGTCAACAAAGATTAGCAGCAGAGTTGCAGAAAGCGCACTATTTTGCAGTATGTTCTGATGCATCCAATTCTGGGCGCACGAAATTGTTTCCCTACACGGTCCAGTATTTCTGTGCATCCGAGGGTGTGGATTGTTAGACTTTTACGACGACTCCAACTAATCTAGTGAAGCCATATTCAAACAAATAGTGTCTATTACTGAGAACAATGGACTTTCAGTCAGCCAGATCAGTGCCTATGGTGCAGATAACGCATCAGTTAATTATGGTCGGCACAACTCAGTTTTTCAGAAACTCAGAGAAGCTAACCCACAAACTGCAAGTGTCACATCATAAACAACACTGTCAAAGCAGCTAATCGTGTCTTTAGTGCTGGAGGGTGTGACTTGGAGGCCTTTGTGCTGAAGGTGTATAGTGAATTCAGTTGTTCTGCTAAAAAAGTGGAATTGCTTAAGGACTTCTGTGAATTTACTAATACAAAAGATTCTGAGGCATGTCCCCATAGCCAGCGATACAGATGATTTTAGAGTGTTGGCCAGCTTAAAAGTCTTATTTTGTATCCCTGGGAAAGGAGGACTGCCCAAGTATCATCTGGACATTTGTGTGTGGTGCAAGTGATGCAGAAAATGTGGACTGTACTGTAGCTGAATGCATCCTGGCATTCATGCACAATGTGATGCAAGAATTTGATTCATCTATTAGGGTGCTTGAGAGTGACAGTGCGACTGTGATTGACATTTACTCTGTGATGAACCGATTCTATGGCAGCAAAGCAAAACAAATACTGAGGAACCTTTTACTTTTACCTTTTGAGGAACATCAGGATCCTGGTAGACAGATTGTTTGAGAAGGCAGAGCTATATCTTGAGGATAAATTTGACTTCAATGACCAGGTTCTTGAACACATTGGCTGGGTGTTTTAGTGGAAAAACTGGCCCTGGATGTTGAAGAAGACAAGCTGTATGGTGATGTAGTCATTCTGAATGAGGTGTTACACACCATTCCAACAGACCTTACCCCAGACAGAAAGTGGGCCTATTTCTTTAGCAAGGCAACTGAATCCGCTGAGCTGTTGAAAGTAGTTGCTTTTGTTTTTTCCATACCAGTCAGTAATGCCTATGCAGAAAGAGTTTTCAGTATATGGAGGATGTTTGGTCCGATACAAGAAACAGACTGAGCTTGGACTGAGACTGAGCTTCAGGTCAGATTGAATTTCAAATTCTCATGCACTGAATTCAAGAACAGAAGAACAGAAACCACTGATAGTTGCAGCGAAGGGAAACGCCAAGTATAGATGGAAGACTAGGTAAGCTAAGGCTTATTTATGTATGATTTTGTTATTCCAATGTCTGGTTGAGACATACTGAATAAAAGTGGCTATTGATGTGGCTAAGGTATGGTAAATGCAAATCTAATGTCATCCCTCCACTTATTTCTTTAGCAAAGAGGGAGCAAACGCAAGCACAAGCACAAGCACCAGTATATAAGCAGTAAGCTAAGATAAGATAAGTTAAGTAAGATAAGTTTCCTTTTATGAGAATACTTGAGATAATATTCAGGACTATGCACAATCTTACTGTACAAAGGCCAATTTTGTCTTGTGGGACTAATGTCTAATGGACATTTTCACTTCGGTCGGGTCATTGATATGTCCAGGTTTTCTATCAGACATAGCTGGCAACCCTAATCTCAATTCTTGTGGAATTCGCTAAACTTTATATTTTTTCGCTTTAATCACTACACATTTCATTATTGCTTATCTCAAAACAGATATGGGGCCCTATCTTGCACCCAGTGCAATTGACTTTGTACAGCGACGCATGTATCATTCCTATTTTGCACCCGCGCAAAGCGCGCTTTTCCCTCCACAGAAGCACGTCGCTAAACTAGGGAATGAACTTGCGCTCCCTGGGCGGTTCAGCGCAAAAAAGGAGGCGTGTTCCGGCGCAAACGTTCCTTCATGCTATTTTCCAGGTTTAGAAAACAATTGCGCCACTAACCAGGAAAAAATAGTCTAAAGTCAGTGGCGCGTTGCGCATGTTATTCATATGCTATTTTAAGGGCGCATGCTTGGCCATAATCAATGTAGCGTGAGCACAACGCACACACACTTTGATTCTCTCATCTACACAGAAGCAGCAGTTTTCATTTTTGCAAATCATACATTATTACGATAGATAGATAGATAGATAGATAGATAGATAGATAGATAGATAGATAGATAGATAGATAGACAGATAGATAGATAGATACATAGATAGATAGATAGATAGATAGATAGATAGATAGATAGAGATAGATAGATAGATAGATAGATAGATAGATAGATAGATAGATAGATAGATAGATAGATAGATAGATAGATAGATAGATAGATAGACAGACAGACAGACAGACAGATAGACAGATAGATAGATAGATAGATAGATAGATAGATAGACAATTTATTATAAAAGCATACACCTAGCTTACACATTTACCCAAATTATCATACGCCTTTTTAACCGAAGTTAATTTGGGTGTGTTTCTCCATCCCCAACGTCCCTGACGAGAGCGTTGCTCTCCTCGGCTGTGAACCACTCCTGGCAAATCCGCCGTTATAATAGGAATCCGCTTTAGAAAAAGCGCGTCTGCTCTTAAAGGGAATGTGAGATGACGCTCTGATTGGTTTATTTAACGTTACGCCCAAACCGCACCTATGAATAATGAAGCGACTTCAGACCAACCCATTTTAGATTTGCGCCTGGCGCAAGAGTCATTTATCCCGCCGGGAAAATAGCAACAGCGCCAGAGATCCGCCCACAAAGTTACTTGCGCTTTGCGCTTTGACACTTGCGTTTCAGATCGTTAAAATAGGGCCCATGGTCAGTTTACATAAGAAGACATGCATGGATGCTTGTTGGCCAGTATGTTTGTAAAGATTGATCCATAAATATCATAATACCACAATAGATAACACCAAGTCTCAATCTTGTGAGGTGTGAGTTGCATTGGACTCATCAGTTTTAGTTAAAATTGCAATGAAACATTGTTTAAATCGTACTAACATTTCTCATCTATAGACTGTTTAAGGTTTTACTTTCTGTGATGGATTACAAAATAATGAATACATTATTATTATTATTATCTGTACTCCTATAGGGTCCAACAGTACAAGGCAGACTCTGAAAGCTGTCGACCCGGTTGGGAACTTTGTTCGTGGGCTTCAGCTTAATATCACTCCAAGGGCTCCATATTCTGTTCCGGGTCCTCTCTCCCTTTGGCACACAGATGGTAACCATAAGTTGATACGGCAAGACTTCAATTTATTGATCATGTCAACACTGATTATTATTGATGTAATTAGTTTGGGTTTAAAAAAGGCTTTAATGTCAAGATTTCTTACCTACTTTTCCCCCACATCATTAAACAAATGATTTTGTCCTTACCGCTGGAGAATTGTTCTACATGGAGGGATTGATGGGTTCAGCCGGCACATTATGTAGATCTTTGTGCAAACAGAAATAACAGGGCTTCAACTGTTCTCCAGTGTTTTCTCACTGCTGTCCGTCAGCATGGTTTACCCCACTGCGTTCGAAGAGACAAGGGAGGAGAAAATGTTGAGGCCACTAGATACATGCTGGAACATCGAGAACAGGGACCCGGTAAGAAGATCGTCCAGATAGTCCAGATTAAAGTGTACAAATTTTAAGTTTTAACATAAATAAACACCCTGGTCTACTAAGTTGTTTACATCACTACACACACTTTGATGCTGCATACAGTGGCGTGGATTTTAATCGGTTCATGGGGAAAGTATTCTTAAAATGCATTGTAAAAATCTGAATAATTTGTAATAAACATGTTTTATTAACAATAAACACACGTCTACCTTCAGGCACCTTGAAAGTATTGGTCAGCTGGATCCGGATCAAGACCACCACATCATCTGCCTCCATTACGTCTTCCTGTCAAGACTGAACTGGCACCTGAAGGAGTTCGTTCAGATGTGGGACAGGCGTCCTCTTTCCACACAGGGAAACAAGTCTCCACAGCAGTCGTGGATTACTGCTCTTTCAGGGCAACAAGAAAATCATGACCAGGTTACACTGTGATCAGGTGTTCTTTTTAAAGTCCAGTTTTTTGCAGACAAGACTACTTAACTCATTACTTGGTACAATATCTGAATCATGTTCCAACAGATTGATGTCACAAACTGGGGCATTGATTGGGATGGACCTGTTGCAGAACCAGACACCGAGGCTGTTGGGGTTCCAGTAACTCCTCAGGATTTGCATCAAACAGTCGAGGAGCATTTAAGGGCCAACATTGACCCCTTTATGAGCAGTGACATCTTTGGTGTGGACATTTACTTACAAGCCCTGTCATTGGCCCAGTCCTTAATGACTACACAAACATAAAAATATGCACTGCGCGTCCTTCATCCGTGGCCAAGGTAAGGAAAGACATGTGTATTTATTATGAATGTTTTACTCCATTGGCTGACATGCCCACGCTATTTCAGCTAAAGTTAAAGTGCGCAGACACTGCTTTCCTGCAGATCGTGTTATTGATGTTGTGCACAGGTCCCTGCAGTCCTGAAGGATGACACTACTATTGCACACTACTATGTGCACTACTATTATTTTTAAATGGGAGAAAATATAACCCCTAATATGGTGAACAAGTACCACTTTAAGAATAAAAGAGCCAACTGTTGAGTAGTGAAATCATAGTGCCACTGCAGCTGATTATAGATTCTGTGGTCGCTATAAAACAAATTATGCGATTTAAATGAGAAACAAAATTAGACATTTGTTCTGCAAAGGAACATGGATTTATTTGTGAGTACCATTTTACAGTTACACCTGTTGAATGTTATGAGAATATTGTTATAAGAATAGTTTCTTTTTTGTTTGTTTTTTCTGAAAAAGGAGGTATGAGTCACCTTTATTTATATAGTGCTTTTTTTTTTTACAATACAGATTGTATCAAAGCAGCTTCACATTGATAACATATGCCATACTGCCATCTCATTGATAGTGTGAGATGGCAGTATGCCATAAAATCAGGTATGATTTTGACTACTTCCAACATGTAAAGTGCAGTCGAGTCTGTATATGAACGTTTAAGCTTTTGGATTGTTTAAATTGTTTTGCAGGGAATGAACATTTATTTCTACATTGCATGTTCCACCAACTTGACTCTCACCTACACACTGTGATCCTCTAATATCGCTCCCAGTAAGTTGGGCTGGATAGAACTCTCATCTAGCCTGGGAAAACCCAGACTACTTCCGGCGAATTTTAATTCTCTCTCCAGGATAGTCTGGAGAAGAGCCCATTCAACTCATTTCTGTGCCGCTGAAATCGCGGCACCAATCAGAAACGTTGGGGGAGGGATTTACATGATGACGACAGCGCAGCGACGCTGAAGGAGTTCTCATGCAGTGAAAAATACATTTCGGAGCAGAGAGGAGACTGACAACACGCTGGCAGACAGGACAGAGCAGGCTACTTTTCGGTTACGTTTGATATTAAACATATTAAACAAAGTCTCAGCTTTCAAATTTGGTAATTTTTTAAAAGAAATTTAAACAATAAATACCGTTTTGTTGCTCTTTAATGTGCCGTGACAGATCGCTGTAGAGCATCAGTTAAAGCTGTTCTTGTGAACCGATCATCTCTTCCTTTTAGTTAATTTATCTTTCCTTTCTTTCTTTCTTTCTTTATTTATATAGCACAAGTAAACACAACCAACGTTGACCACTGTGCTTTACATAAAATACACAGAAAACAGAAAGACAGAAACATAATATAATATAAAACCTTGTCAAAAAAAAAATCAAGGAAATGCCTGTTCGAGAAGATATAACTTTAGTTTGTGTTTAAACTCAAATAAGGAGGTCAATGTTCTCAGGGAAATTGGGAGGGTATTCCACAGCCTAGGACCCGCAACAGCAAAAGCACGATCACCTCGCGACTTCAATCGAGAATGAGGCTGAAGTTCTAGTTAATTTATAGCCTCAAATAAACATGAACAAACATAAGAAGGAATGTTGTTTTAAAGGGTAACTAAACCCCTGGTCAGAGCCTGACTCCACCCACTGGCAAATTTGAAAAATGCTAGAAAAGTAGGCAGAGCCCAGTGGAGAGGGGGCGTGTATCTGAGACGTATCTCTTTGCAGGCAAGGGCGTGGTTAGCTGGTACCCTCTGACATCACCGGCCACCATAACTTCCAATAGGAAAATTCAACTGCAGTAGCCACTGTTCAACCTGAAGAGGGCAGCACTCAGACGTTTTTACACCATATTTTGTAAAATTAAAACACTTTAAACACAAATGTCAAAAAAATTACTTGCATCAATGAACAGCACTAATAAAGCCCCATTCTTACAGATCATTAACTAAAAAAAGTTGGTTTAGGGTTTAGTTACCCTTTAACCACGGAAAGGTGTCAGTACACTCCGTTTTTCAAGTTCAAATCCTCCTATGTTAATCTACTCTCCTGACTGCTTTGTCGGACAAAATAGCGGATGGCGAAGTATGATTGGTCAGATCACCTGTCAATCAAGCTCCCTGCGAAGGGTCGGAATTTGAGCTACGTCGGTTGGTGACGCCCCTTTGGAAATGATTTGTCTACATAGCTTCTCCAGACCCTACACTCAGTTTCAACTGAGAAGGGTCTGGTTTTAACCAGGCTAACTCTCATCAGAAGTTTACAAAATTTGCATAGAAGAGATATTTACTGTAAGCTTTCAGTCTTTTTAACTTTAAAGAAGATAGTTCACCCAAAAATTAAAATTGTCATTAATTACTCAACCTCATGTTGCTCCAAACCTGTAAGACCTTCGTTCATCTTCAGAACACGAATTAAGATATTGTTGATGAAATCCGAGAGCTTTATGATCCCTCCATACCAGTTTAAATATCACTTTTAAGGCCCAAAAAGGCATTAGAGACTCAAATTATTATACTCGATGTGACTCCAGTGGTTCAACCTTAATGTTCTGAAGCCACAAGAATACAAAAAAAAAAATGCTGGTTTGTTTTAACCCGATTTTGGGTCAAATATGGACAAACCCTAGCCTGGTTCTACCAGACTCTTGTACATTTCATTTGTACAGAGAGTCTGGAATCTCTCCATTGAGAAACGTTTACTTCCTTGTAGGCGGGTTCTCTGTTAAAGTTCAAAACTATTGGATCTGCCCAGAGTCACTCAGGATCTGCCATAGCCAATCGCTAACGTGTGGTCGTGACGTATGTCATGCGCCGAAACCGGCCGGAAAGATTTACAAATTCAAAATGTATAAGGACAGTGATGTATTCAGTCAACTGTCGAAGCTGGGTCTAATCATTAACAATACGCCGCTGCGGTCGTTTCGCATCTGCCGCAAATGCTGTACAGTGATCACCAGGCTACTGCGCGATACGGAAACAACTTTTCTGCCTCCTTCACTTGGTCCTCCATTAGTGCAACAAGAGGGGAGACGACAACAACTATCGGCTTTGCATCCCTATCGTTCGCCTTAGCTAACTCATTCACCACTAGAACTGCCATGGCAGTCATTTTGACCGTTTTGAATTTTATATCTGCAATAACTTTGTTGAAAAAATAAATACAATCCTGCTGGTACCTGACTTTTCCTAAAAGTGTCTGTATTTTCATTTAAAATGTTTTTCATATAAATTACCTATGTAAATTACACATAAGGCAAAAAAACAAAACAAATGAACATATTTACCTATTTCGGCCATAAACGGTCATATTGACCGCACTGAATTTCGCGGTATTATTATATTAATATACGCAACAATAAAATGTGGTAAAAAATACACTAAACATATTCAACAACAAATCATTTAAATGTAATGATATTCAGAACAGAACAAGAATGAAAAAATAACTAAAGCCAAAATGAAATGCTTTATAAGCGAAAGTGAAAGTAAGCGGCGTTGGGCTCACGTAACTCTCTAATTAGAATCAAAATGTTTCAACATTTGCGATGTATTTGGATGCTAAACTATTCTTTATCATAGGCTTTGAACTTCACTCACGTTCCAATATCGACGGAAAAAATCATCCTCTTCACACGCATAAAATGCTACGAATTGTAGCCTACTAGTACTGAGAAACAGCAGTGGAATTTGTATATGTTAGGTTTACTATTTTATTATTATATTTTATTATGCTATAATGAACAGGCTGCAATGCTGGAATATGGTGTGTGTGTCGGCGGGCGCGATCGAACAGTGGAAACATGAAAACATCTCCGTCATTTTGTTCAGGGCATCTACGAATATTATTTATTTATAAATTATAATTAAACTTGTTTAAATGTACAGTTTGGTGTTGTTTTGTTTTAAAAAGACATCCTAATACAATAAATGCATTAATCTCTCAATTGGGGATTTATCATTAAAGATATAGAGTTTTGAATAGCGATCAAAATGACCGCTTGTGGCAGTTCTAGTAGTTATGGAATTCTGGCACTTAGCTGGAAAATCAAACTTTTCCCGAACCCCGTGGGGAGGAGGGCCACAACATCATGGCCACCAACAAAACTTTGTTCTTGCTCCGGCTTTAACTACTGTATATTCGGCAGTTTTGCAACAACGGACCGAATAGCTTTTCTCACATCTTTCTCCGCTGCCATTACTCCAACTCAAACTGACGCACTACATCAACGTCATCGTTCTCAGCCACTCCCTCTGTTCGCTGATTGGTCCTACAAAAAAATGATTTCTGGAAACCTTAAGAATATACAGCAGTCCCAGACGTAGTACTGAAGGAAAATGAAATTGAGCGGAAGTACGTAGGAGGGCGGAGCCAGGCTAGACAAACCCAGCCATTGGGTTAAATTGTATTTGTAAAAAAATTAAAGAAATGAACAAAAATGAAGAATTTCTCCTCTTCCCTTTCATTCTCCTATGCTGTTTCTGTTGTATAGACAGTGCAGGGCTTCTGGGTTCTACTCAGAACGCCTGCTCATTATTGGCCAGCTCCTACATCAGCATCACACACATACATTGTGCTCATGTGAACCACGTCGGTGAGTTATATATATATATAAAAAAATTGTTAATGCAACTGTTAAAATAAAACTAAGATGTATGTATGTGTATTTTTTATTTTTAAATGTGAATTTGTAGACGAAGATTTGCACATTGGACTGAAGGCATGGCTGGACTGGCCATTGGGCATACCGGGCATTATCCCGGTGGGCCGACGTGCTTTTTGGGCCGATACATCTCATACTCATACATACTTTTTATTAGTTTTTTTTTTAGTTTTTTTAACGGCCCATAAAATTTGTACATCGGCGGCCCATTCGTTTTGTTTTGTTTTGCTTAATTGGCGGCGCTGGGTTTGTGCCGGTGTAATGCATTGGTCAAAAAAAGTCAGTGTTAGTTTTTTTTTCTGACAGACCAGCCCATGAAACACGTAGATCAGCGGCCCATTGGCTCTTTTCTTGATTGACATTGGGCTGGCCCAATCACAACTTAAAACGAGTGAGCGAGCATGCAGCAGTGTCAGTGTGTATCTGTCAAAATAGTCAGCGAGATGGAGAAGAAACGCAAGGAATGTGCAGATAAATAGCGTGAAACAATAGAAACAGGCCCTTAAAGCAGACACTGTAAACTGTGTCAAAATATATGTTTTCTGACCTTCATCAGCTCCAGCAGCAGATGATGATAGTGAGGAGGATCAGGAGAGAGATGAGAGAGAGATGGCCTGTGAATCAATTTTGATCGATTGCTCCTGTCTGCCTCGCTGCCTGCTGTGAGTGTGTTTGCTTCGGTGCTGTAAGCTCCGTCTTAGCCTCGTATTTCCTTGTTTTAAACCATCATTTACTACAATTTCTAGTTGTTCATACTACTACTAAATACAGCTTACCCAACATCTCAGATTAACCTGACATCGCTAGCTTCCGTTACTACTAGCACAACACGCTAGTAATTTGCTAGCCTGTTAGCTGCTAAACGCGCCACCCGTGCGCTCAGCTATTTTTATTTATTTTTCTCTCGCGCGTCCGCGCCTTTGAGTTCATAAAAAGCTCAGGTGAGTAAGAATCACTCAACAAACACGGTGAGTAATGTCTTGTCCTGTTATTGTCACTTGCACTTCATGTCACATGTTTAGCATAGCCTTCTCTGTTGGCAATATAGGATTTATCTGTGATAAATGCAAGGAGACAGTTAGGTTGACAGAAGATTTCAGAACTAGAAACACGCATCCAAACTTTAATTGAGGATAGTAAGAGTGCTAGAGCTTCAGATACTATTTTGGATGCGCCTAGCATAGTGAACTCTTTACATGATTCGGTTCCAGCTGAAGTAGAGCCCGTGCAGCCGGGCAAATGGGTGACAGTGAGGGATCGCTCTAGTCGCGGATCTAAAAACCACTCATCCGTTCCGATTACCATAACAAATCGATTTGCCCCGCTCAGTGAAACACCCACTGAGAATGATTGTGCCCTAGTTATTGGCGATTCTATTACACGGAACGTGAAAATAGAGACACCAACCACCATAGTCACATGTTTGCCGGGAGCCAGAGCGCCTGACATCAAAGCAAATTTAAAAGTGCTGGCTAATGCTAATCGTAAATTCTCTAAGATCATTATTCATGTCGGCACTAATGATGTTCGACTCCGCCAGTCGGAGATCACCAAAATTAATATTAAAGAGGTGTGTGAACTTGCAAGTACGATGTCAAGGACTGTAATTTGCTCTGGCCCCCTTCCTGTTCGCAGGAGTGATGAGATAGTTAGTAGATTGTGTTCTCTTAACGGTTGGCTGTCTAAGTGGTGTCCGATATAGTAATATAGAATTTATAGACAATTGGAAAAGTTTTTGGGGCAAACCTGACCTGTTGAAAAGAGATGGTATTCATCCCTCCTGGGATGGTGCTGCTCTTCTCTCTAGTAATATGGCTCATAGTCTTAGAGCTCAAACATGACAATCTGGGGCTCAGGTCAGGAAGCAGACAGACTGGCTAAACCGACTGTCTGCTAGCGGCCTCTCGTCACCAAGGTCAGATAAATCCCATCACATAGAGCCTCTTTCACCTAGCTATCATCATATAGAGACTGTGTCTGTTCCCCGAATTTGGAAATCCAAAAAACGTTTAAACCCAACTAAGGTTAAAAATTTAATTGATGTTCAACAAATAAAAAACAGCTATAATACAGATGAACAAATGCTAAAGCTTGGGTTGCTGAATATTCGATCGCTTACTTCAAAAGCACTCGTTGTTAACGATATGATTTCAGATAATAACCTAGATGTGCTGTGTTTGACAGAAACCTGGCTAAAACCAAACGATTACATTACTTTAAATGAATCAACCCCGCAAGATTACTGTTGCCTTTGGCTTGCTCAGTTGGGGATATTTGGGAATATTTAATTTAATTAATCAATCAACGATACTATTGATCAGCATTACCAAACGTGGACGTTCCACTAGAAACAAACATTGATGTATTGTTTTATTACTGTGAAGCTGCTTTGATACAACCTATGTTGTGAAAAGCGCTATATAAATAAACTTGACTTGACTTGACTTGACTTATAAACATGAGCCTCGTCTGAAACGCAAAGGGGGTGGTGTTGCTGTAATTTATAGTAATAGTTTCAAAACCACTAAGAAATCAAGTTTTAAATATAATTCTTTTGAAGCATTGGTGCTTAATGTAAAAATATATAGTGTAAACGATAAATCACGTTTGAGATTTGTGCTGGCTACTGTATACAGGCCACCAGGGCACCATACAGACTTTATCAAAGAATTTGCGGACTTTCTATCAGAATTAATATTGACTGCAGATAAAGTACTAATTGTTGGTGATTTTAATATACACATCGATAATGAAAAAGATGCATTGGGATTGGCATTTAAAGAGATAGTAAACTCAATTGGAGTTAGACAACACGTGTCAGGACCTACTCATCGTCGTAATCATACTCTAGATCTAATATTATCACATGGAATAGATGTGGATGCCGTTGAAATTCTGCAGCAGAGCGATGACATCTCAGATCATTATCTAGTCTCGTGTAATTTGCATTTAGCCAAGGCTGCAAAGCCGACTCCGTGTTTCAAATATGTGAGACCTATCACTTCTGCTACTAAAGATTGCTTTATTAATAATCTTCCTAATCAGTTTCATCATCTCAGCATCTCAGATAGCTTAGAAGAACTAGATATTACAACAGAAACGTTTAACTCTCTCTTTTCCAGCACTTTAGACACAGTTGCTCCGTTGCGCTTAAAGAAGATTAAAGAAAATAGTCCAACGCCGTGGTACAGCGAGCACACTCGGGCCCTTAAGAGAGCAGCCAGAGAGATGGAGCGCAACTGGAAGAAAACAAAACTAGAGGTATTTCGCATTTCATGGAAAGAGAGCTCAATTACTTACAGAGAGGCTTTAAAAGCTGCTAGATCTGCTTATTTTTCAACCCTATTAGAAGAAAATAAACATAATCCAAGGTATTTATTTGAAACAGTGGCTAAACTAACGAAAAAGAAAGCTTCAAACACAGAAGTTTCCGAGCAGCACAGCAGTAATGACTTTATGAACTTCTTCACTTATAAGATTGATAATATCAGGGACAAAATTATAACTATGCAACCGTCTACTACAGTATGGCATCAGGCAGTGCACTGTAGTCTCCCTAAAGAAAAATTTGATTCATTGGTTGCTATAGGAGAGGAAGAATTTACTAAACTCATTAAATCATCTAAATCTACAACATGTATGTTAGACTCTGTACCGACTAAGCTACTGAAAGAAATACTTCCAGAGGTCATAGATCCTCTTCTTACTATCATTAATTTGTCTTTGTCTCTAGGATACGTACCAAAAAACTTTAGGCTGGCTATGATTAAACCGCTTGTTAAAAAAATGCAATTTGATCCTACAGAATTAATCAATTACAGGCCAATCTCGAATCTACCTTTTCTGTCAAAGATATTAGAAAAGGCAGTATCTTCACAACTGTGTTCCTTTCTTGAAAGAAATGATATCTGGAGGATTTCCAGTCAGGATTATGGCCGTACCATATTACTGAGACTGCTCTCGTTAGAGTCACAAATGATTTGCTCTTATCATCCGATCGTGGTTGTATCTCTATATTAGTGTTACTCGATCTTAGTGCTGCATTTGACACCATTGACCACAACATTCTTTTAAATAGACTCGAACATTATGTTGGCATTAGTGGAATTGCATTAGCATGGTTTAAATATACTTATCTGACCGTTATCAGTTTATAGCAGTAAATGATGAGATGTCTCATCGATCGCAAGTTCAGTATGGCGTACCACAAGGCTCAGTACTAGGACCGCTGCTGTTCACTCTGTACATGCTACCCTTGGGAGATATCATTAGGAAGCATGGCATTAGCTTTCACTGTTATGCTGATGATACTCAGCTCTATATTTCTTCACGCCCTGACGAAACTTAACAATTCACAAAATTAACGGAATGCATAGCTGACATAAAAAACTGCATGACTAGTAATTTCCTACTACTTAATTCTGAAAAAACTGAGATTCTAATTATTGGACAAAAAAAAACCCTTCCTCAAGTAATAATCCAGAATACTGTCTAACACTTGATGGCTTCTCTGTCAAGTCCTCGTTGTCGGTTAGAAACCTGGGTGTGCTCTTTGATACCAATCTTTCATTTATAAGTCACATGTCTAGTATCTGTAAAATCTGTAAAAAAGGACCTTAAGAGAGCAGCCAGAAAAATGGAGCGCAAACGGGAAGAAAACAAAACTAGAGGTATTTCGCATTTCATGGAAAGAAAGCTCGATTGAACACAGAGAGGCCTTAAAAGCTGCTAGATCTGCTTATTTTTCAACCCTATTAGAAGAAATAAAACAAAAGCCTAGCTATTTATTTGAATCAGTGGCTAAACTAACGAAAAAGAAAGCTTCAAGCCCAGAAGTTTCCAAGCAACACAGCAGTAATGACTTTATGAACTTCTTCACCTATAAGATTGATAATATCAGGGACAAAATTATAACCATGCAAACGTCTACTACAGTATCGCATCAGGCAGAGCATTGTAGTCTCCCTGAAGAAAAATTTGATTCATTTATTGCTATAGGACAGGAAGAATTCGTTAAACTCGTTAAATCATCTAAATCTACAACATGTATGTTAGACCCTTGTAACGACTAGGCTACTGAAAGAGATGCTTCCAGAGGTCACAGATACTCTTCTCAATATCAGTAATTCATCTTTGTCATTAGGATACGTACCAAAACCTTTTTTAGCTGGCTATGATTAAACCGCTTGTTAAAAAAAATGCAACTTGATCGTACAGAATTAGTCAATTACAGGCTGATCTCGAATCTACCTTTTCTGCCAAAGATACTAGACAAGGCGGTATCCTCACAACTGTGTTCCTTTTCAGTCCAGTCAAGTCAAGTCATCTTCATTTATATAGCGCTTTTAACAATGTAGATCGTTCCAAAGCGGCTTTACAGAGATACAAGGATAGTTTAAAGTAACAGAGATTGTTTTGGCTTTATAGCAGTTCTTGAATAATGTTATTTTCCAGCTAAAGTTAATTTGATTGATTCACTTCGGTCGCAACAATCATTTGTTATTAAATTAGGGGCCGCTAACACGACACCGTTTTAACAGGAAACTCTACAAAGACTTTAAACGTGAAACCTGTGAGAACGCTGATGGTGCACATGCGTATTACGAGTTCAGTCTATTGGTATGTGTGTTTGAATAATTGAGCGCAGGTTTGTAATTCCCTACAAACCAAGCCTTAAAAACTACTTGTCTGGCCTTAAAATTTTGATACAGAATTATATCACTTCGGGGTAGATAAGCGAACCGAATTTTCCCGACAACGCTTTATCTGTAGAGTGGTAAAGGGGTCCCCCATAAGGAGAGACTAGTTGGCACTTTAGCACCCCGCTATGACATCGGGTCCAGGCGCAGGTCCTTCATCAGATCTGGATACGGCCTGGATACGGCAGGCTGCGGGAAAACCTCGAGATAAACAGAGACACTAAAATTAGCGTAGATGCCATTAACGAGTAACGAGTACATCAGGATTTCATGGGAAGTGGTCCCGGTTCCAGCTGACCTGATCTACGCAGCCTAACATTGATTTATAGAAGTCTAGAATGTATTATGTGAATGCTAGGTCAAAGAGATGTGTTTTTAGTCTAGCTTTGAACTGACAGAGTGTGTCTGCTTCCCGGACAATGGTAGGAAGACTGTTCCAGAGTGTTGGTGCTAAATAGGAGAAGGATCTACCGCCAGCAGTCGATTCTGATATTCTAGGTATTATCAACTGGCCGGAAGTTTGAGATCGCAATAGACGTGAAGGACTATAATGCGTTAAGAGCTCGCTCAAGCACTGCGGAGCTAAACCATTTAGTGCTTTTTAAGTAATCAGCAATATTCTCTCTGTTTATCCCGAGGTTTACCGCAATCCAGATCTGATGAAGGACCTTCGCCTGGACATGACGACAGCGCAGTCCTGAACTGTCACTAGTCTCTCCCCTGAGAAGGCCTCCTTCCCTTCCCTTTACCTCTCTACAGATCAAACATTGTAGGGATAATTCCGGTTCACGTGGCTATGCGGAAGCGGTGAAAATGAAGACCAGACAGGTGGTTTGTTGAGGGTTGCATATTTATAGAAAACTGTTGACAATGAATAGAAAGGACCAACAGTAGCAAAACGAATCACTTATTCTAAAAAGAATATCTAGTAGGCCTATATAATGGATATTGATGGATAATACAAAATGCTTTCTAATATTTTGACAGAAAAAAACACAAGCAAGAACAAAATTTAGACTTACAGTTGCCCGTCTTCTCTTTGTGAGAGAGAGCTTGCACAGCACTGGGACAATGGTTATTTTAAATCCATAAGCAATTAACACGTTGTCACGGCTCCACCAGATCTACAGACTCCACCCACTTGTTCCCTCTCCCCTGATTACTAATCACCACACCTGTACCTCGTCACCTGTTCACTATATACACTCACTTGCACCACTCTTCATTGTCTGATCTCGTTTTTCCATGGACACACAGACTCTACCTCGATCCGTACCTGTTCCACGAACCTGCCATCCTCGTCTTCCGATCCTGTTCCACGAACCTGCTATATCGTCAGTGACTCTCATCCACATCTGCCATCAGCCTCGTGCCGTTCTCTACCTGTGAAGGACAATACTGTTATTCATCAGCTAAGTTCCATTCAACTATCTTCATTGTGTTCAACTCATCATTTACATCTGCTGGTTTCTGTGCTTCTGTTCATAATAAACTTCAGTCACTTTATATTCACCTGTCTGCTTCATCACTCTCCGTGACACACGCTAGTTTTCATACTAAATGAATGTGTAACGAAATTAGGTACTTTAGTAATTCTGAACACAATGGCGTTACCCATTCATGCTACATTTCTCAACACTGAGAATGAATAAGTAAATGCTTGTTTCTCCAGACTTGCAGTTGTCGGTCATCCACTAGTCAGAGCACTTTCATAAAGCCATAGCAATTTCAAGTTTATTTAGATTATATTGTTCAAAGTGACTATGAATGACAGAGTGTAATTTAGAGTCGATCCATGCGATCACGCAGAGGATTAAGTAAACTCAATTCTATATTTCAACAAATCTCCCCCAGCCTGTTTACCATAAGGAGTCAGAAGCACCGAGACAACTGTCCTGTCCTCACTTCAGAAATCTGTCCGATGGCGGGAGTGGAAGGGGGATCGAGCCGGATTCTGTATTGCTGTCTCTTTTCAGTCATGAGCCTTACGCATTTTTGTCAATCATCCTGGCTTGATATTTGGGGAATGAGCCAGTGCTATGATCGGTCGAACTGATTCGAGTAAAGCGCGTGCACCAGGTTTTTGCGTAGTTTAGAGTGACAAATCATACCAGCGTACTTTGAGCTCAAAATGCGTCCGAGTCTGTTCTATCTCAAACAATGTCTTTTTGATTTAAAGGCCTGAATTGATAAAAAAAAAACATTTATTTTTCTTACTTTTTTGGCTTCTTTCTTCTTCATTCTCTGGGTATATCAGGGATGAAGTCCAGTAGTCTTTTGCATCAAGCCGATGTTCTGTGAATGTTTCTGTGAAGAGGGCGGATTAATCACCTTTGACCTTTCTGTAGTAGGCTACACGTAAGGTGAATGTTACCATGACATTCAAAGCATTTGTTGCTGTTACTATGACATGAGCATTTAATCACTGCTAACTAGGGCTGGGCGATAAAACGATAACGATATCTATCGCGATAGACACGTAATCAATATCAATAAAAAATACGTTCGATATATATCTTTTTTTTGCTTCGTCGGAAGAAACCAAATGTTGCGAAGCAAGTTTGGTTGCATGAACAAATTGACTCACTCTCTAGTAACCCAGCAACGTACTGGGTGACACGCTAACAGCCGGTAAAGGGGATTAGAGTACACTGTATTGTACTGTATTGTAGTATCTGTCCGCTCACCCAGCAACGGCTCAGGACCGTGTTCAAAATCCTGCCGCGCCATTTACATAGTTTTATATTAAATTGACATTATATTTGTCTCAAATCGTCATTAATGTATACTGACTTCACCATGTGCTGCAATATACATTTGGTTTTACATTCATTCACAAAAATTAGCTGACTGAATGAAAATTGCTGATGTTATCGGATTTATAGGTGAGATTCTCAATTCATTCAGTTAACGGACAATCTGAGGTAAAGTGTTTTGACTGCAGACTTAGCAACGATTGTATTTAATTGTATAGTACAATCATAACATAGTACAGACATTATCTTAATTTCATAATGTCCTTAAACATAAGAATATTGCTGGCCATAAACTGAGAAAGTGCGCATCTGGTGTGCGATAACGTTACCTCGAGTTGTCTTAGACTCAACGACACGTGGCGTGTTGTGTTGACATTTCTGCCTTTATAACTGAGGGGATTATAATCAGAGGAAGGTTAAGTTTAATATAAAACATGTTTAAATGTAGCCTAATATATTTGTCTCCTGGTCCTTTAAATGGGTCATAAAAAATCTATAATTATCGATATCGACCGATATGAAACACTTATATTGTGATATAGTTTTCAGCTATATCGCCCAGCTCTACTGCTAAAATTCAGTGTTTTACACTTTGCTCATTCATCATCAAGGTTTGACACTTATCATTTTACTGTCACTTTATGTGTCACAGCTTAATTATTTTCCAAGCAATGTTATTTCCACTTCGTTCTTGTTAGTGATCTTACCCAGGCCTTCTCTCTGAGCTTCCGCTATATATAGAGCACTGTGTTCGCAGTTCAAGTCCTCTGGGTTTTCAATTTCTGCAAGCAAGACATTTCCCGTGTTTAGTGAAACATCACCAGTCATCAGTGATCTGTGTTCATAAAGCCAACTCACTTTTATCATTTTTTTCAGAAACTTCCGCTTTTCATTCTGTTCACACATAATCCGGAAGTATCGGTGCATTGTCGGTTCACCAGGAAACTTTTCATCTGGAACACTGACTGAAAAACACACAGCAACAACGTGTTAATATACAGCTTCAGACTGAGATTACAAACAAAGCCAGAACAACAGATTGAAATGGACATGAATCCAGTGGTACGTGAAACTTCTACTGTAAGTAAAAGTAGCATATATGTTCTCAATAACGTAACCGGAGCAGCAGGGGGCTGTTGCTATATAGAATTGTCTCTAGAACTAAGGGTGTGGAAATCTCAGTTTACTCGCTACAAAAAACTAGAGTCTTAAAAGGTAACAACATATAAAATAAAATCATGATTCATGATTTAATCACGATTCTATTTTGCATGTCAGGTTTATTATTTTGCCAGTGACCGAGCACAACAGCCAAACTAATGTCCCAATTTTAAAAACAGAGTCTTAAAAGGTAACAACATATAAAAATAAAAAAAATGGCAGACATTTGGCCCAAAGTAGCAAAGATAGTAAACTTTGTCATTCTTTTTTTTTGTTATTGAAAAAAATAAGCACACATAATGCATATTACATATATACATCTGAAATAAACAGTGATGTGTTATTTCAGCAACAGTAGGTGTATTTAACATTAGCATTGAAGAAAGACATTAAATTAACAGAGTTCTCAGTCAAGAGCAGTGAGGGATTTTCTCTTTGTGTTTTATTAACATTAAAGGATAGTTCCCCCCAAATTGTCATCATTTACTCTCTCAAGTTGTTTTAATGCAGAATAAATTTCTTTCTTCTGTTGAAAATAAAAGTTATGTTGAAGAATGTGGGTGACCAAACAGTTGCTGCTCACCAGTGACTTCCATAGTATAGTTTTTCCCAGAAGACCAGCAACTGTTTGGATCACCTCACTTGTGCTACAAGCCCCCAGATACCAACCAAACAATGACAGGCACCGCTGCCACTCAAGCCTGCGGGCCCAGCTCGCCCTCCGCTCCTCCTGTGAGAGCTCTTCAGCCTCTGCCACAACGCCAGGGCCCACACCCTCCTCCATCGGCTCGAGGTGAACCAAAAACAACTGATACCAGCTCTCAGTGATATGTGTCGGGTCCCAGCTATGATAACAGTAACTTTCTCAAATGTTTACAGAACAAGCGGGAGCGCAGTGTGCCGGTATCTTTCTCTATTGCTGTTCTATTACAAGATAGAAAGTCTAAGGCCTTCAATAGCCGTACAGCAAACCCAACTAATCTGGTGCCTATTACACGTCAAAGTAAGATTGCTGAGGGGACAAAAAGTAAGACTGTTAAGTTAGCACTTTTAAACATTCGTTCACTTAAAAATAAATCACTTCTAGTCAACGACTTAATAACCACAAACAACCCGGATTTTATGCTTCTAAATGAAATCTGGCTAGAGGACAGCTGCAGTGCAACAGTCCTCAATGAAACAGCCCCTCCTAACTTTACTTTTATGGGTGTCTGCAGAGCTGTTAAGAGAGGTGGGGTTCTAGCTGTACTTTTTAAAGATATCTATCAATGTAAGCAAATATCATTTGGGAATTACCCTTCTTTCGAATATCTGGGTATTGTGTTGAAAGGTGCTCCACGCATTTCACTTATCATTATTTACAGGCCTCCAAAATACTCTCCAGCCTTTGCTGAGGACTTTACAGAACTGTTATCAACAACTACCTCAGAGTTTGATTGTTTTGCCATTGCTGGAGATTTTAACATCCACATAGATAATGCAGAAAACAATATGGCAAAAGAAATCAAAACTGTTTTAAAAACTTTTGATCTGACTCAGCATGTACATGGACCCACACACAATCGTGGACACATTCTAGATTTACTCATCAGTAAGGGTCTAAACATTTCATCGATTGTTATTAAGGATGTAGCACTGTCTGATCATTTCTGTATTTTCTTTGATATATTGATCTCTCCTGCCACTGAAGCTAGATCTGTGTCTGTCAAGAAGAGATGCTTAAATGAGAACACTAGTGTACTATTTATGAAGGCTATATCCTTAACACCAATCATATCTGCAGACTCTGTTGATTTTCTCCTTGATTCTTTTAACTCAAAAGTTAAAGGTGTAATTGATGATATTGCTCCTGTGAAAGTCAGGAAGAAGAGTGGCAGACAAAAAGCACCTTGGAGAAACTCAACAGCAGTGCAAAATATGAAAAGACAATGCAGAAAAGCAGAGTGCATGTGGCGGAAGACTATACTTGTAGTCCATTATAACATCTACAAAGACAGCCTTCATGCTTTCAATATGGAACTAAGCAAAGCTAGACAGACTTTCTTCTCAAATATTATAAACAGTAATTTAAACAACACACGCACTCTTTTTGCTACTGTAGAGAGACTGACAAACCCCCCAAGCCAGATTCCCAGTGAAATGCTCTCAGAGAACAAGTGCAGTGAGTTTGCTTCTTTCTTCTCTGAGAAAATCAGTAATATCAGAAAGGTGATCAGCACATGCTTGAGTTGCTCTGGGGTCAGACAGATCAAACCACCTGAGAAAGTAGTTACTTACTATGTCTGATTTCAAAGAAATTGATGGCAAAATTTTGGAAGAAACTGTACAGCACCTTAAAACATCAACCTGTGCTCTTGACAAACTCCCTGAAAACTGCAGTAGTCAAGAAAAAGAGCAATTTTTTCCCCTCCTGAAAAATAGCAATCTGGATAAGACCATATTAAGCAACTATAGGCCGATTTCAAATCTTCCTTTTATAGGCAAGATCATTGAAAAAGTTGTCTTCAATCAGCTGAACAAATTCTTAAGCTCGAATGGATCCTTTGACAATTTTCAATCTGGTTTCCGACCGCACCACAGCACAGAGACAGCGCTCATAAAGATAATAAACGATATTCACTTAAATACTGATTCAGGCAAATTATCAGTGCTGGTGTTACTCGACCTCAGTGCTGCATTTGACACTGTCGATCATAACATACTTCTTGACAGGCTGGAAAACTGGGTGGGGCTTTCTGGGATAGTCCTAAAATGGTTCAGGTATACCTTCACTCTAGGGGTCAAACAACTAAAAATCAAGTCAGGAATCTTGGTCATGTGACACTAGAGTCAGACCTTAGTTTCAGTAGTCATGTCAAAGCAATAACTAAATCAGCTTACTATCATCTGAAAAATATTGCAAGAATTAGATGCTTTGTTTCCAGACAAGACTTAGAGAAACTTGTGCATGCTTTCATCACCAGCAGGGTGGATTATTGTAACGGACTCCTCACTGGCCTTCCCAAAAACACCATAAGACAGTTGCAGCTCATACAGAACACTGAGCAGAACCAGAAAATATGACCATATCACACCAGTCCTCAGGTCTTTACACTGGCTCCCAGTTAGATTTAGGATTGATTTTAAAGGTCCCGTTCTTCGTGATCCCATGTTTCAAAGTTTAGTTAGTGTGTAATGTTGTTGTTAGAGTATAAATAATATCTGTAAAATTATAAAGCTCAAAGTTCAATGCCAAGCGAGATATTTTATTTAACAGAAGTCGACTACATCGAACGGCCCGTTTGGACTACATCCAGGGGCGGCTGGCCAATAGAGGGCGCTAGGGCGCCGCCCCCCCATGAGCCAGACCACAGTTTATGAGCCACACTCATTAAATAAATAAGTAAATACATACATAAATCATACATACAAATTGTCAGTATTTGTGTTTAAGATATTAAATACACCCAGTATATGTGAAAAATATGATAGAAATTAAAAATGTCTGCTTTTTCTACACGTCTCCTCCACCTGCGTGCACGTCTCATCAGCTCTGGGCGCTGGAGAAATCGCCCCAGAGAGGCGGGTCTGTGGAGCAGCTTAGCCAATTGCTGATTTAAGATATACATGTTTGACATAAACTGTAGCCAATCAGCGAGCTCAAATCTAGTCATCTATGGGCGCTTCTGTTAGCGCCCCAAGCTGCGCGTGCCCGCCCGCGCCCGCGCCCGCGCTCATGCGCGCCTATCTCCATCAGACTGCGGTCTATCGGCCTGGCTAGCTGGATGCTAATGCCTTGTTTTGCTTTCCGTGATTACTTTTTAAAACAACAGGGACAGATCCAACATGGACAGTTACCGAAGTGAGGGACCGGTCTGAGAGAGTAACTAAACTTTTTGAGTTGAATTTCAAATGCAAATGGAAAGTTTGTTTTTGTGTAAGAATGCTTCAGTCTTGTAATATGGCATTAAATAATTACTGACTTTTTCACAGAGCACTGGTATCATGCAGTTTGTGTTAAATTGTGTAATACCAATAATTATTTGTAATATTATTATTATTATTTGTTTTACAAAGTCGATATGTAAAGGCAGTGGTTCTCAAACTGGGTTTGTGGTGGTTCTCAAACCGTGAGGTGACAGAAGGGGGTGCGGGAACAAAATGCTGAATTTTGGATATTAAGGATATTAAAGCCTTTTGGGGTACAACCCTAAAAAGTTTGAGAACCACTGGGACTGGGTTAAGGAATAGAACAAAATAAACATCAAAGCACAATGCACATAACATTACCAAGGGCAGAAAGTAGGCCTAATACTCCCATGGTTACCAGACTATTGAAACTGGCTGAATATGACAGCCCCACCTAAGATATTTTTCACCAGCCGCCACTGACTACATCCCTCTACTTCCTTCTTTAATGACGTCACTAGAACAGTTTTTTGACTAACCTCCGCCCACAGGAATGCTCCCTCAACTCTACCGAAATTCGTTTATGTACTTGCGCACTTCTAATAACTTAGTGTTTACTCAGCTCTTACGGTGATTTTCTGAAGTAAAACTGACGCTTCATCTTTTGTGTGATGTACAATAAACTTTATTAAACTCATCAGTATATGTTTGATCATCATTCAGACAGCAGACTTGTAGGCTATTAATAAATAATGGATACATACAAGCAGATGACAAATACGTTATAATAACCGTAATTAAACTACTAAACCATACCTGTTCCATCTCTATACAGCACTCTGACTCTGTAGGCATTATTGTCCGACTCGAACTGAACACCGTTACTGAGAGTTTCTGATATTATCATCATTCCGTGAGATGAAATTGTCCTGAGAGACTGAGCGCGAGCTCATGAAGCTCCGCCCCCTGTGCCGTCCAGCAGCACCTCATTTGCATTTAAAGGGCACACACTAAAACAGCGCGTTTTTCTGAGCCCCAAAAAATGACAATTTAAACATGCTGTAAAAAATTATCTGTTGGGTATTTCGAGCTGAAACTTCACATACACACTCTGGGGACATCAGAGACTTATTTTACATCTTGTGAAAAGGGGCATAATACGGGACCTTTAACGTATTATTATTGGTATTTAAATCATTTAATGGCCTAGGACCTCAATATATTGCAGATATGCTCACTGAAGACAAACCCAACAGATCACTCAGATCATTAGAATCATATCAGCTAGAAATACCAAGGGTTCACTCTAAGGCCGTGTGTCCACCAAAGCATTTTTAGCCAGCTGAAAACGCTAGGCGCTCTGCTGAAAACGCCTAGCTGTGGGCGCTGTGGGCGTTTTGCCTCGCGCCTCGTTACGCCCATGGCGTTTTCAAAAACGTGGCGCTCCCATTCAAATCAATTGAAAAAACATGCCAGCCGCGTGAAAAAACGCTTTGGTGGACACACGGCCTAAGCATGGCGAGTCCGCTTTTAGCTATTATGCCACCTCAGCTGGAACAGCTTCCAGAGGAGATCAGACGTGCTCCTACAATAGTCACTTTCAAATCCAGACTCAAAACACTTCTGTTTAGCTGTGCATTTACTGAATGAGCACTGTGCCAATGTTCGTCCGACTGTTTGTACTGCACTGCATTTTATTTTTCTAAACTGTTTTAATTATTCTTATTTCTTTTTATTATTTTAATTTCTTCTATGTAAAGCACTTTGAATTGCCATTGTGTATGAAATGTGCTATATAAATAAACTTGCCTCGCCACATTACTCAAAATATCGTATTTTGTGTTCAGCACAAGAAGGAAATGAATACAGGTCTGGAACAACATTAAGAGTGAGTAAATAATGACAGAATTAAAATTTTTGGATGAACTTTCCCTTTAAAGTGAGTGACCCTATTGTGAATTTTCCTGATTATCCTGATTGGTTCCAGAGCCGTTGAATGGTTGTGATTGGTTCTTATGATAATGAGCTCGCCTCGCCTCACTCAGAGCTTCTGTTTATCAGATATATGCTGTGCGTGTGTATATGCTACTTTAATGTGATTAGATTTAGAAGTCTAAATTTAAACTGTAATAATATATAGAGCGATCGTGTCCCTGTAGAGGACTAGGAGGAAACCTCGCGACTCGTATGGATTAGGTGATGTTTTTTGCGATTTAACTTTCTGGTGAATCGTTTATCGGAGGGATGTAAATCTCTCAGGTTTCATTAAAATATGTCCGTTTTTCTTTCGAAGATGAACAAAAGTCTTAAATGGTTTGGAACTACTTAAGGGTGAGTGATCATGACAGAATTTAGATTTTTATTTGGCGGGGTGGGGGGTAGAGACTATTTGATAGAAAACGTAGTGTTGTTTTTACCCAGTTTTTTCAGGTCAGGTTTGTGCTGCCTTTGAGTCATTCATGTAAAAATCTGTTTACGTGATTGTTTTTTTGGTAAAGCTGCAAGTCCTAGTTGTCCAGGCATACAATATTTTGCACAGCTTCTAATTTCCTCAAATCTTTGCAGCAGAGGTGAAGAGAGAGCATGTTAGCATGAGCACAAAGACACGCTCATGGGGAATACCCTGGGTTTAAATAAACCACAATTATCAATACACAACATGCCCTCTAATACTCACAGGTTGCTTTATTGCTGTATAAGTATATCTGTGAGTTTTTGATTGAACTCTGCTCAATGTAAGTTGTGTTGGGCTTCTTCTAATCTCATGTTGAGTGTAACTCATAGAGTTCTGTATAGTGACGACAGACAGAAGGTAAACTTTTGTGAATGGCAGTGTCCCGTGAGTGTATAGAGAGCATGTGATGTGAATGTAACAGAACTGCAGCTGATAGAATGTGCGCAGGCAACACAATACTCTACAGCATTTCTTCAAAAGCAGATCGTGGAGACATTTTAATCGTCCACGATTGAATATTGTGATATGGCACACCCCCATGTGCCCCACTGTTATTTACACGTCCCTGTTGCTGCGATCCATTCCTTCAGGGAAAGTGTGCATGATGTTTACTTTCTGCATGTTGCGTGACATCAGAAACATCAGGCTGAATTATGATTCAGAGAGGTAATAACTAGAGACTCACAGAATTTCGGCTGTAGTTTTTTTTTAAACCAGTCATGGTCTAAAATGTTCTGTAAGGAGATCCCTGACTCTCTGTCACGAAGTTTCTGAAGTAGATCCAGGCATTCTGTAAAAGTGTCCAGAAGAGAGCCGATTAGTCCTGTTTGGTTTTGAGATATGTAGTTTATGTACAGTAGTGTTGCTGTTACTATGGCATTCTCTGGATGCCCAAGAACGTTTCCGGTTACTTAACTGTAACCTTGTTCCCTGAGAAAGCTACAGTCGCTGCTTAGCGCATTGGGAATGTCTTTAAACGTGACCAGCTGTGAATATAGTGTGTAAACACGTTATTAGAATTGACCCGGAGGTAATATAGCCTCGGATGGCGACGTCATCGGCGCACACCCGCGACACGAGGCTATAAATAGATGGAGGCGACCCCTTTGGTGGAGTGAGATCCTCCATGACGAAATCATTGTCCATTGTGGGCGCTACCCCTTTGAAACAAGCAAAGCGAACGTGAATCACTTTAACTGTGATCATTACACTGTGCTCGCAATCACCATGCTCAGATGCAAGGGCAGCATGTTCTTTCCCCAAACAAACAAAGCAGTAATTGTGTGTATCCAGTTCTGACATGGGACGAGAACAAAATCAGCTGACTTCTTTTAACTTGAACTCCTTTCACTTGTATGTTGAGATGAGAAAGAGAGAAATCTGCACACTGCCAGTTTTGAACACTAACTCCTATCAAAGATCTGAAGCGAGTTTGGTAGAGAGAGAGATTGCGTGACACACAGACACAGAGTGGTCTGAAAACAAAAGACCTGACGATGCACCTGCGGCTCATCTATTTATAGCCTCGTGTCGCGGGTGCGCGCCGGTGACGTCGCCGACCGAGGCTATATTACCTCCGGGTCAATTCTATCGCTGTGTTTACACACTATATTCACAGCTGGTCACGTTTAAAGACGTTCCCAAACGTTAACGACAGTAAACATTCACTGTCAATCCGCTGTGTTTTACACTTTGCTTGTTTGTCATCAAGGTAATTTTATTGTCACTTGTGTAAGAGCTTTACATGTTTTCAAGCAGTGCTATTTCCCTTTCGTTCTTGTTTTTGGACTCACCTTTGGACAACTGTGTATTTTTCCTGGGAAGGCAAAGTTTCAGAAGACAATCTCCTCCGACCATCTCCTTCAGCACTCTGTGCAAGCCTTTGTTTGTTGCCATTAAAGCGTGGAGTCTCCTCTCTTCTATTGATTTACTACCGCCTTTTCCTGTAAGCAGTAAGTTTTCAGTTTTAGTAAAAAGCCCTTATTTTCATATCTTGTGCATTATAAATCAGTGACTTGTGACAAAAAGCAAGCTCACGTGTTTCTCGGATGTGCAGTGCTCCGTGAAAGCCGGCTAACTTGATCTGCCCGTTGGATGGGTCGATGACTGCCTTTCTCAGGCTGAAGTGTTTATAATAAATACCCTGTGCACTGCAGTGCTGTAACGCAGCGATGAGTTTCTTCATGATGTCTTGTGCTTTTGCTTCACCCATTACCTCTTTGTATATTTTGACGTGATCACGCAAGGTTTGGTGGAATACTGAAGATTCCATAATTAGGATGTCGTGATCTTCCATGCTTATCCAATCATATAACTTTAAGACACGGTTGCTATGTTCCATCATCCGCATTAAAGCTGCCTCTCGACAACAAGGTTTGGGACCCCCAATCTGAAAGAAGAGATTGACCAAAGGGTTAGTTGACTCCTCACCTCAAACCTCCTGACTAAAGAGTGACCGATATTCAAGAAGAAAACAATGAACTTTTACATGTACTTTACAACTGATGCTTCTTTGATTGTCTATTTCAGTTTTATCTTATGCTGTCTACATAATAGTCATTTTCATGAAGAACAAAATCGTGTCAACTTACGTCGAAATCAAACTGGTCCTTCTTTACATATTTGATGATCACCTTAAAAATAAAGAAAATATTTGCAAACGTAAGTGAACTGACTCATTTTTGTTGTTTACATGATAATCTTTTTTAAAACATGTCAGAATAAAAAAGACAGAAGGAAACAAGAGGCAAAAAGTGTGCTGTGTCCAGAAAGAGCACATACATCTGTGTAATCTGATCTTCGAAATCCTTCATAGACAATGCCATGGCGTTTGGATGCCAGTTTCCATATCACTTCATACAGAGAGTCAAAGGATCCTGTAAAACACACAACAGCATGAGAGACTGAACTGCTTATGCCTGAACAACACCTGTGGAGATCAGGCGAGGAACCAGCCAGTGTGAAGATTACACATAAAGTCAGGACACAGGCCGACATTGACACATATTAGCAGGTTTTGCATGCAAGTTCATGTTTGTGATTGTCAGAACATTTGGTAGCCTAACTAAACACTATTTTTTTTAGTTTACTTTAGTGAAAGCATGGTGCAATAATTGGTATGGGCTACTGCTTTTTGAGGATATAGCCAAAGCTTTGAAAGGTAAACTGAGAAGTCAACGGAAATCTGAAGCATTTATATGCATATTATTATACTTATATTCAAACATGGATACAAAAATGTTAATAATTGGTTAATTTTATATCAGTTGTTCTTCCCTTCCACAGAGATCCTGTGATGAAGCAGTCTTCGGCACCACAGTGTCTGAGCCAAGCAACCAGTGTTTAGAGCAGCGAAGAAGAAATGAAAACGCGCACTGGCAGTATGTCCGCTGTTTGGCAGTATTTCAGACTGGACCAACCAGCCATTAAAACGGCGACATGTCTCATATGCCATACTGTAATAATTGCGAGGGGTGGCACAAGAAGAAGCAACTTCAACACGAGTAACTTAATAAAGCATTTGAAGACGCGTCACCCCGCAGAACACGACGGTTACATAAACGCAAGGGCAGAGAAGGATGAGCCGCGCCAGAATCAACAATCTCTGGAAGCTTCATTCAAACCAAGAGAAAAGTTTTCAAAAGACAGCCAACGAGCGATACATCCAACACAATTATCGCGTTTATTATTCTGGATGACCAGCCGCTGTTCAGTCATCGAAAACAATGGATTTCGCCGCTTGATTGAACATTTGGAGCCCCGGTACAGTTAGACTGGACGCAAATACATATCTGAAACAGCGTTCCCTATTCCAGACAGTGCGTAAACACATTTCATGCAAACTAAAAGATGTGAAAACAAACAGCTTCACTACTGACATCTTTAGTTGAGGTTTATTTATACTCAAGTCTCTTATTTCACTACATTGTGGCTGCACTTATTTAAGGACTAACGTTAGATTGAGTACAAGTTAATGTTGTACTTTTTTTTCTTTTCTTTTTTTTAACCTATGTATTTGAAAAATGAAATGCCGTTCATTTAACACAATTGTTTCTGGACTTAAAGTTATAAAGAGATTATTTTTCTTATATTATTCATAGAGTTATACAACTAAATAAAACTAAAATACCTTTTTCAGTTTATAGGATTAGATGTGTGGCTGCATTTGAAGTTCTTTTTCAAATAAATAATATATTGCTGTGAAATGTATGTCAGATAATAAAAATACTCTAGTTCACTGTATGTTTTTGTTCATGTTTTATTAAGGGATTAGTCTGAAGCACACCATAAAATAATTATATCAATTCATACAGGGCTAGTAATTGCAGCTGTATAGATACACACCCAGGTATCGGATCAGTACTCGGTATCGGCCGATACCCTGAGTCCAGGTATCGGAATCGGTATCGGGGAGGGAAAAAGGGTATCGGAACATCTCTATAATTTATACTTCTAATATTTGTTAAACGAGCTTAAATCTTGCCGATATGTATGCTATAAAATACACTATAATGTAAAATATGACTGAAAATTAAGGACTTATCATGCAAGCCAGTAGTTGTATCGAGTATTTCTTAAAAGTTTAGAGGATTTAAGTTTATCCGTAGACATTAATTCATGGATTAAGTAAAAAAAGAAAAAAAAGAGTGTTAAATCAACCCAATTTGCTGGGTAAAATTAACCCAGCGCGTGTAATGATCTAGATTTACCCAGCCCTTGGGTTGTTTTTAACAGTTTTTTAGAGTATATATATATATGACATTTCGGTTCCTAAATTTTTGAATGGCAAAGACATTTAATTAAATTCAACTCATGTTTATTTGTTGTAGGCTATAGCACTTTTCACAATACACATCGTTTTAAAGCAGCTTTACAGAAAGTCCACATTAGTTTACACTGATCTGTTTTCAGAGGGAACTGCCTTAGTTATGTAGCCTATTTTAGAAATGTACAAAATCACAGTTAGCTAAAAATGTATTAATTTAAACAATGTAGTAATTTAATGGAGAAACAATGAGGTCATTGAATTAATGAATACTTAGAAAGCCTAGCATTGGTGTGTTGATTCAGTGTTAGCGTCATCCGAAGTCTTCACGGCTCAGCCCAACTGACTAACATAAGCTATATCCCTTAATGTACATTTGTTATTTGTACTATTTGTTGAAATCAGGAAAAAAACTACAAACGTAAAGATTTGTGGAAATATTTTATAGTTTAGTTGATTAAAGTTTTCATTACAGTTGCAAGCCAATGTTGATATTATACCGGGCTGCACTACACTCCCCAGAATCCTCCTTGGCGCACACCTGCACTCTCTCTCCTCACTCTCCCCTGAGTAATTATCATCATCACCTGTCGTCTTCTCACCCCTTTATATTCAGCACTCACCCTTCAGTCATTGTCTGGTCTCGTCAATACACATCTATTCTTGACTCACAGACTCTCTACTTCACCTGCCTGCATACTTACCGTCGATCCCGATCTTCTTCAGCCTGTCTTCAGTCCATCTTCAGAGAATCTTCATCAACTGTTCCTTTACGAAATACGGCCAAAAGCACTGAGGGGGAGGGGTTAACTATGAAGGTAAAACAGTAGCAAAACTCGAGAGCATGTAAATGTGAATTTGAGAACTTCTACAATAAATATTCGTACTTGTACATGAACATTTACACTCACAGCTCCAATGTGAAAACCTGTAAAATAAAAATCTGAAGTTGAATGTTGAAATTTGCACTCGCAAACAATAGTCACAAACCTGTATTCTGAATCTGAAGCTGCAGACAAGTAGACACAAATGTGTAAAATGCCATTCACAGAAATACAACGACAGACACAAACTTGTAATATATATTTTGCATTTAATCTTACGTTCACATTCGCGGTACTTCCTCAATTTAGCACTTGCAGCTTCTCAAATCTGTCACTGCAATTTCAAATTTCGCGCCTTGACTTTTGCTACTATTTTCGCGATATATCAGGTGCAAAACTAACTTGTGCACTTGAAACTGAGAGGCGGTGAGAGGGAAGGGGGTGCGGGAGGAGGGGGGTCAAAGGAGCCGTTTTATTGGTTGGCACCTAGCCAATGAAATGGGAGTTCGATGATGTCACGAAACCCGCGTGCACTGAAACACTAACATGGCTTAATGCATTAGACTGATATTAAAATAAATAAACGAAATTATCAAACTCAGTAGACACAATGCTAATGCATACTACAGAAAAGCAGATGAGCACAGAATATGATGTAAAACATATGACGTATGCCATATATATATATATATATGCCTTATATATATATGGTATATATACCATAGACTGTAAAAGACACACACACACACACGTACGTATATATATATATATATATATATATATATATATATATATATATATATATATATATATATATATATATATATATATATATATATATATATATATATAATTTATTGTTTTGTTTGTTTTTGTGTGTCTAACAGTTAGGCTAGGGTGAATATTTAAAACATTTACATTTTTCCAAAGAGACTTACATTGCATATTAAGGTATACATTTTACATTCTTATCAGATAATTTAGGTGCATTTTCATATTGCAATGGAATTGGCACACACAACTCTTCATATATATATATATATATATAAGCAAATGTGTGTTCAGTGCAAATAAACTTGCTGCCTAGTGTTTTATTAATAAAGTAACAAATTATGTGTTTTTTTATTGTTTTTAATTTTTATTTTATAACTGTTGGTCCATTAAGCCTCATTAAGTGTTTTCTTGGGTTCCAGGAAAACGTACAATTAAACGCGTTGCGTTCATATTCTGTGCTCAATTTTTTTCTGTATAGGCTATATGGTGTTTCCTGTTTGGTCTTTTAATACCACTGTCTCAATTAAACGCGTTGCGTTCATATTCTGTAAAACTATTCCAGTAAAACTAATGATATTTCATAAAAATATTTTCCAAGCGTTTTAAAAAATAGCTGATACATATGCATACAAATGTTTGCATTGTGGCTGGCGTTGTTCATTGGTGAGGCATCGACCAATAAAATGACTTCATTCCGACCCCAGCCCCGCCCCCGACTCTGCTCTCGCAAGTCTGCATATACAAGTGCACGAGTGAGTTTTGCTACAGGCATATCGCAAAAAGAGTAGCAAAAGTCAAAGCGCTAGGATTTGAAGCTGTACTGCCAGATATGAGAGGTTGTGAGTGCCGACTTGTGGTTGTACAACGAAACTGAACTAAAGCACAAAGATAAATGTGTAGTACACAATTGTGCCTGTCATTTTGTTTGTGTAAATGACACTTTACACATTTGTAACTATTAATCTGCAACTTCGAATTCAAAACACAGGTGTTCTGAGTATTGTCTGTGTGTGCAAATCGATAGATGCAGCTTTTCACATCAGAGCTGCAAGTATAAATTTCAACTTACAAATACAAATATTAATTTTACAAGTTCTCACATTCAAATTAGCAAGCTCTCGAGTTTTGCTACTGTTTTACCTTCATAGTTAACAACCGTCCAACATTTTTAAGGTGGAATGAATAGTTCGACGAATAAGGAGCTGGAGTCCATAGACATCATGTCTATGCTGGAGTCAGCCTCGTTAAATGGGTTCCATTCAGACCTTAATATTAAGTATTTTACTGTTATTTGTCAACAAGATTCAACAACACATTTTCTCCTGGCTATACCCAATGTTTAGATCTGTTGTGGTATTTATGCAAATTAGCACATCTGTAATTAGATTATGCACCGTTTGTCCATGTTAACAAACAATTTTAAAAAAACTTGTAATACATTTTTTGTTTGTCTTGATGTAAGTAATCAACTCAGTAATTTTCATGGTGATATCTAAAGGTTAAAATTTTTACCCTATTCATGTGAGAAAAATAATGAATAGGATATATTTGGGTCTTTTCGGAACTTTCCCCTAATGGGATTCTTCTGGGCTTTTGTTTCGTTACTCGGGACATATGGAGGATACAAAATCAGTTGAGTTTGCTTCTGTTGCAATTTGTTCACCCTTTTTTCCTAAAACGCCTGGACTAAATAGGCGTACTGGAGTTTTGATTTCCATGAGCTGTAAGCCCTTATCATCAAGATTAAAACAATAAAAGGCTTGAAATATTTTACTTTGTATGTAATGAATGTAGAATATATTAAAAATTTACTTTTTAAATTAAAGTATGGGGAAAAAAAATAACTTTTCCACGATATTGATGCATCTGTACTTGGAATTGTTGTCATGAGGAGGAGGAAAAATACTTTCTCATGTATTTCTAATCTTCCTTATCACTATATTATCAATTAGTCTCTCTTTATCCCACTAATGTGCCGAGATTAGCTGTAAAACATGCCCTGAGATAATTTACCATTTGATACAAGCTGTGTGTTTTCGTTTTACGAGCCCCCCTCCCCTCGGTTACGTCTTCAGCCGGTTAGCCAGTAAGCTCGCTACGACGCCGGTGAAACACACAACAGCCTGCCAGCCCCTGATGACAACGACGAAGAAGAAGATTTATATTCTTCTTCGTTAGTTTTTATTGGCAGTTGGCAAACAAGCTGATAGTGATGCGCGATGCATTAGCGTCCGCCACCACGCACGGTAATAGAGCTTGTTTCATTTTTTGCCGCTCCAGTCAGAAAGACTGAGAGGAAATGAAACAAAGTTGATGTTATTTTAAAAAACCTAAAACATTCGGGGCTTTTGACAAAACATTCGGGGCTTAAGCCCAATTAGCCACCCCCCCGCTCCGCCCCAGGTGGCAACGTCTGTGGCACGTTCGTTGCATTTCTGCTATGGCAACGTCGCTGTCTACGTGCTCGCAACATTGTTACAACGTAGAATTGTAAGACGCGACAGGGCTGTAGCAACGCTGTTGCGCAACATTCAGCAACTGAGAGACGACGTTCTGGCAATATTTTTATATGGTGTATTTTGTTAGATAATTATATACTTTTATCGTTTATTGTTTATCTATATTATTTAATGGGGCTATCAACGCCTGCAAGTGTAGCCTACACTTTAAAGAGTAAAAATGACAAAAGGTTTCGTTAATTCAACTTTATTAAAATTGCATATAATCAAATTGCACTTCCAAAAGTCATACATTTGTGAAAAAAAGAAATAAACGAATATACAAATTTATTTTAAGTATAATAAATAAAAACAGTATAAATAAAAAGTATAAAAAAGCAAAAGCAGATCAGAACATTTAATGAACAAATCCGGGTCTGTGTGGCAGACAGTAGCCGAAAGCAGGGGTCACCGGGGAAACATCCACAAATCCAGTGGAGCAAAGAAACGAATGAGACTAAATAGCGGGAAAAAAAAAGAAAAATCAAACGAAAAACTAAACAGTGCGAGCGATGCTACATTAATCACATTAGAAATTAAAGTTGTAGGCCTAGGTTGTGTTTGATAGCTGAGGTCGGCTAAACGCAATACTCACGTATCCTTGCTCGATGGTGAACGAGAACACAACGAGCCCAACAACATGTGGTTGGAATTTAAAAGGCTGATTTTCCCGCTTCAGGGCAGTGATCGAGTGACGAGTAGGCTACATTATGTAGTCCAGTGGTTGTCCAGACACCCTCGGCACAACCTTAAGCAACGGCCCTGAACGATGGTTTAATGTCAACATTGTGACAACGCTGAAACAACCTTCCTCACACAATGTAGTTATAGCAACCTTTTGGCCATGTTGTTAAAACGTTGTTAGAAGGTTGGCTACGTTGTGCCAACGTTCTGTGTTTGCTGGGTTGTACCCATGCTCCTCACTTTCACTTTTTGGGTACATCCCATCTAGACTAAGAGGCAAATACTTTTTTTTACTGCTCTTCCTTGGTTAGTGGGCGGAGCACGAGACAAGCGCATAAATGCTGACGATTGGCTGAGGTAGAGTAAAATTTCATTGTAAGCTAATCAGAGTTAGAGTTGCGGGTGTTCGAAAGCACGCATAGTAGTGATGGGCATTCGGCTCTTTTGACTCAGCTCACTGAAAATAGCCGGCTCTTTTGGCTCACAAACAGCTCTTTAAATGACTTTGACTATAATATTTAATTTTTATTACATAATTATTTAATTTCTATAGGCTAAATTTGTAAAAATAGAGTCGGCTCTTCAGATATGCGAGCCAGCTCCCGACGTTCACCTTAAAGAGCCGGCTCTTAGAGTCGGCTCATTCGCGAATCGCAAACGACCCATCAAAAGCTCATTCGCGAACGAGTCGATCCATCATCACTAACGCTCATGAATTGCGAACGACCCATCATAACGCATAGTCGGACAGGACAGGGCTTTGTCCCACAGCAACATTTTTTTTAGACGTGTGTAGCCTACAGTGTTTCATGTTTCTGTTAATAATGTATTGTATTACGTGTCCATTTCATTATAATATTCAGATTTATCATAAATAATTGAACATGCACATGTATTTTAAGTTCCGTTAAAGAGGGGTAGAGGTGGGGTAACATTTGAGCATTTAAAATTTAATTTTACTTGAAAGTAACGCAATAGTTACTTTCTTAAGTAACTAGTTACTTTTAAAATTTGTAACTGAGTAACTAATTTAGTTACTTTTTGGAAGAAGTAACTAGTAACTGTAACTAATTACTTTTTAAAAGTAACTTACCCAACACTGATGATGACTAATAATAATAATGATACATTTTATTTGAAAGGCGCCTTTCTGACACTCAAGGTCACCGTACAGGCATACATAAAAATTAATACATGATCGGAATCACTTAAAAAAAAAAGGAAAATACAGTTCAGCACAAGTCTGTCATATCGGCTACATTGTAATGGTGAGACTTTTGTTTTTGTAATCAGGCTGTCTTTATCTTTAAATTATATAAAAATGTGGATTTAGATTTATGGGTCAATCAGTTATCGGCTTTTAAATATAAAGAATAATCATTAACAGTAGCCTATCGAACAAACTGTTCATATCACAAATATATCTCTCAATTAATACAATCTGCTGTGTCTATGATAGAAGATGCAATTTTATTGTTAGGTATTATTTTTGTATTCAAGATTTTTCTATTATTCATATTTTAATCCAGAAAGGAGCGTCTACTGGCGGTGTTTCCTCCGCAATCATTGTGCACGGGTCGTCAGCTGACCAGCGGTTGGCCAATCACAGCTCAGCTGGTGACGCAGACGAGGCTGTAAACATGTACAGTATAAACAGACATGACTGTCAGCTCCTGATCTCACACAGCCAGCATGGACAGAGTAAGTCATTTCACTGCACTGTTGTTCACTGCGTGGGTTTGTTCTGTCTCACTGAACTCTTACTTTAATGTGTGTGTAACTATAGATGTGTCACTGTTGTTACATCATCGCTGTCGTGTTATTTTGCATAACGAGTCTGAAGTTTACAAAGAAACTATTTAAAATATTGAAACTGCTATTTCAATTTGATGAAAACAAACATATAGCATATAATAACTTGTAATTGCAAATCGAAAAGATACATAATAACGTAATAATAATAAATGCTGAATTGTTTCTGCACCATTAACCCTCTAGTTTACAAGCTGTCAGTTCTGTTCCTGTCAGAAATACTGTGTCATGTCGTAGTTTTGATGACTTTACTATTATTCTATTATTATGTCACAGTGCTTTTCTCTGGTGGTGTATAAGTTTATTAAATGCTCTTATGGTGGCACTTTATACATTAGTTGAACTTCAACAATATGATGTGGCATTTAGTCTTCATCTCTCTAAAGGGAAACACTGGAGGGCTTTGGGACTCGGTGAAGAAAGCAGCTTTTGTCATCGGATCTGGGCTTTTCTTCCTGGTCGGGTTTAGAAACTCAGTGACATGGTGAGCAATCTTCATTTTCACAGTCTTGCTTTACATTATAAATCCTGCTAATCTGCACCTTGCGCTCGCCGTGTCCTTTACGATCGAGCATTAATCATTAATGAGCTGCTTGTGTTTTGAAGGCACTTGCAGAGGTTCTGGGGAGCGTCTGGAGACTTCTGGCAGACGCAGTGGACCAGGCTTCACCAAGCCATGGGGGGAAATGAGGCCGCCTTGTTCTTTACCGGTCAGGGATTCAGCAAAACTTGTTTTTTAACCTTTATGCAGCTTCCCCTCTGGACACCGATCATGAAGTGTTCTCGCATCTGTTGCTCTAGGCTGAACTGACAGAACAGAAACATATCGATCTCTGTTAGTGTCAGTCTCTCAAAACTTCTCTTAAATAGCATAATTTTGGCAAAGGCCACTGTATTCTGCATCAGGCAGTTTTATTTAATTAAATCTTCCCAACAGTGCTAAGAGTTCACAGTGGTTTCTGCCATGAATAGTGGATCAGTCCTGCATGTGTGTGTGGTGTTGAACAGGGACCATGCTGGTGCCGACGCTCTCCTTCTGGCTGTTCAACGCCCTGCTGATGCTGGTCGACACCACGGGGAAGCCGAGCTTCATCACACGCTACAGGATTCAGCCTGACAAAAACAATCCGGTATCGTCCTGTTTAAGCTCTCAATCATCACTGCCTGTTTCTAACGGTGCGGGATTCATCCCATCACTCCATTTGTAGAAATCCTCCAATACAGTTGACCCGTGTCGAGTAATTGTAAATGCCAGAAGTGACTGAGACGTACACTACCAGTCAAATGTTTTGAATCTGGAAGATTTTTAATGTTCTTCTGCTCACCAAGGCTGCATTTATTTGATAAAAATAATCATATTTCAAAAGAAACAGTGTTTTCTATGTGAATATACAGTAAAGTGTAAATTATTCCTGTGATCAAAGCTGAATGTTCAGCATCATTACTCCAGTCTTCAGTGTCACATGACCCTTCAGAAATCACTCTAATATGAGGATATGATGATCAAGAAACATTCATGATTATTATCAGTTTTTTTCAGGATTCTTTGATGAATAGAAAGTTCAAAAGAACAGCATTTATCTGAAATATAATCTTTTGTAACATTAAACACTACCATTCAAAAGTTTGGGGTCAGTAAGATTTTTTATTTAATTGTTTGGTGGAATAAATAAAATAAATCAATAGTTTTATTCATCAAGGATTAATTAAATTGATCAAAAGTTACAGTAAAGACATTTATAATGTTACAAAAGATTATATTTCAGATAAATGCTGTTCTTTTAAACTTTCTATTCATCAAAGAATCCTGAAAAAAACTGATAATAATCATAAATGTTTCTTGAGCATCAGATCCTCATGTTAGAGTGATTTCTGAAGGATCATGTGACACTGAAGACTGGAGTGATGATGCTGAACATTCAGCTTTGATCACAGGAATACATTACACTTTACTATATATTCACATAGAGAACAGCTATTTTAAATAGTCATAATAATTAACAATATTTCTGTTTTCATTTTGAATCAAATAAAGGCAGCCTTGGTGAGCAGAAGAAAAAAAATATATTAATAAATCCAAAACATTTGACTGGTAGTGTACATGAAAAAAACATTCCTACATTATTAGACCATTTTATGCAAGGGCTGCTCTATATGTTGAAATACATTTAAATCACTGTTGGCGTTAGTTAGCGCATGCGCTGTGTGTTTCAGAGTGAAGCGGCTCATGTTTTCAGCCGCTCGATTCTCTGTAAATCATAAACTCCGTCTACTCAGAGTCTGATGTGCATTTGGAAACACAACATACGCTACTAACTCGACCAGATTTGTAAAGACAAGCGTTTATAAACACTTGCCAACAAAGGAGAAGCTTTAAGGACTGAGGATTTCCCTCAAAATAAGAGCTTGATGGTGTAACGCTTGAGAAAGATATTAAGGCGTAAACATTAGTATTGTAATCTTACAATTGCACTATAAAATAAAATAAATTCATTAAATAGAGTTCATGATGTGACATCATGACATAATGATTTAAATTAAATTTAGATTAATTTGGATAATGTATGCTTTAGGGATGCACCATATATTGGCCACAGTATCAGTATCAGCCGATATATGTTCATCTTTAATGTTATCGTCTCTGGACGAAAATCTGGCCGATATATTAAGCTGATTTTAAGCTCATTTTGATATCAGTGCATCACTAGTATGTTACGTTCTTATGAGACTGTATGGATGATTGCTCGATTAATCTTCACAATAATTGGTCAATAACTTGATTGTAATAATAATGGATAGTGGCAGTCCTAGTATAATGAAGAAAAGACCCAAACCCACTGATTAGCTCTTGCTGTGGATGGGAAATATATTTAATATTCACACAATTATTTAGCTGATAATGAAAGATTAAGCAACATTATTGAACATTGCACTGATTTTAATGCAATTACTATTTGACCAGTAAGTTTCTTAACAACCTTGCCATTAGACAAATTACATGATCCTTCCTTATTTTGTGACTCACTAATAATGCAGACATGTTTCAATAGCGTCTCTGATTTAAACACGAAAAAGCCATGTTTTCTATGTTTCCAAGTAATTTCTGTGAATCAGTTCAAAACTCTTAATTTTGTGACTCGTTTGCAGCACCGCTCAAAGATGTTTAGGGTGTATTAGTATAATATCTGCAAATATCGCTATGTATTGATATATTAGAGTAAATATACTTCTTTGTTTCTTGTCTGTACTGTAGCTCATAGTCCAAATGCAGTTGAATGAAAATATTGGCCTGTCAAGTGATTACTTTCTGCACTGATAACAATTTTAGCACGCATTGCATGAATTTAGATTACACAGCACATATAATCTTAAAATATCAGTCGTAAACACTTACATGTTTCGATTATGTAGTGTATAATAATAATAATGTCTGGCTGTTAAAGCAAAGAGAGAAGCTCAATAATACCCTGTTTATGATAAAGTTCAGAGTTCACCGATGACAGTCTCAGTCATTATATGAAGCAACAGGTTTTTAAAAGTCTGATAATAATAATCTGTACAGTTGAACGTTTCCTTTTCTCCCAGTGTTTTCACATCAGATAATGCTTTACCCTTGAGTAACCTCCACTTTAGAGATATAACTAACAACTACATGTCAACTAACTCTCATTAGAGTATTAGTAGACTGTTAAATTAGGGTTCGAGTTAGTAGAATAAGTTGACATGTATCACACAAGCAGCACACAAACTAGCCAAATATTACACATAAAAGGATTACAACGTAAAATATTATTATTGTGTACATAAAGATATGGTGAATCCAGCTTGTCTCGTAGATGGTCTGCTTCAGCTTCAACCTCACACACACACACACACACACACACACTCACAGCTTTAACCTCGCACACGAGTGGATCCGTTTACTCTCTGGAGGAGCGTTCAGTTTTTCCGCTTGTAATTTCCTCCATGTAAATAGCGAATCCGCCGGGCCGCGAGCGCAACTGGCTTTAAAAGGGAAAGAGAGATGAGGCTCTGATTGGTTTATTGCACGTTACGCCCAACACACACCCATTACTCATTGAGAGAATAGAGACAAAACACACCCATTACTCATTATAAGAATTGGGACAACCCTTTTAGACCAGCGCCAGGAGCGCCGTCCATTTTACCCGTCGTTAAACTAGCACAAAGGATTCGGACACTGAGTGCACTTGCACCGTGCGCTTTAGACCATGAGCTTAGATCCTTAAAATAGGGCCCTTATAGTCTGTAGAATGTCTGTTGCGGAGCATCAAAATAAAGTGTTAGCAACTCCAGTAAACTACATTTTAGAGGTATAACGAGTGTTTCCGACAGGTGGACGCGGGCCGGTTGCGTCATGCGGTGAAGACGGTGCTGTTTAACCAGGTGTGTCTGTCGGGGCCGGTGGTGGTTCTGACCTTCATGCTGATGCAGTGGCGCGGGGACCCGTGCAGCCCGGAGCTGCCCAGCTTCCACTGGGTCCTGCTGGAGCTGTCCATCTGCGGCCTGATGGAGGAGGTGCTCTTCTACTACACACACAGGTCAGCGGTCACATCATACAGCAGAATCACTGGCTACGTCTACATGCAATCAAATAATCTGTTAGTAATGGGATTGACGGCTCAATCGGACTGAAAAGCCTTCATGTAAAACACCCAATGACATCTCGATTGGATTGAAAGGAGCGGTTTATTCCTTTTCTAATCCGATCGAGAGAACATGTAAACACTTGATCAGATTGAAAACCGAAACTTAAAGGTCTGCGCATGTGCAATGACGTAGATATAGCGAAATGACGTAGAAATAGCGTAATGATGCAGAAATAGCGAAATGATGTAGAAATAGCGTAATGACTTAGAAATAGCGAAATGACGTAGAAATAGTGTAATGATGCAGAAATAGTGTAATCACGTAGAAATGGCGTAATGACTTAGAAATGGCGTAATGATGCAGAAATAGCGTAATGATGTAGGAATAGCGTAATGATGTAGGAATAGCGTAATGATATAGGAATAGCGTAATGATGTAGGAATAGCGTAATGACTTAGAAATAGCGTAATGACGTAGGAATAGCGTAATGATGTAGGAATAGCGTAATGATGTAGGAATAGCGTAATGACTTAGAAATAGCGTAATGACGTAGGAATAGCGTAATGATGTAGGAATAGCGTAATGATGCAGAAATAGCGTAATGATGTAGGAATAGCGTAATGATGTAGAAATAGCGTAATGATGTAGGAATAGCGTAATGATGTAGGAATAGCGTAATGACTTAGAAATAGCGTAATGACGTAGGAATAGCGTAATGATGTAGGAATAGCGTAATGATGCAGAAATAGCGTAATGATGTAGGAATAGCGTAATGATGTAGAAATAGCGTAATGATGTAGAAATAGCGTAATGACGTAGGAATAGCGTAATGATGTAGGAATAGCGTAATGATGCAGAAATAGCGTAATGATGTAGGAATAGCGTAATGATGTAGAAATAGCGTAATGATGTAGGAATAGCGTAATGATGTAGGAATAGCGTAATGACTTAGAAATAGCGTAATGACGTAGGAATAGCGTAATGATGCAGAAATAGCGTAATGATGTAGGAATAGCGTAATGATGTAGAAATAGCGTAATGATGCAGAAATAGCGTAATGATGTAGGAATAGCGTAATGATGTAGAAATAGCGTAATGATGTAGAAATAGCGTAATGATGTAGGAATAGCGTAATGATGTAGGAATAGCGTAATGACTTAGAAATAGCGTAATGACGTAGGAATAGCGTAATGATGCAGAAATAGCGTAATGATGTAGGAATAGCGTAATGATGTAGAAATAGCGTAATGATGCAGAAATAGCGTAATGATGTAGGAATAGCGTAATGATGTAGAAATAGCGTAATGATGTAGAAATAGCGTAATGACGTAGGAATAGCGTAATGATGTAGGAATAGCGTAATGATGCAGAAATAGCGTAATGATGCCGAAATAGCGTAATGATGTAGAAATAGCGTAATGATGTAGGAATAGCGTAATGATGCAGAAATAGCGTAATGACTTAGAAATAGCGTAATGATGCAGAAATAGCGTAATGATGCCGAAATAGCGTAATGATGTAGAAATAGCGTAATGATGTAGGAATAGCTTAATGATGCAGAAATAGCGTAATGACTTAGAAATAGCGTAATGATGCAGAAATAGCGTAATGATGTAGAAATAGCGTAATGACTTAGAAATAGCGTAATGATATAGAAATAGCGTAATGATGTAGAAATAGTGTAATGACTTAGAAATAGCGTAATGATGCAGTAATAGCGTAATGATTTAGAAATAGCGTAATGACTTAGAAATAGCGTAATGATATAGAAATAGCGTAATGACTTAGAAATAGCGTAATGATGCAGAAATAGCGTAATGATGTAAAAATAGCGTAATGATGCAGAAATAGCGTAATGATGCAGAAATAGCGTAATGATGTAGAAATAGCGTAATGACTTAGAAATAGCGCAATGATATAGAAATAGCATAATGACGTAGAAATAGCGTAATGACTTAGAAATAGCGTAATGATACAGAAATAGCGTAATGACTTAGAAATAGCGTAAGGATGTAGAAATAGCGTAATGATGCAGAAATAGCGTAATGATGCAGAAATAGCGTAATGATATAGAAATAGCGTAATGATGCAGAAATAGCGTAATGATGCAGAAATAGCGTAATGATGTAAAAATAGCGTAATGATGTAGAAATAGCGTAATGACGTAGGAATAGCGTAATGATGTAGGAATAGCGTAATGATGCAGAAATAGCGTAATGATGCCGAAATAGCGTAATGATGTAGAAATAGCGTAATGATGTAGGAATAGCGTAATGATGCAGAAATAGCGTAATGACTTAGAAATAGCGTAATGATGCAGAAATAGCGTAATGATGCCGAAATAGCGTAATGATGTAGAAATAGCGTAATGATGTAGGAATAGCTTAATGATGCAGAAATAGCGTAATGACTTAGAAATAGCGTAATGATGCAGAAATAGCGTAATGATGTAGAAATAGCGTAATGACTTAGAAATAGCGTAATGATATAGAAATAGCGTAATGATGTAGAAATAGTGTAATGACTTAGAAATAGCGTAATGATGCAGTAATAGCGTAATGATTTAGAAATAGCGTAATGACTTAGAAATAGCGTAATGATATAGAAATAGCGTAATGACTTAGAAATAGCGTAATGATGCAGAAATAGCGTAATGATGTAAAAATAGCGTAATGATGCAGAAATAGCGTAATGATGCAGAAATAGCGTAATGATGTAGAAATAGCGTAATGACTTAGAAATAGCGCAATGATATAGAAATAGCATAATGACGTAGAAATAGCGTAATGACTTAGAAATAGCGTAATGATACAGAAATAGCGTAATGACTTAGAAATAGCGTAAGGATGTAGAAATAGCGTAATGATGCAGAAATAGCGTAATGATGCAGAAATAGCGTAATGATATAGAAATAGCGTAATGATGCAGAAATAGCGTAATGATGCAGAAATAGCGTAATGATGTAAAAATAGCGTAATGATGCAGAAATAGCGTAATGATGCAGAAATAGCGTAATGATGTAGAAATAGTGTAATGACTTAGAAATAGCGTAATGATTTAGAAATAGCGTAATGATATAGAAATAGCGTAATGACTTAGAAATAGCGTAATGATGCAGAAATAGCGTAATGATGTAAAAATAGCGTAATGATGCAGAAATAGCGTAATGATGCAGAAATAGCGTAATGATGTAGAAATAGCGTAATGACTTAGAAATAGCGCAATGATATAGAAATAGCGTAATGACATAGAAATAGCGTAATGACGTAGAAATAGCGTAATGACGTAGAAATAGCGTAATGATCTTAGAAATAGCGTAATGATACAGAAATAGCGTAATGACTTAGAAATAGCGTAAGGATGTAGAAATAGCGTAATGATGCAGAAATAGCGCAATGATGCAGAAATAGCGTAATGATATAGAAATAGCGTAATGACTTAGAAATAGCATAATGATGCAGAAATAGCGTAATGATGTAGAAATAGCGTAATGATGTAGGAATAGCGTAATGACGTAGGAATAGCGTAATGATGCAGAAATAGCGTAATGATGCAGAAATAGCGTAATGATGTAGAAATAGCGTAATGATGTAGGAATAGCGTAATGATGCAGAAATAGCGTAATGACTTAGAAATAGCGTAATGACTTAGAAATAGCGTAATGATGTAGAAATAGCGTAATGACTTAGAAATAGCGTAATGATATAGAAATAGCGTAATGACGTACAAATAGTGTAATGACTTAGAAATAGCGTAATGATGCAGTAATAGCGTAATGATTTAGAAATAGCGTAATGACTTAGAAATAGCGTAATGATATAGAAATAGCGTAATGACTTAGAAATAGCGTAATGATATAGAAATAGCGTAATGACTTAGAAATAGCGTAATGATGCAGAAATAGCGTAATGATGCAGAAATAGCGTAATGATGTAGAAATAGCGTAATGACTTAGAAATAGCGCAATGATATAGAAATAGCGTAATGACGTAGAAATAGCGTAATGACTTAGAAATAGCGTAATGATACAGAAATAGCGTAATGACTTAGAAATAGCGTAAGGATGTAGAAATAGCGTAATGATGCAGAAATAGCGTAATGATGCAGAAATATCGTAATGATATAGAAATAGCGTAATGACTTAGAAATAGCGTAATGATGCAGAAATAGCGTAATGATGTAAAAATAGCGTAATGATGCAGAAATAGCGTAATGATGCAGAAATAGCGTAATGACTTAGAAATAGCGTAATGATATAGAAATAGCGTAATGATGCAGTAATAGCGTAATGATGCAGAAAAAGCGTAATGATGTAAAAATAGCGTAATGATGCAGAAATAGCGTAATGACTTAGAAATAGCGTAATGATGTAGAAATAGCGTAATGACTTAGAAATAGCGCAATGATATAGAAATAGCGTAATGACGTAGAAATAGCGTAATGACTTAGAAATAGCGTAATGATACAGAAATAGCGTAATGACTTAGAAATAGCGTAAGGATGTAGAAATAGCGTAATGATGCAGAAATAGCGCAATGATGCAGAAATAGCTTAATGACTTAGAAATAGCGTAATGATGCAGAAATAGCGTAATGATGCGGAAATAGCGTAATGATGTAGAAATAGCGTAATGATGTAGGAATAGCGTAATGACGTAGGAATAGCGTAATGATGTAGGAATAGCGTAATGATGCAGAAATAGCGTAATGACTTAGAAATAGCGTAATGATGCAGAAATAGCGTAATGATGTAGAAATAGCGTAATGATATAGAAATAGCGTAATGACGTAGAAATAGTGTAATGACTTAGAAATAGCGTAATGATTTAGAAATAGCGTAATGACTTAGAAATAGCGTAATGATATAGAAATAGCGTAATGACTTAGAAATAGCGTAATGACTTAGAAATAGCGTAATGATGTAAAAATAGCGTAATGATGCAGAAATAGCGTAATGATGCAGAAATAGCGTAATGATGTAGAAATAGCGTAATGACTTAGAAATAGCGCAATGATATAGAAATAGCGTAATGACGTAGAAATAGCGTAATGACTTAGAAATAGCGTAATGATACAGAAATAGCGTAATGACTTAGAAATAGCGTAAGGATGTAGAAATAGCGTAATGATGCAGAAATAGCGTAATGATGCAGAAATAGCGTAATGATATAGAAATAGCGTAATGATGCAGAAATAGCGTAATGATGCAGAAATAGCGTAATGATGTAAAAATAGCGTAATGATGCAGAAATAGCATAATGATGCAGAAATAGCGTAATGATGTAGAAATAGCGTAATGACTTAGAAATAGCGCAATGATATAGAAATAGCGTAATGACGTAGAAATAGCGTAATGACTTAGAAATAGCGTAATGATACAGAAATAGCGTAATGACTTAGAAATAGCATAAGGATGTAGAAATAGCGTAATGACTTAGAAATAGTGTAATGATACAGAAATAGCGTAATGACTTAGAAATAGCGTTGTCACGGTCACGTTCTTCAGCCTTCATCTGTGTGTGCACTTCATTCCCCAGAATCCTCCATGGCGCACACCTGCACTCACTCACCCAATCACCAATCATCATCACCTGCACTCCCTCATTAACCACCCTTTATATTCAACACTCTCCCTTCACTCCTTGTCTGGTCTCGTCGATGTTCACCTTAACATGACCCACAGACTTCCGAACACTTACCTGGATTCCTACCTGTCATTTCATCCTCTCCAATCCATCCTGCCTGCCATCCTGTTCTGCCTTCAGCCCGACATCATCTGCAAAGAGAAAGAAAGACAAGGACATTACCAACCAGCTAAGCATCCACTGTTATTCTGTGTTTCTGTTACTCACCATCTGTCTGCATCTCCACACTCCCTGAAAATAAACTATTAACCTTACCATCTTGTCTGCATCCTCTGTAAAACCCTGACAGAAGACCAGACCCACACGAAGCATGGAAGTTGCTCACTTCACCCTAACCCCAGCTGATCGTCTGATTCATTGTTTTCAAGATGGCTGCTCAATCGAGGAATATGTCGCCGGCTTTCTGGAGCTTTCTGTTGGGGTAAGCTGGACAGATGATGTCCTAAAAACAGTATTTTGGGGCGGACTGGATAACCATCTGTACCAGCAAGCTCCAGCGGAGGCAATCCCAGGCTCATTTGCCCAGTATCTAGATCATGTGTTGAGGTTGAGTGGCTCAAGGTTCACCGTAGGTGATGTTGAGGACATCGCCACTCAACCACCATCTCCAGCCATCTTCACCACGCCACCCATCATCATCCGGAATTCAGTCACCAGCACTAGCGAGCCTGCATTTGACGCCAGTCCAGCCGAGCCTGCACTTCACGCCAGTCCAGCCGAGCCCGCACTTCACGCCAGAGCTGCCGAGACCAAGGCAGTAGGCGTCGTGCCCGCCGCCCCTGAGTCTATGAGCGTCATGCCCGCCGCGCCTGTGACTGACAGCGTCGCCTGCCCGCCAGAGCCAGAGCCCGAGCCGGTCGCCTGCCCGCCAGAGCCCGAGCCGGTCGCCTGCCCGCCAGAGCCCGAGCCGGTCGCCTGCCCGCCAGAGCCCGAGCCGGTCGCCTGCCCGCCAGAGCCCGAGCCGGTCGCCAGCCCGCCAGAGCCCGAGCCAGTCGCCAGCCCGCCAGAGCCAGAGCCGGTCGCCTGCCCGCCAGAGCCTGTGAGCGTCGTTCTCCCCGAGCCAGAGCCAGAGTTTTCAAAGCCCTCATCGCTGGTCCTGTCCAGCTCAAAGCCCTCATCGCTGGTCCTGTCCAGCACAAAGCCCTCATCGCTGGTCCTGTCCAGCACAAAGCCCTCATCGCTGGTCCTGTCCAGCACAAAGCCCTCATCGCTGGTCCTGTCCAGCACAAAGCCCTCATCGCTGGTTCCGTCCAGCTCAAATCCCTCTTCATCGCTGGTTCCGTCCAGCTCAAATCCCTCTTCATCGCTGGTCCCGTCCAGCTCAAAGCCCTCATCGCTGGTCCCGTCCAGCTCAAAGCCCTCATCGCTGGTTCCGTCCAGCTCAAAGCCCTCATCGCTGGTTCCGTCCAGCTCAAAGCCCTCATCGCTGGTTCCGTCCAGCTCAAAGCCCTCATCGCTGGTTCCGTCCAGCTCAAAGCCCTCATCGCTGGTTCCGTCCAGCTCAAAGCCCTCATCATCGCTGGTTCCGTCCAGCTCAAAGCCCTCATCATCGCTGGTTCCGTCCAGCTCAAAGCCCTCATCATCGCTGGTTCCGTCCAGCTCAAAGCCCTCATCATCGCTGGTCCCGTCCAGCTCAAAGCCCTCATCATCGCTGGTCCCGTCCAGCTCAAAGCCCTCATCATCGCTGGTCCCGTCCAGCTCAAAGCCCTCATCGCTGGTCCCGTCCAGCTCAAAGCCCTCATCGCTGGTCCCGTCCAGCACAGAGCCCTCTTCGCCGCTGGTCCCGTCCAGCACAGAGCCCTCTTCGCCGCTGGTCCCGTCCAGCACAGAGCCCTCTTCGCCGCTGGTCCCGTCCAGCACAGAGCCCTCTTCGCCGCTGGTCCCGTCCAGCACAGAGCCCTCTTCGCCGCTGGTCCCGTCCAGCACAGAGCCCTCTTCGCCGCTGGTCCCGTCCAGCACAGAGCCCTCTTCGCCGCTGGTCCCGTCCAGCACAGAGCCCTCTTCGCCGCTGGTCCCGTCCAGCACAGAGCCCTCTTCGCCGCTGGTCCCGTCCAGCACAGAGCCCTCTTCGCCGCTGGTCCCGTCCAGCACAGAGCCCTCTTCGCCGCTGGTCCCGTCCAGCACAGAGCCTTCTTCGCCGCTGGTCCAGTCCAGCACTGAGCCCTCTTCGCCGCTGGTCCTGCCCAGCACCAAGCCTTCACTGCTGGTCCTGCCCTGCACAGAGCCTTCACTGTTGGTCCCATTCAGCTCAACGCCCTCTTCACAGCTGGTCCTGTCCAGCTCAACGCCCTCCTCACAGCTGGTCCAGTCCAGCTCAATGCCCTCCTCACAGCTGGTCCTGCCCAGCACTGAGCCCTCTTCGCCGCTGGTCCTGCCCAGCACCAAGCCTTCACTGCTGGTCCTGCCCTGCACAGAGCCTTCACTGTTGGTCCCATTCAGCTCAACGCCCTCTTCACAGCTGGTCCTGTCCAGCTCAACGCCCTCCTCACAGCTGGTCCAGTCCAGCTCAATGCCCTCCTCACAGCTGGTCCTGCCCAGCACAGAGCCCTCATCGCTGCCCAGCACAGAGCCCTCATCGCTGCCCAGCACAGAGCCCTCATCGCTGCCCAGCACAGAGCCCTCATCGCTGCCCAGCTCACAGCCCTCATCGCTGCCCAGCTCACAGCCCTCATCGCTGCCCAGCTCACAGCCCTCATCGCTGCCCAGCTCACAGCCCTCATCGCTGCCCAGCTCACAGCCCTCATCGCTGCCCAGCTCACAGCCCTCATCGCTGCCCAGCTCACAGCCCTCATCGCTGCCCAGCTCACAGCCCTCATCGCTGCCCAGCTCACAGCCCTCATCGCTGCCCAGCTCACAGCCCTCTTCGCCGCTGGTTCCGCCCAGCTCACAGCCCTCTTCGCCGCTGGTCCTGTCCAGTCCAGAGCCGCCTTCATCACTGGTCCTGTCCAGCCCAGAGCCGCTTTCGCCCCCTGCCTCTTCCAGTCCCGTGTTAAAGCCTGATATTTCCCCAAAGGAATTTTGGGGGGGGGGCTATCAGTCTTCTCCGCCATGGCCACCCGAAGGGTCCTCTCCGCCGTGGCCACCCGAAGGGTCCTCTCCGCCGTGGCCACCCGAAGGGTCCTCTCCGCCGTGGCCACCCGAAGGGTCCTCTCCGCCGTGGCCACCCGAAGGGTCCTCTCCGCCGTGGCCACCCGAAGGGTCCTCTCCGCCATGGCCACCCGAAGGGTCCGCACCGCCATGGCCACCCGAAAGGTCCTTACCGCCATGGTCCCCTGCTCAGCCTGTATCACCATGGTCCCCTGATCAGTCTGCTTCACCTTGGTTCCCTGCTCAGTCTGCACCGTCCTGATCACCTCCTCTGTCTGTCCTGCCACCATCCTGGAGTCCGTACTCCTGAACCTGCTCCACCTTCCCGTCACGGACTCCAGGATGCCCACCCTCCCTCCCGTATGCTGCCTTCTTCGGCGCGGGACGCGCCTTACGGGAGGGGGGAGTAATGTCACGGTCACGTTCTTCAGCCTTCATCTGTGTGTGCACTTCATTCCCCAGAATCCTCCATGGCGCACACCTGCACTCACTCACCCAATCACCAATCATCATCACCTGCACTCCCTCATTAACCACCCTTTATATTCAACACTCTCCCTTCACTCCTTGTCTGGTCTCGTCGATGTTCACCTTAACATGACCCACAGACTTCCGAACACTTACCTGGATTCCTACCTGTCATTTCATCCTCTCCAATCCATCCTGCCTGCCATCCTGTTCTGCCTTCAGCCCGACATCATCTGCAAAGAGAAAGAAAGACAAGGACATTACCAACCAGCTAAGCATCCACTGTTATTCTGTGTTTCTGTTACTCACCATCTGTCTGCATCTCCACACTCCCTGAAAATAAACTATTAACCTTACCATCTTGTCTGCATCCTCTGTAAAACCCTGACAAGCGTAAGGATGTAGAAATAGCGTAATGATGCAGAAATAGCGTAATGAAGTAGAAATAGCGTAATGATGTAGAAATAGCGTAATGACCAGTGTTGCCAGATTGGGCGGGTTCCCGCCCAATTGGGCGGTTTTGAATTTGATTGTGCGGGTAAAAAAGGGTTTGGGCGGGTGGACAAAATTTGGGCTGGTTTGGGATCAGTTCGGCGGTTTTCAAACATCTACATTTTAAAGTCTAATTGGTTAAAAAACTAAAATAAAGTGTGCATGTAGTCCATAAAATCAGTCATCATGACATTACTGTACACACACGCCCATGCAGAGTCAGCTGGCATTGGTGTTGACATCACCGACGAGCACGCACTTTTAGCCAATCAGCGATCAGCAGGCAGATGCGATTGAGCGCGATAAGTTGTAGCTGTATATTCAAGTGATGGCTAATGCCTCTACTAAGTTGTATGTACACAGTAAAGAGTGAGATAGTGAGCAACTCTAAAAATGTACACGTGGTGGGAGATATCGATGGTGACTACTCTGAGAGGAGAGCACAGTTATGTCCATGGTCATGTGCACACTAGCCTAACTGTACCAGACATCGTCAACTTTACACCGTCCAGACTGCACTATACTCGCCCCTGACACCTGCTGAAAAAGGTTTGAATCAACGATGAATCAGTTTTGACTGCTAAATTCTGCGTTATGTTCTGCATTGTGTACTTTCCTAGGGTTAAAGTCATCGGTTCATTTCTTGATTGCCGTTTTGACAGTGTCCATCTGGACATTTTAGTCATATTGGCTAATTCTCCTTAATTATTGCCGTTTTGATCTGTTTTCCTGGATTTTTTTTTTTTGATTTTTTTTTTATCACTGTTATTTGTTTTAAGGAGATACAAATTGTGCTTATCAACCTTGAATGACATGGTAATGAAATTATATCATATTATTTTGGCAGTAAAATTTTGGGCGGTTTTTTCTTGTAGTGGGCGGGTTTTGGTGAGCTTTTGGGCTGGAAATCACCGTTCCAATCTGGCAACACTGGTAATGACTTAGAAATAGCATAATGATGCAGAAATAGCGTAATGATGTAGAAATAGCGTAATGACTTAGAAATAGCGTAATGATATAGAAATAGCGTAATGACTTAGAAATAGCGTAATGAAGTAGAAATAGCGTAATGATGTAGAAATAGCGTAATGACTTAGAAATAGCGTAATGATGTAGAAATAGCGTAATGATGCAGAAATAGCGTAATGACTTAGAAATAGCATAATGATGCAGAAATAGCGTAATGATGTAGAAATAGCGTAATGATGTAGAAATAGCGTAATGATGTAGAAATAGCGTAATAATATAGAAATAGCGTAATGACTTAGAAATAGCGTAATGAAGTAGATGTAGCGTAATGACGTAGAAATAGCGTAATGACGTGTGGCGCACTGAACAAGCTGTTCTCCGGCTGAATAAAGTGTGGTATAAACGAGTGTCTCGTCCTCCTATAATCCTCCTCTTCTGCGTGTGTGGAGTGGAGCAGGACGACGGCCCTCCAGCGCTGCTTCAGACGCACACACACACACCACTGGTTTTGGCCATTTTTAATTTGTGATATTAAGTCTGCTGTTTAGATAATACAAATAAAGAACCAATGTAGGAGAACATTTATAACGAGCAAACAGTGGGAAACTCATACTCGTGCAGTGAGCGCATGTCAACAGATATTCCGATTTAAAGCTTGTGATATAAACGCACATCAACCCGATCACGGTTAGCATTCATGTAAACACTACATTCGATGCAAACTTCATCAAATATCTGCTGGAGTTTTCTAAGGATATCAAATTTTCTTGATATCAAGAATTAGACTTCGTTTAGTAACAATGGCAATTTTTGATATCAGGAATTACATTTCCTCTTGAAAATATGTGAATTCTTGATATCAAGAATCTAATTTAAATGTTTAAATATGTAATTGTATTTTCACCATAGGCTGTCATCAAATTCAATTGTTGATATCAAGAATTGATTTCTTACTAGTAGATATCATTTTTGATATCAAAAATTTCTATTTCTAAAAATATATATTTCTGATATCATTAACTCTACTATCACTAGTTGAAATATTAATTTTTTATATCTGTGAATGTATTTCAACATGTTACATTTGTCATTATTACATTAGTAATTTCAGATATCTAAAATGGCTTTCTTACTAGTAACAATCACATTCATGAATATATCAGAAATGAACATGTCCCTTGTAGCAATTCATTTGTTGATATCAAGAATTCATATCCCAGGAATGAATACCAGTCTAAACGGCTCGCCATAACCCCACCACACACAGAGTCTGATGGATCAGACTGAATATTCCTCACGTTCATGAGCTCATCTTCTCTTTCTCAGGCTGGTCCACCATCCGTCGCTCTACAAGAGCATCCACAAGATCCACCACGAGTGGACGGCTCCGGTGGGAGTGGTGGCGCTCTACGCTCATCCGGTGGAGCACGTGGTAAGATCCGGCTCAGGTGTGATCATGTGACCCATACAGTGGGTGTGTGTTGTAAGCCCTCGATGTGTGTGTGCAGTTGTCCAACATGCTGCCGGCTCTGGCGGGTCCGGTTCTGCTCGGCTCGCACGTCTCCACCACCAGCCTCTGGTTCACCATCGCTCTGCTGGTGACCACCGTCTCCCACTGCGGGTACCACCTACCCCTGCTGCCCTCGCCAGAGTTTCACGACTACCACCATCTCAAGTAAGGCCAGCGCTCAGTGTGTCCACGAAGGGCTGAGGTCAACACGGATCTGTTTAGTTTGAAACGACGTCACACCAGTTCGTTCTTCGATTTGAAGTAAATCAGAGCCTTAAATAATAGGCTTATCTTAAAGGAGTAGCTCACTTCAGAATTCAAATGTCCTGATAATCTACTCTCCCCACGTCATCCAAGATGTTCATGTCTTTCTTTCTTCAGTGGAAAAGAAATGAAGGTTTCTGAGGAAAACACTCCAGGATGTTCCTCCATATAGTGTCTTCAATGGGGTCCAGCGGGTCGAAGGTCCAGATGTGAGTTTCAGTGCAGCTTCAAAGTCTCGACACGATCCAGCCGAGGAATAAGAGTCTCATCTAGACAAACCAGCGGACATTTTAGAACAAAACTAAACATTTATATACTTTTAACCACAAATGCTGGTCTTGCACTCGCTGTGATGCGACACACATTACGCAGTCAGGTTGAAAGGTGCTTTGAAGCCGCACTGAAACTCACATCTGGACCTTCGACCCGTTGGACCCCATTGAAGACACTATATGGAGGAACATCCTGGAGTGTTTTCCTCAGAAACCTGCATTTCTTTTCCACTGAAGAAAGAAAGACATGAACATCTTGGATGACGTGGAGGAGAGTAAATTATCAGGACATTTTACTTCTGAAGTGAATTACTACTTTAAATAAATAACAGAGTGTGTGTGTGTGAATGTTAGTCACTTTTACAGTGGTTCCAAATGTTGACTTGTTATATTCACAAGTTATATCCCAGAAGTGAAAGTTTTTCCTGAAAGCTGAAAGTAAATCCTGTATATTTGTTCACAGAAACAACCTAATAACCTAACTAAGGGTTATAATAGTGATGCACCAATCTTTTTTTTAAAGCAAATTGGTGGATTCCAATAGTCCGATTGCAAATTTATTTATTTAATTTATTTGTTTATCTTTGTGCAAGCAATTTTATTTGTAGCCATTTTAAATTAGTGGGAACCACTGCATTTTAATCATGATCCAATCAGAGATGCTGCACACATGTAACATGAGCAGTTGTTTTTTATTTAAATGAGATTTTATAATTTCATGATTTTAAGCAAAAACCGAGTGGTCTGAGTGTAGACTTGTGAAATGATGCTACATATTAAGACACACCTACACAAAACAAAAACAGCAGATGGACTGAATGAAAATGCAGATCCACTCTCTGCCAGTAGGTGGCGCTTATGGAGGAGCAGCGGTTTCTGTGGTGACCGCTATACTGCAGATACAGACTTCGGACACATTTCCACACAAATTACATTTTAGGAAAATGATTGCAATGCAGTTCTTCCACAAGTCCGGAATAGAGATCAGCAAAAATAAAACCGGTTGGGATTTATGGCCGGTCGACCGGGGCATCTGTAGTTAAAAGCGTACTGGTAGTGTGCAGTAAGACATGGTTTATGACTGTGAGGTAGAGCTGATCTGTGCTGTTGTCCAATCAATGAGCCTTTCAACTGTGCTCTACTTTCAACTCACGCAGTCAACTTTGTTCTCATGAGATAACCGGCAAACTCTGGGAGCTGTTCAGCCAGCTGATAGCTGTCCATGTGAGGATACACACATGCAAACTGGTGATGCATCATGTAACAGAGTCAGAACTTTCAATGTATTGGCAGTTCTTTTTATGAAAATGATTTGCAAATACTGTCCCCACCATATCACTCCATATCTTACCTCTTAGCAGCTTATTAGTAACTGGTCGCCTCTTCATTTTTCATTTGCAAAAAATCTATCAGCTTTTTGTGCTTTCTCTGACATCAGTTAGGATGAGTGAGCCTAAACTGAAATGTGCACCATTTTGTAGTCCATTGTCCATAACAAGCTACTTATACCCTAATCATTGCAGACTTGCTCTAATGGGTTTCCAGCACTGGCTTCAGGTATCGCATAGAGGCTAAATATAGATTATGATTATGTGTATGTCATTTCCTTTGGTGTTCCACTGAAAAAGCAATGTTTTCTATTGGTGTAAGCAGGACGCCCATTACTTGGAGAATGGATAGAAATTGTTAAAGAAATATAAAATATGGAAGAATTGACTTTTATTTTGAGACTTAAAAAGGACCTATTTCTGAAATACTGGAAGAAATGGATTGAGTACTGTAATGTAAACAATCAATGACTGTACATGTGGATCTATACTTTCCCCAAAACAACCCCCTGCTCTATTGTTTGCTTTTTTCTCCCCCCCCCCCCTCTTTTTTTCTGTTTTTCTTAATGCTGTTTGCTTAAAAATCATCAATGCAAATACGGTGTTAAAAAAAAAAAGCAATGTTTTCTAGGAGGAAAATCAAAGGCAATACATTAAACATGACGTGTGTCATGATGGCATCATCAGTTTGGATAGACCTACTACGGTAAAACCCTGCTCTTTAGCACAAGCCCTCGCCTGACCTCTGACCCTCTCCGCCCGCAGGTTTAATCAGTGCTATGGAGTGCTGGGTGTGCTGGACAGGCTTCACGGGACAGACGACAAGTTCCGTAACTCAAAGGCATACGATCGGCACACCGTCCTGCTGGGTCTGACCCCGCTGAGCCAGAGCATCCCCGAACACGCCAAGAAAGAGCAAGACTAACCAGAACCCACGTGTGCGTTAGACGTGTTCCTGTATTCTCTGCAAGGCTTCATTACTGATTAAGTAAAGATAACTCTTACATAAGCAGTGTAATCGCTCTGGAGTATGGACACTCACTCCTGGGTTCAGTATCACTGCATTAAGGTTCATTCAACCTAAAGCGTTGTACTAATACATGCAGGACTAAGCTAATTTACTGTATCGCACTTTACTTTATCTGAAGCTGCTCTAGTCGTTGTTTGGGATCAGGGTTCAAATGCTGTCAAATGACCTTGTGTCGTACAGAGACCATCAATTCCTCTATACTGTCATTTTTATTGTTCTTAATCTGTGTCTGAGTTCTCATATCGTGTCAGAATACCTCCAACATTTATACAGTTGATAAATGATTTTAATACTGATCAATGCTATATTTTAATACTGAAAATCTGGTGCTGGTTTCTTGGAACTGAACATGTCCATGACTGTACTGTAGTTCACCTATTATTCATCTACTCTTTACGAGATCAGTTTCTGGATTTTCACTCATTAAAGCTAACCTGCTGCACTGGGTGTGTTTGCATCATTAATGCTCAGAGTAAAATAATGACACTTGCTGTTCAATTTGTCCTCTGGAACCAGAGTATAGTAGTCGATTGTCGAGTTCACACGCGTGATAAGCCTATGCACGTGAACTCGACAATCGACTACTGTGGACTTCGACCGAAAAACAGGATGTAAACACAGGTATGTGCGCTGGCTGAAATAACATCATTTTTATTCATATCTTTCACATCTACTGCAGTCAGATCCACTCGTGTTCACTCTGAAGGAATCACTCACATTTTCTGTGCACTTGTAATGACACATCAAGGATGTTAAGAGGCTAAAAGCAGGTTTAGTACTTGCCCCATTGAAGTCAACAGGGTGCAAATTTTAAAAATAGAATAACTCGGTGTAGGCAACACCGATTTTTGTCATTGTTCTCTGTATTGACAGCACTTAAATTTACAAAAAACTACTTTAAAACAACCAATTGCAGCAACCAATCAGCTGCACTATATAGATAATGATGTGATCGCTACCAAATTGAGTTATGGATCTATCCCAGACAGCAACATAGTGTTGGCCCAGATCCGGCCCACATCTGGTACGCGTTCAATCCACATGTACCATCTATCTGGCTATCTGGGACCAGTCTGCGCCATCTAGTGTTTCATGACAGAACTTAGTATTTAATAAAGTAGGCATTTTTGGTCTTATTTCCAATATAAATCCTTTAGACTCATTTAGGTTTATTTTTGCCATTTTCTTGTTTGTGGTTTTCCCTAGACAGATCTCTTAAGCAACACAGCCTCTTTAGCCACTATATGGCCCTCGAGATCCTCACTTATCAAACACAGCTCAACAAGCTAATCAACGTCTTCAGGATTACTAGAAAGGCGAGTTTGATCAAGGTTAGAGCTAAACTCTGCAGGACAGTGCCCCTCGAGAGCCAGAGCTGAGAACCCCTGGTCTAGACCAATCTCAGTTCCTGGAGACCCACCGTCCTGCAGAGCTCAGCTCAACCCTGAACACACCTGAACCAGCTAATCAAGGTCTTCAGGGTCGCTTCAATAATCACCGGAGAGGTGAGCTGAAGCGGGTTGGATATGTGTCGGCTGTACACCCTACTCTATAACCATGACCTGAAACTTGGCATGGACATAGTGGTCTAAAAAGTCATCTGATCAAATGTGGTCATGATTTGACAATTCAATAGGAGCTTTGGGATTGAGTCACATGTGGCCGGAACATCAAGATTCCAAACGGGTTCATGAAATCCTGGGAGGAATGGCTCGAAGACTAACTAAACAGTATGTCATTTATTTCCTATAATAAAGCATGAAAATACCATAACGTGTCAAATCCAGCGTATTGCAGCCATGGTAGCCAGCAAACAGATTCTTCCAGACCCAAAAAGCCTTGGCATCCATCTAAGAAGCTCTAAGACTAAAGGCATATTAAAAATGTGGATGAATACTGGAGATGTTTTCGAGAGATGGAGACAACTTAAAGCCCAGAGAGACTCTGAGCAGAGCTGTCTGTGCAGGGTGATCGAGAGAGCACTTGATCCCACTCTTGAAATGACACGATTCAAAACATCAACAATAAAGAGCAAAACATGCGACTTGTTACATCTGAGATGTTGAACAGTCCATAACTCTCTGAATTAAATTGGCCCTGCTTTCCAGAGGAACAAATGAAGATATCTTGTCATGACTTCAGTCGGGTCAACAGATTCACTGAACTGTTCTCTTGAAAGGGCTTCTGGATGGATCATGAGTTTGAAAAGAGCCCCAAAACAAAAGTACGCTAATTCAATTCTTCATTTACAAAAACCTGACACACAATATTTATGCCGGTCTGATCTCTGCTGAAAAATCCAGCACAAATTCCATGTTAGTATGGTTAGTTCTGGTTCTAGTGTTGGCGTAGCTGGCGGACCAGCATAATCACGGTGTTCTCCAGCAGACCTGAGCTGATCCACCAGCTCCTGCTTCCCGTTCTGAAGACCAGCCAACCAGGAGCCAGCATCCCAAGCTGTCCCAGCATGCAAACCATTCCTCATGTTGGTGACCAGCAATGCTGGATGTTTCAGTAGGGGTGACAGAATAATAACTGAAGTCAAACCTCATGGTTTCAGGGAGGACCTCAAACATGCAGAGGACACTTCATCCAGCAAGAGGAAGTTACAGCACCTGAAGAAAGAACATGGCTAAAAATTGCTGGACTTGAGTGGGAATGTGTGCTTATCAGGGCTATCCCAACACCTGTGAAAATGATTTGGGTTTATAAGAAAAGCTCAACAGCTGATTTAAGGTTTTTGATCATTTTAAAGTTTTTTTTTCCCGTTTATTAAAAGCAAAATTACAAATCACACTAATAGCAAATCACATCTGCCTATAATTCAGATGAAGTGTTATGATACAAGATTTGGTTCAAGTATTTTACAGTTTCCATTTTTCTTTTCTCAATAAGCCGAATGTATATGCGAGTCATGGTAATGAAGTATTAACAGTTTTAATGGATCACATACAGTTATTTATATGGCTTGATGAACTAGTGTGTCTGTTCCCAGTAATCCGAGCCGTTGGCCTCTGAAGCAGCGCCAACACCCGTCATGGACTCGCACAATGGAAAAGACCATTTAGTTGAATAAAAGCCTTTTAATTATATCAGTGATCACAAGAATGTTCTCATCAGGCTTTGACCACAGCTACTGTGAATGAAGAAGCCCGCCGAGGGGGAACGGGGAACGGGAGCTGCTGATGTTTGCCGGGAGTTAAAATGAGATAAAATTTAAATCCAATAATATTACCAGAGAGAGCATGACCCAAAACATTTCAGACGTTCATATGGCGGCCGAATTCAAAAGTGAAATCCCATAAATTAGATTGGAATATTGCTTATGATCCAAAGGCAGTCGGGCAAAGTTTTCAAATGCATCTCAAATCATCATAATCAAGGTTTGCCTTTCTTCACATGATTCCAGTTGAAACCCTGAGGTCAGTTTCCCTTTACTCAGACCGACATGCTGTTTGTATGAAGAAAAGCGAGAAGTGATACTAAAACATACCCATAATAACTCAAAACGCATTAGGGCGAGCATAAAAAAGGTGAACATGTAAGGCAAATATATCTCTATAAACAATAAATGACACATACAGCCAAGGTGGTGTAATGTCTCTTAATTTCTTGAATTCATATGTACACTAGGACCAACACTCTGGTAAGACTCCCGTTGGCAGGAGACGGTGTGAACGAGCTCGGCTGCGCGCCTCGGGTCGTCCTCCACAGCGGTGATGAGCGGAGGAATGATTCGTCCGTGTGAAGGTAGTCGTCTTCTGTAACAGACCGTGACACTCGGAAGCAAGCGAGAGGATTTGGCAGGCGGGACGTTAGTGTCACAGTGATGGCCAAGCTTACGGTACGCTAAAAGTTATTAGCTATAGAATTTAGCGTCCACTCCCGAAAAAAAACAAAAACTGGTAACAAAATCATCATCTCGCTCAAACAACTGCAGATCTATAGTATTTGCATTATTTTCTGTGTTACGCGTTTGCCTCATCCAGTACCTAGTCTAGTCAAGAGCAATCTTATCATCGTTCAACACAATCTCTAACAAGGAAAGAAAAGAAAAGAAGATCATGGTGGAATCACGCGTCGTTCAGCCAAATAAAACAGTGAGTCCACTGAGGATTATAAAGCAGAAAGATTCAACAAAAGCCTTTTTGTACCCCAATGATACAACAGGAATAAAACTTCAAAGTCTTAATAAAACGAAGAATGGAAGTATTTCTCATGCCCTCTGCTGTCCGTTTCTGATGCACAAATGCTGTGAACGAGGGGAAGATGGAAGAGCCTAGATTGGACAATCGTGAGCCGTTCGTTGGCGAGCCGTTGCGTCATGCTTGTGTTCGGTCGGTCGGACCCGCGGCCCGTGAGGCGCTCACTTCGGGGGCTTGCCGTCTGAAGCGGTTCGCTGGCTCGGGGTGTTGGCAGCATCTCTGGTGGGAGGAGCTCCGGCAGGGGGGGCGGAGCCTGAAGCAGCATCTCTGGTGGGAGGAGCTCCAGCTGGGGGGGCGGAGCCTGAAGCAGCATCTCTGGTGGGAGGAGCTCCAGCCGGGGGGGCGGAGCCTGAAGCGGCCTGGTTCTGGGTTCGGTTGGACTGCTGGGAAGGGTGACGGCGACGGCCATCTCCACTGGAAGAGTGTCTCTTACGCCCACCTTCCTCCATTGGCGGCTGAAGGCAAGAAATAACAGTTTGGTACTCGAGCATAACCTTTCAACTCCTGAACCTGAAGCATCTCTCAGGCCCTGTTTACAGCTGGTGTTAAGATGTGTTTTGGTCGATCGGACCACAAGTGGACGACACTCTACGGGTGTAACAATATATCGCGTCACTACACATCGCAATACAAAAATGCAACAATATGTATTGTGGAAAGTGACAATCTGTTTTATGTATAGTTGACCTAAAATAAAAATTACTGTGCGAGTAAAAAATTCAAGTTTTCAGAGTTTGTGTCAGTTCTACATATAAACTGCATTATTATAGATTATATCATAGTAGTAATGGGGGAATATATGTGTGTCCTGATAATGCCAAATGTCTGATGTTACCAGTAAAAAGTCCAACATTATTTTAAATATATCTAGTCAGTGACAGTGCAAGCATATTCATCTACAATAATTCAGCTTCAGAATCATGAATATTTCTGTTCTGGTGTCTCTATTGTCCTGTTCATTCATTTACACCTATAATATAATATAAAATTTAGCAATATAAATCAACAGGACATTTTTTGTTAACCTTTTATCATATGTCTTGGAGTATCAGAGTTCAGGGTGTCGTTACACCCCTAATAAACACAGGTGTAAACGGGTCTAAAACGTTTTGAGCTCGTCCACTTTCCACCACTTCCAGAGGGAGCTGAAAACACATTCGTCCGGTTTGCTTTCGTAGTGTAAACGCTCATGTGCTCAAACAGCCACTAAAGGCCGTCTTCTCTCCGTCTACTGACCGAATGCGTGAACATTATGGGAAGAGCTCTAGCTAGACGGGTTTAAACTTCATCGGCTGGAGACACAAGTTTGGTTTGAAGATGAAACTGAACCTAGCTCGATGTGCTCTCACCGTTCCTGATTTCTAGCACACACTCACAGTGTTCAGGTGTCTTGTGTCTGTCAGAGCAGAAACGAAAGCTGATGTTCTCCGTATGTTTATATGTAAATTGTGTGAGCTTATTTCGTCCATTAGATTGAAAGATCTGAAAAAGCCCACACGTTTACCCGCCCATAGACCCTCCCCTGAAGAAACCAGGACAGAAGTGGTTTAAAGTGGACAGAAGAGAGGGATTAAACACCAGGTGTAAACGGGAATGTGTCTCCCTCGTCTACTTGTGATCCGATCCACCAAACATATCTTAATACCAGCTGTAAACACGACCCATGTGACGCCAACCAAGGAACAAAGTTTGACAAAGTGACTTCAAACATGACAAAAAACTTTTTCATTCAGAAAAATGCAATCAATGTGATTATGAAATTAACCATGATGATTCCATGCTTAAATGAGGAGAAATGCACGACTCACGTCCACTCTGAAGTCCTCTAGACGCTTGAACTTGCTGAGATGCACCTGCAGCTTGGGGTCGATCTCCATGTTCTTTGTTTTCGAGTATTTAAGAAAAGCCCAGAACTTCTCGAGTCCATACAGCTGGCCTGTCAGGGCGTATGAAGAAGAAATAAACAAGAGCTCCACACACACACACACTTCACAAATGCATCTGTTGTTTACGAAGACACACCTGCTTCATAATCTTTAGTGGTCTCCTCTTGAAAATCTTTAAATATGTCCGGCCTGAACTTCCTCTCGAGTCCATAGCTATAAAACCTGAAGAGACACTCCAGACCGTACCTGAGAAACAACACAGCGCTGTCAATCCAGGACATCACTGACCATCACTGACCGCTCAAAAACAAGAGATCACACTGGAAACGCCATACTGAGGTCACAGAATTCTCAGCTGAAATTATCCACTTTTAATAAGAGAAACAAAAATATATTGTTCATATCATTTGCTCCTTGTAAACAGTAGGGCTTGTCAATAGATTACATTTTTTAAATGACCCGTCAGATTGAAGGGTGATTCTCACAAAACTAATTTCTGCAAGCTTTTTTTTTTTTTTTAAGTAAATTTGTGTCTTTCCAGAAAAGGACACTTGGAGACTCGCAAAAAAAAAAAAAAAAAAAAGTCAAGTCGCGATACCGAACAGGGGTGTTTCACACACACGCCCTTCAAAAAATGACACTTTAAATCTCTTGACGAACTAAAAGACGTAAATGACATTTGCATGTACTCTAAATTAAAGACACAGGTTGTCCTGAATGTCAGCTTGATTATTTTGCTCAAGATCAGGATTTATTGAATCCACATGTCATGAAATTTAGAAACTCTTCTTCTATCCACAGGTCGAGATCTGTCGTTACACACACACAACTCTGAGATGCTGTTTGCGAATGTTCGCTGGAACGATGGTTTTGGGAAACACAAACTCGTTGAACTATGATGATAACGACAGAACTTGTGACCATAGTTGGCTAACGCTGCTTTCGGGGAACACACCGCAGAACCACATGGCCTTGATCTGACTGCACTACAGTACACAGATCCATTCAGAATTACTAAACACAGCAACATGACGAATCAAAACATTATCCTGAATGTGTGGAAATAACGTGAAGGTACTGAAATGTGTCTGTTTATAAATACAACGTGCGATCAGTGTGTCGAGAACACACACACAGTTTAGCACATTAATATAACAGACTCACTCGTGCTACTATGCGACTCCTGTACGCCACTGCAATCTTTACCTTGATTGCAATATCCACATATTTATACGCAGAACTTTACTAGCGAGACGCCGTTTGCTTTATCCAGCCGAGAAACGCAGTTTGCGGATCATCTGATGGGTTCCGCTCAGTCTGTATTTCACACAGCGCGATGCGTAAGGGTTCACGCTCTTCAGAAACAATCACAGAATATGACAGAGCTCGTGTTTTAAAGCTAAACAGACACTGGAATGAATAATTATTATATGAATGAATTATTACATGAATAATTCAGTGAAATCTGGCCACGAGTCTATTTTCTCTGCCATGATTTTACTAGAGCTTTCGGCTGCATTTGATACTGTGGGCCTCAAGATCTTGATTACACGCTTAGAACAATGTGTTGGCATTAAGGGCACTGCACTGCCATGGTTTAGATCCTTTGTCTCCTCAACGGCTTATTTCACGTGTGGGGTCCCCCAGGGCTCTATTTTGGGGCCTATTTCGTTCTCCCTGTATTTGCTCCCCTTAGGACATATTTTTTAGGAAATTTGGTATTTCTTTTCATTGTTATGCAGACGATACGTAAATGTATCTGCCTTTGAAACGAAAAGACACTCGCACTTTAGCGCCTCTATTGCAGTGTCTTGAGGATATTAAGGCCTGGATGGCACTAAATGTCCTTAGCTTTAATTAAAATAAAACAGAAGTTATGCTGTTTATGCCGAGAGGCACTTATGAGTCATTAGATTTGGACCTTGGTGAATTGAATCCACTTGTGAAGTCCTATGTAAAAAATGTTATAACTGATTGTGATTTTAAACTGGACAAACAGATTAACTTTTTTTTCCAATTGAGACAACTCACCAAGGTGAAATCTAACCAGTCTTTAAAAGACTTTCAAAGACTTGATCATATTTCATTTCATCTCGTCTGGATTATTGTAATGGCCTCTATAGGCATTAGCCAGGCCTCTCTCTCCAGACTGCAGACGGCCCAGAATGCAACAGCTCGCCTGTTGACGGGTACATGACAGCGGGAACACATTACCCCTGTTCTCGCCTCTCTTCACTGGTTACCTGTCCATTTCAGGATTCATTTTAAGATTTTGGTGCTTGTTTTTAAATCTCTTAATGGTTTAGCACCTGAATATCTTTCTGACCTGATCAAGCTGTATGCTCCGCTAAGAGCACTTAGGTCTGCTGACCATTTGCTTTAAGTAGTCCCACGGGTAAAGCTGAAGAGCAGCGGTGACAGAGCATTTGCAGTGGCGCATATGCGTTTCATATGTGTTTGTTCGTGTTCGTAATCCTATAAATTCGTCACGCACAGAAAACTTGCACACTGAGTCCAATGCGTAAAAAAACGCAAAACAATACAAAATGGAGTCTTCAAGTAGTAAAGATGATTTTGTTGCCCTCTCTCCTGATCGATTGCTCCTGTCTGCCTCGCTGCCTGCTGTGAGTGTGTTTGTTTGATTCGGTGCGATAAGCTCCGTCTTAGCCATATATTTCTTTGTTTTGAACCATCATTTTACTACCATTTCTAGTTGTTTATACTACTACATTTTACCCAACATCTCAGATTAACCTGACATCGCTAGCTTTTGTTATTAGTACTACTAGCACAAAACGCTAGTAATTCGCTAGCCTGTTAACGCGCCACCCGTGCGCTCAGCTATTTTTATTTATTTATTTTTCTCTCGCGCGTCCGCGCCTTTGAGTTCATAAAAAGCTCAGGTGAGTAAGAATCACTCAACAAACACGGTGAGTAATGTCTTGTCCTGTTATTGTCACTTGCACTTCATGTCACATGTTTAGTATAGGCTTCTCTGTCGACAATATAGGATTTATATGTGATAAATGTAAGGAGACAGTTAGGTTGACAGAGAAGATTTCAGAATTAGAAACACGCATCCAAACTTTAATTGAGGATAGTAAGAGTGCTAGTGCTTTAGATGTTTTGGATGCGCATAGAATAGTGAACACTTTACATGAGTCGGTTCCGGCTGAAGTAGAGCCCGTGCAGCCGGGCAAATGGGTGACAGTGAGGGATCGCTCTAGTCGCGGATCTAAAAACCACTCTTCCGTTCCGATTACCATAACAAATCGATTTGCCCCGCTCAGTGAAACACCCACTGAGAATGATTGTGCCCTAGTTATTGGCGATTCTATTACACGGAACGTGAAAATAGAGACACCAACCACCATAGTCACATGTTTGCCGGGAGCCAGAGCGCCTGACATCAAAGCAAATTTAAAAGTGCTGGCTAATGCTAATCGTAAATTCTCTAAGATCATTATTCATGTCGGCACTAATGATGTTCGACTCCGCCAGTCGGAGATCACCAAAATTAATATTAAAGAGGTGTGTGAACTTGCAAGTACGATGTCAAGGACTGTAATTTGCTCTGGCCCCCTTCCTGTTCGCAGGAGTGATGAGATAGTTAGTAGATTGTGTTCGCTTAACGGTTGGCTGTCTCGGTGGTGTCCGCAACATAATATAGAATTCATAGACAATTGGAAAAGTTTTTGGGGCAAACCTGACCTGTTGAAAAGAGATGGTATTCATCCCTCCTGGGATGGTGCTGCTCTTCTCTCTAGTAATATGGCTCATAGTCTTAGAGCTCAAACATGACAATCTGGGGCTCAGGTCAGGAAGCAGACAGACTGGCTAAACCGACCGTCTGCTAGCGGCCTCGCGTCACCAAGGTCAGATAAATCCCATCACATAGAGCCTCTTTCACCTAGCTATCATCATATAGAGACTGTGTCTGTTCCCCGAATTTGGAAATCCAAAAAACGTTTAAACCCAACTAAGGTTAAAAATTTAATTGATGTTCAACAAATAAAAAACAGCTATAATACAGATGAACAAATGCTAAAGCTTGGGTTGCTGAATATTCGATCGCTTACTTCAAAAGCACTCGTTGTTAACGATATGATTTCAGATAATAACCTAGATGTGCTGTGTTTGACAGAAACCTGGCTAAAACCAAACGATTACATTACTTTAAATGAATCAACCCCGCAAGATTACTGTTATAAACATGAGCCTCGTCTGAAACGCAAAGGGGGTGGTGTTGCTGTAATCTATAGTAATAGTTTCAAAACCACTAAGAAATCAAGTTTTAAATATAATTCTTTTGAAGCATTGGTGCTTAATGTAAAAATATATAGTATAAATGATAAATCACGTTTGAGATTTGTGCTGGCTACTGTATACAGGCCACCAGGGCACCATACAGACTTTATCAAAGAATTTGCGGACTTTCTATCAGAATTAATATTGACTGCAGATAAAGTACTAATTGTTGGTGATTTTAATATACACATCGATAATGAAAAAGATGCATTGGGATTGGCATTTAAAGACATTGTAAATTCAATTGGAGTTAGACAACACGTGTCAGGACCTACTCATCGTCGTAATCATACTCTAGATCTAATATTATCACACGGAATAGATGTGGATGCCGTTGAAATTCTGCAGCAGAGCGATGACATCTCAGATCATTATCTAGTCTCGTGTAATTTGCATTTAGCCAAGGCTGCAAAGCCGACTCCGTGTTATAAATATGTGAGACCTATCACTTCTGCTACTAAAGATTGCTTTATTAATAATCTTCCTGATCAGTTTCATCATCTCAGCATCTCAGATAGCTTAGAAGAACTAGATATTACAACAGAAACGTTTAACTCTCTCTTTTCCAGCACTTTAGACACAGTTGCTCCGTTGCGCTTAAAGAAGATTAAAGAAAATAGTCCAACGCCGTGGAACAACGAGCACACTCGGGCCCTTAAGAGAGCAGCCAGAGAGATGGAGCGCAACTGGAAGAAAACAAAACTAGAGGTATTTCGCATTTCATGGAAAGAGAGCTCAATTACTTACAGAGAGGCTTTAAAAGCTGCTAGATCTGCTTATTTTTCAACCCTATTAGAAGAAAATAAACATAATCCTAGGTATTTATTTGAAACAGTGGCTAAACTAACGAAAAATAAAGCTTCAAGCACCGAAGTTTCCAAGCAACACAGCAGTAATGACTTTATGAACTTCTTCACTTATAAGATTGATAATATCAGGGACAAAATTATAACTATGCAACCGTCTACTACAGTATCGCATCAGGCAGTGCATTGTAGTCTCCCTGAGGAAAAATTTGATTCATTCGTTGCTATAGGAGAGGAAGAATTTACTAAACTCATTAAATCATCTAAATCTACAACATGTATGTTAGACCCTATACCGACTAAGCTACTGAAAGAAATACTTCCAGAGGTCATAGATCCTCTTCTTAATATCATTAATTCGTCTTTGTCTCTAGGATACGTACCAAAAAACTTTAAGCTGGCTTTGATTAAACCGCTTGTTAAAAAAACGCAACTTGATCCTTCAGAATTAGTCAATTACAGGCCGATCTCGAATCTACCTTTTCTGTCAAAGATATTAGAAAAGGCAGTATCCTCACAACTGTGTTCCTTTCTTGAAAGAAATGATATCTGCGAGGATTTCCAGTCCGGATTTAGACCGTACCATAGTACCGAGACGGCTCTCGTTAGAGTCACAAATGATTTGCTCTTATCATCCGATCGTGGTTGTATCTCTCTATTAGTGTTACTCGATCTTAGCGCTGCATTTGACACCATCGACCACAACGTTCTTTTAAATAGATTAGAACATTATGTTGGCATTACAGGAAATGCACTAGCATGGTTTAAATCATACTTATCTGACCGTTATCAGTTTGTAGCAGTAAATGATGAGATGTCTCATCGATCACAGGTTAAGTATGGCGTACCACAAGGCTCAGTACTAGGACCGCTGCTGTTCACTCTGTACATGCTACCCTTAGGAGATATCATTAGGAAACATGGCATTAGCTTTCACTGTTATGCCGATGATACTCAGCTCTATATTTCTTCAAAACCTAACGAAACTTATCAATTCACAAAATTAACGGAATGCATAGCGGATATAAAAAATTGGATGACTTGTAATTTCCTACTTCTAAATTCTGAAAAAACAGAGTTTCTAATTATTGGACAAAAAACTTCCTCACGTAATAATCTAGAATACTGTCTAACACTTGATGGCTGCTCTGTTAAGTCTTCGTCGTCGGTTAGGAACCTGTGTGTGCTCTTTGATACCAATCTTTCATTTGAAAGTCACGTGTCTAGTATCTGTAAAACTGCATTTTTCCATCTTAAAAATATATCTAAATTACGTCATATGCTCTCATTGACAAATGCGGAACAATTAGTTCATGCGTTCATGACATCAAGGCTAGATTATTGTAATGCTCTACTGGGTGGTTGCCCTGCACGCTTAATAAACAAACTACAGCTGGTCCAAAACGCAGCAGCTCGAGTTCTTACCAGAACCAGGAAGTATGACCATATTAGCCCGGTTCTGTCAACACTGCACTGGCTCCCTATTAAACATCGCATACATTTTAAAATATTGCTGATTACTTACAAAGCACTGAATGGTTTAGCTCCGCAGTACTTTAGCGAGCTCTTAACGCATTATAGTCCGTCACGTCTATTACGATCTCAAAATTCCGGCCAGTTGATAATACCTAGAACAGGGGTCACCAAATTTTTTTCTCTGGGGGCCACATTATCGTTCCTGACTGTGATGGGGGGCCGGGGCCGGGTCAGCTATATAACATAGAATTGTGACCCAGACCAAAATGACCACCAGCAGGCCTCATTGTGTAGTAGAGATTACTAGCCTGGCACAGCCATCCCCACTACTATATCCCCACTACTATATCCACACTACTATAGCAATACTAGTGGTTTGCAAAAGTTGTAATTGAGTCTTCACACTTTGTTTTATTTAAAGTTATTCTTCACAAATAATCGTTGGTCCACTGTTCTTTGAAAACTCTGCACTCTCTTTTAGGGGTGGAACGGTACACAGAAGTCACGGTTCGGTTCATACCTCGGTTCAGACATCACGGTTGGGTACAATGAAGGGAAAAGCAAAACAAAAATGCAGAAGGCTTGTGCATGTCTCAGGCTGGACCACCAAAAGAAAAATAAATGTCTTAAGCCATGTATTTTTTTAAAATAAGTTTTATTAATAAAGTAAAGGCATAGAACCAGTTTATTTGTAGTGCACTGGCAATAGTTTTATATAATTAGTTCATTAATTCAATTAATAAAAATACCTTGATATGTTTGGTAACGTTAATTGGACCTGAATTAATTGAAAATGAATCTGCTACATTTCAGATTAATATATTTGTTTTCCTTAAAAATGTAATTCACAGTAACTTAAACACTTTGCAGTTTGAATGATGTCCTGCATAAACGAAATGACGGAGTATGTTTTTATGTTTCCACTGTTCGATCGCGGCTGCGCCACACACACACACACACACACACACACACACACACACATATATATAAGTAAACACTTTACGACTTTTCGATCGCGCCCACACCTCTCTCTCGACCAAGGGCGTAACTTTGGGTCTACCATTGGGGGGGTTAAACTCGCTGCATATTTATTAATTTATTTATTGAATAATTTTCTTGTGTAAAAGGTAATTTGCCGTTCCTGTTTTAGAAATACATTGTGATACTTTTACTGATTTAGGCTACTTAACGTAAATGCAGTTGTTCACTTGACTATTTATGCCATAATGACACAGTGTTTAAGCACTAGCCAGCAGTGGCAGCTTCCAATTAATTGATTTTTTGTGTGTTCAATATCTTATAAAAAAAAAAAACTAAAAAAAAAAAAAAAACTTAAAGATTAATCAATTGCATCACTGTATTGGCACCTACATGCAGCAAATGTATTATGCACAATTCAACTCTCAATATTACAATATAGGGTGGCACACTGGAGTGCAGCTTGCACCTTTATTCTGAACAGATTTCACATATTGGTGGGCATCACCAAAACTCACCATCCACTAACAAAATCTTTAAGTTTATCTGTTAAAATGTATTTTATTAACATCACATTTTAAAAACTTAACATCAAATAACAGCATTAAAAACTTTCAAAGAGAGAAAATGAAAGTGCAATTATATTATCACTTTGCATGAAATAAGACTCAAAAGTAGATAAAAAAAAATTGTGTTTGCATTTAGCCTCTGATAACATCAAATTCAGAAACTGGGAAAGTGTGGACTAGTTGTGCTTTGATTCATTTTGTCACTTTGCAAACTGCAAAAAGAACAAAAAAATTATAAAAAAATAAAAATAATGATAATAATCTCAAATTGAGCCGGAGGTGGTAAATTCCTAATAATTTACGTATTTTTGTTTTTAGGTATTTTAAGATAACTTACCTAAAATACGTTGCGCATACAACTAACGCGATCGTTATAAAGGTGTTTAAACAACAAAACACATCCACTTGCACATATTTGACAATCGGAATATCAGATATATCCTGCTATAGCTAACAAATTTGTGAAATTTTGAATAAAAAGAAATAAAAGCAGATCATCAGTCATTCATTCAGCGCTATTGTGGCTGCGGTGTGACAAGCAATGAATGACGCGTCTCCATGGGAACCATAAAGTGATAGCCTAGCTACTACTTTTAAACTTACGTGTAAAAAGGTTCAGCAAGGCTTACATTTAAATGTGTCTTTGTTTTGTTTTGAGTGTATGGTCAATAAATAAAGGAATTAAAAAGATGGGCACAAAACCTGTTTGTCGCGCCCCATTTGTCATGTCTCTATTCCCCCCCAGCAGTGGGCCGCGCACGCGCCCGCGCCTCACACTTTGAGAAACGCACCTCCGTTTGGTCAGGATTTTTCCTCTTTTTGGCTGGTGTCGACCATAGACTGTAAAAAATGGTGTCGACCAACAATGAAAAATCGTTGTCTGGCTGCCTTTCAGTGTCCTTTTTCATCTTTCCATCCGTTAGCATGCACCGTCAGCTTTCTCCAACCATTCATCCCAGCGACTGCGCAATATAGTGAACAAACTTGGTAGAGAAAGCGGGTTGGGTAATACCAAGTAGTCGGCGGTGCGGTGGGCGGGAAGTACATTACAGATTATTTAAAATATGATACTATCTTTCTTGCTGGCAAATGAAATAAAGAAAACGAACAAAAGTATTCATTCGGAATATTTCATATTTATTTTAATATGGGGGGGGGGGGGGGTTATATTAGCTGGATCAGATTTTTGGGGGGGGTCATAACCCCCGTAACCCCCGTGCAAATTACGTGCATGCTCTCAACATATTCCAGCATTGCAATCTTTACACCGCAGCCTGCTTCAGAGCTTCAGAGCTAAAGCGGAGCTACAGATTAGGTGTCCCTAAGAATCCGCGTATATAACAGTAGTTCCGCATTACATTAATTAAATTGCACGCAACTTTTATTTATTTTTATACCGTGTATTCTCCGTGTAAATGTATGCACCAAACTGTGACGCCCGTACCATGACGACTTTTGGGGATTGCCTCATAGGGCCGATTCAAGTAGTGGGGGGCAGAGGGGCTGGGGGGCCAGTCAAAGGGGGGTGGCGGGCCTGAGTCGGCCCGCGGGCCTTAGTTTGGTGACCCCTGACCTAGAATATCTAAATCGACTGCTGGCGGTAGATCCTTTTCCTATTTAGCACCAAAACTCTGGAACAGTCTTCCTACCATTGTCCGGGAAGCAGACACACTCTGTCAGTTCAAAGCCAGATTAAAAACACATCTCTTTGACCTAGCTTTCACATAATACATTATAGACTTCTATAATTTAATGTTATGCTGCATAGATTAGGTCAGCCGGAACCGGGAACACTTCCCATAAATCCTGATGTACTCGTTACATCACGAGAAGAATGGCATCTACGCTAATTTTAGTGTCTGTGTTTATCCCAAGGTTTTTCCTGCAGCCTGCCGGATCCAGGCCGTATCCAGATCTGACGAAGGACCTTCGCCTGGACCGATGACAACGCAGTGCTGAAGTGCCAACTACTCTCTCCCTATGGAGGATCCCACTACCACTCTACAGATAAGGCGTTGTCGGGAAAATTCGTCTCGCGGTCCTACCCCAAAGCAACAAATAAAATAAAATTCCTTATCAAAATTTATAAGGAAAGACAAGTATTTTGTTTAGGCTTGGCTTGTAGGGAATTCCAAACCTGCGTATATTCAAACACACATAACTATAGAACCCATTCTAAATGCGCATGTGAACGCCATCAGCGTTTCTCACAGGTTCGCGTTTAAAGTCTGTGTAGAGAGAATGGTGTCGTCTTAGCGGCCCCTAATTTAATAACAAATGATCATTGCGACAGAACCAAATCAATTAAAACTAACTTTAGATGGAAATAACTTAACTCTGCTGTAAAGCCGAAACAATCTCTGTTACCTTAAATTATACGCTTATCTCTGTAAAGCTGCTTTGAGACAATCTACATTGTTAAAAGCGCTATATAAATGAAGATGACTTGACTTGACTTGACTCTCTTAAAAAAAAAAAAAGGAAATGTTGGGTCCATCCAATCCTGAGACTGCGTAGAGAAGGAGAGTTCCTGCGGGATTATCCCGATGATTCGAACTATACTTCAGGATGTCAGTGGCTCAGTTTGATGCTTTGCTAGCGATACTGGAGACGCGTATAGAAAAAAAAAAAGCATCACCAATTTCTGTGAACCAATTGATCCTGAACAGTTCTGGATTTTGGCTCTGAATTGTCAAAACACATTCTTAAAATGCTTGATACGGATGCGGAAAACGCAGAAAATCCAATCTGATCAAATATGACGGACGAAAGTTTCGGAGGCTGTGTGTAAATGTGATTGGCACAACATGAGGTCGCATTTACTTTTAACGTGCACAAATTTCGGACAAGAATTTCAGCCTTCAGTAGATCATCAAACTGCGCGATGTAAAATACGTTAATGATGCAATTGTGCATGCTTCAGTCATTTATTGGTGTTAAATCATTTTAATTTTAATGCCAACATTTGATTCAGACAGCAAATAAAATCACTGATAACACTGAAGTGACTTTACACCCCGCTCTCGAGCAAACATTCCTGTTCAAATAAAAAGCATCAAGCATTATGTTCATACCTGTATCCCTCCTTCCCATCCTCCACCACCAGCTGTCTGAATTCCTCGTACATCTTTCTGTTGAAGTGATCCCGCAAGAAGAAGGACCAGAAGCGGAACAGCGTGTTCATCTCCTGAGACTGGCCGATGCCCAGACGCTTGCGCTCTGCAGGACCAGAGAGACACAGATCAGAACCACTGCACACTTAGTCCAATTTATAATCGCGATTACGGATGCCATGATTACGTAATCGGTCAAAGCCGCGATTACAAAAAAAAGTCCACTTCTGAAGATGTGCGTTTAGAGCATGCTGTATCGTTTCACTAAATATAAAGCGCAAAAGAAACTACGAGCATGAGACGTTGTTACGTTGTAAATTAGTAAGTCACGAAATAAAAAGTAAAATACCAATACATCTCGTGACTGGTACGTCGTGTGTTAGCTGAGAAGGATTAGCATGCAGGTCTGATGTTCATTCTGTTCATCAGGAGCAATTTCCATGTTTCATTAACAGTTCTTGTTAGTATTGTGTATCACCATGGTAACTGTTGTTTCCATAACCTCAAAATGACACCATTTTTACTTTGTGTTATCTTGTATATTTTGAATTGACTGGTGGCTCATACCAACATTATATTAACAAAACTAGTTTGGGACTGCTATTTAACAGCTTAACCTCAGAGGCCTACTGTTTATTTATCAGTATTAGTTATATTATTGTGTGTGTGTGTGTGTGTGTGTGTGTGTGTGTGTGTGTTAAGTAAAGGGGGACAGAACTTGTGTCAATTTTTGTGTAAACAAATGTATTATAATAGGCCTATATATACAGACAGTAGTCAACATTTAGGTGGATCAAAACCTTTCAAGTTATACATGACCTTTGAACCATACCCGTTCTTGTCTTAGAACAACTCTGAAGAACTTCTTTGATCCACTTCAAATGTTGAATACTGTATATATTCCTTAAAAAGTGGGTCACGGCTTGACCAGGGGAAATGTGGGTCCCATGGCCAAACGAGTGGAGAACCACTGGTATAAAGCCGTTCAAAACATCAAAGTAAACAGTGATAACCCACCGTTGAGGCAGCGTCGCCGGTACTTGTGGTAGACGTGCTGTGTGAAGCCGTTCTCCTTCAGGAGCTCGTGCGACGGGTGCTGGAACTTGGGAAGAGACTGAGGCGTGCAGCCGTAGTTCCCCATCGCTGCGGTGCCCTCCGACGGGCTCGCGGTCGAGCTACAGACAAGACAAGACACCTTTATTTATACAGCGCTTTTACAACACCGAGTGTTTCACAGCAGCTTTACAGAGACAACAGGAGAATACTGCAACAGAGTTTGTTTCCAGAAGAAAACAGCGTCAGTCTATATATACTCTGGTTCGCCATCATCATCTGAAACACACACACTCTCTCACCTGACGGAGGCGGTGCGTGAGCGGTGCTCTCGCGAGTCCATCACCCAGCCCACATGACACTCCATGGGCGGGTTGGAGCTGTGTCGCGTCTTCCTCTTGCGAGGGGTCTGGAAGAAGACAGAAGCGGGAGTGAGACTCAGGAATTCAGAATTAAAATCTCCTGATAATCTACTCTCCCCTCGTCATCCAAGATGTTCATGTCTTTCTTTCTTCAGTCGAAAAGAAATGAAGGTTTCTGAGGAAAACACTCCAAGATGTTCCTCCATATAGTGTCTTCAATGGGGTCCAGCGGGTCGAAGGTCCAGATGTGAGTTTCAGTGCAGCTTCAAAGTCTCGACACGATCCAGCCCAGGAATAAGAGTCTTATCTAGACAAACCAGCCGACATTTAATAACAAACTAAACATTTATATACTTTTAACCACTAATGCTGGTCTGGCACTAGCTGTGATGCGACACACATTACGCAGTCAGGTTCAAAGGCTCACATCTGGACCTTCGACCCGTTGGACCCCATTGAAGACACTATATGGAGGAACATCCTGGAGTGTTTTCCTCAAAAACCTGCATTTCTTTTCCACTGAAGAAAGAAAGACATGAACATCTGGGATGATGTGGAGGAGAGTAAACTTCTCTAAGCAGGACCGGAGCTCATACGCACTTTGGCATCGAGCGGCCGGCCGTCCTTCACCACGGGGTAGAAGCGTGGCGTCTGCGTGGGGTCCTTCAGCCGGGGGGTGCGAGGGGTCCGGGGCGTTCGGGCACTGCGGTAGTTGGGCGAGTCAGGCACTGTCGTCGGAAGAGAGCGAGCGATGGCCGACGGTTCAGGGGCGCCGAACAGCTTGTTGGCCAAGGCTTCCGTGGGGACTACGGGAGAGAAAACACTCGCGGTTAAAGCTCACATGACAGGTCTGGAGAAGGTCAAGTCATACAAGGTGCTTTTGAGGACTCATTTTTGTATTGTATAGAGAATGAGTTCAACAAGCAAAAACAGAACTCCCAAGGAGAAAAATATGATTTTCTGAGTCATCACAATTCTCTCTTCTTCAGAACTGATCCCAAGATTAGCTTTTCCCTGCATACGTGCGATGGAATTGTGTGCTAGAGACCGTCGTATTCTGCATGCGAAACCATCGAACAAATAAATGAACTTGAAGGATTCAGGGTTGAAGCGAATGTGTGGTGAGATCTGTGAGAGTTTGTTCATGCTGTATAGATTATTAACACAGGCTTGCATGGAATAAGCCATGTATTCTGCATGCAAAACCATCGGACAAATAAATGAAGCTGAATGATTAATGAACAAATAAATGAACTTGAATGATTAACTCATTCATTAACTCAAACCAGCGAGTGAAGAGAACATGAGGCCGGACGACGATGACAGAACTCATGTGGTCTGTTGCTCAATACCAACTCTTGAGCCGGTCAGAGTGATGCGAGTACAGGTCCGTCACTGTTCTCGCTGTTGAAGACCTGTGAGATGTTATATTAGGAGGCTAATGTTGTAGAACACCTGAAGGCTAACTGTTAAAATAAACATTATTAATATACATATGCACCAGGGATGCATGATGTATCTGCATCGGCCAACATGTTCATTTTTAATGTTAATGATATCAGCCCAATAAGAAAATTTGCCCAATATAATAAAGCTAATAAATAATGGAGTATTTCCTTCAGCTGCGCACTGTTGTGATGGCCTTAAATTGCTTGAAATATGATTGGAATCCCTTAAAAAAAAAGGAAAATACAGTTCAGTGCAACATGTCATATCAGCTACATAAAATTATCATGAGAACATTATAATTGTGTGTTTGGGACATGGCTTTTAATGGTGAAACCTTTGTTTTTGTAACCAGGCTCTCAAAAATTATATCAAAATTTAAGTTTAGAGTTATGGGTCAATATATCAGTTAGCGGCTTTCAAATATGAAGAATTATCGGTTATCATAATAGGCCAAAATGTTCATATTGGAGCATCACTAGTATGCACATATTGTTCGCTGCGGATGTTAAGCTTATAATGTTGTGTGTCAATTTACAACCGGTTATACTGCCCATAAATTAGACGTTATTTGAATGTTTTTAGACACGGTACTGTTAGAAACGTTGGGATGTAAATTAATGAACACTTATTTTTTTAACCCGTGACGAACCACAGTCACGGTGCAGTAACACACTCACTCTGCTGGGGTCTCGGCGGGCCCGGGGGAACCTCCTGGTGGGGGTCGATGGGCGGCTCCGGGGTCAGACAGTCGAACTCCTCTCTGCTGATCAGGTGCACTTTCTTGAAGTTCTCCACTTCTTGCTGTTGCGAAAACAGACAAGAGTTACAACAACATGCCGTTGAAACACAAAAACCAGAACACACACAGTCATCCTCACTCCATATAATCCAGCAGGACAACGGTACAAGCAAAACAGTAATGCTACTCACTGACAACAGCAACACATGATGATACACAACATCTCGCTCGTACCTGTGCGCCGAAAAGAGCCATGAACCCCCGAGCTGCTAGTCAAACACCAGTAAACTGAACAAGCTAACACTATCTGGCTTTTCTAGCGGCTCTGCTGGCCTTCCAGGACTCGCACGTGAGCGGCACAAAGAGCACAGCACAAAAGACCACAACAAACACTCTGGTGGAAGACCATTCTGTCCGGCCAGGTCCAGAAACACTGCGCTAGAGCACACACTCTCTGCGCACACCAGAAGAAAAGCAGCACTGGAGAATGGACACACACCCAGAATCTGACAGAATTAAGCTCATCTCATGACAGCCGACACAATGAACACACACACACACACCACCTCAGATCAGCTTTCACCGCTCATAACACATCAATGCACACATTTCTGCCACGTCACATGACCCTTCACTACTGAAAAACTTTACAGTCCCACTGTGGTGAAAATCCAGCTTTTAATGTTGTTTATGTGTCTATGTGGTGTTTTTAATACGCTTTAAGACAAAGCATGTGTAAATTCATAAGTCGACAGCATTGCTGAGTATTTCCTCCTTAAAACTGCAGTGAACCAAAGACAGTCTCAAAGACACGCTTTGAAATCGCTGGTGTTTCTGACGTCACAAACTACCTTGTAACCAATCAGATCAACGTGTGATCGTCAACCAGTGGAGCTGAGTGAGTGAGTGGAGGCGGGGCTCATCTGCATATTCATAGAACTGTGCATACTAAATGAGGCAAGGGTGTCGAGTTACATTTAAGATATTTTAAGGCATGAAGACATTTTTCAAGGAAAAAAACATTTACATGTCATTTTAGTGATCAAATGTATTGACTACAGGGAGACTTTAGGATATTTAAATGTTGTGGATGAAAACACTGAAGGAATGCTCTCAATGCAATTTTAAAAAACAGTTTCACTCTTCGTCAAGCCGCCTAAAACGCTTTAAAGTCTCCATGAAATCAAAACTGACAATTATATTTATGGATTGTTTTAATAGTCTTGAATCAGAATAAGTTACTCTTGCAGCATCTCTTCTCTTCTCTGATGACGAGGGCGGGGCTATAACCTGTCACTCACATGAGATCCACCAATAGCAAACCACATCATTTTCCAACGGACACAATAAAGCCCCGCCCAAGTGTTCTTGCTCCAGAAGCGTTTCGCTCACATATTCGACACAATAGAAGAGAAGAGACCAGCGAAACTCCCCTTTATAACGAGTCTAAGTGCACTACAGTAGGATGTCATCCTGCTTTCTCTCCATTACTGATTTTGATCATTTGGAAATGCTCAAACATGCCAAAACACAACATTAAACCAAAGTCAAATTAACCAAATCGTTTTGAATAGCTCTTGTGCATTTCTCCCTCACATGCAAGACGGGAATAACCAGCTCACCTTGATCATGGCATACTCGGGCTCGTACGTGTCGTCCCAGAGGTCCTGCTCGTAGTAGTACAGCCCGTCGTTGATGACCTTCACGAGCTCGCTGCTCAGCTTGGACCTGGAGGTGTGGTTCCCCGTGCGGTCTCCTCCCGGGTGCTTGCGCAGGTACGGCGGCGTCTGAGTCACGATCAGGATCTTGTTGACGTCTCGATCGTCGATTTCACAGTCCGAGTCCTCATCCGACCAGTCTGTGAAAGTGTTGCGCCGGCCGTCGATCTGCTCCATCTCCTCGTCGAACATGAAGTCCAGCTCCTCGGGCTCGTCCTGCTCCTCGCCTGACGCCGGGCCGGTCTGAGCCGGCGAACGCACCGCATCCGCTTTCTGCAAGACAGCCGAGCGCCACCAGAGGGTTAATGATGCTGCAGGCACCAACAGACAGCTATAGAGGCTAAAAACACACGAAACACACCTAAAACGGGAAAGAGCTTTGAGATTGCCTGAACAACTACATTTGACAAGAAATCTGAGGCGTATTTTTACAGACTGCAGAAAAGCTACAGAATAGAAGCAAATGGATTGCTGCGATTCACAGAAACAACTGGATCCAGGCATTTTTGTGTCAATATTCTGAATTTAGGGGTAAAATCATACCTTATATATTGTATTGATAACTCAATTAAATATTACCCATCATATATTCTGCATAATTTGATGTTTTTAAATAAACTGACAAGACTACACAAGTTTTAGGGCTGAACGATATGATAGCCTATCTCTCTCTCTCTCTATATATATATATATATATATAAAACACTGATATAAGTGATCACATGGATTTAGACCTATATTGTATTTATATAAAGCGTTCACAGGCAAATTTGCTCGAAATCAGGCTCATATTAATGTCAGGAAACACGATTCCTGCTGCATGTCAATATCCACGATCACTGGATCTTTGGTAAGATATAAGGAACACTATATATCGAGTCCAAACTTTAGTTTAAACTGATAATCGTTGTTAAACTATTAAAGCTCAACTACATCTGTGTTATGTCATGGTTTTGCATCAACTCAACATACGGAGAGTTGTTGCTGCAAATAAATCAAATTTCTCATTTGTCCTTTTGATTGTGGTGGGACAGACGACCCAGACGGGTTCAGGAGGCCAAACATAATCTCTTGATTCTGAGGTGTGGATTCCAACAGTTGGAATCGATTCAATCCAGGGAAATCGACTCCTCTTGAAGAGCCTTTTCCAGTTCAACAGAGCTAATCATTAAGAGGAACTTTTACGCCCCTTTCACGAGATGTAATATACAGTGAGGAAAATAAGTATTTGAACACCCTGCTATTTTGCAAGTTCTCCCACTTGAAAATCATGGAGGGGTCTGAAATTGTCATCGTAGGTGCATGTCCACTGTGAGAGACTATCAAAAAAAAAAAAAAAAAAAAAAAAAAAAATCCAGAAATCACAATATATGATTTTTTAACTATTTATTTGTATGATACAGCTGCAAATAAGTATTTGAACACCTGTCTATCAGCTAGAATTCTGACCCTCAAAGACCTGTTAGTCTGCTTTTAAAATGTCCACCTCCACTCCATTTATTATCCTAAATTAGATGCACCTGTTTGAGGTCGTTAGCTGCATAAAGACACCTGTCCACCCCATACAATCAGTAAGAATCCAACTACTAACATGGCCAAGACCAAAGAGCTGTCCAAAGACACTAGAGACAAAATTGTACACCTCCACAAGGCTGGAAAGGGCTACGGGGAAATTGCCAAGCAGCTTGGTGAAAAAAGGTCCACTGTTGGAGCAATCATTAGAAAATGGAAGAAGCTAAACATGACTGTCAATCTCCCTCGGACTGGGGCTCCATGCAAGATCTCACCTCGTGGGGTTTCAATGATCCTAAGAAAGGTGAGAAATCAGCCCAGAACTACACGGGAGGAGCTGGTCAATGACCTGAAAAGAGCTGGGACCACCGTTTCCAAGGTTACTGTTGGTAATACACTAAGACGTCCTGGTGTGAAATCATGCATGGCACGGAAGGTTCCCCTGCTTAAACCAACACATGTCAAGGCCCGTCTTAAGTTTGCCGATGACCATTTGGATGATCCAGAGGAGTCATGGGAGAAAGTCATGTGGTCAGATGAGACCAAAATAGAACTTTTTGGTCATAATTCCACTAAACGTGTTTGGAGGAAGAAGAATGATGAGTACCATCCCAAGAACACCATCCCTACTGTGAAGCATGGGGGTGGTAGCATCATGCTTTGGGGGTGTTTTTCTGCACATGGGACAGGGCGACTGCACTGTATTAAGGAGAGGATGACCAGGGCCATGTATTGCGAGATTTTGGGGAACAACCTCCTTCCCTCAGTTAGAGCATTGAAGATGGGTCGAGGCTGGGTCTTAATGACCCGAAGCACACAGCCAGGATAACCAAGGAGTGGCTCTGTAAGAAGCATATCAAGGTTCTGGCGTGGCCTAGCCAGTCTCCAAACCTAAACCCAATAGAGAATCTTTGGAGGGAGCTCAAACTCCGTGTTTCTCAGCGACAGCCCAGAAACCTGACTGATCTAGAGAAGATCTGTGTGGAGGAGTGGGCCAAAATCCCTCCTGCAGTGTGTGCAAACCTGGTGAAAAACTACAGGAAACGTTTGACCTCTGTAATTGCAAACAAAGTCTACTGTAACAAATATTAACATTGATTTTCTCAGGTGTTCAAATACTTATTTGCAGCTGTATCACACAAATAAATAGTTAAAAAAAAAATCATACATCGTGATTTCTGGATTTTTTTTTTTTTAGATTATGTCTCTCACAGTGGACATGCACCTACGATGACAATTTCAGACCCCTCCATGATTTCCAAGTGGGAGAACTTGCAAAATAGCAGGGTGTTCAAATACTTATTTTCCTCACTGTATATATAATACAGTGTCCCCAGAATGAGTCTGTAACAGTGACGTGCGGTCTGGGTAGGCAAACTAGGCACTGCCTACCCTGCCAAAATTCAAAAATAAAATGGTTTATTAAATAATAAACTTGTATTTGTATTTTTACTGTTTATTCTTGTGATTTATATATGCAATATGTGTGTTATTCCAATTATTTAGACGTTATGATGACAAATGTAGCAGTTACGCATAATCAAATAAAAAACAAATCGTAGAATAAGCAGTGCTTTTACTGTCCATTCATTGCAGACGGCAAGCGAAAAACCCATGTTGCGCATGCGCACTTCGATCCTGTATTCTTTAACATGTACGTCAAAAAGCACAACTCTGCTGTGCCTTTGGACGTAAATATGGTATGCCCGTAACATCTCCGTAACATAGCAGACATGGACCAATTAAAATCAAGATATTACTGGACATTTGCGCAGCTAACGTCATTAACGTTACACACCACAGATAGCCTACATGCCTAATCCCCGCGGCAAATTCAAAGCCAAAATGAAAGCAACGGAGTTAAAAGGCTGTCATCAGAGAGTTAAATGTTTTAAATTGAGAGCCAGAGACTGTGCAAACTGAAGGCCCGTAAAGATGAGTTTTACAAAGCTGCGATCGACGTCTTCATGAGGACATGGCGGCGGATGAATTTGATGTAGGCTACAAATAATCTACCGATTGGTGAGTCAAAAACTATTTTGGGCTTAATATTGAATTGATAAATATGGTTGAATTAATGCAAGCCATTTGACTTCATATTCAATTGAGCGGTGTGTGATTTTACTTTTACTTTTGGCCGCTGTGCAACAATAAGGATTAAGAATGGTTGCATTCTAATGCTGGAGTGGAGTGGACATAAACTACTGTTACTCGCGGTGTGTGCCTGTGCCGCGCTTGTGTGTGTGCGACGTGCGTGTGTGTGTGTGTGTGTGAGAGAGAGAGAGAGACTGAGAGAATACACGCGATATACATCCTGATTTGTACATTTCTTGATATGCCACGCTTGTGCGTAATGTTTACTGTTATTATTAGCCTTTAAACAATAAATCAGGTAATCTTTCATAACTCAGTGCCTAGCCTCTTTAAGACATCACCGCACGTCACTGTTCTGTAAAATTTCAGCTCAAAATACCCACAAGATCATGTCACATTTGTTCAGAAGAGGGCGGAATATTATTAATTTTAGAATCTGCTCCTCCTACCTTGGGTCGAGCGGGTGACGGCCTCGGCCTCTTCTTCACCTCGATCCACGACTCCGAGTCCAGGTCCGGCAGACTGGCGGACAGGCCCTTGGGCATCAGCTTCAGGTTGCTGACGTCATCAGTCTTGTGGTGCTGGGGTGTGGAGGATCTCGGGGAACCTGTCGGGGTCAAAGGCTCAGTCAGGGGTGTGTGTCCCGTACAGCGCTGTAACTCGTGCTTCACTGTCACAGTACGATCATCGTTGAAGAATCCACTAGCTCGTCACGACTGTTCCCCAAACTATACTGTCGCAAATTGGTCGTTAAACCACGTTGGTTAATGATGTCACACAGGTGGAGGAGTGATAACTACTGCTAATGAATCTGTTTGAGACTGAATTAATGCGAGATGTTCTGCTATAAAATACGGACTGGCATCTGAGGACTATTGCTCATTTTTCTCAGTTATTTTGCTTTATTTCCAGATTCAATCTTACTCGACTCGGTCTTACACACTAGAGCTCGTTCACACACGCACTCTTCAACAACTACGCTTAAAATCTCTTGACAAACTAAAAGACGTAAATGACATTTGCATGTATTCTGAATTAAAGACACAGGTTGCACTGAATGTCAGCTTGATTATTTTGCTCAAGATCAGGATTTATTGAGTCCACATGTCATGCAAACAAGAAACTCTTCTTCTAACCACAGGTCGAGATCTGTCGTTACACACACACAACTCTGAGATGCTGTTTGCGAATGTTCGCTGGAACGATGGTTTCGAGAAACACAGACTTGTTGAACTATGATGATAACGACAGAACTAGCGACCACAACTAGCTTACAGTGCTTTTGTTAAACACACCCCAGAATGGCCCCTCACGTCGAGTCAGCGCTCACCTGTGTTTTTGTTCACAACGTTCCTGGGAACAAACTCCGGGCAGTTGATGAACTGGGAGAAGTCTGTCTGCGACTGGTCGGGCAGAGCGAGGCCCGGCAGGGGCCATTTCTCCGGCTCCTCCTTGCAGCGGATTTTCATATCCGTGATATCCACTATTTTACTGTCCTTCAGGGCCTGAGAGAAGAGCAAACCTCAGTTACAGACGCAGTAGATCATACAGCAGCTGTGTGTGTGTGTGTTTGTGACACACCTCCAGTATGAGGCTGACGTCTGTGGTGAGCGCCTGCAAGCGGTGGAAGCTGGCGATCAGAGGGGTGGGTGTGTGTGTGTCTGTGTGTGTGTGTGTGTGTGTGTGACACACCTCCAGTATGAGGCTGACGTCTGTGGTGAGCGCCTGCACGCGGTGAAAGCTGGCGATCAGAGACACCGGAAGGAAACCCTCCTCATCCATCTTCCTCCGCAGGAAGAAGTCCCTCTCCAGATTGTCGCTGCTGAAGTAATATTCACTGCGGAAACACACACAGCATCTCAACACCGGTGAGGAACACACACACAGAGCCTAGCGGAACTGAACCGACTGCTTCCGAAGCACCTATAGCGCTGGTCAGAGCAGTGTAAAAACATGCATTAAAAACAACTTTTACAAAACAATTGCAAATGTTTTATTAAGGGTGTAATCTATTAAACACAATTAAACAAATATATATATCTCATCTAATACCACTAAATATGAAGTGCCTCTATAATGCGTGTTATTTTATTAAATCAGACCGATAAGAGACTTAACTCTTTTCTTTATTATACAAATGTGTCATTAATGTCTATACACATTTATAAAAATGTATCTGGTAAAGATCATATTTAGACACAGGTTCAGGGGTCACGGAGATCATCGCCCCCTAGCGGCGAACCCCTGAAACACTGCGAAACAGTAATGACGTCATGAAGCCTCGTCTCCTGAGATCAAGTGACTGGTTTCGAAGCTTAACAAGCACCATCTCTACATGACCTAATCGCTAAATCATAATTCCTGTCAATTAGTGTTTGTTCATGTGGTTTCTCACAGCTCACACAAACGAGTGCGGACACAAACATTAGGCCAGATTCGCTCGAGAACGCTGATTCGTCCACTAATGGAACGAAGTCTTTATGAGTGAGTCGTTGAATCATTCGCTCAATCCAATTTTTTAAAAATCAATAATTCAAATTAACAAATTAAGCAGCAATTAACATTTTGTCAGAACCTCTAGTAAATTACATGTTATTTTGTGTAGTTGTCCATCCTGAACCGTGATCTATATTTTAAACAATATAACCGTGATCCTCAATGTACCCAGAGTTGTGCAGCTCTATTACAAATGATCCGTTTGCATCACTAATTACTAGAGCTGGGCAACGATTAAATCTCATCCAAAATAAAAGTGTTTACATAATATGGGTGTGTACTGCGTATAATTATTTTTTATATATAAATACACACACACACACACACTTAAGAAAAATGTGTTATTTATATATAAAATATTTAGATATTATATAAATTATGTATAAATATACACAGTATATACATACATACAATTATATACATGAATGTGTGTATTTATATATATATACAAAATAATTCCTATACACAATACACACATTTATTATGTAAAACTTTGGATGCGATAAACCCAGCACTAGTAATCACACGTCATAATTGCTGAAGTATTCACACACACACACACACACGATTCCCCCTCTGCGTGGCTCTAGCTGTCGAGTTATCCTGGCACTGTACAGATGATGAATATTGTCAGCTCTCTGACATTGCTTTAGAGCTGTCACATGCACAAACGCAGATGCACATCTACTCCTCCGGGAACGGACGGTGTTACTCACATCTGCCTCTTGATGTAGTCCTTGAGCAGGTCATGGTCCACCGTGTACAGGTCATTACTGCTCATGTTGTCATAATAGTACGTCACGGTGCTGTTGAACTTCTGCCCACAGGCTCCGTCCTTCCCATCAAAGCCTTTATAGCCGTAGTAGTAGTCATAATGACCTGAGGACACAACAACAGGACAATCAAGCAGGAACACACGATTAAAGTGCCCTCATTACGCTTTGAGAAATGACCCCCCATGTAGTGTGTAATGGAGCTGTTTGTGGATGTAGAAGGTCTAAAGTTTCAAAGGTCAAACTGCAGATAAGTGAAGTCACTGTCTCCCAAAGAAAGAAGCGATTCTGAACCGCCTGGAACGAGTCGTCAGTAATTCAGTCTCACTTCCTGCTGAACCTGCGTAGGTTTGTGACTAATTTGCATAATGCCAGCCTGTGGTCTTGATTGGCTGAGCAGCGTCTCTTAGCTCCGCCCTCAAACACTGTAGTGTATCTGAGACTGGAAAAGTTTGGTTCGTGTTGTTCATGTGGAGAAGACGCTGTTTTCTGAGATTGATACAGAAAAACCCACGCCATCGTCACTGTTCGTATCACTGTGATCAAGAGCTGAGATTCAGATATGATAATGAGCGTTTGGTTTCTGACCAATCAGAGCAGAGCAGCTCTCAGAGAGACTGAATCCTTGATGGAAGTGTTTCAGACACGGAGGAAAGAGCTGATGTTGCAGTGGAGATTATGAGGACATTAAAGTGTTTTTGATGTGTGATGAATGTGAGCCTGTTGTAGGAGACGCCAAAGCAACATTAGCAACCTTTAAAATAGCACTATAACAATTTCTTTCATTTCACATTTTTTCACATTTATTTTCCCATTTACTTATCTCTATTTTAGTAAATATATGTAATATTAAAGGAGCTGTATGTAAGATTGTGGCCAAAACTGGTACTGCAATCACTTTCAAATTACTGTAGAGCGGTGTATCCCCTCCCCCCCCCCCCTGACTTGAGGTTGCCAGATTAGCTGCAGGATCCAGCAGGAACGTAGGCTGCAGTTTGTAGCTGCAGCTGTGGTAACTAGAGCAGAGCTGTTGTGGAAACACTGCTGACTTCGTGATTGGTAGATAGATGGAGGGCGGCGCTTCAGGCCAAAACACAAGATGACAACATCAACATCAGTTGAGGGCTGCAACTTCACTTTTTAAATGACAATATCCTGGCCGTACTACTGTTGTCAGTGATATAAGTATTAGAAATTAACATGATTTCTTAATGTCTAGTGACATATCAGGGCCATTTTATGATTAATTGAAATACATTTCTTACATACAGCTCCTTTAATATAAATGTAACTTCAGCAATTGTTTGCAGGTGTTCTTATCTTTAAATGAAATGTAATATAATATATCGGTCTCCCTGCTCTCAGCGATATCAGCGTCACCCATCAAAAAAACCCATACTGGTCGACCCCTAAAATCATAATTAGGGCTCGGAATCGACAATGGATTCCAATTCTGGAATCGAATACTTGTTTTATAATTTTAATGTTGATTCCTCTTATTGATTCCTTTGTGAGCATTTCAATATGACTTTAAACAATTCAAGCGCGAGAGACTCTGTTTTCGGTGTTCATATGTAACACTATATTGGATCTGTGCAGCTCTTAAAGTGACAGCAGCCTAACATTCCTATTGCTGTCTCTATAATAACACTAATTAAAGTCATAATGAAATTTGTATTACATTGTTGTGTGTGTTAAACAAGTGCAGTGCTGTGGAAAAGAATTTCCCCCTGGGGACAATCAAGTTAAAGTTAATATTCCTGCTGCTGTCTCTATAATAACACTAATCAAACAACAAAAGACAGAAAATGCACTCGCTGTTCTTCACTGAATAGCTGTAACTATATTTGTAATGCAGGGCCTGAATTTCATTTTGGAAAATGGGGGGGAAATCCCCCCTTAGGTGATTCTTATGGGGGGGAATTTTTAATTTGAGGGGGGAGTTTAGACTTTTTTTTTAATTACATTTATCTCGCCTAAATGTATGCTTAGCCTACTCATTGCATTTTTACAATGGGGTCATTTTGTTCTTAAGAATTTACACAACTCAAGGAAGCTTGATTTCAATCTTTGAATTAAATTGAAAAAAGTAGCACAAATAAATACAATAGAATAAAGATATCAATAAAGAGAAATAAAGAGAAAAGTTTTTGCTTAGGTCTAAAACTAGTAGGCTATTCAGAAATACTACAGAGACTGAATAAAGTAGCCTAATCAAATGTAAAATAACACTGGGTAGTATTTTAGTCCTGACTAAATTAAATTCATAGGCTATTAATCCTGATTCCTTAAAATGAAAGCTATGTTTTGTTGTTTTGACAAACAAATTAATGACAGACACATACGGCTGCTGTCCCTTTAAGAGCTAGTGCACGGATCCTGTTTTCATTATACGGTCACGTGCGATTTATGCTTATTTAAGACATAACCGACTGTGTTTAGATTTGAGGATACTCTCCAAGACCGAAATTGACATCATTTTCTTATGTTTTTGACTGTTAAAGCGATTTATAATCCACGAAAAATAACTTTTGTTACCCGCGAGCTGTTTGTGAGGCTGCTTTACTCTATGTATGTGTGCAGAGAAAAAAGCATCTCTCAGACAGCGCGCAAGTACCGAAGAGTTTAAAATCGCGTGACTGTTTAAACTGGTGAGACTTGAAAAGACGTGCAAATGGTAAACTTTAGTTACTCGTGATGCAATGCTGGCCCGATCGACTCCCGAAACGCGAGAGTGTATTTCCGCCGCCTGCTGCGCGCTTAACGATTGCATTGTGCAACCCATTTTGAGAGACGCGAGATAGAAGACGCAGCGCCGCTGAATCACTCACGCTGTTTGTGAAATTGCGTCTCGCAGACAGTTTTAAAATGACTGATTTGATTTTCCATCTGCGTGGATTAATTTACTAATACAACCTGAACCTACATGCTAAAGTGAATCAATGTTTGCGGGAATTTCCCGCATTATAAATGGGAGACCTGCGGGAATGATAAAAAATATGCGCAATACCCGCAATCCCGCACCGAAATTCAAGCCCTGTAATGTATATTTTATGTATAAAGTGCAGTGTTATTTTACATTTGATCACAGTTTCTGAACCTGAAAATCTTAAAACACTGTTTCAATCGTATCTGTGTTCATTCGTATCCATTTGTTGCGATTGCTAATTTCTGCTAATTTTTTTATTTGTTCTTTTAATTACTGAGTGTATAATAATGCTTGAAATGTATATTAGTTAGGCTAGTTGTTTTTCTATGGTGTTTTCAAACCACAGGCAAGCGTTCCTTGTGTAAGTGTTTTAGTCTTAATTTTGTTCATAATATTCAGATACAATTACATGTTTTGCAATAAGACTAAATGTGAATGATATCAAAGTTTTTTTTTTACCTAATTGGAATTGAAATTAGGAATCGATAAGAATCGGAATAATTAAAACCCAAACGATACCCAGCCCTAATGCTAATGGCAGAGCGACTGAAGCACTGCTGGTTTAGTGAGTGCTGTAATGTTCTGCGAGCGTGACTTTGAGCCTGGACTCAGTGTTTGCTCAATCAATGGCAGATGAAGGAAGAGTTCGTTACCTCTGCCTCTTCCTCTTCCTCGTCCTCGTCCCCGACCCCGGCCTCGGCCCCGGCCACCGGCTCTGTACGGCGCGCCCTCGCTCTTCACACTCGACACCTCGTCATGGTCATCCCTCAACTCCTGATCGTACTTCCCACTGTGCCAATCTGCAAACACACACACACACACACACACACACGCACACATCAGAAGAGCTGTTGGTGTGCCTGTCACTGACACCAGTGACGTCAGGAGTTCTGGCAGTCCGGGAGCAGGGAGTTCGATTATGTAGTGATCATCCCTATGTCCTATTCTTTGAAGACTGTTTCTCTTTCATCCGCAGCATTTAGGGTACAGTACAACTGGCTGACTGGCAGCGGCTCTCCAGAGCTGAAAGTATAGTTTATACTAGTGTGCATATCAAAGTATACTATATATAAAAGTATATGAAAGTATACTTATAGTGGGTGTGCATATCATACAAGATAAAAGAAGTTTGTAGACAAACTAAGTTTGCTTGAAAAAGCCAAGCCAGAAAGTTTGAAGTAGCTTTAAAAGCTTCAAGTTTGAAACAGTTTAAGTTTAGTAGTTTTAAAAGCCAGATAGATATAGATATCAGAAAAATTAGATGGACAGATATATATATATATATATCAGATAGATAGATAGATAGATAGATAGATAGATAGATAAGTAATGGGCTACTCTGACTGGTTGCTAAGGGGTTGCTATGCGGTTGCTAAGGTATTCTGAGTGGTTACTAGGGTGTTATGTGATTGTAAATGTGGTTGCTAGGGTGTTGCTATGGGACTCAGGGTGGTTGCTATGGTGTTCCCAGGGCATTTTGGGTGGTTGCTAGGGCGTTGCTAAGGTACCCAGGGTGGTTGCTATGTGGTTGGTAGGGTATTCTGGGTTGTTGATAGGGTGTTGCTATACAGTTGCTCAGGGTACTCAGGGTGGTCGCTATGCGGTTGCAAAAAAATCATATAATGTGAAAATTAAAGTCGCAATGAAAAGGAAGTGGCGTCAGATCTTTTCTTCCGCATTGTGACATAGATCTGAATGTAACAGATTATCGGAAAAGAATAAATGTAGGGAAGGGTTTGGATGTTGAGATGTGGGCGTGGCTCTCAAAAGTGTATGCAGATGAGCACCCGCTTGCAGGGGCGGAGCTAAAGCCGGACTGCATGATTGGAGAATCCAGAACACGTCACTGGAGAGACGAGTGACGCTGATTAAACTTCACGAAAACGACACGCATGCACAGATGAATTGTTCACAATAAGATCTATAATTTGCTTTTCGCGAATAGATGCGGTTTTATTTCCGCACTTTAATGTAAGCAGACAAGATCAAACAAGTGCGAAACATGATTGAATTGCAAATATATATTGTTTTAATCTTCATTTGTTGTTTGTCTTGTATTATATGCATTAATATGCACGCATGTTTCCGCTACACGCATGTTGCACATAAACTTAACGTGTGCATTTATAATGTTGTCCACAAAGGTAAAGGTGTGTCTGATCATGTGTAGCGGCTGTTCGGGTCTCACTGCATCAGATGTGGCCAGGATGTAACCCAGTGAGAGCAGAGAGCGAGTGCATACCTCTCAGGTCGTTCCTGCTGCCGGGGGGGATTCGATGAGCGTCAAACTGGCGCGTGTTGTTCCGAGAGGCCGAGCGCTCACGCGGACCTTCAGACTTCACCTCGATCATTAGAGGAACCCACTTGTGCTTGTTTCCTACAACATCATCACAATCATCATTAGTTTTTTACACACATTCATTTCATAACACATCTTTAAGGTTTAGCTCATCTCAGAATTAATCTCCTGATAATCTACTCTCCTCCACGTCATCCAAGATGTTCATGTCTTTCTTTCTTCAGTGGAAAAGAAATGAAGGTTTCTGAGGAAAACACTCCAGGATGTTCCTCCATATAGTGTCTTCAATGGGGTCCAACGGGTCGAAGGTCCAGATGTGAGTTTCAGTGCAGCTTCAAAGCACCTTTCAACCTGATTACGTATTGTATCGCATCACAGCGAGTGCAAGACCAGCATTTGTGTTAAAAGTATATAAATGTTTATTTTGTTTATTACTCTATATTTATAGACCGGAACATATAAATGTTTATCTTGTTATAAAATGTCGGCTGGTTTGTCTAGATAAGACTCTTATTCCTCGGCTGGATCGTGTCGAGACTCTGAAGCTGCACTGAAACTCACATCTGGACCTTCGACCCGCTGGACCCCATTGAAGACACTATATGGAGGAACATCCTGGAGTGTTTTCCTCAGAAACCTGCATTTCTTTTCCACTGAAGAAAGAAAGACATGAACATCTTGGATGATGTGGAGGAGAGTAAATTATCAGGAAATGTTAATTCTGAAGTGAACTACTCCTTTAAAATCGATACACGAAACAGTAAGAGCGTTCACTTCCTCCCTCTCACGCTCTAGTAAAGGATCTGGCGTTAAACACCTCTCTTTCTGTGTCCGTTTTTCTGCGACTCCTCGTCAGTGTTCTTCTCCTCTCCAGAGTCGTCCGATTTGGCTTTGAGGTTTTCTTTGCTCTCTTCATTCTCCCTCTTTCCCTTGGACTCGCGTTTGACCGCTGACTTCTTCACAACCTGACATGTTCATCAAGGAGTAAAAACAATCATGTGGCATTTTCACAAACTCGTCTGACTTTACACTAGATGGGTTCTGTATGAAAAGGAAAGTCTTTATAAAGCCTATTTTAATGATGAATCTTCCCCCTTAAGGACAATATTTTGCACATGTTGCAGGGTTCGCACAGATACTGTAAAATCAAAGGACTTTAAGCACTACTTTAGTTTTTTTTCAAGGACTACAATCAGAGATTTATCAAACAATATCTTTCTTGATTATCTTTTAAATTCTAAAAAAGGTAAATGGATAATAAAATAAACAATTAAAACTAAATGGTACAAATAAAGTGCAGCAGTTGCAATGACTGTGGAAACTGTAACCACTGAAAAGACACTATGACAAAGATATCGCTTTCCTCTTTCAAACTGATTCTTTGACCCATGAATATATGATTGAGCTGAAGGAGGAAAGCGGTATCACACACTTGATATTTATATGAGCAATATCACACTCATAGACAAGAAAACTGCAGTTTTAATTTTGTGTGAAAAGATTGTTTTATCAAAATTTGAAAAATTTCCCACATATTGTCGATTATAACTCAAGCACTTTAAGGACTTCTTCATAAAATTGTCTGTTTTCAAGGGTTTTTCAGGACTTACACTTCCAAAAGTCAGACTCAAGCACTCTAAGCACCGTGTGCGAACCCTGTACCGTCAGGATTGGGCTTTGGTACAGATGGAGAACAGCAGAGACACAACTTAGCGCGCTCTTACCTGAACCTCCTTGGTGGCGATCTCTCCCGGCGTCGGCCAGTTGTTTGTGTCTCCGAAATCCCCCACCTTTAACGACATGAGCGTTAAGCCCGTTAGACAGCAGCTCACACACACACACACACACACACACACACACAGCAGCGTAAACACGGCAGCAGACTCGCCTCACGCTGACACTCACAGACACGAGGACACTACTAACATGCTTATCGTATTGGAGTTCGACACACTGAGCATCAATCTAATCACATCTATTGGCACGAAATCTCATTTATGTGAGGAGAACGACCACATTTACATCTAAACGTGCGTGAATATGAATAATCTGGACTCAGATTAACTGAACACAGTGTTCGGATGAGTCCATTGTGCTGCGTTTCGTGTCATTTTCTCTGCTAATAAAGACCTTGAGCTGATTCTCTACTCTTATTGCTGTGGGCATCTGAGAAACACACACTACTTTAACATGCGGTGTGAGACAAGTAGTTGTGCAACGGATCACAAAACGCACGGTGCAGATCGTTTACGGTTTTTGAGCCATGGATCGTTTTTTGGATCAGAAAAAAAAAAAAAACTATACATGGGGGGGACTTTGCTTTTCATTTATTGCTTAAAGCTTACTTGAAGTACTTCAATACCCCAGCAGAAACTGCTAGCCTGACTGATAAAGTTCAAACATTATTATTACTAAAAACAATAGTAGAAATAATACACAAATTACAAGCAGAGATGAATACTAAAAGTTACAAAGTCTAACAGTAGTCTTCATATATAAAAATTAATAATTACCCCTAAATGTCAAATAACACTTTTGTTCACAGTAGAAATGAAATATAGGTTCATCTTTGTTGCAGCTGTATTTTGTTGTTTTATTAACATTAATGGCAGACGACAGCAGGAATATTAGTCTGCCGTCCCTTTAAGACCGAAGAAACTGACACACATCCGGTTTCTTTTAGGGCTGTGTATTGGCAAGAATCTGGCGATACGATACGCATCACGATACATGTGCCACGTTTCAATATATTGCAATATATTTCGATACTGTGCATAAGGCGATATATTGGGATTTTTTTTAAAGTAGGACTATAATTTTAGAAAAAGTAATATTTAAAAAAAGACATGATGTGCATAAAAGTCAAAGAAGTTTACTTTAGGTAAACAATTCAGTACACAGAAAATCAAACTGCCAGTTTGGGATTGTGGTTCAGATGTTCTTAGGCCGGCGACACACTGCTGCGTGGCGTTATCCATGTGTTTGCACACCAGAAGCGTGTCTGACGCGGCGCTGCTGCTGCTAGGTGACATATGATGAGCCTCATTGGTGATATATTTCACATATGGGGAGAGAGTTGTGGAAGGCCTATACTTCATGTTAAACATAAATATATAGCAGCAAAGACAACGTCGGCAGTATTGACGGCAAAACAGGCTAAAGAATATTTCGTTCTGTATTGAGAGGTGCAATATTTGAGAATCGATAATAGTTTTTTAAATTACATTTATATCTGCATTTATGTCAAAACCTAGAGGCTTTCAAACATCAAAATGACATTTATTAATACGTAGCCTATTCAAATCAAAATGACATATAAACATCTTCTATTCTATTTTGCCTGGAAACACTTCCAACACACTTGCGTCGCGTGAAAAATAGGCGTCAGCTCAGTTCCATTTCTAGCATGCACACGTTTTCCGCGCGGCTCCATCCGCACCTGAGACGCACGTGTCACGCAGGCAGTGTGCAAGCTCTATGGAGCCGAAATAAAAACTGACACACCACGCAGCCAGTGTCTCGCCGGCCTTAGTGAGCAAATTGTTATATGCTCAAGTAGGCCATAATAAATGAAAATACATATAGCCCGTCACAATACATAACACATTATGTGTAATAGTATTTTTCCCAGACACAATTTACAAACTGCACGGTTCCTGTCGATATCGGTAGTGCCCTCTTTACTCTGGAAACCAAAATGATTCCACACTTCAGCAGGGAGTGCAGCGGGAGCCGGTCCTACACGGGGTTCAGCCATAGCTACGTTGTTAACGTCTAGCAAAAATGTTAGGTGAGGACACTAGTGGTGCGTCTCAGCATCTAGTGGTAGGGATTTAAACAACATAAACCTGAACCACTGTCTTACCATGAATATTTTTGCGTGTAAACTAAAAAATAAAATAAAATAAAATAAAATAAAATAAATCGATATTGCGTTTTTGAAAATCGATACAGTATGGAAAAATAAAATATTTAGAGACGGGTATTAGAAAAAGAGTAGACGGATATTTAGTGTGCATGTGTCCGTTCTAGAGCAAGGAAACGCAAGAAATAGGAATGAATTCAGTGTTCGAGCGCTGTCTGAACGTGCCAGTCCTGATATCGCCTATTCTTACGCGTTTAAATGTGTAAACTGTCAAGACAAAACACATCCAAATGATAAACTTTCACTCTGTGATGGTTAAATTCAGCAGTTAATCCACGAATCACGTGTGTCGAGCCGTGGGGGTAAGCTGATCCGTTGCACCCCTAAAACAGCCCTAAGGCCCATTCAAGCCAAGGATGATAACGATATAGTTGTTAAAATCGCTCTAAATGTACAAGAATAGCAGATTCCACACCTCAACTATCGCCACATAGTGCTGGAGTCACAGAGTCATTTTCTTCAGCTGATGAGCGATAAATACGTTGACAGCCAATCAGAATCCTTCCAACTTTGAGGAGCTCGAGCATTTAAAGCATCAGCCGATAAACTGCAGCTCTTCGACTCTCCAGAGCGCACAGGTGTGTGTGCCGATACAGTGATCGCTCCAGAGCGCAGGTGTGTGTGCCGATACAGTGATCGCTCCAGAGCGCAGGTGTGTGTGCCGATACAGTGATCGCTCCAGAGCGCAGGTGTGTGTGCCGATACAGTGATCGCTCCAGAGCGCAGGTGTGTGTGCTGATACAGTGATCGCTCCAGAGCGCTGTCGTGCGCAGGTGTGTGTGCCGATACAGTGATCGCTCCAGAGCGCAGGTGTGTGTGCCGATACAGTGATCGCTCCAGAGCGCAGGTGTGTGTGCCGATACAGTGATCGCTCCAGAGCGCAGGTGTGTGTGCCGATACAGTGATCGCTCCAGAGCGCAGGTGTGTGTGCCGATACAGTGATCGCTCCAGAGCGCAGGTGTGTGTGCCGATACAGTGATCGCTCCAGAGCGCAGGTGTGTGTGCCGATACAGTGATCGCTCCAGAGCGCAGGTGTGTGTGCCGATACAGTGATCGCTCCAGAGCGCAGGTGTGTGTGCCGATACAGTGATCGCTCCAGAGCGCAGGTGTGTGTGCCGATACAGTGATCGCTCTTGGCCTGAACGGACCTTCAGTCTTTACAAGGCATTTTGTTCAATAAATGTAATGTTGCAAACCTGTAACCCAGTGTGGGTCAAACAGTCCTGCTCCTGTAGAGAGACTCAAGTGAACAGCACTCACCTTTCCCCCGCGCCTCGCTCGCGTGTTCCCCGCCTTCACGACCTTTGTGGGACCAGAATGCTCTGGAGAAGCAGAAGAGCATGACAATTAAAGACAGGTCAAATAAGCTGAATTACACACTTATAGAAACATTATTATTCTAAATCAAATGACACTAGGAGTCACATTTCAGACAAGCAGAACATGCACACTTTAGAGTGGAGAAAGAGCAATAAACATACGTCTGAAAGGTTTATATAAGTACGGCCGGGCACAAACAGACAACAAGAGAATCTCTGTTCAATTCACAGAAGTCCCTGTCATGCAAAGCCACATAAAAAACACCAATCGTCAAAATATTTTGGTGAACGTTTAAAACTCATGCCATGTGAGGCGTTTCAACTCACACTTTTCAGAAGATGATTTTCTCTGAATATATTCTCTGATGAAATCAAATTATGCAACCCTTTAGCTGAGTCACTTCAAGAGCTTGTGAGAGTCGAGACACTGGTCCTGCACTCGCTCTCGCCAAACTAGAGTACTACAGCATTCACTGCATTTGATCAACAAAAGCTAAGAATAAATTTGCAAAGCAAAGCGGTTGGTTGGCTTTCGACATAAAACTTGGTGAAATTATTATCAGTGTGTAGTATCAGTACTTTTGAACACTTCCAGCACATTTGAACAATACCGTAATAACCGTGATCTATAGAAACATCTATAGTTACAACCACAGTCTAATATGCAAAGTCCTGTTTTCCATAAAGAATTGTCTCTCTGATACGGTTAACATTATTTAAGAGATTTAAGTTTTGCATTTTTAAAAAGTAGCCAAGCTCTCAATGAAATAAGGTTAGAGACCCGAAACAAGCTTCAGTAAATAACTTTATGAAGTTGTGTCTAGGATTATGACAGTAAGAGAACTGATAGTCATCGGAAAACAAATACTAGCATCATTTTTGGCCAAGAATGTTCATCAGGGTCATATGCTGTTTGTGTGAACAGGATTACTGGTAACTTGCTTTGTGTGATTTGAGTCTGTTCCAGCTGTAAGAGCGCGCACACACACACACACACACACACACACACACACGTGCGCTCTGAACTCAGTCCTCTCAGAGAAGGGTCTATTGCTACAGTGTTTCTCATTCATTACCTAAAGTCTGGAAGCCCATCAGTTTCATAACGCACACGTCACAGAACACCACAAAGGTCTTAAGCATATTGTGCAAAACTCAATGCTAATTTATGTAATGACGTGTGAGTGACGCCCGGCTGGCGCTGTGTTAGAGCGCGGAAGCCCACCGTTTCAAACTCAGAACACTTTGCTGAGAGCAGGGCTGGGAATCGAACATCTATTACAATTCTGGAATCGAACACTTGTTAATAAGAATGTTGATTCCTCTTATCGATTCCTCTGTGAGCATTTAAACCGACTTTAAACCATTGAAGCGCAAGACGACTTGTGCGCGGCTTTCTGTTCTCATGCGTATCAGTGTATTGGACCCATGCAGCTCTTAAAGGGGTCATATAATGGTACATGCACTTTTACAAGTTGATTGTACTGAAATGTGTGTTGGCAGTGCCTGTACACAACCATCATAAAATGATAAAAATCCATCCAGTGGTTTTTTTTTAATCTCCTTATATGTTTGAACCTCTCTGAAATCAAGCCGTTCGACCGTGTGACGTCACACGGTCGGACGCCCCTCCCACGATTGTGATTGACAGCTGCAGCGTTTCAACACAGACCCGCCCTCGCTCATGAGCGAGCTGTCAATCATAGTCCGCGCGTCATTGTTGATACCCTCACTGGAGCGCTGTCTATGAGCATAATGGCGTCTGCGATTGTTCTTCGGTGTAATAAGGAACACAGCAGTCATTTGAATGTTCCTAAATCTGAGCCATTGAAGAAGCAGTGGCTGAGTTTTGTTTTTGAAGCGATATGCCCAAAGGATTGACGCGGGGATTCCCTCACGGGGATTCCCCACGATCGTCTGGCTTTCCTGTTTGCGTGAATCATTTCACATCAGACAGCGTTACAAACGAGAAAAAACGGATCGGTACCAACGTGTTACTGCTGAACCTCCAGAAGATGTGAGTGTAATGTTTTATTAACCTTTATATTAGTATTTATATTAATCTTTGCAAATTTGCAAACCTTGCTGCACGCTTCATGATGAATGCATCTAAGGTTTACACTCCGGGTACATTACGGCATGTTTTCTATGTACGACGTTCTCAATATAATTCATAATCCCACGTTTATAATGAACAACGCGTGGTTATTGTGTTAGAATTGGTGTACGCACAGAACAGAGGGGCGGGGTGAGCAAAGCTCATTATCATTTAAAGACACATGCACTGAAACGGCGTGCTGAAAACAGAGCTGTTTTTGAGCAGGTAAAATGAGTGTTTTCTTACAATACTAATGAGAATTTTTAATTAAAGTATATTACAAACTTTTAATTTAGACCCTAAAGAATCATATTAGCTTGTACAAAAATGGCATTATATGACCCCTTTAAAGGGAACTTCGGCTCCCAACGATCACCAAAATGGTACAACCGAGTAAAAACGATTATTTTGCCATGTTCTGTTTTGAAAGGACGCTCTAACTGTGTCTTGTGTTCTGAATGACCCGCACACCCGCCCCTCCCGAAGCCGCAAACTCTCTCAGCTCGGATGTTTAAACTGATAAGACTTAAAAAGTGAAAATGCTAAACTTTAGTTATGATGCAATGCTGGCCCGATTGTGCAAGTGAATGCTCCGTCATGTCTCGACTCCTGAACGCCAGACTGTAGTTTCAGCATTTGCTTTGTCCACAACCCATCCAGAGAGACGAGAGAGAGACGCGGCACCGCTGAACACTCGCGCGGGTTGAGAAATTACATCTTTTTGAAAGTTTTAAAATGATAGATTTGATTTTATAATTTGTGTGGATTATAATAAGGCTACTCATACAATCTACAGGCTAAAGTGAATCAATGTTTGCGGGGGAATTTCCCGCATTATAAGTGGTAGACCTGCGGGAATTATTAAAATACTCATTGAAGTATTATGTTTGTATTTTTTTATTTTAATAGTTCAAAAAGTACAATCAATGTTCAAATTTCAATTTTTTAAGAATTGTTGAAAGGTGTCTTTTTAATAAATGCAACACGTTCCCAAAGTCATGTAAAATAATCGTGATTTCAATACTGACCAAAATAATCGTGATTATGATTTTTTCCATAATCGAGCAGCCCTATATTCCTCTCTATAATAACAGTAATATTCCTCTCTATAATAACAGTAATATTCCTCTCTATAATAACAGTAATATTCCTCTCTATAATAACAGTAATATTCCTCTCTATAATAACAGTAATATTCCTCTCTATAATAACAGTAATATTCCTCTCTATAATAACAGTAATATTCCTCTCTATAATAACAGTAATATTCCTCTCTATAATAACAGTAATCAAACAACAAAACACAGGGAAAATTCACTCGCTGTTCTTGACTTAATAACTTTAGTAACTATATTTGTAATGTATATTATATTTATAAAGTGCCGTGTTATTTTACATTTCATTACAGTTTCTGAACCTGAAAACACTGTTTATTTCAATCCAATCTTTTGTTCAGTTGTGTCTATTTGTCGCGATTGCTATTTTTTTTGTTTGTTCTTGTTTAATTACTCAGTGTTTACCTGTCTTTAATAAAGCTTGGTTTATATTAGGCTAGTTGTTCTTCTATGGTGTTTTTAAACAACAGGCAAGCGTTCCTTGTGTAAGTGTTTTCAGCCTGTTGATTTTTGTTCATGATATTCAGATACAATTACATGTTTTGCAATAAGACTAAATGTGAATGATATCAAAGATTGTGTTTTTTTTTTTACATTATTGGAATTGAATTTGTAATGGTCAAAGCTCCAGCGACCCCCGACCCCAGCTGACAGAAACAGCACACACCACAGAGTGTCTAGAATAAAACCCAGCGCATGAGAAGAGTCCCAGTCTCTGTTATTTAACACTCTGATGCCGTTTACGGTCTCACTCAGGGACTGCTGTCTAGCGGAAGGATGGCATTCAATAATTTACCTTAAAAAAAGTTGCATATTAATATATATTTTGCCTTTAATGTATTGTGTGGTGTAACAATATGCAATAAAAAAAATGCAACAATATGTATCGTGGATAGTTCACCCAAAATAAAAATACCTGTGTGAGGAAAGATTTTTTTCAAGTTTTCAGAGTTTTAGTGTCAGTACTGCATTAAACTACTATATATAATGTTGATTAAGTATAATAATGCAAAGGGGGATTATTTGTGTTAAAAGTGTCTGACATTATTATAAATATATCTAGTCAGTGACAGAGATCAAGCATATTCATCTACAATAATTCAGTATTTTCATCTTCAGAATCATGAATATTGTTATTCTGGTGTCTCTATTATTCATTGTTCAAGTCCAAGACTATTCATTTACACACACAATGTAAAATATCAAATTTAGCATTTTAATCAACAGGACATTTGCTATTAACCTATTATCATACGTCTTGGAGTATCGCAATATCGTATTGTGAGTTCAGTATCGTAATATGTCTCGAATCGTGACATTCATTCAGTTCATGCAATTGACTGAATTCTCCCATCAGTCATGATTCAGCATGTGCAGTCCAGCACTGGCCAGCTCTCAGTGGACTGATCTCTGACCGGGGAACAGTGGCAGTCAGCTGTCATGAGTCTACAGCAACATTGATCAGTCGGCCTTCGCTAATTGTCCTCATGCATTAGCTTCATTAGCTCGGGGAGCCCATAAACACACTGGAAGCAGAGCAGTGACTCGCATCTATCCGCGCACGTGATCACATGGCACACACCACGTTGCCTTCATCCAGGGGAACTCTGGGATTGATAGCAGCTCCACGAGCCCTTCATTACATCATTTCTGCAGATGAACTCCAGCACTGCGACGATGCCATGCCTGCGATCCCGTCCGTGTGTCAATCGAGCATATGAATATTAATAAAAGAGGAGTGATCAGTAGCTTACTGCTAACGGCTAACAGCCGGACTCGCGCACGCACGTGCATTAAACACCACGGGAGAGGCAAACTGTCACGAGCGCCATTCATAAAACACACCATTTAACCAGATGTGCGTTTAAAAACGCGTTTACGCGAATCCGAGCGAGTTCGTGACAAACACGTGGATCTCACACGTGTCGTGCCATGACATAAAGCGGATAATCACACGCTCAGCGATTGCAATATAACACTGTAAACAAATGCATCTCATCTAGTCTGACAGCGTCACGTAAAACGATAAATAATCGTGATTTTGTTAGCAGCTGATGTACAGTAAAGCGGCATCCGCGCCGGCCTGTCAGACGAGCTCGAGCCCCACAGGCCGCTAATGCTAATGCTAACCCGATAGCCATTTGTTCGGAAAAGCGATGAAGGTGAACAACAACAAGACATTTTGCGTCTCATCTGCGACTATAATTTTAAAAAAATAAGATTTGTTTGGCATCATATCAATGCACTCATGTACGAGTTGAATGTACGAGTCCTGGAGCAGATTCGAGGCCTACTAGTGCTTACAATCTGCTGTCATGTGTGTGAGAAACACGATAAACATCATCTGACATCCCAGCGGACAAAACCAGCTTCACATCAACTCATGAAAACGCTATTTCTGAATGTTTCGAGGGAACGTTCCATTGTGGGAATGTTACATTTTCACGTTCTGAAACAAGTTGCAACATTTAAATAAATAAAAAACCGTTAGATAAAAGTCCAACTGAAACGTTGTTAACGGCCACATGAGGGTTACGTTTGCAGAGCATTATTAAAGCCCAGAACCTTCTGTTGACGTTATTATTCAACATGTTCCCTCACAGATGTGCCTCATGATGATGGACTCGCTCGTTGCCAACGGTTTGTTGTGTTAAACCACACACACACACACACACACACACACACTGGTACAGACCGTGCAGCGCTTGTCCGTTGACGCCGCTCATCTTCTTCGTCCACGGGTTCACCTTGGGCGGCGGAGCCTCGGTGAACTCCGTCTTACACGCGTCGTCTTCGCTCTCCTGCTCCAGGTTCTCCTTCGCCTGGCTGTTGCTCTCGTCCTTCGCCCGTTTCAGGCTCTGCTCCTTCCCCACAAACCCTCCGTCTCCGCCGGCCTGGTGCTCGAGCTCCTCCGGCTTGAGCAGCGAGTTGTTCGGCAGGAGAGTCTCCACCTCAGTGGCCATTTCTCCTCTAACAAACACCCCTCAAATCCACCGCAATGATCAGCGAACGATGTGTGTGCTTCCAGCGGGAGCCTCTCGCACTCTCCACTCCACCCCTAGACCAAACGGGCTTCAGTCTAAGACGCAGAGTGGCGAATCTCAATTAAAACATGTAAAAGAACCCCTGGAACCTTTAAAACGACGGACTAGCCTTCCCTACTTACGGCAATGTGAAAGAACCACGCGTTGTACGTGAGCGCGCACGTACGCACGCGTAGCGGGGCGTGGCAACGCTAGGCCGCGACACCACGTGACTGTCCAGCATATAAAAGCAGCGCTACAGCTCTTGTTCATGCACAGTACAATTAAATTGAAATATGAGACTTTTTATTTATTTGTCATATTCGAGAGAAAAAATATCACGTTCCTCTTACTTTTCGTATTTTTAATGCTTTCAGAAAACATTTTACAATATAAGACGACTGTTATCTGATCTGACCTGAAAGTATTTGTATTTGAAAGTATTTTTTTAGTAGGCTAAAACAAAAAATGAATAATACTGATATTACCCCTAATTATAACTACGATTTTGTTTTACCTTAAAGTACCCATGAAATCAATACTAACCGTTTTTTTTCTATATGAATATGTGTAGTATGAATAATCCATACATACTTCATCCGCCATGTTGAATCAGTTGTGTCTCTTTACTTCATTCACAACTTCTCATTGGACAGTAAAAATAATTGTATTTTTATATAAATTTTTATATATTTTTTTATTTTATATTGTGAATTCAGACATGCTAATCTTTTTATATATGAATATATGTGAATTGTAGGGAAGTATATGATGTTGGATGCAGCCTTCTCTGATGACGTGTTTACTGGCAACCTGTCACTCACATGAGATCAGCCAATAGCAAACCACAACCATCCAATCAATTCCCCACGGACTAAATCAAGGCCAGAAAAGACTAGTGCCTCGTTTGGGTTTGATTATAATCTCACACTCGCTCACATGACGTTGCAGTTCTTCATCATCATGAAAGTTTATTATCTGCAAGCGTTTAAAAGCCATATCAGTCTGAACTTCTGATATATGGTTTTCTGCGCACACACACCGAATCATGCGCACAGAAAGCTGGATGTCAGTTCTCTCATTTTATTGAGCTTAAACTGTTAAATACACACCAGGTTATGTCAAAAACACACAAAGTACATAAACATAGTCGGTTATGTCTGTGAAAGTAAACCGCAGGGAAAGAAATCACATGTGTGTATTATATCTGTGTATTAAAGTGACAGCAGCGTAATATACAGAACCTACTGCTATATCTGCTGTTAATATGAATCAAACAACTTAAGAAAAGCAGAAAATCACTCACTGCTCTCGCCTGAATAACTTTAGTAGCTTTAATAAGAATACATTTCTTACTTGAACGCTGCTGTTAAACGCTCTGGCGAGGAGATGAACATGCGGACTGGGCTCAGATCACTGAGGGGCGGGGCCTATGCTAATAGGGTGGACTCTGTCAGCAGTTATGGGTATGGCCTATGCTAACAGGGCGGAGTCCGTCATCAGTCACTGTCCTTTTCTACACTGTGGTGTGCTGGGGGAGCAGCATATCCAATAAGGACACCCACAGGCTGGATAAACTGATCAGGCGGGCCGGTTCTGTGATCGGTATGAAGCTGGATACACTGGTGATGGTGGCAGAGAGGAGGACACTGGATAAACTGTTGGACATTATTGACAATGTTAGCCACCCTCTGCACACCATCATCAGCACTCAGAGGAGCCGGTTTAGTGGAAGGCTGCTCCTTCCCAAGTGCCGGACTAACAGACTTAAGGACTCTTTTGTCCCTCATGCTATCAAACTATACAACTCCTCACTTGGGGGGAGGAGGAAATAGGGCAGAGAGGATAACACAACACAAGACAATACAATACATATACATATACACATACATACACACATATATATACACCTGGACTTATATTATGCTTGGTCACTATATCATCATATTACTATAACATTGGACTCAACATTGACTCTTTTTAAAATAATTTATGATTATGAATGTTATATGTATGTTAATTTATACTGTTTGTATTGTTAAAATTTGTACTGTTTGAAATTTGTACTGTTTTTGTTTTTTTCCTTTTTCTTTTTGCTAAAACTGTAGCTGGAACTTTTAATTTCCTGGCGGGAGTCATCCCAAAGGATTAATAAAGATAAGTCTAAGTCTAAGTCTAAGTCTAAGTTGTGGGTGGGGCCTGTGCTAATAGGGTGGAGTCTGTCAACAGTTATGGGCGGGGCCTATGCGAATAGGGTGGAGTCTATCGGCAGTTGCGGGCTGGGCCTATGCTAATAGGGTGGAGTCCGTCAGCAGTTGTGGGTGTGGCCTATGCTAATAGGGTGGAGTCTATCGGCAGTTGCGGGCTGGGCCTATGCTAATAGGGTAGAGTCAGTCAGCAGTTGTGGGTGTGGCCTATGCTAATAGGGTGGAGTCTGTCAGCAGTTGTGGGTGTGGCCTATGCTAATAGGGTGGAGTCTGTCAGCAGTTGTGGGTGTGGCCTATGCTAATAGGGTGGAGTCCGTCAGCAGTTGTGGGCAGGGCCACAAAAGCTACAATCTGCAAACGGCTTGTTATCAGACACTGCTTATGATTAATGATTGAAAAAAGAAGAGTGGATGGATTTTTATCATATAGGGTGGTTGTGTACACACACTGCCAACACACATTTATGATGTTCAAACACCATTTAAAAGTGAATTTTGAATACTAGGTCCCCTTTAAGGAATATCTTCGTGCGAACGCATGAGAAACGCAAGCTCATGCAACGACCTTTTCCAGCAGAACTGATGAAAGGTGCGCTCGCTCAATAGACTTTATTAAAAACATACATTCAGCAAAGAACAAATCATAATATATCCAAAAAGTAAAAATATATAGCCTATTAGAAATATGAGTGATCTAGCAAATGATATTCTGTGATTTACAGTCTCCATCGTAAAAAATGTCTGGGGCTTATATTGGACCCTTTTATTAAGAATGAATTATGGATCAAAATGAAATGTAACGCTGGCCAAGCATGAAAACAGCAGGCTTATTAATGAGACTCTGATGACAGCGAGAGCAGCCTCTCATCTGTGCTTCACGTCCCATTCTCTGAGCGCATGGCATTAGTGCCACGTGAGCGTATTGTTCCTCTTTAGTAGTGTAATCAGCGGTGAAACGGCCCCTGGCTCCCAGCATAAAAACTCAACTCAGCAGCTGGTCAGCAAATCACAGACCAAAGCTTTAAAACGTGGATTTGCTCAATAAGCAGTGCATTCTGGGGCATTTCAGACCAAGGGCACTTCAAGTCCATGGAACTCACAAACATTACCAGTTCTGACAAAACAAACCATAACAAAAATATGTTCTAAGAATGTTTTTGCTGAAATTCACATGAAGTTATTTCTGAATGTTCCCTGAATGTTCAAAACATTTCTTCTTGGTTATATGAACGTTAATGGAACATTCCATTGTGTAATTCTTCAAACGTTATGGGAATGTTACTTTTTAATGTTTGCTGAACGTTCTGAAACAAGGAGTAACATTTAAAACATTTTAACAAATTAACGCTTAACTAAAATGTCTCAGAATAATCGCTTCATGAACAATGCATAAATAATGTTTTTATGTTTTTGAGAACGTTATTAAAGACCAGATAACTTTGAATGAACATTATATTAATGTTAATAATGTTTGTTCATAACTTTGAGAGAGACTGTTCACTGTTAGTTAAGTCTTATATTATTTTCTTGTCATTATTTTCCCCCGCTGAATCTAAGGCAGTTTAAGCTGGTTATGTTTAATATGGGTTCCACATGACTAAAAAGAAAACACGAAAAATGTCCAGTTCTCTCGTTGTGATTAGAATGTTAAATGTTACAAACTTAAACCTTATTTACTCACAATATAACATTCTTTGAACATATTTGTGGTAAAACCATGGTAAGTGTTGTGTTACTATGCATACAAATACCACATTAAAACATGGTAAATGCATGGTAAATGTTGTTACTGTGTTTTAACTACAAATACCACTGTAAAACTATGTTTACTATGGTAAAAATATGGTAAGTGAAATGGTCAGTGGGCTTTTACTAACAGGATCGAACTGTGGTAAAATCACATTCCTAAGCCCTGTCTCATAAGGCAGGCTAAATAGACATTAATTGCGCAGATATTAACATAAATAAATGCATACTATTCAATTAAAATAAACATAAATAAGACTTATTCATGTTTCTTTCTTTTTATCAATTGCAACAATTAACTACATTAATCACGATTAATTGCCATTAAAAAAACTTACTTTTTAACATATTTTATAATGTAATAATTTCACAATTAATCTCCAAATTAATGTAGAAAAACATAAAACAGTATATTTTAAATATTTGTCTAACAGGTAGGAAAAATATACAGAAATTGAAGTTCAAACAGTTTGCACTGCATACAATTTAAATTGTACATAGATTAATCCCTATTAAAGTAAAAAAAGATCTTTAGTCAAGAGCAGTGAGTGTTTTTCTCTGTTACCTTTGTTCTTTGACTAACTTTACTGACAGAAAGCTTTATTGGCTACTGTCTCTTTAAAAACAGCCGCTGACGGATCTCACACGCGTCTCATTCTCTCACACAAATTAACCATATTCTTTCTGGAAATATAATCGTAACGTACTGATAGACAGTAATTGAATTTAGACATGTTCAGACACACATTAATTTATTATAGAAAAAAAAAAATATTTTTTATTTTGACAGGGCCAGCAGAGAAGGCCCTGCTGGCTCTGACGGCACACCACTGATTATAGAAGCCATTGAATCGACGAAGTGATTTCTCTGGAATCGACACTTTTCTTCCCCTCCCCCTCCTTCAGTTTCTCCCGCCATATATACAGCGATGTCAAGTTTTACGAGAGCCTGACAAGAAGTAAAATGGTACGTTTGCACTAATTGAACAATTTTTAATTATCATTACATAACAGGATGAGTTATCCGAACTTGTTGATGAATATAGTATTTTTGTTTGCTTTTGTTTTTTTCCCAAATGTAGTTTCGAGGTGTTTTCTGACAGGATTGCTGCGTTTTCACTGAAATTCTGACTGAATTCGACGGTAATTGTGCATACATAGAACTATTTATATAGCCAAAACAAAATATCAAGTATTATTTATTGGTTTTTTCCCCCCTAATTGGTGGAAAATTATCTAATTTTACGGTCTTATCTGCCCAAATGCAGCTTCTTCCCGCTCCTTTCTCCTTCGACGACAGAGCCGTTATTTTCCCACAGTCTTCAAAAATCTTATGGTAAGTGAATTCATGAAATAATTATCATATGTACTAAAATAAAACACTGTATGTTCATTGCTTTGTGTGGATGTGATTGGGGTAATAGTAAAATACAATCTCAATCCAGTGAGGTAGCCTACAAAAGTTTAGATCAGTGGTTCTCAACCTTTTTTGGGCCAGCGCCCAGTGGCGGAGCCAGGAATTCTTCATAGGGGTGGCCAGGCAGGGGCCAGTAGTTACTTTGGGGTGGCACAAAAAAACATAATTTTGCAAACAAACATGGCACTTAATGTGTTGAGTTTAATAAAGACACGGAACTCTCATTACGGTAAAACGCAATGAACGTGCTTGAATCTTTTACTTTCGTTTTCAACAACGTAATTTTCTTCAGGGAAAACAAATCAAGGAAAACATATCAGGGCTCGACAATAACGCTTGTCCAGGACACGTGTGTTTTTTTTTTTTTTTTTTTTTTAAGGGAAAAGTGAGAGAGAATTGTAGCCAATCCGGACAAATGCCCTGATTAAAACTAATTTTAATATAAAATAAAAAATAACTAGGGAATCAGCGAAAACTTAAGGATGATTCTGTTTTATTTAATTTAATGTAAGTGGCGATTGATAGCCTATAGTTGATAATAATATATTCCTACCTAATGTACTGACGGTAACAATGTTGCGCTGTTGAGGCTCACGCAGTTATTTATAACATATTATAGTTAAGAAACAATATAGCCTAGGCTACACACGACCAGAGGGCTGTTTTCCAGAATGCCATCAAGTCTGAAACCGAGACTGATTTCATAACAGTTCAATAAACAAATAGTTAAAATTAAGTCACTTACATTTCTGACGCAATGACTGTTTTTGTTCTGTTTCAGCAGCGAAAATAGTTCCAAACAAAGATCACAACAGAAACATTGCGCATCTCACAGAAACACTTGTTGCATTACTGAATGATTCAGCGTTTTGAACGAATCGGTTGAGTCAAAGATTCAATGACCCATTCATAAACTGCTTCATTCTGAATAAATCAGCCGATTGAACGAATCGTTTGAATGAATGACTCAATGACTCGCTCATTAAGACGGTCGCCTGCCGCCTCCTACTGGCGGTTTAGTTTCATAAAGTATCATTCTTTTCATCATTCCTTATTTGTATATTTAAAAATATTTAAAATAGTCTAATTTAATACAGTTATAATTTTTCAATGTAAATTATTTAATTTGATTGGTAACAGCCTAGTGTCTTATTATTTTAATTGAATATATTGATCAAATTTAAGACTTTGAAATGAAAGATGGAGCAAACATTTAGAAAAAAAAAAGCCTTTTATAAAGGTACAAAAAATTATTTAGAGTGTTTTCTAACAGTGATGTATATGAAACATTGACAATTTAAGTTTGAAGGGTGTAAAGTCTCTGTTTAGACTATTAAGGAAATGTAATTTTGCCAAAACAACTTATTTTAAATAAATGTTCATTTTTAATCATCACACTTCAGTGTGATATGTTACCATATTATCATGCTTAACACTGAGAATGTGAATAATTGTAATGTGATGATCAGATGCAGATATCTAAATCAAAGAATATAGGTGGTTTGTGGGTGGATTATTTATTTTTAACAATAGATTCTGGTGACTCAAAGTGCACCAGATTAATGAATTTATCTTTAAAATTTCAAAATTTGCTTCCGGGGGGGCATGCCCCCATACCCCCATAGAGGTACCGAGCTCCACCCACAAAAATAATGTGGGAAACACATTAGGCTATATGATGATCTATGAAAAATACTAATTTAATTACCTTATTATTAAAATACATTATTAGGATTTTACCACCTCCGCCTCATTTTGAGCCAGGAAAAACCCTGTTATCCAACCTTAAAATACTTTTTAAAGTATTGTAGGTGCCCAAATCACAATGATGTATAATGTACAATAGCTAGCCTACAAAGCCATTTTTTATTAAAGTTTACCAAAATCCTGAGCGTTATAATTTTACTCACCCTCAAGTTATTTAATCAAATAAAACTTAGGAAATTCACTTTGAAAACAGAATACATATCTCCCAATGATAATAAAAAGTTTAAAAAGGACCAGAAAATCATGTCAATTATGTACTGAAGTGAATTTTATTTCAAGTGCAAACTATGTAAATTCAGCAAACTTACAAGCTGTTTTCCAAATTACATGTCACTAGTTACACTAGTACAACAACCTACATTAGTTTGATTCTACGGTTATTGTGGTTTAAAGCAAAGAAATTTACAAATTCATCAAAGTTCAGAGACTTGGCTCTCCTGGACTCCACACTTAAGACACCTAGATTGCTCAGTCTCTCATCATTCATGGTTGAGCGCAGGTAACTCTTCACTAGTTTGAGAGTAGAGAAGCTGCGTTGACATGTAGCTGTACTCACGGGAATGGCAACAGCAATTTTGCACAATCTAAAGAGCTCATGAAATACCTCTTTAAATGGCTCAATAAGTACAGTCAAATCTACAACACTAGTGGGCTTCGGGTAGGCCAGCTTGCACTTTTCTCTCCAGAATTCTTTTCATTTGGTGAAGTTCATGTCTTAGGTCATCTATGTTGCATGAATATATAGAGGCAAATGGAAAAAGTTCTTCCTCATGACAAAACGTTGCACTATTGGGGTTCAGAGCTTGGATTCCCATCATAATTTCACAGTTTGGTTTTGAAAATCGTCTGTTTAACTCACTCAGCATATTGTCAATCACTGGGTAGAATATATTGGTCCGAAAAGTGTCTTTAGTACTTTCAGAACGGCCAGCTAATTGGGACATTGTGACATATTCATGGAGCTTTGAGCTCTGTTTAGTCTTTCTTTTTGGAGCTGGCTCGATTTCAATGTTGCATTGTTCAGCAGTGTTTAAGACATCTTTCCAGAGTCCTTCAAAGTAGGATTCATCCCTGTAACACTGAAAACGATGCATAAGAGCTTCAATTAGGTCCAGGGCTGAACCCAAATCAAGAGATCATGGAATGATTCCCACGGGTCATGGAATTTCTGGAAAGTCATGGAATTTTAAAAGGTCTATTCCAGACATTGAAAGTCAGGGAATTTTATATATTTTTTGTCCAAGTCATGGAATATCAGGGAATTTAGTTTCCATTTATCAAAATGTAATTTTTCTATACTACTAATAATACTATACTAAACTACTATTGAGCTATCAAATATGGGTGAGGGTGCTCTTTGCAGCCTTTCACATTTTGCCGTTCATTATAGGTCATGGAAATTCATCTTTTTAGTCAGTGAAAGTCAGGGAAAAGTCAGGGAATTTGACATTTGGTTTAGAGTGGGAACCCTGAGAAGGTGATTGAAGAATGTCAGAGAGACATCTTGTGTCACCAAAAAGCTCAGTGAAAGTCACTAAAAGACCAATGAATTCCAGGTCGATTTGAGCAAGAAGTCAACGTGCATCAACGGTTCTATCTCCACTTTTTTCTTCAGATATTTCCTCTAGCAAACGAATTACAGCAGGTAATCGTTGGAGTACAGAATTGCAAGCCATATGTTGACAAGCCCACCTTGTGTCACTTAATTTTTGCAGCTCTCTGGGTGGACTATCATACATTTCATTGCAATGTACATAAAATGCCTGCTTTGCCACCTCCTTAATACAAGACTGAACGCCAGAGTGCTTACCACTCATTACGGAGGCATCATCATAGGCTTGACCAACCAGATTACTCTTGTAATCCAAGCCCTATTTCTTAAGGATATGGATGATTTTTTCTGTCAGTCCTGCAGCATCAAGGCGCTCTGCAGCTTCAAAATGTAAGAAGCTTTCCTTTATTGCTCCTTGGTAGTAATATCTTAACACCAAAGAGATCTGTTCTTTTTTTTTTGGTATCTTTAGTTTCATCAGCCATAATCGCAAACACCTCACTTTCCTTGACTTCATTAATGATGGAGACACGCACCATTTCTGCCAATGTGTCCAAAATTTCATTCTGAATATGATGACTTGTGTATTTTGCGTTTTGAGGCCCCGCCAATTTCTTCTTAACAGTTGGGTCATGGTTGCCGATGAGATTTAATATTTCTAAAAAGTTTCCCTTGTTGTCAGCATCAGCTGTCTCCCTGTGACCCCTCTGGGATATATTCTGGGTTGCAGTTAACATCAAGACTTCTGCTACAGTTTTTATGTATGTTCGATTTTCCTCTATTTGCTTTTTGTGCTCTTTATTTAATATAGACATTAAAGACGAATCAGTCTTTTTTCTTAGCCTATTTCAAATTCCTTCCAAGCCATCATTGCATTTATGTGTGCCTCAGACTTTGCATGTCCAGCAAATCCACCATCTCTGAATGTTGCCTTTTTCCAATTCTTATATCCCACAACAGATGTAAAGACTGAATCTGTGTTTAGAAGGCCAAAGTTTCTACAAGCGAAACAGTACACTGAGTCCTGGCACTGGGAGTATTCTATCCATGGGTGTAAATTGTACCATGAAGCTTGAAAGTGTCTTTGTCTGTCACCCTGGAGAGTCCTGGGAAATACTTTAAGGTGTGGCTGGACTGGACCATCAGCTCTTGATGTGGAAATGTCTAGAACAAGAAATAAATGGTGACAGAACAATAATTAGCTATATAAATTATTTTACACATTAGAAAAAAAGACCTTCTTTAATAAACCTGAAAATAAGACTCATTTCATTTCAAACACTATTTATCCCGAAGGGGCAAACAATATAAGCTACTTAAAAACATCATACATTAATAAATAACACAATGTGCACGAAATACATATTAATTATAATCCACTACAAGTGGATACCTGAAAAACAACTAGTCCATACCATATATAAGAATAAATAAATATGTAAATAACAATGTACAAAAATATATGGTATATATGTATATATATACTTTCACGCTTATAAGCAAAGTATGTGTGATAGGTAGTTTACCTGGAGGTCCTATTGGGTCAGCGTGGTTAGTTGGCTCCTCTTCATTCTCAAAGTCTGTCTCCTGAACTGTCTGAGAAAGAGCTAGAAAGCAAAAATCAGTCTCAGTTTGTTTTCATACGCTTTAAAAAGTTTAATATTATTTCTATATCGCTTGTATTAAAACGTATAGCACCAGTAAAGTAGTCAAGTGTGTGAGTGGAGGTATACCTAACATTTCTCCTGGGCTTGTGTTCTCTGGAAATTCTTCTCCCTCACTCTCTGGGTCAGTCTGTTCTTTCTCTCTTTCATCCTGCCTATTATTCTCCTGTGTCTTAGAGTCACTTGGCTGCTTCTTGCTACTCTTCCTGAAGAAGGATGCTATATCTGCTGCCTTTCTCTTCATTTTCCACACATTTCACTGACTGACTGACTGACTGACATAAATACACATCAAAACATAAGCAAAACATATCAACATTAACATGTTTGAAAAACAGGATTATTATTGAGCAAAGATTAGATGTTTTGTTGTAGGTACCTAATTTTATCTTATCTTGACTTTATCAAGAACTCAGCGCGTGACGACGCAAATGATCCGAGTGCAACGGTTATTCACATCCATCTAACGTTAGCGTGTTTACATAGAAAAGTAACCTGGCCACCCCCTACATAAAATCGACTTAGAAGCTAGTAATTATATTGGTATGTTGAATCACATTAAACGTTTTATGATAAAAACATATATTTCCCTATATATTCAGAGATATCATAAACATAGTTCTGAGCATCCGAGTCAGCTAGGTTAATATGAAGCTAGCTAACTGCTCCATACGTTAAAGGTCCCATGACATGCTACTTTTTGTAGGCTTTAATATAGGCCTTGGTGGTCCCTAGTACTGTATCTGAAATCTCTTTCCAAAAATTCAGTCTCAGTGCAGAATTATAGCCACTATAAGCCAGTCCCAGAATGAGCTTCCTTCAGACGGGCCGTTTCGGTGTCTGTAGCTTTAAATGTTAATGAGGAGGAGAAAGGCGGCGTAAGGTGGAGGGTGGGTGTGGCCTTGACCATCTGCGGCAACGGTAGACCATGCATGTTTACATTGGATATATTGCAATGGCACGGAGACACGCAGTCGTTCAAGCATTTCAGTTTGACCCAGAATCTGATCCAGATGGAGAAACAACGGATGAAGAAGTTATGCAACTCAGCGGCTCCAGCAGGACGTTTCCGAATGGTTAGTTTAAAATATTATGTCTGGACTTTATTCGGATGGTTTAGTTATTATCATGTAGCTAACGCTAACCTACTGTTGCCTTTCACGAGAGATCTGTAACATCTGTAATTTATCTTATTACAATTACATCAAGCTCTGCGATCTTGAAATGCGGATATCGCGCACACCGTATAACCAACAGGAAAACGCTATCCAAATAACAAAGAAGTGTACAACACTCGCGTTACAGTGTGTGTATTCACACACACTTGATGCTATCTAACATTACATTAGCGCAAGTAACTGCATAGCTAATGTGACAGCCACATTCTACGTGTAACAAGCTAGGTAACCATAAACAGTAAAGCAACAACTTGTATTATTAGTTGACTTACTTGTCCGAGGTGTGTAACGTTAGCTGAGCCAAAGAGAGTTGGTACTGATCCAGACTTTAGTTTCAGACGTTCAGCAAGCCCAGCTCTGTATTAACCCCTCGGTGTTCATTTGTAACTTACATCCAATTATTGAGCAATTATTATGCTTCGCTCGCTCAAAAGCCATTATATCTCTCGTGGACAAACTAAAATCGCGCGCGCGTTCCTACTTCCTTCCTAGCTCATTTTCTCATGGGAGGAAAATATTCTCTGGGCGGGCAAAGCAGAGACAAGGGAGGTAACATTCCTCCTTATAACGTCATAAGGAGGAGATTCAAGATCAGCGCGGTTGAGCGTCCATTTTCTCAAAGGCAGAGAAAGATAGCAAAAGCTCCATTTACACCGATTAAAATTTCTAGAAACTTGGGGACCATATACAGGCTAGGGGAAGTCATATTAATGTTAAAAAACCCCAGAAAGTGTAAATTTCATGTCATGGGACCTTTAACGTTACCTGTTTGTTACACAGGAGGACAATGGTAAAACTTCACTGACACAAATAGTTGAACGGGACTAAAATAATAATGTATATGACTTTAATAACTCACCTGAAAAGATGTGTTTGTGTGCTCAAACACGAGTTGAACCAGACACAAAAGCGAAGCTTCACTCCTCGTCTCTCCGAGTCCTCGACTTTTTACAAATGCTGGAAAAAAAGGCGCGCTACGGAAACTCTCGCGATAGTGCGCCTGTAAGTGACAAGTGATTCAACTGTCGCGATAATTTCGCAGTCCGAACGTAAACGTTTTACCATGATCGATCAAGGTCATTTTGATCAAAATCTAAGAAACTATTATTATTATTATTATTTATAATAGATCGCAATTACGATCGGGGTGGCCAGTGGGGTGGCCGTGATTATTTCCATGGTGGCCATGGCCACCCCTGGTGTTATGATTTGGTTGAAGCAGAGGAGGAAGCAGGATCCAAGTGCAGTAGTCATTTATTAAATTAACTCAAAACTTCTCCTACACAAACTCAGGACTGAGACTCGGGAACAGAACAACCACCATGGTGCAACAATATACAAGAACTGACAAAGACTGAACTAAACACAGGGCTTAAATACACAGACAGACAAGCTAAACAAGATAACAAGGGGGCGTGGCTAAACAGAAACACCTGTGAACATTTAGACAATCAACCAATGACAACATGACAACAGACAGGGGAACACAAGGCAAGATCACATGACTAGAACAGGGATCACATGACAGACAAGAACCAGGAACAATAAACAAAACCCAAACCGTGACATAGCCCTCCCCCTATGGGCGGCTCCTGACGCCCATAAAAATAACAAAAAGTTCATGAGGGCGGTGAAGCGGAGGCGGTCTCGGGGGCGGGATGGAGGGCCAGGCCCGTGGAGCAGCAGAGGGCCTGGAGACTGTAGCAGGACTGGAGGCCAGGACGGATCAGGCAGTGCAGGCGACCCTTCAGGCGGCCAGGGCGGAGACGACCCTTCGGGAGACCATGGCGGTGAGCACCCTTCGGGTGGCCATGGCGGTGAGGACCCTTCGGGTGGCCATGGCGGTGAGCACCCTTCGGGTGGCCATGGCGGTGAGGACCCTTCGGGTTGCCATGGCGGTGAGGACCCTTCGGGTGGCCATGGCGGTGAGCACCCTTCGGGTGGCCATGGCGGTGAGGACCCTTCGGGTGGCCATGGCGGTGAGGACCCTTCGGGTGGCCATGGCGGTGAGGACCCTTCGGGTGGCCATGGCGGTGAGGACCCTTCGGGTGGCCATGGCGGTGAGGACCCTTCGGGTGGCCATGGCGGTGAGGACCCTTCGGGTGGCCATGGCGGTGAGGACCCTTCGGGTGGCCATGGCGGTGAGCACCCTTCGGGTGGCCATGGCGGTGAGGACCCTTCGGGTGGCCATGGCGGTGAGGACCCTTCGGGTGGCCATGGCGGTGAGCACCCTTCGGGTGGCCATGGCGGTGAGGACCCTTCGGGTGGCCATGGCGGTGAGGACCCTTCGGGTGGCCATGGCGGTGAGGACCCTTCGGGTGGCCATGGCGGTGAGGACCCTTCGGGTGGCCATGGCGGTGAGGACCCTTCGGGTGGCCATGGCGGTGAGGACCCTTCGGGTGGCCATGGCGGTGAAGGCTTATTGCCCCCCCCCCAAAATTTTCTTGGGGAAGTTAACGGACTTAGGTGCCGGGTAGGAGGAGTCCGGTGGCGAAGGCGTGTCAGGGCTGGATGAGACAGGCGGTGAAGGCAGGTCAGGACTGGGCAGGACCAGCGGCGAAGAGGGCTCTGAGCTGGGCAGGACCAGCGGCGAAGAGGGCTCTGAGCTGGCGTGAAGTGCAGGCTCGGCTGGACTGGCGTGAAGCTCTGGATCGGCAGGAGTGACGTGAACCGTCTCTGGATCGGCAGAAGCGACGTGAACCGTCTCTGGATCAGCAGAAGCGACGTGAACCGTCTCTGGATCAGCAGAAGCGACGTGAACCGTCTCTGGATCAGCAGAAGCAACGTGAACCGTCTCTGGATCAGCAGAAGCGGCGTGAACCGTCTCTGGATCAGCAGAAGCGACGTGAACCGTCTCTGGATCAGCAGAAGCGACGTGAACCGTCTCTGGATCAGCAGAAGCGACGTGAACCGTCTCTGGATCAGCAGAAGCGACGTGAACCGTCTCTGGATCAGCAGAAGCGACGTGAACCGTCTCTGGATCAGCAGAAGCGACGTGAACCGTCTCTGGATCAGCAGAAGCGACGTGAACCGTCTCTGGATCAGCAGACGCGACGTGAACCGTCTCTGGATCAGCAGACGCGACGTGAACCGTCTCTGGATCAGCAGAAGCGACGTGAACCGTCTCTGGATCAGCAGAAGCGACGTGAACCGTCTCTGGATCAGCAGAAGCGACGTGAACCGTCTCTGGATCAGCAGACGCGACGTGAACCGTCTCTGGATCAGCAGACGCGACGTGAACCGTCTCTGGATCAGCAGAAGCGACGTGAACCGTCTCTGGATCAGCAGACGCGACTTGAACCGTCTCTGGATCAGCAGAAGCGACGTGAACCGTCTCTGGATCAGCAGAAGCGACGTGAACCGTCTCTGGATCAGCAGAAGCGACGTGAACCGTCTCTGGATCAGCAGAAGCGACGTGAACCGTCTCTGGATCAGCAGAAGCGACGTGAACCGTCTCTGGATCAGCAGAAGCGACGTGAACCGTCTCTGGATCAGCAGAAGCGACGTGAACCGTCTCTGGATCAGCAGAAGCGACGTGAACCGTCTCTGGATCAGCAGACGCGACGTGAACCGTCTCTGGATCAGCAGAAGCGACGTGAACCGTCTCTGGATCAGCAGACGCGACTTGAACCGTCTCTGGATCAGCAGAAGCGACGTGAACCGTCTCTGGATCAGCAGAAGCGACGTGAACCGTCTCTGGATCAGCAGAAGCGACGTGAACCGTCTCTGGATCAGCAGAAGCGACGTGAACCGTCTCTAGATCAGCAGAAGCGACGTGAACCGTCTCTGGATCAGCAGAGGCGACGTGAACCGTCTCTGGATCAGCAGAGGCGACGTGAACCGTCTCTGGATCAGCAGACGTGACGTGCACAGGCTCTGGATCAGCAGAAGTGACGTGCACAGGCTCTGGATCAGCAGAAGCGACGTGAACCGTCTCTGGATCAGCAGAAGCGACGTGAACCGTCTCTGGATCGGCAGACGTGAAGCTCAGGCTCGGCGGGACGAGACCCTGGAACGATGGCCTTCGTGGCAGCATGTGCTGACATCAGCGGGGAATCGGCCACGCTGGAAACTAGTCCTTGACGGCCATAGACCAATCCAGTGGCTGGCTTGATGGTTGGCAAGACGTGATGATTCCCAGGCCGGGCGGGCGAGACGTGAACTGACTCTGGCTTGGCAGACAGGACGTGGAGCTGTGAAAACTCTGGACTGGGCACGACCAGTGGTGAGGGCTCTGGGGGTACTGTGAGCTCGCAGGGTGTTTCATCAACCAAGCTCACAGTAAATGCCAAACCGCTCAAGGAGAGGGTCAGGTTGACATACCCTTCTAGGGTCCAGCCGGTATAGTCCTCCGGCATCAATTGAGCAATTTCATCATCCAGCCCACTCCAAAACAGGTCCATGAGCTGGATGTCATCTAACGCTCCCAGATGACAGCAAGATAAAAAATCCCTTGCATACCTCTCAATAGGCTGGCCATCTTGGAACAACGAAGAAAGGAATTTCCTCAGGGCCTGGTTGCTAACCACTGCTGGATCCATTTTGTGGTCAGTTCTTCTGTTATGATTTGGTTGAAGCAGAGGAGGAAGCAGGATCCAAGTGCAGTAGTCATTTATTAAATTAACTCAAAACTTCTCCTACACAAACTCAGGACTGAGACTCGGGAACAGAACAACCACCATGGTGCAACAATATACAAGAACTGACAAAGACTGAACTAAACACAGGGCTTAAATACACAGACAGACAAGCTAAACAAGATAACAAGGGGGCGTGGCTAAACAGAAACACCTGTGAACATTTAGACAATCAACCAATGACAACATGACAACAGACAGGGGAACACAAGGCAAGATCACATGACTAGAACAGGGATCACATGACAGACAAGAACCAGGAACAATAAACAAAACCCAAACCGTGACACCTGGCCACCCCCTAGCTCCGCCCCTGCCAGCGCCCCCTATCCAATATCCAGGTCCCTGAACGCCCCCCACCCCCAAACTAATGAGTGAGCTGAACGAGTGAGAGTTAACAGATGAAATAAGTGCAAAATTGTCTTTTATTAATACAACTGAACTATACTCCACAGTGATTCAGGGAACTACACTAACCTTTTCCACTGGTGGCACTTGCGCTACTAATTTTTTCAGTTACTGGCGCAAAGCATGATTTGGTCGCACAAATTATTTATAGTAGCCTAAACCGCTCTGGATAATAATGTACAATAAACTGTATTGCATATGTGCTTTTTTGTTTTACTTGCCATCTTTTAAACCACATGCCTTCTTGTTTTTGTTTTCTTTAACATTGGTTGGGATAGATTTACTGCAATAGAAAATACAGTACACAATAAAGTGCAAAATGAATTTCAACATGCTATGGTTGGCCCAGATGGGCAGACTCATGAACTCTTAAGTAGTGATGCACCGATGTGAAAATTGTGGCCGATACCGATAATAACCGATATTAATATTGCTGTTATGGCCGATACCGATATCGATATCTCTGTATAGAAAACAAATGTACTGATAATCAAATAAAGAGATATTATCCAAAACACCTTATTTTATTTTTTTTTTTACTTTAGAAATGACTGATATTGGGCACCTTTACCTGTGTGAAAAATATGTCACACAGGACACACATGCATTATTTTGCATTGCATTGCATATAATGTGTGCTGGTCAACTTGTCTAAAATTAAGCCCTAGAGTAACAGAGAACAGTAAAAAAAACAAAAAAAAACAGGAACATTGTGCACAATTAAGATAGGCTCCTTAATTTATAATTCCAATATCCAAATATGATACTAAATAGCACAGGGAAAAGGGCTTCTGTTTGTGACGTGCTGTCTTTGCGTTTGAACATTGCACATTTTAAACAGGACACGCATTAGCTGAATAAATGTAAGCCAATACAAACATATTTATAGAAAACAGTTGACAATGAATAGACAGGAGTCCAATAATAGCATAACGAATCACTTATTTTAAAAATAATATCAAGTTAGACGAATCCGACAAATAACGAGGGCTGTGTTAACAGTAAAACGTCCGTCATTTAACAAATTTTAAAGGAGAACTCGGCAACTCTAGCGAACTCTAGTCACTTCTTCGCTGATTTTCCCTTTTGTTGTCGCATGTTTTCCCCACGAGCTCCCCCTACAGCTGTGGGGGGGCGTATATGTCACAACACGGTCGTAAAAAACTCACTTGCGGCGACCTCCTCCCCCTCTCTACCGCTGCTCATGTGCGCTTGTTATGATCAGAGCAAGCCAACTGAATCGTGTGGAGCTATGTCTACCGAGGTGGGTAATCTGGTAATACATCATACATGCGTATGTGTTTATGTCGAATTGCCGTAAAGCGATTCGTGTTTCGCGCTCGTTCTTGTTCTCGTTCTCGCTTCTCTCGAGACTTCCAATTTCTATTTTGCCGGGACGGTAGTCCCCAAGTTGTAAGCTTGGTTTTCCGCCTGGGAACGCTGGGGGGAGCGGGGAAAGTCACCAATATCACCAGAACAGGTTGTTTAACCATCCAAATGATTTCTAGACAGTTTTATTAAGTTAAAAAAGTTACCAAGTTCTCCTTTAAAAACACAGATGGATAATACAAAATGCTTTCTGACATTTTGACAGAAAAAAAAAACAAGCAAGAATAAAATTTTAACTATAGCCCATCAATTTTCATTTAACAATTAGCACTGATACAATGGTAGGCTACGTTTTAATCTAAGTAACGGTCGCAGGGCTGAAGCCAACTTGATGTGTTGAATGCTCAGAGCACGTTATAAAACATATACTTAAAATACACAATTCTGTTTTAATAAATGGTCATAGTAAATCATAGCATATTGCCTAAAACAAAGGTACAAAAATAATCAGTGATACACTCTCAGTGATAGTCGCAATGGAATTTCAAAAGGTCGCATATGCAACCATTTTGGTCGCAGTGTAGTCCCCTGTGATTCATTCAAAAACAAGCTATAAACTCCATTGGTGTAGCAATAGCAGTGTTTCTCACATTTTTTTTTTATAAATCTGTGGTGGGTGGACCCTCGGGCCTTCTAGGGGGGTTCGGGGGCATGCCCCCCCATAAGAAATTTTGTGCATTTTAATGTTAAGTTCATCAATCTGGTGCACTTTGAGAGTTCAAAATTAAAAGCTCCAACCCATATTCAGTGTGCAAATTAAACAAAGAAAAACTCAAACCTCTTTTAGTTGTGTCTGTCTACATTACACTACTACATAATAATAGTTATAATATTAATCCAATGACAGAAATAGCCATATATTGTAAAACAAATGCACTGAAAAATAAAGGACGGTCATTAAAGCGGTAGCCTAATGTTTGCACTTATAGGTTTTATGACGCATTTAGGAGAGTATTGCAAGAAGCTGCTTACATTAATCTTACTTTCGAAAAATAAATAAATACAATCATGATTTTTCATGAAAAATTATGTTAGAATTGTAGGCCTAAAATACCTTGGTATCTGCTTGTTTTCATCAATGGTATAATTACTACAATTACTATTAATTTGGTTTGTCGTGATTAATTTGTGTTCATAATCAGTAAAAAAAAAATCTTCTAACAAGAATAAACACATATGAACAATTAAATTATTATTGTATTATTCATTATTTATATCTTGAAACTACCCAAGGCAAGTAGCGTTTCCGCTCAGATATGACGGCGGAATGAATACATTGCCAAAATGTGAGAATATATTTAAATTATCCATCAAATTGTCATTTTCTCCTTACTGTCTTGCCAGTTAACAATAATGCCTGACCAGTAAATTACTTGGTGAACAAAGAAAACATTTTGGCATTAGGGATTGTATTTAGTTAATGCCTAAAAATGTAAAGTTTTACCTTATAAATTGAATTTAGTTCAATTAATTTTAAAATTCGTCGCCAGAGTGAATGGGAACATGATTTATTGAAAATATTTGAAAAAATATAAGTGTTTCTTATGTCAATACTTTTTAATGGCTTGTCAATTTTCCATTCCTCCGCTGCATGACTTTAGTCAGCGCTGAATGCTAGGCACCACCGGATTGATGTCAGCGCCAAACGCATTTTTGAGCTCGTGAATGCTGATTCGTGTCAGCGCTGGATTCTAGTCAGTGCTTGAGCGCTGGTCTATGACTGTAAAAATAGTAGAGTCGTTGCAAAAGTAACGATAGGCTACATGTCGCATTAAACTGGAAGATTTTAGAATGTTAGGCATTCTAAACTTTTGAATAAGAAATAATATCAAATCGTCAAAATACAACTCGTCAAAACTCCGCGAATCACAACAAGTGTATCGGTGAGAACACTCATTTAAACAGTATATACAAACACCCGAACTTGACTGCACATCATATTTTTGACATTATTGATACGGCTTTCAATCATAATGCAATAGAGATGAACACAAAAAACCTGCCTAGTGTCTACCTACAACACTGATGACGGTGGACTTGCGGTCAGGAGTAGATCGGCCGCTGGAGGAATGTTTTTTTTTTTTTAAGCACTGCTGAGGTATTCTTTCACGTGCATAGACGCGCGTGCACACACAATATGATATCACACTCTGCGCATATGTTTTACAACATAATTGAACAAATACATAGTCCTAACACTTTTTAAATAGCCTACTTAAAGTGTTTATTACAACTTAATTACTAAATGCTTAAAATGAATAAAAGTAAATGAACAAAAATTTGCGTTATATATTTAAACTCGTGAACGCCCCCCTTTCAAAAATCTTGCTTCCAACGCCCCCCTGTTGTTCTCTGAACGCCCCCATAGAGAACCACTAGTTTAGATAATGGTAGTTTTCTCAAGCTATCCTACATAGCTATTGGTGACGTTGCCTAACAACCAGAGGTAGGTAGAGTATTCAAAACTTGTACTTACTTGTACTCAAGTAAAAGTACAAGTACTTATAGAAATATTTACTCAAAGTAAAAGTAAAAGTAATAATCTTAATAGTTGCTTGAGTAAGAGTAAAAAAGTAATGTATCCAATGAAAAAACTACTCAAGTAGCTAGTTACTTCGGATCATATAGCCCTATATATATGTGAAGACTTCAGATGCAAAAGCCTCTGAGTGCCATCTGAAATTTTCTTCTAAAACAAGCATTTTTATCAAGCTCGTATATTTAAGTACAGTAATTTCACTTTAATGACAATTAATAGGTACTTTTCATTGCCAATTAAGTGAAATAACTGAATATAAACATGCAAGCTTGATAAAAATGCTCTTTTAGAAGAAAATTTCAGATGGTACTTAGAGGCTTTTGCATCTGAAGTTGTCATATATATAAAATTATATTATTTAGATTTTTTTAATATAAATGACTATTACTATCATAAGTAGATAGGCTATCTTTGCAACAAAAACAGAAGAGACAAGCATTATTTCTGCCATCTGTATAGCCCGAAAAGCATTGCCTGTCCTTTGGTTTGTATAATAGTAACTTATACAACTACATTTGGATTATTAGACAATGGCGAAATAAAGTGAATCTGCAGAGTGTTGCATTCAAAGGCATGTAATTGACACAGAGAATAAAGAGTTAAAACTCTTGTCGTGTGCTCGCACTCATGACTGCTACTGAACATCTGAACACAAAAAAACAAACAAAAGATGGATCTCCTTCTGTCTGTTCTCCAAAATATAATCAAATGTATATTTCTGCAAGCATGTTTAAACTGGTTAAAGGGATACTCCACCGTTTTTTCATATTAAACTATGTTATTCCCTTAACCCTTGTGCATCCTTGAGGACATTTTTGTCCTTTTCAGTTTTTTTTTTATCACTTTGCCTGTGTTAATGCTAACTGCATAAAATTTGGCACAGGTGTGTATTTTTATTGGAATTTTACTATTTCATCACCATTTACTTTAAAAAATCTATTTTGCACTATTTACACAAAATACTTCCTCTCTGCGCCTTTTGGACAAAAATGTCCCCATTGAAACCCATTAAAACTGCATTTTTTAATCCCTGTGACGTTTAACTATAAAATGATGCAATCTTTTTTAATAGGCTTTAATTCTGTTGGCAAGGCTTCAAAATTGACATTTTTACAATTTTTTATCAGATGGTGCCATTTTTTCAGGTTAGGCCTATAAAGCAAATACTTGCTTTATTCCTGTTTTCTGCTTCGGCATATTATAGAGCCAACTGGATAAATTATGCAACGATAATTGTGTGGGTGTGTTGGTATGGATGTCTAAGTGTGGTTTGTATGTGTGTAATAAAATAAAAAGTGTGTTTGTGTGCTTGTAATATTTCAGAGAGAAAAACTCAACTGCAAATCAAAAATCCAATCACTGTGTTCACCAGTGGAGTTTTGCTGGGATCCAATGGGGAAAGTCTGGTACTGCGCCCAAACAAAATCTTACTGAAAGCTAATTTTTTGAGATATCATCCTCAAATTCGGAACACAACCTGTTTAGATTTATGGCTTTGAATTTATATCAGTTTTAGTGTTCCAAATGTTTCATAAAATACACATTTTATATAAAATATGGATTATAATGTTCATAAATATTTTTTCATAAACTAAAACTTCTATAACATTTTTTTGGTTGCACTTTTTTCCAATTTTTTCACTTCAACAACAATCTGCCAAGGGTCTTCTTTAAAATGAGACCAAACTTAAGTATTTGCTCCCAAGCATAACATTTTTATGAGAGTTTTCTGACTTGGCCATTTTTGTCCCTTTTGGACCTATGTGTAAGTTTTTTCTTTTTTTTTAATGTTAACTGCATTAATTTTGGCACAGGTGTCTATTTTTATTGTAATTTTACTATTTCACCCCTATTTCATTTGAAAAAAAAAATGTTGCACTAGTTACACAAAATACTTATTCATATTTTATATAAAATATTGATTATAATGTTTATAAATATTTTTCATAAACTTAAACTTCTATAACATTTTTTGGGTTTCACTTTTTTCAATTTTTTCACTTCAATAACAATCTGCCAAGGGTCTTCTTTAAAATGAGACCAAACTTAAGTATTTGCTCCCAAGCATAACATTTTTATGAGAGTTTTTTGACTTGGACATTTTTGTCCCTTTTGGACCTATGAGTAAGTTTTTTTTTTTTTTGTTGATGTTAACTGGATGAATTTTGAGCTATTATAGAGCCAGTTGGATAAATTATGCAATGATAATTGTATGCGTGTGTTGGTATGGATGTCAGAGTGTGGTTGGTATGTGTGTTATAAAAAAACTGCAAATGACAATGCCAATCACTGTTCACCAGTGGAGTTTTGCTGGGATCCAATGGGGAAAGTTTGGTACTGCGCCCAAACAAAATCTTACTGAAAGCTCATTCTTTGAGATATCAACCTCAAATTTGGAACACAACTTATTTAGATGTATGGCTTTGATTTTCTAGCCGTTTTAGAGTTCAACTTGTTTCATAAAATATATATTTGATATAAAATAATATTCAGAAATAATTTTCATAAACTTAAACCTATTTAACTTTTTTTTTTATTTACTTATAAAAAAATTTCTTTAACTTTCTGGTATTCTTTAAAATGATACCAATGTTAAGTCTGTGCTCCCAAGCTTCAACTTTTTATGACAGTTTTTTGACATGGACATTTTTGTCCTCTTTGGACCTATGAGTAACTTTTTTAAATTGATGCACAAGGGTTAACTAAGACGAGTTGATACATACCTCTCTCATCTCAGTGCGTGCACTTAATCGCTCTAGCGCGCGGTGACACTCTGATAGTACTTAGCTAGTACTGGCGCAGTAAAAAGTCATGCCTGATCCTCTTCCTCCAACTTCTGTCAATAGTGGGGAGAGGATCAGGCGTGACTTTTTACTGCGCCGAGTCGAAGTACTCCCAAAAGTGCTATTCCGCCATACATTATAGTTATCCGTTTTAACCCGCTTAGAAAAGCGCCACGTTTTATTTTGTGTCACCATACTTGGTCGTATAACTACTCGTGTAACTGTTTTTAAATAGGGAAAACGCTGATGTGTTTGGTCACTTCTAAATTCATTGCTGTGAGATACCATTGAATATACTGGGCTAAGCTAAGTACTATCAGAGTGTCACCGCGCGCCAGAGCGATTGAGTGCACGCACTGAGATGAGAGAGGTATGTATCAACTCGTCTTAGTTAAGGGAATAACATAGTTTAATATGAAAAAACGGTGGAGTATCTCTTTAACTGTCCACGGCAGGCAAAGGCATTCGTTTTCAAGTCGAGTTCACACGCCACTGCGCAACAATACACACAAACTACCGCGGGATGGCGGGTGTTCATAAACTGTGAACAATGGTAGCTTATTTAATGTATAAATTAATGTATATGTCGAAAAAACGGGTAATGTCATACTTTCTAGTAGTGCTATCGTGGCGTAATAATCTGTTTGTTTGTAAAATGTATTACCTGATTGAAATTAAATCGAATATATCGTCCTGTGGACTGATTCATTCACAGACAGCTTACGAAGATGTTCAACTAATAAAAATCTTCATCGCTGGCAAAAATATGATGCATTTGCAGATTTGTTCTCACTTGACTGTTCTGTAGGTCCACGACCACTTCATCTAACGCTCTTGATGTCCTTAAGGCGAGACACGGCAGGCAAAAACATAGGTTTTTTTTCACAGGTCAATTTTGAGATTTTGGGTTATTTGTCTTCAATAACATGTATTCTTTCAGACTTGTGCTGAAAAAAAGTCCAAAATACACATTTAGGTCTTTATTTTACTACACTTTGTCTGTTTGAGTGTGCAGATTTCGCCTAAATTCATCAAAAGTTGGCGTTCTAAATCATCCCGCTGCTCCACGATCGCTGTGTCTGGTGCACCGTCATCACACACCGTTAGAAAGCTCTCTCTCGTCTTTTCAATGCTGTCGGATCCAAATATGGTAATTTCCTGTCTATCAGCAACAAATCATGAAAGTAAAACAGGTGATTTAACTCGAAATGCGCAATCTTATTGGCTGATGCCAATTTCTGACAACATGATTCGTTCAGAATCGTCACGTGACGCGCTCTGACATTTCAGCGGTAGTTAAAAATGTCGAAAGATATGCGTGTAAAATTCTCTCAGAGAAGCCGAGAACAGTTAGAAGCTAGAAGACAAGGGATTACCAACCAAGACAAAAGATGATGAAATGGGTCTTCACTATTTTTTTCATGAGAGCCGCACTGATAGGACAAAGTCAGTAGAAGAGCCATACGTCGTCCTTTCAGTTTCAGTTCTTAATCGACCAAGTGTTTACATGTTCTCTCGATAAACCACCTCTTTCAATCCGATCGAAATTATTTGTAATAGAGCTGACACTTTGAGTTTGTAATGGGTTATGTTATGAAATATCTGTAGTGACTGGCTGCATGATATCGCCGTATTTTTACAGCCATGCGAGGCACAAATTAAAGCTTGGCGGGCCGCATGAGGCTCGCGAGCCACGCAATGAGTAACCCCGAGTCATAGTGTGTCGATACGTTACGAACAGTGTTGGGGCTAGTTACTCAAAAAAGTAATATATTACATATTACATATTACTCTCAAAAATAGTAATGCCTTACTTTACTTTATTACTCCCTGGAGAAAGTAACTAGTTATATTACTAGTTATATTACTAGTTACATTTTTTTCTTAATTACTCTATAATTGCCTGAGATGCATCAGATGGAGGGAGAACATACAAAGGAGGAGTGTTCTTTAGGGTCTTTATTACGCCAACAACAGATTGGCACTGTCTAGCACAAATAACTACAAACAACTGTAAGTTACTTGTACTTGCCGTTGTTGACGCTTCCATTTTTCCCCATCTGCCCTAATAATATCTGTCTGCAGAGCCGCAGAGCCACAGTTTCACCACAGCAGTTTTACCCGCGCATGCGCAGTTTCAGGTTGTAATTCAAGCCCTATAAATAGTCATTTATATGCAAAATTGTCTATAAAACACAACCGGTCTTCCGACCTTTTACTATATGTGCGAGGGAGAGAGAGCAATACAGCGCTCGTGTTGTTTGAAGGCGGTGAGAGTGAACGGGCTGCGCGTGCGCGTCCGGGGCGCTATATTTTTTTTCCCAGGATGGTAGGGGAAGACTCATGAATATTCATTAGGGAAGTCATCCCTGATTGGCCTTAACTGCCGCAGGTCGACCAATCGGTGATGGTAAATGATACCTCGTGCCAAACCCAGACCAATCACTGTTCCATTCACGCCCTCCTCCCCTTCCCTTCTATTCTCTGTGTTGTGTGCCTTGTGTGTGATGAAGGTGCTACTGGCAAATGTAACGCAAGTAACTAGCTCGGGAAAACTGTAATAATATTACTATTTTCAGACGAGTAATGCCTTACACTACCAGTTACTGAAAAAAGTAATATTATTACAGTAACGCGTTACTTAGTAACGCGTTACACCCAACACTGGTTACGAACAAGCTGTAACATTTTGAACACATCTAAATGTAAGTCAAAAAGACACATCACATTTCAAAGCACTTGAAACCCACGAGCCAAATCCTGAAAACAGTCCCCTCAGTCAGCTGATGGTGAAGCTAAACAGAACTCATCAGAACAAAACTAATTATGAATCATTCAAAATATCAATATTTAGAACATTAGAGAAAGCAAACAAAGTAGACTAAATTGTTATTTGACAAAATATTTGCACACTGTCAGAGAAGAAGAGATGGATCCTGACTAAATATAAAGGCTCAGTGACCACCAACTGGGTTAGACAGAGATGCACTTCCTCCTCCACTGGGAAAAAATATCTTCACTAAGTGATTTATACCTTGGACAAATAGCCAAAAGAATAAAACTTCCCAAAGTTGAATCTGCCTGAGGGACTGTGATATACCGGTATTTAGTTTTTCCATTCCACCTGTGTGATGGACTGTTGTTGTGTTGTTTTGGATGTTATGATCAGTGATGGATGAAGCAATAATGAGTTTTGGATGTAAAACTGTGTGATACGTGGATTTTACTTGGACCTAAAGCATATTTTGCATATTTAGGAATTAGTGGAATTTTGCCATAAAAATCTTTAAAGGCCGTTTTCTCAAAATGATTTTTTTCTCACACTCCTAGTGACGAATTTCCACATCTGTAGCACCTACATACACCAAACTTTACAGTCGTATTCATAACTATATTGTGAAGGTTTTTCCAGAGGGATTTGTTGATATATCATTCTTGGCCTGATTTATATGATATTTTATGCCTAAAAATAGGGCAGAAATCAATTTTTTAAGGCTATTGGCAGTGTTTTCTGATTTACAGGGTAACAAAAGGAGATATTCATTATCCCCTCTGATAATGTGCAGAGCCGGACAGTAACGAAGTACATTTACTTAAGTACAGTACTTAAGTACAATTTTGAGGGATCTGTACTTTACTCGAGTATCATTTTTGGGGAGTACTCGTGACTTTACTCAAGTACATTTGAGAGGCAAATATTGTACTCTTTACTCCACTACATTTCTATCCATAACTGTGAGTACCCGTTACTTCTTCAAAAAAAAAAAGGAAAAAATAAACATCTCGGAAACCCTCAATTTGTTGTTTTGTTGGTCAGATTTAAACAATGGATAAAGACGCAGCAGGTCCATCCTGGGAGTATTTTTTCCCCAGGATGGTAGGGGAAGACTCATGAATATTCATTAGGGAAGTCATCCCTGATTGGTATTAAGTAACCCCAGTGACGGGTAGGTTTAGGGGCGTGGTTAGGAAGGTCATAAGACCCCCAGAGACGGGTAGGTTGAGTCGTATAGCTGCAGATCACAGCATGACAGTTGGGGTCGGGGGGCTGAACTAGTTGATACAGGAAATAGTATGTTGTTTAGGGGTGGGGTTAGGGGTAGGTCATCAGACCAATCAGGGATGACTTCCCAAATGAATATTCATGAGTCTTCCCCTACCATCCTGGGAAGAAAAATATCGCATCCCGAACCCGTGGCCCCACCTCGCCAGACTATTTCAATTTTCTGAACAAGTTAATGATAGTTTTCGCTTCAAGTGTTTGCTGTGTTTACCAATGTAAGCACTGTGGCAGTAGTAATGCAATATTTAGAAAATGTACTCTTGTACTCTTGATACTCAAGTACTTTTAAAAACAAGTACTTTAGTACTTTTACTTAAGTAGACATCTGACTGTAGTACTTTTACTTGTACTTGAGTAAAATTTAGCAAGGGGTATCTGTACTTTTACTCAAGTAATGAAGCTGTGTACTCTGTACGCCTCTGATAATGTATTTTCACTGAATATATTAACAAAATGCAAAAATAATTTTGAACATTGTTTTTTTCAATGGTCAGATTTGTCACTTCAAAATATATGCAAATTAACGCATATTTAATTAGATATAGCCTCATTCGCATATTTAGAAATAAAATTACAGAAAAGTTGCAATGCATTTTTTTTCTCCTATTCATGTGAGTAATCAACTGGTAAAGTTTGATGGTGATATCTTTAAGTTAACAATTTTACCCTATTCACGTGTAGTGTCTCGCCTTAACCCCCTGAGGTCGGCTATTGCGCCAGTGCGATAGGTTCGTTTTTTTTCCTTATCAGTACAAATTATTATTTTTTTTTGATCTTATATGCTTGTGTTATACATCAATCGATCCTGTTAAGTGTGTATTATATTTGTGTATACTCACAATAAAAGCAAAGTGTTGTGCTTTTTGCCAAATAAAGAAAAATAAACATGATGTGAGTTCTGCCTTCTCTCTGTCAGTGAAGTCAATTCTGAAACGCGTCCGAAAATGAACAATAACTCAGCGAATTCTCAGTCAAAACAGGCATACAGACACACGGGCATGAAGCTTGAATTCTCTTCTTTTAAATGAAGTAATTTTTATAAAAAATATTCTATGTTTATGTAATCTGTATGAAAAGAGCGAGATGTCAGTCGTTCTCACCTCAGCTAATTATTTTTAATGTGACCCCGCCCACGGAGAGCGCGCGCTATTCAAACGCTTTGACTGAGGCAATCCATGCAAACTGTGAACGCCCCCATATCAGCTCGAGAAAACACATCAAGCTTATTCAGATCATTGTAGCCTACTTGTTTACACCATCTCGCAGCGCTGTGAGGAATAATAATAATGGAAAATGTACCTCAGAAGTGCGGGTATTTCGAGGAGCAAGGATCCGATTGAGCTGAGGAATACTGTAGTAAGTTTTTTTCATTCTCAAGTGAATCGTGTTTCTGTGTGTGAATGAATGAACGGCAGAGATGCGCTGTTTACCACAGCTCGCAAAAAGACAGTTTAAATTTGAATCGCATTTCTGTGTGTGAATGAATGATCCGCTTTTAACAAACTATATTGCTATACTGAGATGAGTAAAAATCGACTGAAACAATTTTTGCTGATATGTTAAATATAGTATGTTTTGTCAATGTAGGCTATATTCAAAGTAATGAATCCTTAACTTTGAAATATGTATGATAAAATGTATACTTTAGTTTTTACAAAGAAAGATTACGCTTGAATTGTTGTTGTAATTGTAACCTTTTTAATAAAAAAAATATATTTACAAGGTAGATGTAAACAAATTTTAAAAGGTAAATATAAGCCTTTTCTTTAAATAATTTTTATTGTGTTTTATTATTGACAAATTTGGGGAGAGGATACATATTCCAAAACTGAAAATACAGTATGAGAATTAACTGCACAATTACTAGACATGTTTTCCTTGGATATTATACAGTTTGCAAGCACAATTTGTGAAAAAATAAAAAGTAAAATTGAGATGCTTCCAACTGTTGCTCTTGCATTCTTTCTTGTAGCTATAGGTGACACACCTGAATGAATGGCTCATTAAGTATGCGGGCCCCATTGTCTCCTCAGGTGTGAACCACTAAATATGCATGATGGTGTTGAATTGTTGACGCCCTTTGCGCATATTGCCTTTCCAAACAGAAAGTGTTTTGCAAAATTTAAATCAATGTATTGTGTTATGTGAATGATTAGGCAGGATGATTTTCACATCATTTTGAAGAATAAACTCTAGGGAACGACATCCATTAGTCAAAAGTCTTATTGCCACATATTTAGTATGTGTTTTGTGGCCTTATTTCAGAAACTTTAGTTTTTAGTTTTTTCAATAACCACGCATAAACATTATTCTCTCAAAAATACAAACATGTACATACATGTTGCTCATATATTATGGTAGCCCCGTTTGTGCTAAATAGAGTGTAATTACACTTTTGCCATTAATATGTTTATAAGCAACTGAAAAAAGCACAAATGTCAGGGCATGTCAGAATATCTCAAGGACCCCAAAAACACCTTAGACCCCAGAGGGTTAAATCTTCCTGTTACGACTCTTGAGTCGAGTGTGAATTGAAATCGCTTTAGACGATTCAGTGCGCGCAGGAACTGAACAGATCATTTAAACTGATTCGCGAACCGATTTAGACAGATCTGCCTTGATGAAGTCTTTGAACAGAATCGACTCAAAAGAGTGATTCATTTGTGAGTAGAGCATCGCTCAAGCCCAGAAAAAAAGATACAACGCTCTTGGAATAAACTACATTTAACAACACATATTGCATTAAAATAAAGTAACGAGAGGAACGTCGCCCAACGTAACGAAGTAAAAGTATATTTTTTTCATTAGAAATGTACTCGAGTTAAAGTAAAAGTACCCACATTCAAATCTACTCTCTTAAAAGTAAAATTTTTCCAAAAAAATACTCAAGTAAATGTACTTCGTTACTACCCACCTCTGCTAACAACCTTTAGTTTAATGGATATATTTACAAGTAATTATGAAGTGTTTGTGCCCTGGTTTAACTGACAGGGATTAGATTAAGCCAAGAGTGAGCCTTAGTTAAATTAGTACATTCAAGTAGCTTGTATAAACATGCCTTCAAAAAAAAAATCTTCAGACAAAACAATAGCACTGACATATTTTAAGATATTTCAGTGCAAGTTGCTTCTCAATCAGGCATTATAGTCTAGCCTTAGCTGAATTGACTTTATGAAAGGTAAAAAAGAGAGTCACTGTCATTCCAAATAGCCAATCAAATAGTTTAGTTAAGTTTAATTGATATAACACATGTAAGTCGACCAAAGTGCTGCACAAAAGTGAAACACATATATGGAAGTAAAATAATCTCAAATGTTTTTGAAACAAAAAGCCTGTTGAATTGCACTACTTGAAAAATAATAGGCATTGCATTAACCATGCTTGCATTTTAATGCATTGTATTTTTAGGGCTTGCATTTTTATAGGCTGAAATTCAACATGGTAGAATATTTAAATGGTGAATATTTCAATTAAAAACATTTCAAACACATTTTCATTATTAAAAATTCCATAATCCATATTCACCTTTCATATTTCACTTCCAAAATATTCAAACTGTTTAAAAATACAACCTATAATATTCAACAGGCAATTTTCGGTCCATTTTATTTCGCTTCCACAAATTCGCTTCCTCAAATTCAGTGGTTCAAATTGGACAGTAAATTCAACGGAACTGCAGGAAAAGCAATAGATTATCGAGCATACTATCCATCTGCTGTTAGTCAATCCCACCAGCAGGTGGTGCAAAAGCGCGTGTTGTTGACGAAGACCAGCAACTGTTAGAGCAAGCCATTCATTCATTAAACTCATTTAACAGCAATGTAAGTGTATTTGTGATTATTATGACGGCGGTTGTATGTTAAATTCAGTGTCTTCACGGTTACTTTCCCTGTGTAGCCTACAATCATCTTTCTCTACCGTGAACAAGATTATACGTTAATGTTATTCCCCGATGCGGATACGCAGATCCAATGTTACATTTCTGAGGTTGACGTATATTTCTCTTGGTTGTTTAGTTGCCTTAACTTTATATTGTGGCGATGTGCTGCATGCAAGCTATTAGGGTTTCCCTCAAAATGTCAGGATTCCCCTGCTGGACATATAAAACGCTTAACGTAGCTTAATGGACTAATTGTGATATAAAAGACCAAACTCGCAGGCAAGCAGATGGACTCAGAATAACGCACAAAGTTTAATGCTAAGCGTTTCCCAGTGATAGACTGGCATAAAGTTGGCTTGACGTTGGACATTCGCACATTTAGGGACCGTCTCTAAAGTGTATACGTCTTTGGTATACACGTTTCAAACTTCAATATCATTTGAATAGAACGACTTACAGTCATAAAACCAACTGTAAAGTGTTCATGTGGTGCCAGCCATAATGCGCACCCAATGGATTTTTTATATTTATTCAAATAAATTAAAGTTTGCTATTGAAGTTAGAAACGTGTATGCCAATGTTGTATGCAACTTTTGAGACGGTCCCTAAATGTGCTAATGTCCAAATGTCAAGCCAATTTTACATTTAGGCTACATTTAGTCATTTATTTAGCTGACGCTTTTATCCAAAGCGATTTACAGTTAAACTAACAATAGGAGGACAACAATATGCAAGTACTATGACTCTTCCCAGTTTAAGCTAATGCAACGTACTACTCTCTCTCTCTCTCTCTCTCTCTCTCTCTCTCTCTCTCTCTCTCTCTCTCTCTCTCCACACACACACACACACACGTGTGTGTGTGTGTGTGTGTGTGTGTGGAGAGAGAGAGAGAGAGAAGAGAAAAGAAAGTGTTAATGATCAAGTGTTGATTTTATGCCAGTATCACGAAACGCTCTGCATGAAACTTTGCGCGTTACGTTCATATTCTTAGTCCATAGTAGCCTACAGCCTACATCCCCATAAAGGTGCGAGTTTGGTCTTTCATATCACTGTATTAGTCCATAGCGTTTTGCCCCGACGGAAGGGGAATCCTTGAGTGTGAGGTATTGAGGGAAACGATTATAATCCTGTTCATGTAGGTAGAGAAAGCTGATAACATGTAGGCTACAAAATGTAACAATGAAGTTATTGAATGAAACATAAACATAGCTTTTGTGTCTTTATCATCTTTTCCGCATATATATACTGATATGGGTAATCATTTTCATTTTATGAATGAATGGCTTGCTCTAACTGTTGCTGGTCTTCGTCAACAACACGCGCTTTTGCACCACCTGCTGGTGAGGTTGACTAACAGCAGATGGATAGTATGCTCGATAATCTATTGCTTTTCCTGCAGTTCCGTTGAATTTACTGTCGAATTTGAACCACTGAATTCTGAATTACCGCCCGCGCCCGGCCATCAGATCCATATTTCCGCGCCGCACTCTGTTGCGTTGGGTCCCGCGGGAGTGCAGGTCTCCAGTCTACATGTGCATAACTTTTAAAAACCGTAGTTTAAAGTATTCCCATACTTTGGGTGATCGTGGTCTGTCATTTTCACCATGAAGCAGAAGCCGCCATTACTCAATATTTAAACGTAAATAATTAATGTGACGCGTCGACGCATTTCATGCGTGTCGACGTATTTTCATAGTCGACGTAATCGATGACGTCGACGCGTCGTTGTGGCCCTAATGTATATAGTTTATAATAATAACTATGATTGTGTTACAATTCATGTCTGTGTTCCCCTGTCTCATCCTATGTTTAGCAGTTCCCTGTTATGTTGATTAGTCTTCCCAGGTGTTTTTTATTAGCCACACCCCTCGTTATCTCGTTTAGCTTGTCTGTCTGTGTATTTAAGCCCTGTGTCTTGTTTCAGTCTTGTGAGTTCTTGATGTTGTATGTTGGCTGTTCCCGTACCCGAGTCTCTGTCTAAGTTTGTAGTCTTTGTCTGAGTTTGTAGTCTTTGTCTGAGTTTGTTACCGTTTGAGTTTTTGAGATTCTGCTGCACTTGGATTCTGCTTCTGCATCTGCTTCAGCCACCGTCATAACAGATTGGGACTGTCATAACATTATAAAGACATCTAACATTATAAAGACAACAATATTGTAATTCATTGGGTTTAGTTGCCGTGTTTTAGCAGGTTGTTCCAGGTAGAGCGAATCTACAACAGAAGCTACACATTTTGACTAGCACGCATCTGAGCTAGCCGGTGACGCTTTGTACCAGTCATTATATTTGATTATTAAATTTAATTTCAAGTAATTTAATTTAATGATCAATCACATCAACTTATTTTTGGCCCTATGAAATAAGTTTTACTTTCTTTCTTTTTTTCTTAAATTCAGTTTTTTTCCGTTTTAATTTTTCTGGATTCTGTTTTTTTTTCTGGACTCCATTTTAATGGTTAAATAAAATTGTAGTAATCAAAAAGCATGTGTAATAAAATTAAACAATTTATTAAACCAAAACCTAAGTTGCTCACGCAAGTGGTCAAATATTTAACTTAGAATTGACAAAAACAGCCGACTCTCATGCCTTTTCTTTTGCATTTAAATATTAATAAAATAAATTTTGCATGTCACAAATAACTTGTTTTTCTACCTCCTCGAATGAGACGAGTGTTGTTCATTGTCGCCTTGTTGAAGTAAATTGTAGTTTTCCTTGCTTTACCCCGGTCTTCTAAAAGTAAACTTTTTGTCAAACAACGTGCTGCACAATGAGCTTTACTGTTAAAATTAAAACATGGAATAAAAATTGTGATTATTCTTTCAAGTTTTGATGATAATTTGTATTAGTGTTATTATTATTATTACATTGAGACATAACTAAATTCTACTGTACAACAGTAATATATTTTTGTCAAGTTAAACCTAATTTTATTTTGACGGGTTGCCCTTGTATTTCTGTGTGTTTGTGACATGATGATAGTTTTACTCAAATGAAGCGGTTAAATACTCACGAAGTGACTCTCAGAGCGGATCTAGAGTCTGGAGATGAAGTGTATGCATTTGTTTCCTCATATAGGCAAAAAACAGCGCGAGCAACACACGTGCTTCAGTGTGTGTGTGTGTGTGTGTGTGTGTGTGTGTGAGGTAAATTAAACTGCGCATCATCTGCACCGTTCATTCACACAGAACATGCAGGATTCGTATTTAAATAGTCTTTTTGTGCTTTAATATTCACACTAGCCTGGCTAACGTCAGACCTCTTGAGAAGTGGTCTGGGAACCACGTTAATTTTCTCGTATTTGAGGCGTGGTTTACGAATGCCCAGAGCCGTTTATTGGGCGCTACGAATGTCTATCAAATGCGCCTGTACGTTCTGTACTGTTCTCATAGCCAATCATTTCAATTATACCAGATGACGTATGTAGAGCGACAGAAATTCGACAAGGAAGAAGATGAAATAAACTTGCGTTCTAAACTACTTAGAACACCATCTAAGGCTGCATCGAAAGGTAACTTTGCGTCTGCTGCCATGTTGGATCCATAGATATAAGCAAACTGCTTCGGTGTGTCGCATAGACGTCATCATCGTCTTGCTGCTCCCTCACCGTTCTGTGATTGGTCCCCTCGCTGAGGCAAAAATCTGGTCCATGGAATCCAGGCTGCCTAGCAGCGTGAATAAAATCAGGCAGCGCACAAGGCAGCATGGGGAAACCCAGGCTATATTTACATTTACATTTATTCATTTAGCAGACGCTTTTATCCAAAGCGACTTACAAATGAAAACAATAGAAGCAGTAAAACTAACAGTAGGACAACAATATGCAAGTGCTATGACCCTTCTCAGTTTAATCCAATGCAGATTTTTTTTTTTTTTGTGTTATAGAACAGAATAGAATAGAGTAGTAGAGAAAGTTATAGTATTACTGGATCAAGTGCTGTCAAAAAAGAAGTGTCTTCAGCCGTTTCTTGAAAGTGGCTATGGACTCAGCAGCTCTGGTTGAGTTAGGCAGATCATTCCACCAGCAGGGAACAGTCATGGTGAAGGTCAGAGAAAGAGATTTTGTGCCTCTTTGAGATGGCACCACAAGACGCCGTTCACTTGCGGAGCGCAAGTTCCTGGATGGCACGTAAGTCTGAAGTAAATGATGTTTTATTAACAAAGTTCGGGAGGAGCACGTTCAAATAATCAAGTAATCAATCAACTCATCAAACAATTACCATGTCTACCCTATCAGCATGAGAGGAAGCATATATATATTCACTCTGTCAACTCGCCTAACTTCCTTGACAGTTTTCAGCATCCCTCCACCACCCCGACTCCTCACTCTTGGCTTGTTCTTTCACAGCCAGGAATACGGGGGGAGTACTCTGGGTTCGGGCCGAATAGTCAAGTCAAGTCAAGTCATCTTCATTTATATAGCGCTTTTAACAATGTAGATTGTCTCAAAGCAGCTTTACAGAGATAAGCGTATAATTTAAGGTAACAGAGATTGTTTCGGCTTTACAGCAGAGTTAAGTTATTTCCATCTAAAGTTAGTTTTAATTGATTTGGTTCCGTCGCAATGATCATTTGTTATTAAATTAGGGGCCGCTAAGACGACACCATTCTCTCTACACAGACTTTAAACGCGAACCTGTGAGAAACGCTGATGGCGGTCACATGCGCATTTAGAATGGGTTCTATAGTTATGTGCGTTAGAATATACGCAGGTTTGGAATTCCCTACAAGCCAAGCCTAAACAAAATACTTGTCTTTCCTTATAAATTTTGATAAGGAATTTTATTTTATTTGTTGCTTTGGGGTAGGACCGCAAGACGAATTTTCCCGACAACGCCTTATCTGTAGAGTGGTAGTGGGATCCTCCATAGGGAGAGACTAGTTGGCACTTCAGCACTGCGTTGTCATCGGTCCAGGTGAAGGTCCTTCATCAGATCTGGATACGGCCTGGATCCGGCAGGCTGCAGGAAAAACCTTGGGATAAACACAGACACTAAAATTAGCGTAGATGCCATTCTTCTCATGATGTAACGAGTACATCAGGATTTTTGGGAAGTGTTCCCGGTTCCGGCTGACCTAATCTATGCAGCATAACATTAAATTATAGAAGTCTATAATGTATTATGTGAAAGCTAGGTCAAAGAGATGTGTCTTTAATCTGGCTTTGAACTGACAGAGTGTGTCTGCTTCCCGGACAATGGTAGGAAGACTGTTCCAGAGTTTTGGTGCTAAATAGGAAAAGGATCTACCGCCAGCAGTTGATTTTGATATTCTAGGTATAATCAACTGGCCGGAATTTTGAGATCGTAATAGACGTGACGGACTATAATGCGTTAAGAGCTCGCTCAAGTACTGCGGAGCTAAACCATTCAGTGCTTTGTAAGTAATCAGCAATATTTTAAAATTTATGCGATGTTTAATAGGGAGCCAGTGCAGTTTTGACAGAACTGGGCTAATATGGTCATACTTCCTGGTTCTGGTAAGAACTCGAGCTGCTGCGTTTTGGACCAGCTGTAGTTTGTTTATTAAGCGTGCAGGGCAACCACCCAGTAGAGCATTACAATAATCTAGCCTTGAGGTCATGAACGCATGAACTAATTGTTCCGCATTTGTCAATGAGAGCATATGACGTAATTTAGATATATTTTTAAGATGGAAAAATGCAGTTTTACAGATACTAGACACGTGACTTTCAAATGAAAGATTGGTATCAAAGAGCACACCCAGGTTCCTAACCAACGACGAAGACTTAACAGAGCAGCCATCAAGTGTTAGACAGTATTCTAGATTATTACGTGAGGAAGTTTTTTGTCCAATAATTAGAATCTCTGTTTTTTCAGAATTTAGAAGTAGGAAATTACAAGTCATCCAATTTTTTATATCCGCTATGCATTCCGTTAATTTTGTGAATTGATAAGTTTCGTTAGGTTTTGAAGAAATATAGAGCTGAGTATCGTCAGCATAACAGTGAAAGCTAATTCCATGTTTCCTAATGATATCTCCTAATGGTAGCATGTACAGAGTGAACAGCAGCGGTCCTAATACTGAGCCTTGTGGTACGCCATACTTAACCTGTGATCGATGAGACATCTCATCATTTACTGCTACAAACTGATAACGGTCAGATAAGTATGATTTAAACCATGCTAGTGCATTTCCTGTAATGCCAACATAATGTTCTAATCTATTTAAAAGAACGTTGTGGTCGATGGTGTCAAATGCAGCGCTAAGATCGAGTAACACTAATAGAGAGATACAACCACGATCGGATGATAAGAGCAAATCATTTGTGACTCTAACGAGAGCTGTTTCGGTACTATGGTACGGTCTAAATCCGGACTGGAAATCCTCGCAGATATCATTTCTTTCAAGAAAGGAACACAGTTGTGAGGATACTGCCTTTTCTAATATCTTTGACAGAAAAGGTAGATTCGAGATCGGCCTGTAATTGACTAATTCTGAAGGATCAAGTTGCGTTTTTTTAACAAGCGGTTTAATCAAAGCCAGCTTAAAGTTTTTTGGTACGTATCCTAGAGACAAAGACGAATTAATGATATTAAGAAGAGGATCTATGACCTCTGGAAGTATTTCTTTCAGTAGCTTAGTCGGTATAGGGTCTAACATACATGTTGTAGATTTAGATGATTTAATGAGTTTAGTAAATTCTTCCTCTCCTATAGCAACGAATGAATCAAATTTTTCCTCAGGGAGACTACAATGCACTGCCTGATGAGATACTGTAGTAGACGGTTGCATAGTTATAATTTTGTCCCTGATATTATCAATCTTATAAGTGAAGAAGTTCATAAAGTCATTACTGCTGTGTTGCTTGGAAACTTCGGTGCTTGAAGCTTTATTTTTCGTTAGTTTAGCCACCGTTTCAAATAAATACCTAGGATTATGTTTATTTTCTTCTAATAGGGTTGAAAAATAAGCAGATCTAGCAGCTTTTAAAGCCTCTCTGTAAGTAATTGAGCTCTCTTTCCATGAAATGCGAAATACCTCTAGTTTTGTTTTCTTCCAGTTGCGCTCCATTTTTCTGGCTGCTCTCTTAAGGGCCCGAGTGTGCTCGTTGTACCACGGCGTTGGACTATTTTCTTTAATCTTCTTTAAGCGCAACGGAGCAACTGTGTCTAAAGTGCTGGAAAAGAGAGAGTTAAACGTTTCTGTTGTAATATCTAGTTCTTCTAAGCTATCTGAGATACTGAGATGATGAAACTGATTAGGAAGATTATTAATAAAGCAATCTTTAGTAGCAGAAGTGATAGGTCTCACATATTTGAAACACGGAGTCGGCTTTGCAGCCTTGGCTAAATGCAAATTACACGAGACTAGATAATGATCTGAGATGTCATCGCTCTGCTGCAGAATTTCAACGGCATCCACATCTATTCCGCGTGATAATATTAGATCTAGAGTATGATTACGACGATGAGTAGGTCCTGACACGTGTTGTCTAACTCCAATTGAATTTACAATGTCTTTAAATGCCAATCCCAATGCATCTTTTTCATTATCGATGTGTATATTAAAATCACCAACAATTAGTACTTTATCTGCAGTCAATATTAATTCTGATAGAAAGTCCGCAAATTCTTTGATAAAGTCTGTATGGTGCCCTGGTGGCCTGTATACAGTAGCCAGCACAAATCTCAAACGTGATTTATCGTTTACACTATATATTTTTACATTAAGCACCAATGCTTCAAAAGAATTATATTTAAAACTTGATTTCTTAGTGGTTTTGAAACTATTACTATAGATTACAGCAACACCACCCCCTTTGCGTTTCAGACGAGGCTCATGTTTATAACAGTAATCTTGCGGGGTTGATTCATTTAAAGTATATAATACAATACCGAGCCCGGAGCCCTCTCCTCGGACAGCACGCCAAATACGCATTTATTCTATCTGACTTATTTGTAAGTGTGAACTCGTGAATGAGTTTAAGTAAAAGGGAGCAGAACCAGTGGTTGTTCTGTAGGCAAACGTCAGTGACTTGAATTTGATGCGAGCGGCAACTGGCAACCAGTGCAATTTTGTGAGGAGAGAAGTGACGTGTGCCCTTTTCGGCTCGTTAAAGACCACTCTAGCTGCGGCGTTCTGGATCAGTTGTAGAGGTTTGACTGTGCAAGCTGGAAGACCAGCCAGGAGAGCGTTACAATAGTCCAGTCTGGATAAAACAAGCGCTTGGACAAGGAGTTGGAGTAGCATGTTCTGATAGCAACGGCCTGATTCTCCTAATGTTGTACAAGGCCCATATTCACACACTATCGCAATTTGATTTCAAGTGCACTGAACTGCATTTTATTTATTCATCAAAAACTTTACAAATTCTATGAAATTATACATTTTATAGTAAATTTCTTTTTTATGAGTGGATTCCGTGGTTCTGTCCACTTTTTTTTTTGCGGAAATCAGGGACATAATTTGCTTTTCATTTTCTAGAAGTAGAGTTTAAGAAACTTGCTGTATTTTTGCAAAAGTCCGGTGCTTGCTGTATTTAATCCGTTATCATCAGTTATCCACCATCTCCACAGAGGCTGGCTTTGCTTGAGTTGTTTCTCCGGATTTTGTTGCTTTTAAGAAATAAATTTTTTTTTTTTACCTTTTTTGGATTGTCACCTTCTCAGTTCCTTTTCAACATTTTTACCGCTAAAGTTACTACTTGGAGATTGCGCGTCTGTTTTAATTTTTTTGGAATATATTTTTGTCATTGCGGGCTCAAAACAATGGTAGGGGAAACACTGCATTTTACAATCCTACTAGCCCTTTATTTAGATTAAAACCCCTCTCATTCATTTGGTGAGGGACTGGTGTTCCCTTTCAGTTCAGTCATCGTACTGAACGCTCATACCGTAACACGTATCGCTCCCTTACTGCATAACGCTTAGGGAGCCTGTCATCTTCGAGTATTGATAAAACGAGCGTGTGAGATTTGTATCTTGTGCTTCGCCCCGCATCACGGGTATAAATATGGAAGCAGATGTGCCCACTATTTGTCTTTAGCTTCGGAGCCGATCGGTCTTCATGTCGGTGTCTCTGAAGAGTGTTGATTTCTCAACGAGCAAGTGTGTCAGTTCCTCTTCTAGAGGTCTCTCCTGGTGCTGTTGGTTTCTACAGCGCGAGTACAGCGGTGATCGCGAGCTTCTGAGCTCTCAACTGCTGTTATAACAGCATTCTTTGTGTGTGTTTGTTCTGACGGTTGGTTAGAGGGCGAAGAAGGTGAGTGCTTCACTGGTACAGGCCCCTGTGTGCTCCGGCACTTGTGAGAGTACAATTTCCTGAAAGAGCAACACGGGTGTGTCTGCGTCTTTTTCAAGATGCCATTCCACCTGTGCATTTCTGGATGTGGTCGTTCCCTGTCCTCAGCTGACGGGTCACAATAGCTGCATCACGTGTTTGGGCATTCAGCATGCTGAAGCAGCTTTTGTGGATGGTTCATGTTCTCATTGTGGGTCTCGATGTTGAGATCAAGACTTGTCTTCATCTGTGAAGGTGGAGTCCCCAATCCCATGCCCCACTTGCACACCCACTTGGTCAAACCCAGAAGAGAGCTACTGCGCCGTATGGGATGGATGATCTGAGGATCTTCCCCATCCGGTACAGGGTTCCAGACTGTGACCATTTTTTCAGAATGTGCGAGTAAAAATTTTATGTGGTCACATTTGTGCGAGTGCATGGTCATGTAGCCTACTACTCAGTTAAATTCACGCATGGATTTCCCTGCATTGAACTTGTTTTAGCGCCCGCCAAAGTGAATTTTTGTCCCATCAAAGTCTTATTTGATAGGTGAGTGATGTAGATGAACTGCTGCGCTTGTGACAGGGCGCATGTTTAACTGAAAGAACGAGCAGAGAGAGAGAGACCCGGTCGCGCGCGCGCACACTCTCTCTCTTCGGAGCCATGCGGGCGAAAGTGTAAACAAGACTTCACCATCTCCAAACTAAGCGCTGTCTTGCTCTCTCTCCCTCGCACATATTAATCAAAATAAATCGACACAATGATAAAAGGTCGGAAGACCAAAGTTTCATGTGGAGCATTCAGTGATTTTTTTCCCCCCTAAATTACCGCTGGATGTGAATTGTGCTAAATAAGTTGCCTTATCTTCTCTGAAAAGCGTTCCGGACATTCAGCTGACATAAAACAACACTTTAATTAAACGAAAAAAACTATCCAGTGATGAAATGTTTTCTGTGTTGACACAAATCTTGGATGTCCATTTCCCTCTGCTGGTATAATCACAACGCGCATGACACGTCCAATTCGCGAACTAATGACTCCTTTGAACTGATTAATTTTAATGAATGGTTAAAGCAACATATATTTCCAACAGTGAACTCACGAGACGTCTGAATCGGTGTATAACTAATCAGTAACACTTTACAATAAGGTTCTATTTATTACATAAATTACATAAAAAGTACAGTTTGCTTACTCAAGCTTAAGCTTTAAAATGACTACATTTTTCCACACAGTGCTATCAAGAATTGATAAGAGAATCGTTAAAGAATCAGATCGATAAGCAGAATCGTCAGTGGCAGTGATATTGATCAAATCTTATCAATTCCCATCCCTATGTGAAGACAGTAAAATTATAATCAAACATTAAAGAACATGCATGTTTTTTAATAGTTATTTTGAGAGTTAAAAGATTAAAAATGTTTGCTAACATGAGGTCTTGTGTCACTGTCAGTCTTTTTACATCAGTGCAAAACTAGGGTATGCAGATTAAGACCACTATTCATCAGCATGCATTGATTAATCCCATGGCATGTAGCAAAAAATAGAAAGAAAAATGTGCGACCAAATCATATGCTGGTGCGACCAACTGAGAAAGTTGGTAGCACCAGTGCAACTAGTGGAAAAGTTAGTCTGGAGCCCTGCGGTAACCAATCCCGTGGGCCGCTCACTCCTCTGTCACGTCTCAGCCGGTGGAGCTTCCAATTGAATGTGCTGGTCCCTCTGTAGTAGACCAACCAGTTGTTTGGTCCAGGGCTCCTCCTGAGGACAGGATGTCGATCGCTGCATCGGATGGGGAGCTGGACTCCTGGGAGAGTAGCTTTGCCCGAGCCAGATACAGAAATGTCAACTATGCTGAAACGGGCCACAAGATGGCCAGGCTCGCGTGGAACCCTCCACCATATCCCGAACGTCTCGAGTGGATGACTGGTTTCTCGGTGCGAGCTGTGCTGGTCCTCAGTGCCATTCTTTCCTGAAGTGCATGTGGAGGTTACGAGGTTGTGGGCGGCACCTTTTTCTGCCTGAAACCAGCTGAGTACCTCCTCCCCCCTCACTACCCTTGATGGAGGATTGGCTAAGGGGTACATGGTTATCCCTCCAGTGGAGCGGTCTGTCAAGATGCAGTTGGCCAGCTACCTCTACCTCTTGATTCGCGTCTCCCCTCAAAGGCCTGTAAGTTCTTATCCGTTCTCACGGGCAATGCTTACAGAGCCTGTGGGCGAGCTGCTTCCTCCCTGCATGTCATGGCATTGCTGCAGGTCCATCAGGCCAAAGCACACATGGACATGCACGAGGGTAGTCCAGACCAAGAGCTCATGGGTGAGCTTTGCAACACAACCGACCTCACCCTCTGGGGCATGAAGGTTGTGGCTTGTGGAGTCGGTCTGGCGAATTCCACATTAGTGGACCAGGAGCGCCATCTCTGGCAACACGGTGGAGAACTTCGCCCAACAGTTCTCCGCCGCCCAGAAGCAAACGGAGGCAATCCGGCATATCCTGCCCCGGCGGCCCGCTGCTGCCTCCACCTGTCTGCCGGTTGCAGGTTCTCTGCCTGCTCTTTGTCGAGGGCGTCCCCCTGCCGCTGCCTCCGCTCCCACTAGGCCACAGCAGCAGCCTTCATCCAGGCCTCTGTGTGGAGCCGGCCGCAGGCAGGCCGCCCAATCCGTCTCAGCCGCTAGTGGCCCGTCACAAGCGGCCCTGAGACGGGCCACCCAGGGATGGAAGAACAAGCTCTTCGGGAGACAGTGACCGCACCGCTCCCTCCCCTGGAGGAGGGCCAGGTGGAGAACCTTTGTTTTGTTTCTGTTTGTGTTCCGTCGCTGGCTCCCCGGGGTCCCACATTTAAAAAGAAAAGAGCAAATTCCTCTCTTCCTGGGCCCAAGAGGGCCAGACTGGCAGTGTGTGAGGCTGTAAAGCCTTGCCACCCTCAGCCCCCTCTTTTATCGCCAGCCGGCAGCCAGGTTCGGTTCGAGGACACTTTACGCCTTCTCACGCACCCCCAGCCGATCTGTGGAGACAGGAGACAAGTGTTACAACGCACACTCAGACCCTACTTTGGGCCGGGTCCATGTCTTCCACCTCGCTGCCCCACCCGGGGTACATCTGTGGTGCACTTGTGGTGCCTGTACATCTTTACCAAGGTCGGGGAGGTGGCCATTTCTCCCATGAGAGAGCGTGGTGTTCGCATCCTCAACTCAAGGTCAGACCCTTAATTTCTCGGGGCTGGAGTGCCCCAAGAACAAGTGTCCAGGTATGCTGTGCTCTCCACAGATGCCTCCAACACCAGCTGGGGGTCACGTACAACAGGCATGCAGTAGTGGGGATCTGGACGGACCCCCAACTGCATTGGCACATCAACTGCCTCAAGTTGCTAGCAGTACACCTTGCTCTGAGCACGTTGAACGGCGATTGTATTCGCTTTGGACCCGATGACTGCTGTGTCACTTTCTGACCGAGACCGGGTTACGTGCCTAAATCTCTTTCTACTCCCTTTAAAGCACAGGTCATTTCTCAACCCGTTTTATCTTCCGAGTCGTTAACCTCGCATGTTGCTGATGCTCAGAGCGCTGTTTGCCCTGTCAGGGCTTTACGGGGTTATATAGACCGATCAAGCCACCTTTCGACAGTTGGGCCAGATCTTTGTGTGCTACGGTGGCTGTGCTAAGGGACGGGCAGTCTCTGAGCAGAGGCTTTCCCACTGTATAGTGGAAGCCTCAACATCAGGGCTCACTCAACAAGGGCTATCGCCTCTTCATGGGCCTGGTCTAGAGGTATGTCTATTTGGGACTTACGTTTCGCTGCAAAGTGGTCTTCACAGAACACTTTCACCAGGTTTTACAAGTTGGGCATGCTGTCTTTGGCATCTCGAGTGCTTTTGGTCAGTGAATTACTCACTTATTTCTGGGTTATTGCTGAAATAACTGTTTTGGGCACAGTCTGTCACAAAATAAAAGTAACAGTTCCCATGGGTCCTTGAAATCCTTGAAAGTTTGTGAATCTGAAAAAAAAGTCAAGGCCCTGGAAAGTTTTTAAAAATAAACACACATAGATACAGGTCTTTGAAAGTGCTTGAGGCTACGTTTACACGGAAACGTTCTAAAGAGAAAACGCAAAAGTGATCACTTTTTATTCTGCGTTTAGACAAGCGTTATGGGGGGGGGGGGAATCTGCGTGCATACGGTATGTGAAATTCATTGTAGTATGCACTCCAGGCAGCTAGGTGGCAATGTGAAGCACTGATCGGTGCCTTCACTGTCTAGCAGACATTTGCGTTTTTACCGTTTATACTGAAACGAGACGGTATAAACAGGAAGCGGGCGCACGCACACATTGTTTTTCGCTGAGGAGCCGAGATTTGTGACGGCCATGCAGCGATGGTCAGCAACGGTGGCGACGGGACGTTACGTCTTCCGTTCCCTCCTTCAGGGAACGAGGGTTACATCAGTAACCGAGACGTTCCCTTTCAGTCGCTCACGTGACGTGACGACGTAATTGGGATCCCATGGAAAAGGTTGCTGCCACATCCAGCGCCCTATGCAAGACTCTCAGACCCCCAACTGCTGGGGCGGAAGACCTGCGTAGAGGGAATTCAACTGCTGTGCCATTATACCCTGTTGAGCAGACGCGTCTTAAAGGGTTACTTCAGGATTTAGCATTAAGCTTTGTATTAGTAGAAAACCTGTAGTATTTTCGAATTACCATGCTTTCCCCCCTCATATCCCCCTGAGAGGAGAGATTTATGTATTTTTTGTCTGGAAAAAATCCTCCGATGACGCAAAAATCGTCATTTTGCGTCATCGGAGGATTTTCTGGCCAGAGGCTAAAGACTACAGCCAGTAGATGGCGTTGTTCCGCATGTTTTCAACCCGCCCATACAGGGTGGGATCTCACTCACAGAATGCACACAGTATCAGCCGTCTTTCTTTGGAAGCTAAGCTAGCATGCTCTTGTTCTGTGGAGAAAGCTGAATAATAGGAGAAAGCTGAGTAAGTAGGGGTTACCATCTTCCTTTTCCCGGACTTGTCCGGCGGGCGAGACTGTTAAAAATGTCCGGGATTCGGCTTTTGCGTTCTACGGTCGCCATTCATTGTTTACATGCACACCTCTCGTTTCAATCTAACTGAATTAATTCCGATCGGTGAATCTGACTGTAGTGTTTACATGGACGCTAAACAAGTGCGTTTGATGCGGTTGATGTGCGTTTTAACATTGCTAAGAAAATTCCCGCTCCTCCGTGAGAGATGCGTTCTCCCGCGGCCGTCAGCCTCGTCCTGCTCGCCACAGTAAACATGATGAATGGCGACTGTAGAACGCAAAAGCCGAATCCCGGACATTTTGGGTCTCTAAATCCCTGGCAAACTCATCACTTAGGCTAGCCTTGTTGTTTTCAACTGTGCTCTCTAACCGGTAGGCGTGGCCTCCTAAGGCAGCGAAGCCTCTTATAGGTTACGTCCGTGGATCACGGCTGAACGCGTCTTCTCCACACTCATTTACAAACAAACATTTTTTCGCCTATCGTGCGTCTACTCTACACCCGTACCACTGAAAAGACGGATTATATCCAAGACTTAAGCCATAAATTAGTATTAATATTGATAGCACCACTGGTAGTGTTTACATGCACACCTCTCGTTTCAATCTAACTGAATTAATTCCGATCGGTGAATCTGACTGTAGTGTTTACATGGACGCTAAACAAGTGCGTTTGATGCGGTTGATGTGCGTTTTAACATTGCTAAGAAAATTCCCGCTCCTCCGTGAGAGATGCGTTCTCCCGCGGCCGTCAGCCTCGTCCTGCTCGCCACAGTAAACATGATGAATGGCGACTGTAGAACGCAAAAGCCGAATCCCGGACATTTTGGGTCTCTAAATCCCTGGCAAACTCATCACTTAGGCTAGCCTTGTTGTTTTCAACTGTGCTCTCTAACCGGTAGGCGTGGCCTCCTAAGGCAGCGAAGCAAGTGCATTCTGGGAGTTGTTGTCTTTCATCCACATAAGCCAAAAATACATTTTCTGGCTTTTCTCAGTCTAGAAAGCTCCAAATTCAAAAATTTCTCCACATTTCTTCTACTTAAATGACATATTTTAAATACACATTCATCTTCCCAGAGGTGAAGTATCCCTTTAAGCCTAGTGATCCAACGCTGGATACTCTTATAGGTTACGTCCGTGGATCACGGCTGAACGCGTCTTCTCCACACTCATTTACAAACAAACATTTTTTCGCCTATCGTGCGTCTACTCTACACCCGTACCACTGAAAAGACGGATTATATCCAAGACTTAAGCCATAAATTAGTATTAATATTGATAGCACCACTGGTAGCGTCGTTGCTAACTTAACTTACTGTCCATCTGTTAAAATGGCGAATATATCAAATGTAAGTAGTCTACCTTTTGGTGCAGGTGAGGACACATTTGAGCTGCACGCGGTGCAGTCTGAGCTGGAAGCTGTTGAGAAACAGATCCACGACCTTTTAGTAAGAAAAGCCGAGCTGATAGACCGGCGGTTAGCTCTTGAAACATCACGTGCCGAGGCACACAAATCAGAGATTAACGTTACTAACCCGCTGACTCCGACCTCGTCTACTCCGTGCGTTCCTCAACATCGGTCCCGAACGTCGAGGTCGCGATCAGCCATGGTCTCGTTCACTCCGGCTCCAACATGCCATCACGAAGCCTGGATTTTTCCGCAGCGGAAGTCGCGAGTCAGGTCTAGACCAAGAAAACTCTCTCCGACCCTCCCGGCTTTCGAGATATCCACACAAAACCGCTTCTCTCCTCTTCGCGAAACAGAACCCGATGCTGTGATCATCGGCGATTCCATCGTTCGACACATACACGTTACGTTAAATAAAAGTAAGGTGCATAGTCACTGCTTTCCTGGTGCTCGTGTTTCTGAAATCGCTGCTCACGTTCCCGAGATTCTGAACGAGCGCGTCGGAACCGTGGTCCTGCACGCGGGAGGGGCCGACATCAGGCTGCGCCAGACAGAGGTTCTGAAGAAAGACTTCAGGAATCTGATCGATACGGTACGCAGCACATTGCCTGATATAACGATTATTGTGTCAGGACCGCTTCCCACGTACCGACTAGGTCATGAAAAGTTTAGTAGATTATTTGCGCTTAATGAATGGTTAATGCCATGGTGCAATGAGCAGAAACTTCTCTTTGTAAATAATTGGAATCTGTTTTGGGAGCGTCCTAGGCTTTACCGTGCTGATGGCTTACACCCAAGCAGATTCGGATCGGATCTTCTGTCAGATAACATCTCCAAAATGTTAAATACCTTTTGACTAGTAACCAAAAGTCCAAATCATAGTCTCTGCTGCACCAATTTAACTGATATAAATAGTGTAGAACATTGCATAGAAACTGTGTCTATTCCTCGTTTAGTGAGATCAAATCATAAATCTACTGCAGGATCTAGAAAAAATCGAATTGTTATTAAACCAAAAAATGTTGCTATTGGTAATCAAAAACAATTTTTAAAGCTAGGTCTTCTAAACATTAGATCACTCACACCTAAGGCAGTTATTGTAAATGAAATAGTCACAGATAATAGCTTCGATGTACTTTGCCTTACTGAAACCTGGCTTAAACCAAATGATTATTTCGGTTTAAATGAGTCTACTCCAGCAGGATACTCCTATAAGCACGAGCCCCGTCTGAATGGTCGTGGCGGCGGTGTTGCAACAATCTATAGAGATTTTCTCAATGTTACTCAGAAAACGGGTTATAAGTTTATTTCATTTGAAGTACTTGTACTAAATGTTACGCTCTTAGATGTTCGAAAAACATCCCTATTATCTCTAGCCTTGGCTACCGTATATAGACCGCCTGGGCCTTACGCTGATTTCCTAAAAGAGTTTGCAGATTTTCTCTCAGACCTATTAGTTAACTTCGATAAAGCATTAATTGTTGGAGACTTTAATATCCATGTAGATAATCAAAATGATGCGTTAGGGGCTGCGTTTACAGATTTATTAAACTCCTTTGGGGTCAAGCAAAACATTACCGGACCGACTCATCGATTTAATCATACACTCGATTTAATTATATCACATGGAACCGATCCAACCGATATAGATATCATTCCACAAAGTGACGATGTCACTGACAATTACATGGTAACTTGCATATTACGTACTCCTGTAATATATCATGCTGCGCCGCATTATCGATTAGGCAGAACAATCCTTCCATCCACCATAGATAATTTTTCAAACAGCTTATCGGATCAGTCTCAGCTGCTCAGTGAACCCAAACAAACAGATGAACTAGACGAACTAACCAGCACTATGAGCACCGTTCTCTCTGGATCATTGGATATTGTTGCGCCCATTAGATTAAAAAAGGTCAGAGAGAAAAGTAAAGCACCATGGTACAACAATACTACGCGTGTTCTAAAGAGAGAAACCCGTAATTTAGAGCTTAAATGGAAACAAACCAACTTAGAGGTCTTTAGAATCGCATGGAAAGACAGTATGTCACGTTATAAAAAGGCCCTAAAAGCGGCCAGGGCTGAGCATCTACGCAAACTAATAGAAAACAACCATAACAATCCTAAGTTCTTATTTAACACCGTGGCGAGACTAACAAATAAACAGATGTCTCCTGAACAAAATATTCCATTACAGTTTAGTAGTAATGATTTCATGAAGTTCTTCACTGAGAAAATAGAAAACATCAGAACCACAATTGTAAACGTTCAATCCTCAATCGCGCCTTATAATTCAGCCTCAATTATCACCCCGCAAGAACAATTACTGTGCTTTACAACTACAGAACAAAAAGAGTTAAATAAACTTTTTACTTCATCTAAAACAACAACATGTTTACTAGATCCTATACCAACTAAGCTATTGAAAGAAGTGTTACCTGTAGTGGAAGAGCCTCTCCTCAATATTATTAACTCGTCTTTACAGGGCTCTACAGTGCGAGTAATTCACTCGCATTTGCGCCTAAAAATAGTTATGTGCGAACTTGAAAAATAATTTACGAGCACAGTGCGCGAGTGACGGGCTGTTCTCAATACACTGAACAACAGCGCGATTAAGCGAAGCATACCATTGAATTGACATGGAAAGCAAGCAAGAGGACGGATCTGCGCCATGTGAACATTACATGATGACGCGCTTAACTTAATTCAAATGAGAGCGACGATTCGCAACCAATGAGCCAATCACTGAAATAATGTGGGAATGTGCGGGAATTGCTGGATTTTAAGTGAGAGTCAAGTGACTCCTCCCAACAGTGCTAAAAATAAAGGTGTGAGAGCGTGTTATTAACTAACGTTACATGTCAGATATGATGACGCTACTGCAACACGCATCACGACAGATGAGCGATCTATTCATCAAGCCAACGCGCAAACTGCCGCAAATGAAAATGAAAGTAAGTAGTAGACGCTCAACACACAAACAATCATATTCATTAATAGTAGCCTAAAGAAACGAAATTATATTAGGCTACCAGTGCTGCTTTCGCTGCTGATTTTGAAATGAGCTTATGATCAATAAAATGCAGCTCATATCTGTTGCTTTTGGTGACGTGAACTCTGCATAGGCCTACATTAAATCTGCATTGCGCGGGAATAGAAGATCCGATTTATTAGGGCTGGGTAAAAAATATCAATTTCTCGATTTCCAGAATGAACATTGTAGCGTGCATCCCATCCAATAAAATCGCAATAATCTTTGTGCTTTGTTACTATTGATATAAAACAAAGTCTCAGATTTCAAATTAGGCTACGTCCATTTTCTTATGAAATTCAAAAAACATAAATAGCCTTGGCGCTGTGGCGTGAGATCGCTGTGGTGCAGCTCAGCTCAAGAGCAGCAGCAGCGCAGAGCGCACGTGATCTTCTCTTCCAACTTAATAATACCAGTTAGGCTACCCGCGAAATAAACATGAATGAGCATCTGAAAGTGTATTAAAAGGTAGAGTACAACTTATCGAATTCTGTATCATGTGACATGGAATCGCTCAATCAGTGTTTCAACCGTGGAAAGACGTCAGTAAATCAGCTTGTAAACAATGTCATGTAACGTCACATTTACCTCACAAAAAAACATATCCAGTGACCATAAACTCGTTAGTCAGCTAGAAAAATTTACTCTAGAGAGTAGCATTCTGCTAAATATATGCACCATATTACATATTCATTATAATTTTTTAATGTTCTCCAATTTTGAATGCATGTTTGAATAACTTTGGCAGGTTTTTATGACAGCCCCCATTTAAATGTTTATATTTCATATAACTTTATTATTATAAAAATAAATAAAAGTGTAATTTAAGTGTTTGTATAAAATCAGTTCATTTTTACCTTCAATATTATAGTTGCCTAATGAAGCCTAGTAGGCCTCAACTGACTCCCATAGTTTACAGCATTAGTTAAGAGATTTGTTTTCCTTGAGAAAATTTGCCATGTATTGTACCTGATATCCAACATAATCAATATTGAATCGAAATCGAATCGAACTGTGAAATTTGTGTCAATACCCAGCCCTACGATTTATATCAGTTTTGCGAAAAACACACATGTGACTAGGTGTAAATGGAATCATTTTGATCAGTAAAAATGCATGAGGTGACCAGGTGTAAAGTTGTATACAGGCCCCTACACCATAAAAAAAGTCAAGTAAACACTTAGTGAGCTAGATACGCAACACAGTATGAAGCCTAAAGTCATTATCTCAAAAGACCAAGTGCAAAAAAACAATACAAGGAACTCACGCACACTATCAATACTTGCAAATGAGTATCAAAATTTTATTAGCAACGTTTAGGTCTTACCAAAAGACCAAGTGCAGAAAATGAAATTACGACCAAAACAGTCGACACTGAGGACAGGAAGATGACAAAAACTCATTTTTGAGGACAACTTAATGTAGCCTACTGCACGTACTGCAAAGGAAAAAAGAAAGCGGGTATTTGTTTTGTTTTTAGCACTTTATACTTTATTGAGGTGTTCATTCTTTTTATATATTTTGAAGTAAGCTAAAAATAATAATTACGTAATTATTAAATGGGTAGTTCACCCAAAATAGAAAATTCTGTCATTTATTACTCTCCATCATGTCGTTCCAAACCCGTAAGACTTTCACTCATCTTCGGAACACAAATGAAGAACTTTTTGATGAAATTGAGAGATTTCTTTCCCTCCATTGACAGCCTACACAACTACCACTTTGATGCTTCGAAAAAAAGTTCATAAAAAGATCATAAAACTAATCCATATGAATTGAGCAGTTTAATCATCTTTTTTCACTGTGCTCCTATATATCTTTGTGTGCTCCTAAATTTTTTCATTTAGGAGCACATGTACTCCTTGGGAAAAAAGTTAGCGTAGAGCCCTGCTTTATCTTTAGGTTATGTTCCAAAAACATTTAAACTGGCAGTTATAAAACCTCTCATTAAGAAACCACAATTAGATCCGAATAATCTAGTAAATTATAGACCCATTTCAAATCTACCTTTTATGTCTAAAATACTAGAAAAAGTTGTGTCCGCTCAACTGGGCTCTTTCTTACAAGAAAATGACACCTATGAAAAGTTTCAGTCTGGGTTCAGGCCGCATCATAGCACTGAAACTGCGCTCGTTAAAATCACAAATGATTTACTTTTAGCTTCTGACCAAGGCTGTATCTCAATATTAGTTTTACTTGATCTTAGTGCTGCGTTCGATACTATAGATCATACAATACTCTTAGATCGACTACAAAATTATACTGGTGTTCAAGGACAAGCATTAAGCTGGTTTAGATCGTATTTATCTGACCGCTACCATTTTCTTTATTTAAATGGAGAAAAATCTATCATAACTCCAGTAAACTATGGAGTGCCGCAGGGATCTGTGTTAGGCCCTCTATTATTCTCAATATATATGCTGCCACTTGGAAATATTATAAGGAAACATGGAATTAGTTTCCATTGTTATGCTGATGACACTCAAATCTATATTTCATCACGGCCAGATGAAAACGCTAAATTATCCAAATTGACAGAGTGTGTTAAAGATATAAAAGATTGGATGACGCATAATTTTCTTTTATTAAATCCAGACAAGACAGAGGTACTACTTATCGGTTCAAAAAACCACCCACAAAACCTCTCACAATACAACTTTAACATAGTAGGATGTCCTGTTACTTCATCCTCTACAGTAAAAGACCTGGGTGTTATATTAGACTGCAACCTGTCTTTTGAAAATCATATTTCATATGTTACAAGAACAGCCTTTTTCCACCTTAGAAACATTGCTAAGCTACGTAATATGCTATCTGTTTCTGATGCAGAAAAGTTAGTTCATGCATTCATGACCTCGAGACTAGATTACTGTAATGCGTTATTAGCCGGTTGTCCTGCATCCTCAATAAACAAGCTACAGTTAGTCCAAAATGCCGCCGCTAGAGTTCTAACTAGATCAAGAAAATATGATCATATAACACCGATTTTATCATCCCTACATTGGTTACCTATAAAGTCCCGTATTAATTACAAGGTATTGCTACTGACTTATAAAGCCCTAAACGGCTTAGCTCCAGTCTATTTAACGGATCTTCTATCGCCCTATAATCCATCGCGCTCTTTAAGGTCACTAAATTCAAGGCTTTTGGTCATACCTAGGATATCTCGGTCCACCAAAGGAGGGAGAGCATTTTCACATTTAGCACCAAAACTCTGGAATAGTCTTCCGGATACTGTTCGTTGCTCAGACTCGCTCTCCCAGTTTAAAACTAGATTAAAGACGCATCTCTTCAGCCAGGCATTCATATAATACTTTTAATCCTACAGTTAAATCCGACCTCTAGTTCATAAACGCCAGAGGAGAACTGGCCCCCGACTGAGCCCGGGTTCTCCCAAGGTTTTTTTTTTTTTTCTCCATTAGGTCACCTGATGGAGTTTTTCGGTTCCTTGCCACTGTTGCCTTTGGCTTGCTCAGTTGGGGATATTTGGGGATATTTAATTTAATTAATCAATCAACGATACTATTGATCAGCATTACCAAACGTAGACGTTCCACTAGAAACAAACATTGATGTATTGTTCTAATTTATTACTGTGAAGCTGCTTTGATACAACCTGTGTTGTGAAAAGCGCTATATAAATAAACTTGACTTGACTTGACTTGACTTGACCGCAGGGAGCTGGTCGTGGAGGAATACACATATGGGATCACCGCAGGGATCACACATATGGAACCCAGCCTAGCACAAGTTACACAAGCATACGAGCACTAGGCCTGGCATCGGACGCTCCGCAACATCCGACTGCCGATGGGGTGTGGAGGAACTCACAGGGTTCGCCAATTGGGGAACTCGACTGGAGCAAAAAGCGCACGTATCCATTCCTAGGAAGGGAGTGGCGCAGCAAGCCGACACGAGCGGGAACTTCGGTGTTAGCGAACGTGTTAGGTGTCGCCCAGCCGGCAGATGTCTGTCAGCGAGGCAGCGCTTGCAGGTTCACTACCTGGTCCCGGAAGGGAGTGGTAGGAACCTTGGGCACGTATCCGGGCCGGGGTGTCAGGATCACGTGAGAAAGGATTTTTAACTCAGCTGATTGCAGAGGCTCAAAGGGTGGTCTCTGAAGAGCCGAAAGGAGCAGACACAAATCCCAAGAGGGTATAGAGAGTGGGCGAGGAGGACCTCTCTCAGAGGGATTGGCCAGGGAGGGGCTGTCGCGAGGAGCACTAGTTCCGGGAACCAGGTCCGGTTAGGCCAATACAGCGCAACTAACAAGACCTGCTTGCCTAGTAGCAGCGTTTTGAAGTGGCTCAGTGCAAGACGTGTACTGCTAACAACTCGAGGCAGTTGATGTGCCAATGCAGTTGAGGCTCCGTCCACAGACCTGAAGCTGCATGCCCGTTGTTCATGGCCCCCCAGCCGGTGGCAGAGGCGTCTGTGGCGACCACAGAGTGCCTGGACACTTGTTCCAGGGGAACTCCTGCCCGCAGGAACGAAGGGTCCAACCACAAGCTGAGAGTTTGGCGACAGTGCGGAGTCACTTGGACCCGGCACGAGCCGCTCTGCCACGCCCATCTCTGGACTCAATCGTGGAACCAGTTTTGAAGTGGCCTCATATGAAGCAATCCGAGCGGCGTAACCGCGGCTGCAGATGCCATATGCCGCTGTCCTGCGTCTGGGCGTGCTCACGCAGTTCAACACTGACTGGACACGGGCCTCAGTGAGGCGCGCTGTCATGTTGATCGAGTCCAACTCCATACCGAGAAAAGAGATCCTCTGCCCAGGGGTGAGTTTGCTCTTTTCCCAGTTGACCCGAAGCCCTAGGTGGCTGAGGTGACTGAGCACCATGTCCCTGTGTTCGCACAACTGTTCTCTCGACTGGGCCAGAATAAGCCAGTCGTCGAGGTAGTTGAGGATGCGAACACCAAGCTCGCACATGGGAGCAAAGGCCGCCTCCGCGACTTTCGTGAAGATGCGGGGCGACAGGGCCAGCCCGAAGGGTAAGACCTTGTACTGATATGCCCGTTCCTCGAACGCAAAGCGAAGAAACGGTCTGTGTCGAGGGAGAATCGAGACATGAAAGTACGCGTCCTTCAGGTCGATCGCTGCAAACCAATCTTGGGGACAGATGCATTTGAAAATGCGTTTCTGTGTAAGCATCTTGAACGGTAACCTGTGAAGGGACCGGTTCAGGACGCGCAGGTCCAAGATTGGTCGTAACCCACCACCTTTCTTGGGTACAATGAAGTACAGGCTGTAGAAGCCGGTCTTCATATCGGCTGGAGGGACCGGCTTGATCGCGTCCTTCGCCAGTAGGACTGCGATCTCTGCCCTGAGCACAGGGGCATTGTCTGCCAGAACACAGGTGAACAGAATGCCCCAGAATGCATTGCACCGTCGCTTGCCTCCTGGTTTGGCAGTGGCCTGGATGGGCGGGGTCGGCTTCCTACGGCTTGCTCCACGCTGAGGCCTGGATGGTTGCTGATGCTGCTGGGGCTTAGTGGGAGCGGAGGACGCCGCAGAAGGCCGACCTCGGCGACGAGTAGACGGAGGGTCTGCGGAAGGGTGGGAGCAGCAGCGGTCCGCCGGGGCAGGATGTGCCGGATGGCCTCCGTCTGCTTCTGTGCGGCCGAGAACTGTTGGGCAAAGCTCTCGACCGTGTCGCCGAACAACCCAACCTGGGAAAGAGGGGCATCCAGGAACTGATATTTATCGGTGTCCCTCATATCCGCCAGGTTGAGCCAAAGGTGGTGCTCCTGGACCACCAAGGTGGACGTCGCCTAACCGATTGAAGGTGCGGTTACCTTCGTCGCCCGGAGGGCGAGGTCGGTTGCCACACGGAGCTCTCGGAGGAGCTCTGGGTCAGAACCACCCTCGTTCATGTCCATGAGCGCCTGGGCCTGGTGGACCTGCAAGAGCGCCATGGCATGGAGGGCGGAAGCAGCCTGTCCACAGGCCTTGTAAGCCTTCGCCGTTAGACTGGACGAAAACTTACAGCTTGAAGATGTTTGGGTAGATCAGCACATCACATTGTTTGATTGCCTGAGCACATGAAGTTGGCCTTTGTTCTGATGGCTTGTTTTGCCAATTCAGTGTCCAGCGTTTCAGTTCCTGGTCAATCAGCTCTGGTGAAGGTAAGTCACCTTGGTAAAGTTGGACTACTTCAGAAATGTCCACTGTCACACCTGAGTTGCACTGTATATATGGAATTAAACCCAGGAGCCTTGATGCGGTTATAGATAGAGGACTGAATCTGGATTCAAACTCCAAGATGACATGGTCTAGGAAAGGTATAGCCATGTTGCGACGATAGTAGTCCTTCACAGTTTCAGCAGGTACATTTTCTCTGTGTGTCTGCCTTCCAGCAACACGTGGTTGACTGGTAGGCTGAACATCGACCAGAGCAGCCATCCTGATGGCTTGCTTGTAGATCTGGTTGAAGTCATCCTCAATTGTCCCACCTAGCTCCTTGTAGATATTCTTGACCTCATCTACCATGCTAAATGCCTCCACGATGTCAACTGAATTTTTTTGCAGCTTCACTGTGATGCCTGTAAGGTGGGACAAGACTTGATAGACGGTGAGGAAGGTCAGGATGAAACTGAAGTTTTAGAGCCCAGACAAGAGACTATAGGCCTCTGCTTTGTACTTGCCCTGCCATCCAGTGGTGACATCTTGGCTGTAATCTTCTGTATGGAGACCAAGTGCGATGACTTCTAGAGCCTTAACAATAAAGACGAAGGCACTATAAAAATGGCTGTATGCGTCATGTCTTTCTGCCCATCTTGTGCGAAATGTCAATCAGTGGTTTCCTCTGTCCCATAGAGTGTGCATCCTTATGTACAACCTCCATGAGTATTTGTTTCCTCTTTGGGCTGTTGGTGAAGAATATGATGGTAGACTTCATCTTGTCAATCATGTTGCGCACAACTGGAAGAGCACAGGAGCGTGCAATGACAAGGTTCAGGCAATGCCCATTACAGTGCATGTACACTGCTTTAGGTGCGTCCTTCTTGATCAGAGCCTGGACACCAACATTTTCACTGCTCATGTTGCTGGCACCATCATACCCCTGGCCTCTGCAATCACCAATCTCTATGTTGAGGTGACTCAGCACATCCTTAATTGCGGTTGCAATGTGGCTGCCTATGATTTGTGGCAGAGAGCAAATCTCCAGCAATTCCTCCCTGATATTTAGGTCTTTGTCCACAAACCTTACACACAATGGCGTCAGCTCTACATTATGGGATGTCACCTCATCAGCCATGACTGTATAGATCTGTGCATTTTTGACCTCGTCCACAATCTGGGCCTGAATTATTCGCTTTCCTATCACGGCTTTTGGTATAAGCATACCTGAAATAGGTTATAAAAAAGGTTGTAGGATTCCTGATCATTTGTTAGTATTTACTGCGGAGTTGGTAGCAGTTCTATGGGCAGTAAGGTGGGTAGAAGATATCAGCTGGAGGTAGAAGATAACAAACGGGAATATTCAGCCATATGTAGTGATTCAGCCGCAACCCTAATTACAATTAAAGATACCAAAACTATGTCCAGACCTGACTTACTTGTGGAAATTTTACAGGTGTTTTATAGAATTCACAAAGCAGGGTATGAAGTGGGGTCTTTGTGGGTTCCGATACATATGGGTGTGGAGGGTAATGAGGAGGCAGATGAGGTGGCAAAGAAAGCAGTGCAGGAGGAAAGGGTTCAACTTAATTTGCAGTATGGGTCACCAGACTACACAGAAATGATAAATAGGTCAGTAAAAGAAATGTGGCAATGGTCAATGGATTGTGAAATGAATGGGAGAGCTTATTATTGGTTCATGTCCATGGTAGAGAAAGACAGATGTAATTATAGATGTCAGAGAAGAGATGCACAAGTTTTATCCAGATTGAGATTTGGGCATTGTGGGTTGAGGAGTGGGCTGGCTCTGATTGGTAAACATCCTGATGGAAAGTGTGAATGTGGAGATAAGGAAACAGTGATCCATGTATGAGTGCAGTGTAGGAGGTACTCTCATCAAAGGAAGAAATTGTTCAGGGAACTGGGAGCAACTGGAGAAACTGTTTTTAATGTATGCTCTTTATTGAATTTGGATAGTTGGAACAAACTGAAAAAACTGATGGAGTATCTGCGAAACATTGAAGTTTATAAAAAGTAGAGTCCTGCACGGGCGGGTACCCGATGGGTGACCCGCACATTTTGCTCAAACGGGTGAAAAATATCCAACCGTGTCGGATACGGGTGCGGGCCGGGTCGGACACGGGGAAAACACGGGTCTAAACACGGGTTTAAAACAATCACATGCAAACGTAAAAATAACATATGCGTATTTTTAGGAACACATCTACAAAAATATGCCTGTATTTCAAGTTAATAAAATAATTTAAAATCCACATCAGTTTATTTGTGCCCACGCCCTCCCAGGCTCTATAACGTTACCTAGGCTACTTTCACTTTTAAAAATTAATTATAACCGCGCGCGCGATCTGCTTGCAGTCGTCGAGATGGATGCTGAGGAGTTGAAGAAAAGAATAGCTAGTAGAGATTGTAAAGCACAGTTATCTGCGCAGAGGAAGCATGCAGATAACTGTGGTAACAAAGCAGTTCTATCGAACAGTATTTTTCAGATTTAACACTGTTAAGTATGTGTGGTGTACAGGGCATGTTTGAACCCAAAATTGTCTGATGTAGGCTAGACAAAATTGCGTGGCATATAGTGCTGTAGCCGCGTCTGTTCGATTAGTAAAATGTTATAAGGCTACTCAGTTTTGTGGTAACGTTAGCCATGTTCTTCATGTACCGGCCTTTTGACAGCTTCGGCTGAAGTTGTCCTTGTGTTAATTGTCGTGTAATAACTTCTGTATGACCTGGCAACTAACATTTTTGTAAGTGTGTCTAATGTGATCGGCTAAACTGATTTTATTTCGGGTGCGGGTCGGGTGTCGGTTCTATTTTAAGCGGGTCGGGTACAGATTTTAATTAGTGCTGCTGTCGGAAAACGGGTCGGATGCGGTTTTAAGCACTGTGGGTACGGGCGGGTGCGGATTCACAAAAACGGACCCATGCAGGACTCTGATAAATAGATATGAACAAGTAGTGTTGTAAGTTGTAAATAGCGATTAGAGAACAGAGGAGGGCAGCAATAGCTGCGTCTAGCCCGCCGGAAACTACAAGAAGAAGAAGTCCTGTGCTGGTTCGTTGTCATTTCTACGTTGTACGCACACTGAGTCTTTTCCCTGCTGTGTCATCCCTCAGGTCAGGTCAAGTCAAGTCAAGTCTTGTTTTCCCCCTCAGAATAGTTTTGTTTGTATTTTGTTTTATTTTTATTATTAATAAAAGGCCCTTTGTTTCTGCAATTGAGTCCTCGCCTCATCTCCTCAACCCCCTCACCTCACATATGTAGCATATGCTGTCTAGATGGTATGGTATAGTATGTCTGTGAAGATATGTGCATCGTATTAAATTGACTTTAAACTGGTACTTTTTGGGTTAACTCAATGCTTTCATTTTTAAAGAACATGTTTCAATAAAAATACATTTAAAACTTCCTCTATATATCTTTTTCACATTTGTCCTCCTTTATTTGTATTTTGAGAATTTAATTATTTTTGTTAATATTTTAGACTCAATGGAAGTGAATGAAGACAAACACTATCGGTTTAAAAAAACTGAAGATGGAAACACCGTCGTTTCACAGACTAAAAGGAGTTTCACACCAAAACAAGCTGGAAAAACGAGTCAAAGGATCTTTCACCTGCTCTCAGTGTGGAAAGAGTTTCATTCGGAAAGAAGAACTTAAGAGACACATGAGAATTCACACTGGAGAAAAAACGTTCTCATGCACTCAGTGTGGAAAGAGTTTTGCTTGGAAAGATGGCCTAAAACAGCACATGATTATTCACACTGGAGAAAAAACGTTCTCATGCACTCAGTGTGGAAAGAGTTTTGCTTGGAAAGATGGCCTAAAACAGCACATGATTATTCACACTGGAGAAAAAACGTTCTCATGCACTCAGTGTGGAAAGAGTTTCATTCAGAAAGGAGGCCTAAAACAACACATGAGAATTCACACTGGAGAAAAACCGTTCTCATGCACTCAGTGTGGGAAGAGTTTCATTCGGAAAGAAGAACTTAAGAGACACATGAGAATTCACACTGGAGAAAAACCGTTCTCATGCACTCAGTGTGGGAAGAGTTTCACAACCAAAAGGTGTCTCGAAGATCATCTGTGCTTTCACTCTGGAGTGAGATCGTTCAGCTGCGATCATTGTGATAAAACATTCATTGCGGAATCAAACTTAAGAAAACACCTTAAAGTTCATACTGGTGTGAAGCCTTACTTTTGTTTTTTATGTCAAAAGAGTTTTATAAATCTGCAGATATTAGAACGTCATGAGCGTACCCATACTGGAGTTAAACCATATATGTGCTTTGACTGTGGGAAGACCTTCGCTAGATCCGATGGCTTAAAAACACATCAGAGAGTTCATACCGGAGAGAAACCGTTCAAGTGCTCACTCTGTGGGAAGACCTTCGCTAGATCCGATGGCTTAAAAACACATCAGAGAGTTCATACCGGAGAGAAACCGTTCAAGTGCTCACTCTGTGGGAAGACCTTCTTTACATCCGGTGGCTTAAAAACACATCAGAGAGTTTATACCGGAGAGAAACCGTTCAAGTGCTCACTCTGTGGGAAGACCTTCACTACATCCGGTGGCTTAAAAACACATCAGAGAGTTCATACCGGAGAGAAACCGTTCAAGTGCTCACTCTGTGGGAAGACCTTCTTTACATCCGGTGGCTTAAAAACACATCAGAGAGTTCATACCGGAGAGAAACCGTTCAAGTGCTCACTCTGTGGGAAGACCTTCACTACATCCGGTGGCTTAAAAACACACCAGAGAGTTCATACCGGAGAGAAACCGTTCAAGTGCTCACTCTGTGGGAAGACCTTCTTTACATCCGGTGGCTTAAAAACACATCAGAGAGTTCATACCGGAGAGAAACCGTTCAAGTGCTCACTCTGTGGGAAGACCTTCACTACATCTGGTGACTTAAAAACACATCAGAGAGTTCATACCGGAGAGAAACCGTTCAATTGCTCACTCTGTGGGAAGACCTTCACTACATCCGGTGGCTTAAAAACACACCAGAGACTTCATGCCGGAGAGAAACCGTTCAAGTGCTCACTCTGTGGGAAGACCTTCTTTACATCCGGTGGCTTAAAAACACATCAGAGAGTTCATACCGGAGAGAAACCGTTCAAGTGCTCACTCTGTGGGAAGACCTTCTTTACATCCGGTGGCTTAAAAACACATCAGAGAGTTTATACCGGAGAGAAACCGTTCAAGTGCTCACTCTGTGGGAAGACCTTCACTACATCCGGTGACTTAAAAACACATCAGAGAGTTCATACCGGAGAGAAACCGTTCAAGTGCTCACTCTGTGGGAAGACCTTCTTTACATCCGGTGGCTTAAAAACACATCAGAGAGTTCATACCGGAGAGAAACCGTTCAAGTGCTCACTCTGTGGGAAGACCTTCACTACATCCGGTGACTTAAAAACACATCAGAGAGTTCATACCGGAGAGAAACCGTTCAAGTGCTCACTCTGTGGGAAGACCTTCTTTACATCCGGTGGCTTAAAAACACATCAGAGAGTTTATACCGGAGAGAAACCGTTCAAGTGCTCACTCTGTGGGAAGACCTTCACTACATCCGGTGGCTTAAAAACACATCAGAGAGTTCATACCGGAGAGAAACCGTTCAAGTGCTCACTCTGTGGGAAGACCTTCACTACATCCGGTGGCTTAAAAACACACCAGAGACTTCATGCCGGAGAGAAACCGTTCAAGTGCTCACTCTGTGGGAAGACCTTCACTACATCCGGTGACTTAAAAACACATCAGAGAGTTCATACCGGAGAGAAACCGTTCAAGTGCTCACTCTGTGGGAAGACCTTCACTACATCCGGTGGCTTAAAAACACATCAGAGAGTTCATACCGGAGAGAAACCGTTCAAGTGCTCACTCTGTGGGAAGACCTTCTTTACATCCGGTGGCTTAAAAACACATCAGAGAGTTTATACCGGAGAGAAACCGTTCAAGTGCTCACTCTGTGGGAAGACCTTCACTACATCCGGTGGCTTAAAAACACATCAGAGAGTTCATACCGGAGAGAAACCGTTCAAGTGCTCACTCTGTGGGAAGACCTTCACTACATCCGGTGGCTTAAAAACACACCAGAGACTTCATGCCGGAGAGAAACCGTTCAAGTGCTCACTCTGTGGGAAGACCTTCACTACATCCGGTGACTTAAAAACACATCAGAGAGTTCATACCGGAGAGAAACCGTTCAAGTGCTCACTCTGTGGGAAGACCTTCACTACATCCGGTGGCTTAAAAACACATCAGAGAGTTCATACCGGAGAGAAACCGTTCAAGTGCTCACTCTGTGGGAAGACCTTCGCTAGATCCGATGGCTTAAAAACACATCAGAGAGTTCATACCGGAGAGAAACCGTTCAAGTGCTCACTCTGTGGGAAGACCTTCTTTACATCCGGTGGCTTAAAAACACATCAGAGAGTTCATACCGGAGAGAAACCGTTCAAGTGCTCACTCTGTGGGAAGACCTTCACTACATCCGGTGGCTTAAAAACACATCAGAGAGTTCATACCGGAGAGAAACCGTTCAAGTGCTCACTCTGTGGGAAGACCTTCACTACATCCGGTGGCTTAAAAACACACCAGAGAGTTCATACCGGAGAGAAACCGTTCAAGTGCTCACTCTGTGGGAAGACCTTCTTTACATCCGGTGGCTTAAAAACACATCAGAGAGTTCATACCGGAGAGAAACCGTTCAAGTGCTCACTCTGTGGGAAGACCTTCACTACATCTGGTGACTTAAAAACACATCAGAGAGTTCATACCGGAGAGAAACCGTTCAATTGCTCACTCTGTGGGAAGACCTTCACTACATCCGGTGGCTTAAAAACACACCAGAGACTTCATGCCGGAGAGAAACCGTTCAAGTGCTCACTCTGTGGGAAGACCTTCACTACATCCGGTGACTTAAAAACACATCAGAGAGTTCATACCGGAGAGAAACCGTTCAAGTGCTCACTCTGTGGGAAGACCTTCTTTACATCCGGTGGCTTAAAAACACATCAGAGAGTTCATACCGGAGAGAAACCGTTCAAGTGCTCACTCTGTGGGAAGACCTTCACTACATCCGGTGGCTTAAAAACACATCAGACAGTTCATACCGGAGAGAAACCGTTCAAGTGCTCACTCTGTGGGAAGACCTTCACTACATCCGGTGGCTTAAAAACACACCAGAGAGTTCATACCGGAGAGAAACCGTTCAAGTGCTCACTCTGTGGGAAGACCTTCACTACATCTGGTGACTTAAAAACACATCAGAGAGTTCATACCGGAGAGAAACCGTTCAATTGCTCACTCTGTGGGAAGACCTTCACTACATCCGGTGGCTTAAAAACACACCAGAGACTTCATGCCGGAGAGAAACCGTTCAAGTGCTCACTCTGTGGGAAGACCTTCTTTACATCCGGTGGCTTAAAAACACACCAGAGACTTCATGCCGGAGAGAAACCGTTCAAGTGCTCACTCTGTGGGAAGACCTTCTTTACATCCGGTGGCTTAAAAACACACCAGAGACTTCATGCCGGAGAGAAACCGTTCAAGTGCTCACTCTGTGGGAAGACCTTCACTACATCCGGTGGCTTAAAAACACACCAGAGAGTTCATACCGGAGAGAAACCGTTCAAGTGCTCACTCTGTGGGAAGACCTTCACTACATTTTACATTTACATTTATTCATTTAGCTGACGCTTTTATCCAAAGCGACTTACAATTGCTATATATGTCAGAGGTCGCACGCCTCTGGAGCAACTAGGGGTTAAGTGTCTTGCTCAGGGACACATTGGTGTCTCACAGTGGATTCGAACCCAGGTCTCTCACACCAAAGGCATGTGTCTTATCCATTGCGCCACACCACCCCGCCCCGCCCCGCCCCGCCCCGCCCCGCCCCGCCCCGCCCCGCCCGTTTTTAAGTCACTACATCCGGTGACTTAAAAACACATCAGAGAGTTCATACCGGAGAGAAACCGTTCAAGTGCTCACTCTGTGGGAAGACCTTCACTACATCCGGTGACTTAAAAACACATCAGAGAGTTCATACCGGAGAGAAACCGTTCAAGTGCTCACTCTGTGGGAAGACCTTCACTACATCTGGTGACTTAAAAACACATCAGAGACTTCATGCCGGAGAGAAACCGTTCAAGTGCTCACTCTGTGGGAAGACCTTCACTACATCTGGTGACTTAAAAACACATCAGAGAGTTCATACCGGAGAGAAACCGTTCAAGTGCTCACTCTGTGGGAAGACCTTCACTACATCCGGTGACTTAAAAACACATCAGAGAGTTTATACCGGAGAGAAACCGTTCAAGTGCTCACTCTGTGGGAAGACCTTCACTACATCTGGTGACTTAAAAACACATCAGAGACTTCATGCCGGAGAGAAACCGTTCAAGTGCTCACTCTGTGGGAAGACCTTCACTACATCTGGTGACTTAAAAACACACCAGAGACTTCATACCGGAGAGAAACCGTACAAGTGCTCACTCTGTGGGAAGACCTTCACTACATCAGGAAACCTGAAGTCGCATCAGAGAGTTCATACCAGAGAGAAGCCGCACCAATGCTCTTCATGTGGGAAGGGTTTCACTGGATTATCTAGTCTACAGGAGCATAAGAAAAAGCATTGCCCGAAGGTATCTAAATGAGCAAATGTTCATGTTCAGATGACCAATGTATTGTAAATAATTTGATATTCAGACTAAGCAAAATATGGAATTTCCTTTAATAAAGTAATTTAATCTAAAGTTAGTAGTGAAGTTTTATTGTTTTTGGCAAGGGGAACCTTTGGAGAAGGTCAAAGTTATTGTGCTTTGCATTTGGGATTATAAACAACAATTAGGCTGAGAAAGCCTGAAAACATGTTAAGCGTGACGTTTAATATCCACTGATGTGTAAAACGGTATTATGTTTTATTTAGCAAGTTTGTAATCACTTAGATTATAGATGAAAAAGACAATTTACAGCCAATACAGGCAGTTTACTAAGGAAATACATACATTTTTAAAGCTTTTTTCACCTTTGTAACAGTTAAAGCGCTACCTATGGCTTAACGTCCATAAATGTTTGTATACTGCTTTAGAATCATATGTCGCGGTTTTCATCTAGGAATGATAGGCTTTTGCATGCACTTGGCCATGCCTGTTTTCTAAATGACCCTGCTATAGCTATGCAAAGGACAAAGTACAACATGTTTTGATAATTATGGAACTAGAGAGTCCCGAGAATTGTGCCGCAGTGGTTTTCGCCAAAGTTGGACTAGTTCGCCAAAGTTGTTTTTGAAATTATCTAAAGTTTTTAAAGAAAGATTCGATTGAAATCGGCGGTCCTAGACGCAGAGTTGCTCAGAATGAGTTGTGGACGTATGCGCAAAATCACGTGATGTACAATCCTTTACGCATGTGAAAAACACAAAGGTGCTAATCTAATTAGATGGCTAATTTCGTGGAAATTACTCACAGGCCTCTAGGGCCTTTTTGGCGGCCCTTATAGACCGTGAATCAAAATTTAAACTTTTCTTTGGTAATTATTGACAATCGGTAATTCCCTCACATCAATAGATCCTCTTCTCCACTAACTGTCCTCGACCAGCATCACTGATTCTGCCTGACTCCATTTTTTAAGGAGATTGAGGTGATAAATTTGACGTGCTCTGCTCCTATCCAACCGAACTACCTCATAATTGAGATCTCCAATTTGCTGTGTGACCTCAAAGGGTCCTTGCCACTTCACGAGTAATTTAGAACTCGAAGTAGCAATACAGGGGCTTTATCTCCCATTGCAAATTCTCGCAGCCTGGTTCCCCTGTTGTATAGCTAGCTCTGTTTTGTTCTCAGGTCCAGCACATACTGAATTTCATTGCGACTCTCTGAAGGTCCGTCCTGCCAAGTTTAGTGTCGTTGCTTATCCTAAATGTCCAGCCATGGGATTACAATGAGCTTTCTGGAAAAGCATTTCCCGACGGCTTTTTGGTACTGATTATTTTTAATTTTGACATAGAAGTGGGTGAGATAATATCGCGAGCGGGCGCGGGCACCGTGAGCGCTGAGCGAGCAGGAACGAGTAGTGTTATTCATTGCGCGGCTCGCCAAGCTATAATTTGTGGCTCGCATGGCGGTAAATAATACGGTGATATGATAATGCATTCACTAGAGATATTTCATAAAAACATTAATAATTTGTAGGGCTTTAACATAACCCGTTAAAAACTCAAAGTGTCAGCTCTATTACAAATCATTTCGATCGGATTGAAAGGGGTGGTTTATCGAGAGAACGTGAAAAAACTTGATCGATTGAAAACCAAAACTGAAAGGACGACGTATGACGCGCTGAACGAGCTGTTCTCCTGATTAATAAAGTGTCATATAAATGAGTATCCTTTCATTCTATAATTCTCCTTTCACTCATCTGTGAAGTGAAGCAGGACAACGGCTCACCAGTCCTTGTTTCAGATTATCATACAGACAACTGGTTTGGGGCATTTTTAATGCGTGATAAATAGTAGTAGTAAATCGTTTTTTTTCTCTGACACCCGATGAAATACGTAGATCAGCGGCCCATTGGTTCTTTTCTTGATTGACACTGGGCTAGCCCAATCACATCTTTAATGTGAAGTATAGAAATATACTCTTTCAAGTATAGAAATTAGTACAAAACTAATTATGAAAGTTTCCTTTATTTTTCAGTGCATTTGTTTTACAATATATGGCTATTACTATCATGGGATTAATATTATTACTATTATTGTAGTAGTAATGTAGACAGACACTGTAACTAAAAGAGTTTTGAATTTTTCTTTGTTTAATTTGCACCAGATCGATGAATTTAACATTAAAAAGCACAAAATTTTCTTACGGAGGAGCATGCCCCCGAACCCCCCTAGAGTGGCAGAGGTCCACTCATCACAGTGATCACTGTGGAGTATAGTTCAATTCTATTAATAAATGAGAAATTTGTACTAATTTCATCTGTTCGTGTTAACTCTCACGCGTTCCTACTCACTCATTACATTTTATTTTTTTTATTTTGGGGGGGGGGGGTATATATGCCGCATCCTTCTCACCTTTTTTACCCCTGACCTGTTTTCATGCCTGTAACCGAGTGTCTTGGGTCACTCGATACAACTTTTAAAATAGCAAAATATGGTTAGGAAAGGTGACGAGCAGGCTGGAGATGTACTTGTTCAAAAGCATTGTTAAAGACTCATCCTGAGATTGTTCCTCGCTCAGAGAGGATCAGCCTCTCCCCTGAAGAATTGTGCTCTGTTCCCCTGGTTCAACTCTTGGAGGTCCCGGTTCAGCCACTCCCAACTGCACAGCCGCCCCCTTTTCCTAGTTTTTCTTCCCACAAGAGACATCCGCACATAAATATCCCAGATATCCCTTGAGACTGTTTCAGTAAAAGTTCTGACCTTAAAGACAGTGTTTCTTCTAGCCATAACTTCTCTTAAAAGCGAAGGAGATCTCCAGGCCATGTCTTTCCCCTACGTTCCTTGATTTCACACCGGGGATGGTCAGGGTTTTCCTTTACCCAAAGCCAGGCTATTGTTCTGCAAGCCTTCTGCCCTCCTCCTTTCAGAGATCAGGACCAGGAAAAGCTGAACCTTGTGTGTCCAGTGAGAGCGCTGGATGTTTATGTTCACAGAGCTGCTCTATGGAGAAAAACTGATCAGCTATTTGTCTGCTTTGAATCGCCTAAAAGGGGCTCCCTGCTTCCAAACAGACAGTCAAGCAAGTAAATAGTTTGAGGCTATTTCTCTTGCTTATGAGGTTTCTGGCCAGCCATCACCTTTTGCTGTCAGAGCTCATTCTACAAGTAGTATGGCGGCCTCCTAGGCCTTACGGTCAGATGTGTCCCTTAAAGATATTTGTGATGCAGCGGGTTGGTCTTCTCCGCTCTCATTCGTATGGTTCTACAATGCCCCAGGTTTACTGGTGCTCATATCTTAGTTGTGGTCTCAGTACTCACACAGACAGGCACTTGTAAGTAGCGTTGTCAAAAGTACCGACTTCGGTACCAGGGGCGGGTCTACGTGGTGGCCAGGGGGGGCACCGGCCCCCCCTGAAATTCGATTGGCCACCCCAGGTGCCCCCCTATAGATGTCTTGTGATTGGTTCATTTTACAGCCAATTAGTTTATAGACTCTACTGAAGTTCGCGATTCAAAGAAGTGCAGCCGCGCCAGAGAAACAACGGTCGTCGCGGACTTGGACTTTTACTTTATCAATCAAGAGTGTGAAGTCAAGACACCAAACAGAGCTGCCAGTCACCACCGAAACAGAAGTTTTAGTTCCAGAAGTTCCAGCTGTTTTAGTTGAGGTCTGCCTTCTTCCTTTTTCGACTGTTTTCCTCTCTTTATGCTAGAGCTGCCAACTCTCACGCATTCACTGTGAGACACACGCAATTTATTACGAAATTCAAACAATAAATACCGTTTTGGCGCTTGTAAATGTGACGTGACAGATCCCTAGTGCACGTGAACCGATCATCTCTACTATGAATGAATGAACACTGAAAGATACAGTACAACTTACCGAAATGTATATTCCTCATACAAAATATCGATCAATCAGTGTTTTTCATCAGTGTGAAGGTCAATAACATAGCTGGAGAACAATTATGTCACATTTACCTCAGGAAAGCCATTTAATGAACATAATATAGGCTATAGCACATAGTTGGCAAGAAAAAATAGCTATAGAGAGTATTTAGCTAAATATGTGTTCTATATTACATATTTGTTATATTTTTACTTGTATCATTAAATAAAGTTGTTATTATAATAAAAAAATGCATTATATTTACCCTTAAATAATAGCCTACTACCAGCTGACAGGGCTCTCTGTATGTTTACAGCATTAGGTGAGTAGTTTTTTTTCTTGAGAAAAAATAATCTTGTGTAGCCTACCTAATATTTATCCAAATGAGTCAATATTAAATCAAATCACAATAATTGAATTGAAATAATAAAAAAGCGTAGCTTACTAGTAATTGAACCATGTAAACATTGTAACATGTTGTCACTAAACCTAATAAAATTCAGTTTAGTTACTAAAATGTTAGTGACAATCACAATGCACTTATTGTGTAATAAGTGTATTGTTTACCCCCCCCCCCCCCCTCACTCCAAGCTAAACTCAAAAGTTGGCAGCTATTATTGTTTCTAAACTAAAGACTGTTCTTTAATATATTAGCAGAGCACAATGTAATGGTTCCATATTTTATTTTTAAACTGTGGTGTTTTCATTTGAACTGTTACAGTGCTAAAACTTTAACTCTGTGTTACTCAGCTTTTTTGTAAATTAATATGAAAGAAATGTTGAATGAAACACTATGATGTTTTGGCAAAACCATTTGAATTATTACAGTGGGGGGATTTATTTATTTATTTATTATTTGAAAGAGATTGTGAATAAAACTACCGTATATTGTAATGGCCAAACTACTTATTAAAAGAAAATAATTGACATCGTTTCTGCTTCTGGGGTTTTAAAATTGCTCATTATTAAAATTGCTTTTATTTTATAAACTTGTTAGTTTTATGGAAACACTAAAAATAATAAACACTGGCTCTCAAATTTAACTTAATGGATATATACAGGGATGACAAAAAACTAAATTAATCAAAAATATGCTTTATTACTACATTTGTTTACAAGTAACTTTATTCAAGTAAAAAAAAAAAAACATAATAATATCAACCATTCTAATTGCCCATTCTGCTCACACGCTCATTAAATATGTCTGTGTTTGGCTACAATGATCAGCGCTTCAAAAACATGTTGTAAATATACATCAGTGATGCTCTTCACCGAGCGCTTTTACACAGAGAGACACGGGAAAGCAGGCATCTATTCTTTATTCTTTATTTCAAGGATAGCCCCTTGAGATGTACCTTCTCATTTTCGAGGGGGCCCTTACAATAATGATGAACAATACAAGATAATAAAAAGTAAATATTAAAGATAATTCCAAACACATAAACACAAAGACACACACACACTCGCATACCCACGCACACTCCAAAAATGCTCCCCTAAACTAGCCCCCCACCCCCCCATCACCACCCAGTATTACACAAACTTTGCACAGACAGGGTATGATCAAAAAATAAATAAGTAAAAAAATAAAATAAAAAAATCCCTCTGCGAAAAATAGAGGTAGACAATTGTACACATAAGCATACTATACACCTTGGCATTGTCGTTTTCAAAGCGTCCTTGACGCAGCACAAGTTGCCTTGAAAGGGAAGGTCTTAGTTTACGACTGTAACTATTGTTCACTGATAAGGGAACCATCACCTGCCATAATTCCTTCATTCCTGTGATTAACTTGCTTCGGCTAATTGAAGTCATTCCGGATGTGCTTTTATGCTTTCCTGGTCGTGACTTCACCTGCCTGTGACGTTGCAGCTCTTCTTCCTCTCTATGCAGTCTCAGTATTGGATGGGCCCAAAATGTCCTTTTTCTCTTTTTAAGAGAGGACAACAAAATCATCCTCACTGCTTGAAGACTCCATTTTGTATTGTTTTGTAAAAAAAATTTGCAACCGATTGATTAATACTCATCAGACTCAGTGTGTGCCTGACAAATGTTTAGGATGACAAATACGAAAAATGCATATGAAAATTTCTGACTCAGTGTGCAAGTGTCAGGTTTAGAGAAGACTCAAACAGGTGAGTAAATATAAACAATGTTTATTTAGAACAGAAGCATGGAACCAGCAGATGTAATGGTAAGTAGGTCATGCAAACTTGAGATGAAGATAGAACTTAGCTAAATATTAGTATGAATGTCTTTGCAGGTGGAGTGGAAACCAGAGTGGAGAATGATGATGAAGAACGATTATGAAGATAATCAACGGAGAAGGCAGATGGCAGATCGGAATGAAGATGAGTATCTCAGGTTGGTAGATCAGGTAAGTAACAGGTAGTGAGTCGTGCGTCCATGTAAAGACGAGACCAGACACTGAACAGAAGGTGAAGGGTTGTATATAAAGGGAGTGAATGATGGGGTGATGATGAGGTGCAGGTGTGGTGAATCAGTATTCCGGGGAGAGTGAACGAGTGGGCGGAGTGTGCAGATCTGGTGGATCCCTGACAGTACCCCCCCCCTCCATGGGAAGGTCCTGACGACTGGGTGGAGAGATGATGACGACGACGAGGTCTACCACAACCTCTGGGATCTGGTCGGTCAGGATGTTCGGTGTGAAACTGGGTGAGGAGTCCTGGATCAAGGATATCGTCCCATAGGACCCATGAACGTTCCTCGGGGCCGTAGTCCTCACAGTCGATAAGGTATTCGATTTGGGAACCTCGTCGCCGTGAATCTAGGATGGTACGAACCCTGTAAATAGGCTCTTCTTCAGCTAGGTTGGGAGGAGGAGGTACGTCGGCCACACCAGGATCTGTGGGAAGAGGAGTGAGAGGTTCAGTGTGAGGTTTAAGGAGAGATACGTGGAAGGAAGGCGAGATACGGTAATGTGGTGGTAAGTTGAGTCGAAAGGTGACCTCGTTGAGCTGCCTCTGCACGGTGAATGGAGCTATGTATCGAGGACTCAGCTTACGGCAAGGCAGGGGGAGGTGGATCTCCCGTGTCGATAGCCAAACCTTCTGTACAGGTTAGTATTGAGGGGTTAAGGTGCGATGACGGTCGACTTGGATCTTGTGTCTCCGCACTGCCTGCTGGAGATGCACGTAAGCAGAGTCCCATACCCTCTCGCTCTGCTCGAACCAGTAGTTGACAGCTGGAACCTCCGAGGGCTCACCCGACCAGGGAAACAGAGGTGGTTGATATCCCAGGATGCACTGGAAAGGGGTGAGTCCTGTGGTGGATTGGCGGAGTGAATTCTGTGCGTATTCGGCCCAGGGAAGGAATTGGCTCCAGCTGTCCTGGTTCTGGTGGTAATATGCCCTCAGGTATCTCCCGATCTCTTGGATCCTCCGCTCAGTCTGGCCGTTAGTTTGTGGGTGATAACCACAGGAAAGGCTTATGGACACTCCTAGGAGTTTAAAGAAAGCTTGCCACACACTGGATATAAACTGGGGTCCATGGTCAGACACTATGTTTTCAGGGATGCCTAAGTTGCGAAACACGTTCTGAAAGAGAGCCTCTGCAGCTTCGAAGGCAGTGGGTAGTCCTGGAAGAGGTATCAGCTTGCAGGCTTTGGAGAACCGGTCAACAACGACAAAGATGCAGGTATGATTTCGTGATTTAGATAGATCCGTCATGAAGTCAATGCCAATTTGAGACCATGGTGGACGTGGAATAGGGAGTGGAATGAGCTTGCCTTCAGGGAGTTTCCTCGGGGTGTTGGTAACGGCACAGACTGAGCAACCTTTGACGAATCGGGAGACATCCTGAGGCATGGAGGGCCACCAGTAGCGTTGACGTAGGAGCGAGAGGGTACGCTTGCTACCTGGGTGTCCAGAGCCCGGAGAAGTGTGAGCTGAGTCCATAAGGGCTGGACGGAGAGGAGGTGGTACGTAGAGGAGCACTTCTGGACCTCCTGGCGGAGCAGGATTGGTAAGGTTTTCTTGGGAGATTTGCTCTATGCTCCTGGTGATAGGACTGACAACAATGGCTGGAGGGAGAGTAGGATCCGGATGGGTTTCTTCAGGAGATGGTTGATGAATACGAGATAGAGCGTCAGCTTTACAGTTCTTGGTGCCAGGACGATAGGTGACGATGAAATTGAAGCGGGTGAAGAATAGTGCCCATCGAGCCTGGCGAGGATTGAGTCTTTTAGCCTCCCTGAGGTATTCTAAATTGCGGTGATCGGTGATGACTTCAAAATGATGATTTGCTCCCTCCAGCCAGTGTCTCCACTCTTCTAAGGCAAGCTTAATTGCGAGCAGTTCTCAGTTACCAATGTCGTAATTCTGCTCCGCCGGGGACAGCTTCTTAGAATAGAAGGCACATGGATGAAGTTTAGGAGGATCACCCTGCCGCTGGGATAGGACCGCTCCGACCCCAGTAGAAGAGGCATCAACCTCGACTATGAAGGGCATATCTGGATTCGGATGAGCCAGGATCGGAGCGGTCTGAAAAGCTTCTTCTAGCTGTTGGAATGAGTTGGAGGCTTCTGGGGTGAAGGACAGAGACTTGGCCCGGCCTTTGAGGGTGGATGTCAAAGGTGAACTGATGAGGCTGTAATTGTTGATGAATTTTCTGTAGAAGTTTGCAAATCCTAGGAAACGTTTTAACTCTTTGATGGTAGTGGGTTGAGGCCAGTTCCGGATAGTGTCCACCTTCCTCTGGTCCATCTGGATCCCATGTTGGTCAATGACATATCCAAGGAATTGGACTGAGGTGGTGTGGAACTCGCACTTCTCCAGCTTGAGGTACAGTTGATGCGCACAAAGTTTTTCTAGGACCTGCGTGATGTGGTTCAGTGAGGTTTCGGGAATAGATGAGGATGTCATTGATGTAGACCACTACGAATCTATTGAGGAATTCTCGGAAAACCTCATTCATATATCCTTGGAAGACTGCTGGTGAGTTGGACAGGCCATAGGGCATCACCCAGTATTCGTAGTGCCCAGAGGGTGTAATGAAAGCCGTCTTCCATTCATCACCTCAACGGATGCGGATAAGATTATAGGCACTACGCAGGTCCAAGTTCAAGAAGATACAAGCTCCTCTTAGTTGCTTCAGAGCGGCCGGGACCAGAGGAAGGGGATAGCTGAACTTGACAGTGTGTGAATTGAGATGGTGGTAGTCGATGCAAGGCCTCAAGCCTCCGTCCTTCTTAGAAACAAAGAAGCTTGAAGCGGCAGGGGATGTAGATGGTCAGATAAACTGTTGTTGCAGGGCTTACTCAATGTACTCCTCCATGACCTTCTGCTCCGGGATGGACAAAGGGTATACTCTACCTTTAGATAACGTGGCTCCAGGTAGCAGGTCGATAGCACAGTCCCATGGCCGATGTGGTGGTAACTTGGTAGCCAGCTGCTTACTGAAGACATCCTGGAACGCCCGTTACTCTTCAGGAATCTCTACTTTATGGATGACTTCGGGACTCTCGACGGAGTGTGGACATCCAATGCGGAGCATCAGAGTGGGGGAGAAGTGATGAATACGACCCTTGCCCAGCGGTTTTCCTTGAATGGTGTGTATACGAAGATCCTGAGAACATCGTTGCTTGGGTGCATTAAGTTTCTGAAGGAGATGGGTTCAGATGAAGTTCCCCGCTGAACCGGAGTCGATGAGGGCTTGCGCTGAGACACATATATCAGAGGTTAGGACATGAACAGTAGTGCGTAACAATGTTTCAATCTTTGGTGGTAATTGGATTGTACTCACCGCCGGCCGTTGGGGTCGTATGGGACAGTCATTGATGGCATGATTTTCTCCCCCACAGTACAGACACAGACGATGTTGGTTCCGGCGTTGACCCTCCGCATGGGTCAGGTGGTAAGCGTCAAGTTGCATGGGCTGTGGTGTTGGAAGAGCAACAGATGGTTCCTTGGGCGGAGGACATGCAGCGGAAGATTGAGATGCACAGGCGGTGAGGTGTTGTGATACACAGATGGTCTTTTGTATGAAGTGTTGGATGAAATTGGAAAGTGATTTAGTGACTTGAGCATCAGAATTCCATAAAGATTGAGCCCATTGAAGAGCACGGCCAGACAGTAATGAAATCACAAACGCCACTCTGGCTGAATCGCTGGGGAACTGATGAGCTTGCATTTCGAAGTACAGTGAACATTGTAGGATGAAACCGCTGCAGTCCTCCGCCTCACTGGTGAATGTCGCTGGTTGGGCAATGGGACTGGCAGAGGCAGCTGGTGGTACAACGGGTGATCGAGGAAGAAGTGTGCAAGACATCAGCGGGAGTGATGGGTGGGTTATCCGGGTGTGATGGAAATAATGAGTCGAACAGCATGTACCAGCTCAGCGAATTGATCGTGGATGGATCCATCGCTGATTCCGTGGGGTTCTGCATATGGTCTGGTCTTTAGACAGGTTTAGAGAAGACTCATACAGGTGAGTAAATATAAACAATGTTTATTGAGAACAGAAGCATGGAACCAGCAGATGTAATGGTGAGTAGGTCATGCAGACTTGAGATGAAGATAGAACTTAGCTGAATAGTAATATGAATGTCTTTGCAGGTGGAGTGGAAACCAGAGTGGAGAACAGATGATGAAGATAATCAACGGAGAAGGCAGATGGCAGATCGGAATGAAGAATGAAGATGAATATCTCAGGTCGGTATCTCAGGTTGGTAACAGGTAGTGAGTCTTCTGCATCTATGTAAAGACGAGACCAGACACTGAACAGAAGGTGAAGGGTTGTAGTGCAGATAGGGAGTGTGCAGATCTGGTGGATCCCTGACAGCAAGGACTTTTACTCTGCTTGTTTCCTGGAAATAAAGGCATGGATGAAACATAACTTTCTTAAATTAAATTGTTCTAAAACTGATATTTTGTTAATTGGCACTCCAATTAATGTTAACTAGTGTAAGAACTTTATTTTACCATGGACAATAGCCTAATTTCCCCTTCTGTCTAGGTGCAGAATTTGGGTGTGATTTTTAATGTTAAAAAACTATCTTCACAATATCGTCCATATTGGACCTTTTCTTTCTAGGCCTGATGCAAAAAGTCTTATTCATGCGTTTATTACATCGAGGCTTGATTACTGTAATTTACTTTTTTCAGGCCTACCAGCAAATTCTATTAAGAGGTTGCGATACATACAAAATTTCAGCTGCTTGTGTCTTGACTTGTACATCTTCACGGCAACACCCCTGTTCTTCTTCAATGGCACTGGCTTCCAGTTCACACATTGGTTCTTATTTTAACTTATAAAGCAGTACATGGGTACACCATCTATACTGTCCTGTTCTCTCCGCTCTGCTGGTTCTCTCTCAATCAGCATCTCTGTAAACCTAAAACCATTAAAGCGGAAGGCTTTTTCTTGCAATGCTCCAGAATTGTTTCTTTTCCACAACAGTTATAGAATTCATTACCTGCTTCTATTAGGAATGCTCGTTTTGATTTTTTAACGAAGCTTCTCAAAACCATTATTGCTATTATATACTTAATTCTTGTTTTGCATTTTGTGACGTCGTTGTGCTTTGAGTTTAAGTCATATAAATAGCATACGTGCTTTGTGCACTGTTTTGAAGCGGTTCATATTTTCATGGTTTTGCGCACTGAAAGATTATTAAAAGCCTATATTTTTGTATACCTAGCCTGCACAATACATTTAAAATAAGCATAATTTAATTCTATGTTATTTCTGTGTAGTGTAGTGTAGGCTATATAAAGAGAGGTGGTGATGGATTAGTGGACAAGACACTTGCTTTTGATTCCCACTGTTACACATCCACCAAATAAGTTGTTATGTGTCATACTCATGACATAATAAGTTGGATGTTGCACATTAAGCAGTTTAAGTTTGGTTTAAAATAAATGTAAAAAGATATATTTTATTTTTTAAATTAAAATAAGTTGTCATGTGTCATAAAAAGTTGGATGTTGCACATCTAGCAGTATAGGTTTGGTAAAAAGATATAATTTTTTAAAATTCAAATAAGTTATTGTTGTTATAATTACTACTATTATTATAGAATGGTGTTGATGGCGCAGTGGATTAAACACTTGGCTTTGATTTCCACTGCGACACATCCACCAAATAAGTTGTCATTTGTCATACTGTACAAAAAAAAGTTGCATGTTGCACATCTAGCTGTAAAATAAATAAAAATGTATTTTTTTGTTCAAATAAGTTGTTATGGGTCCTGCTTTACTATCCATGTAGATCCGCCACCAGTTGGGGGGGGGGGGGGGTCTCAGTATATTTTCCTGCTTTTTTGTTGTCCCAGCCAATCACATGCCTGATTATTACACCAGTAGGTGGCGACAAGTGACTGTTAAAAAATTGTATTTTGTCATTGAATCATTAATTTAAGATATTTGTTGAAAAACAGCTTGATCCAGTAATGAAACAATTTTTAAGTTGTGTTGGACATCGGCTGCTGGTGGATGTAACCGATTAAAACAGACATGAAGTCGGACAATTTCTTCTTCCCGTAGTGACACTCACGTGGTGTTTAACCACAGCTGAAGTGAAATACAGGGTTCCTACGCAGTTTGGAAAAGTATGAAATTTGATTTGAGTAATTTACAGGTCTGGAAAAGTATGGAAAATATAAAGCAGAGTATGGAAAAAAAATTGTATTTCCAGTCTATTGCCCCTATTTAGTTTTCTATAATAAATAGACAATGCGCACTGAGCCACCTATTGCACCATCAGCCCATTTCACGGTGTGGTTTCTTGGCTGCCATAGAGTATGTGTTAAACCAGACCTAAGGCCTTGAAATATACCCCCGGTTTCACAGACGAGGCTTAAACTAGTCCCAGACTAAAATGCATGTTTGGGCTGTTTTAACTGAAAGCAACTTGCACAGACGTATCTTATAATATGTCAGCGTCATTGTTTTGTCTCAACATACACATCAGTAATGTTTTTTTCTAAGGCACATTTATAAAAGGTACTTAAATGTCCTAATTGAACTAAGGCCTAATCCTGGCTTAGTCTAAGCCCTGTCTGTGAAACCAGGCCATAATGTACTGCCCTAATGAAAGCCAAATTTTGACCACTTTTTTTTTTTTTAAGTACCAGTCTTTTGATAGACCCTTGAACTTGGCAAATAGGACAATGCACACAGCCATATTATGCCATCAGCCCATTTCATGTCATGTTTTCTCACGAAACACACATGATCGTTGTCATGTGGTGGATTCGGCCAATCGTGCAACAGCTGTGTCGTCATCTGGAGAAGGTGCACATCTATGGGTGCTTCAATTCTTATTTGTGCATCCTCGTTTCCTTTCCTTGCTTCCAAGCTCCTCCCCCTGTAGGATGTGAGGGAAGGCTGCAAGGAAACGAAGCGAGGACGGAGGAATCGAAGGAAAGCTTATTTATACATTGGAATACTTGATCACTCGAGCGTCACTTCACAGCGTCATCAGAAGCGCTCACAGGATCTGCCCTTATGTTGTTAAAGTTTGATTATTTAAGAAATTCATAATAAATAATAATAAAGCAAAATGTCCCGTTGAAATGTGTGAGATGTGTGGTTTGTATAAACTGCAAAGGTAAAGTATAAATTAAAATTATTGTGACAGATGTGATGGGGGAGGACAATGTATATGTGCATCACGTTTAGTGGATAAAACTCTTCCACAAAGGATCCACCCGTGCATCCTCGCTCATAACTCCTCCGGAAGCTCCTCACACCTCGCGGTGCAATTAGAGAATTGAGATGTCCTTCAAGATGGCTGAGCTCGATCGGTTTCCGGGTCATAGGACGGAGGACGGAGGAGAGAGGAGACGAGGAGGGATATTGAGAAGCACCCTGACTGAATCAGCCTATCGTCTCTCTCCTCCCCCATCACGAGGACACACCCCCTATAGCTGATTGGCTTACTCTCCCCCATCACGAGGACACACCCCCTATAGCTGATTGGCTTACTCTCCTCTCCCATCATGAGTGGATACGCCCCCTACTGCTGATTGGCTTACTCTCCTCCCCCATCACGAGAGGACACACCCCCTATAGCTGATTGGCTTACTCTCCCCCATCACGAGGACACACCCCCTATAGCTGATTGGCTTACTCTCCTCTCCCATCATGAGTGGATACGCCCCCTACTGCTGATTGGCTTACTCTCCTCCCCCATCACGAGGACACACCCCCTATAGCTGATTGGCTTACTCTCCCCCATCACGAGGACACACCCCCTATAGCTGATTGGCTTACTCTCCCATCATGAGTGGACACGCCCCCTACTGCCGATTGGCTTACTCTCTCTCCTCCCCCATCATGAGAGGACACGCCCCCTACTGCTGATTGGCTTTAAGTATGTTGTGTTGTTTGTTCTGGTCCGATCCACCTTCAACAGCATTTCTCGGAAATCGCTCACTGCAGGTTTAATTAGTCAGGTGAAAAGGCGTTCGTTTGACGTTTTTTCTTCTTGTGTGTCACTGACCCATGAACAACTCATTTATGTCCATATCTTTATTTGAAATGAGAATCACTCATATATTCCCCAAAGATTGGACTTACAACTTACCTCTGGACGTGGGCCATGCTATGTAGTGCTGTCAAATCGACAAATCACATCTAACATAAAAGTTAGATACACACACACACACAAAATAAGATATTCACATTATATAAACATTAATGTTAGATATGATTAATCCATTTGACAGCACCAATACACACACAATCATGTAAGATGCCACAGGTGGAATGCATTTAAAAATAATAACGAAAATATTAGTAGTGCCACAAGAACTGTATTTACTCTGATTATTTCAAACAAAGGAAGAAAACTAACATTACAATCTACAAAACAAATGCATTATAGAGCAGATATACAGCGGTCATATAAAAGCAGAGACATGGGGCTGAAAGCAAAAGAACAGAAACAGAGAAACCCTACATGGCAGAATGAAGGAAACCGGCTCTTCTGGGAGTTTTGGCATTAGCAGTCATTCAGTGTCTCATGGTTTCATTCAGGTCCTCTCTGTGATGTTCGTCACTCAAACAGCGGTGGTTATATGGTGGTTTGGCACAGAAGTTGAAGCAGTTACCCTTCATCATCGTCGTCATCATCCGCACTGATTTGCAGTGACTCCCATGTGTCACCTGATGTTGGACACATGTACAGAAACAACGTCTGCACAGAAAGCATTCAAACAGATTTAAAGCCAGCTAACATGAGTCGAGACACGCGCGTGTGTATCCGAGATCTCATTCCACTTGTTTGCTCCCTTCTGACTTCTGGTCCAGCCGGCTTTTACTGCTCTTCACCATATAAATAAAGTATGTGAGCGTTTCCTTCTCGTTGACTGGGATATTCCGGAAGTGACGGCTCACAGTCTGGGGAAGAAACACAGCAGCACATTACCAACACGAGCACTGAGTGAGTTCTGCTGACACTGCTGAATGCTGCATTCTCATTGGCTGACAGATTTATAAGTGTGTTCCTGTTGCCAAGGAAATCATATACAACACTTCACTGAACTTGAATTATTATGCTCACTTCACTAGTTATGAACTGTTTTGCAGAGACACTGTAAAATAGGATTATTGCTGGGGATTAGACGTGTGTGGATATAAATACACTGCCGTTCAAAAGCTTTGGATCGGTGCGATTCTTAATGTTTTTGAAAGCTCAGCAAGGCTGCATTTATTTGATTAAAAATACAAAACAATTAAATGCTGTTCTTTGGAACTTTCAATTCATTAAAAAATCCTGAAGAAAAAACAACAACTGTTTTCAACATCAACGACTGGAGTATTCAGCTTTGATCACAGGAATGAATTACACTTTACTATATATATATATATATATATATATTAACATAGAAAACAGATGATTTACATTGCCATATTTAACTTTTTTTTTTTTTATCAAATAAATGCAGTCTTGGTGAGCAGAAAGACTTGTCAAAATCATTAAAAAAACTTACCGATCCAAAACTTTTGAACAGTAGTGTATATACAGTTGCAACTGTGTTTATTGGCAAATTTTACAGGTTTTCATTTGTTTGCAATGAACAAATCAGACAAAAGTAATTGAAATAGTTCAAACACAGCAAATGTTTCAAGTGGTTTCCCCAAATTTAACTGAAAATGCAACTTTTGCAAATCTGCAAAACGGGTTCTCTCACTAATCAAGGGCTTCATTAGTTGCACCAGGTGTGCTTGAGCTAGAACACATGAAATATGGCAAAGTCAAAAGAACGGCCCAAAATGTTAAGAGAAGATATCGTCGCCCTTCACAAACAAGGAACATGATACAAAAAGATAGGGAAGGAACTAAACGTTCCCAGAGACGCCGTAGGAAGCATCGTTTACAAGTTCAGAGTTAAAGGAACAGTGGTTACTCTTACTGGACGGGGCAGAAAAAGGAATACATCAATGTCCGGGACCAGATTTCTGAGAAGGCGGGTTCAGAAACCCTGGCAGAAAACTCCCAGAAAACCCCCGGAGTGACTGCTGAAGACCTGCTGGACACAGGCTCTGGGGTTTCAGCTGCAGTGAGGCCAGAACTCCAGGAATACACCACTACTGAGACCAAAAGCACAAGAAAAGTCGGCTCCAATTTGCTCAAAATCATAAATAAGCCACAGAAGTTTTGGGATTCTGTTCTGTGGAGCGATGAAACAGAACTGGGCCCGGTTCCCCGATAATGCTCACTCTTAGCGCGCTAAGAAGACTCGAAAGATATATCTTACCAAAGTTGTTTATGTTCCTAAGTGTGTTCCCCGAACCATACCTTAGGAAGCTGCTTAAGATATGCCTTCTTACGTGCGACGTTACCCGGCGCTGTCCGTGGCGATGCTGCTGAATTGGTTGATATCGATGGCTCGAGAATCAATTATTCTCTCGTGCAGGGGCTGCTTCACTGCTTTATGTGAGAAAGTGGTGTTCTTTATAAAAGAAGCACTTCAGAAATAGTTGAAAAGCATTTATTAGGACTCAAAAAATAATCCAAACTATAATAGCCTATAATAGCCTAGCCTACATATTTTAAAATTGTATCATATATTGCTGCCATAATAACCATTTAAAATGTGTACGTGCCTTCTTCTCTTTCCCATTTTTGTTCGCTGAGGTGGAGCTGCGATGAAATATTGTTCTTGTAAATAGTTTCCAGCATTTCAGTAATAAAAGTTTACATCTTGCGTACGGTGCTTGGCAGTGATCAAAAAGGGTTTAAACAGCGGATCTCTTCTTGTAAACTCAGAGATGTGGATTCAGACGGCAATTAAATCCCCACACGACCTGTTTGTCAAAAAACAGAAGGTACTAATTTGGCCAGGGATTTTTACGCGGGTTGGGTGAGAAAAACACTGATATTATGGATTCGGACGGCACTAAACTCACCGATTTACCGCTGTAAATGTTTAAAATACCGGACGAGCCCATGAGAAACAATATTAGTGTCCGAATAGGACTTAACTGACAGTAGCCTATTTCACTGAGCGTTTTAATTAAATTAATAATATTGTATAATAATATAATAAAAAATCTAACAACAATCAGTGTTATGTAGTGTAATTTTATTCTTTGCATGAAAACACTTGAATAAGCCTAATTGAACACTGTCTGGGTGTATTAAAACTTCAGAATTATATTCATATAGCCCTGCAACAGTGATAAGGTAAAGCTAAGAGCGGTCCAGACCAACCTTACGAAAGTGTGACTTACAGAAGATATACTTGGCGTACGAACAGTTCGGGAATCGTGCCATAACGTTAAGAGAGAGGTTAAGGAATAGGTTAAGAACTACTTAGAGATAAGAGCGTTTTGGGGAACCGGGCCCTGGATCTTTTCGGCCCTCTGGATCAGCGGTGTGTTCAAGAGGAATGAGGCATCAGCTGTGAAGAGCTCTGTCTACAGTTCATGATGCTCTCGGCTGATGTAGATCCTCCGGCTCTGGAATCCTGCAGCGCGAGGAAGGAGAGATGGAGTCACTGAAGTTTCAGAGATCCAAGGAGAGAACGTCATGCTGTCAGTGAGGAAGATGAAGCTTGGACCTTCAACAGGACAATGATCCCAAGCATTCCTCACATTCCAGCAAGGCTTGCTCACAGAAGTAGTCCTGGGAGATACAGTGGCGTCACAGTCACCTGACTAGACCCCATAGACAATCTCTGGTGGATTTGAGGGCGAAACCAAGGAATATCCCTGAACTGGAGGCCGTTGCTCATGAGGAACAGAAGCTGAGTCTGCTATACACCTCGTCTGCAGCAGAAGTGTGCTCTACTGAGTGCTAAAGATGCTTGCCATGAAGGGGTGAATAACTGTGAGACTGCAGAAGTCATTAAAAGTTGCATTTTCAGTTGGATTTGGAGAAACCACTTGAAACTTTTGTTGTGTTGAGCTGTCTCAGTCCAACACCTGAGTTCCGCTAAGTTAATTCAATAAATAAAGCTTCAGAAATTGTTATGATATGAAAATGAGATTTGTGTTGGTTTTTGAGATTGGTAATATTGAGTTTTGGGCAGTACCTCTGCTAGCTGGGCTTTGTTGAGTCCAGGTCGGGTCTGGATTTTGTAGTGCCTCTTGTAGCGTCTCAGTGTGTTGACCTGCAGCTGGAACAGATCCACCTGACCCAGAACACACACATCAGTACAGTTACACACACATCATCACTGCAGCAATCCCAGCAGCCTCTGCTGCTTTAGGGCTCGCCCACGCTTCCCGTGCCGTTGATTACAGAAATAATCTTCCCATAGGGATTTTAATAAAGTCTTTGTTATAAGCATTGAACCGAACTAGGGCTGGGTAAAAAATATTGATTTCTCGATTTTAAATGATTCTCATTTTTACGAACCGATATCGATTAAATCCCAGGAATCAATTAGTCATCCTGTTTTCAGTTGATGAATGAATGTAACATTGTAGCGCATCCCATCCAGTAAATCGCAGTAATCTTTGTGCTTTGTTAATATTGATATGAAACACAGTCTCAGATTTGAAATTACGTCCATTTTCTTACGAAATTCAAAAACATAAATACCGTTCCGGCACTGTGGCGTGAGACCGCTCTGGCTCAGCTCGAGAGAAGCACATGATCTTCTCCTCCGCCTTAATAACACCAGTTACAGCGCGAGATAAACATGAATGAGCATCTGAAAGTGTGTTAAAAGATAGAGTACAACTTATCGAAATCCGTATCATGTGACATGGAGTCGCCCAATCAGTGTTTCAACCGTGGAAAGACGTCAGTCAACAATGTCATGTAACGCCACATTTACCTCAGAAAAAACATAACCAGTGACCATAAACTCGTCAGTCAGCGAGAAATATTAACTCTAGAGAGGAGCAATCTGCTAAATATATGTTATTATAAAATTATAATTTTTAATGTTCTTCAATATTTAATGCATGTTTGAATAAATCTAGCAAGTTTTTATGACAGCCACCATTTAAATGTTTACATTTCATATAACTTTTATTTTAAAAATAATTAAGTGTAATTTAAGTTTTTATATAAATCAGTTAATTTTTACCTTCAATATTACAGTAGGCTAATGAAGCCTATAGGCTACCACTGACTCCCATAGTTACAGCGTTAGTGAAGAGATTTGAAATTTGCCTATATTTACATTTTCATTGAATGAACGGTTTAATAACTCACAGTCCCTTGCCGCCACCTAGTGGTGTAACAGCGCAACTGCACTGAGTGACACGCGCAGAGACGAACAGTGCCGATACTGGTGACATCAGCAGAAAGCCTCTCGTAAAGTGAGATTCGAGGAACTAACTGTTTAGATTAGTTCTAACGGTTATACATATAGAAATATCCTAACAAGCTCATTGTCAGGTTTATGTTCTGTTATGTGGACCCTTATTTTGACATCCTCTTCTGTTTCCTCCACTTCGTTTTAACATTGTTTAGTTTCATTACTGAACTCGTTTTCGTGTAAATAAAAGGCGATAATCCGACATATCGAGCCACTCAATATTACCCCTAGACCGCCCTAGTCATGAATGTCTATTTACAGACTAATCCACTGTTTTGTTGAGGGTCAAAAATGACTTCAGAAAGATGACAGAATCATGATATTTCTACACAGAGATTGGTTTATTAGTGAAATCTGTTGACTTTATCAATCTTTGTTTCATTATATGCCAACGGTGTCAGTTCTTGTGTAATTTTCCCCAAGTCTGCTCCAGTAGTAATACAGTCATCTTAATATCCTTTCAGATTCTGGTTTTTAACAAACATTTTTTTTAGCATCTTCATCTTAAAGGCCCTTGATGGAGATCTTAATGCGGCTCCACGAGTAAATTGTACACATTTTCATCGGCTAAAAACCAAATGTGAGTCACTTTGCATAGTTTAAGGCGAGACACTACAGATGAATAGGGTACGATTTTTAACTAGCAGATATCACCATGAAACTTTCCCAGTTGATTAACTACATTAAGATGAGAAAAAACAAGTTTTCTGTAATTTAATGTTTAAATATGCAAATTAGGCAATATCTTATTAAATGTGCTAATTTGCATATATTTAAAAAACTAAATCTGAGTATTGGATAAAGCCAGGTTAAAAAATATTTTCATTGTGTTCACATATTAGATGGGAAAAAAAAGTACAGAGGGATTTATGTATATCTACTTCTGTTTTCCTGTAAATCAGAATATACAGTCAATAGCCTTAAAAAAATTATTTTCGCCATGTTTTTTGGAATAAAATGTTATATAAATCAGGCTAGGAATAGCCTAATATATTTTCAAATCCCTCTATAAATGTCTTCATAATATAACTAGGTCCAAGACTGGAGAGTCTGGTGTATATCAGTGTGACTGAAGTGGAGATTTCAGACTTGGAGTATGAGAGAAAGGTCATTTTGAGAAAACGGGCTTTAAAGATTTATCATCAGCCAATGAGATTGCGCATTCAGCTCTTTTACTTTCACGATTGGTTGCTGATAAAAAGGAAATGACCATATTTGGATCTGACAGCATTGTACAGGAGAGAGAGAGCTTTCCAGCGGTGTGTGTGATGACAGGGAGCAGACAGCGATCGCGGAGCAGCGGGAGGATGAAGTGTAGGAAAATAAAGACCTAAATGTGTATTTCAGACTTTTTTCACCACAGTCTGAAAGATGTTATTAAAGACAAATATCCAAAAATCTCAAAATTGGCCAGTAAAAAAAGAAAACGATGTTTTTGCCTGCCATAAAGACTTGTTCTGTTTAAAGAAGAAAGTGTTTAAAGAATAAACGTTTAAAATGTATCTTGTTTCCCTCTATCAGACCAGTTCTACACAACACACCTCTCCCAGTGCCACAGACAGTGTTCGAATTGTGTCAAAGCTCTTGGGGGTTCCCCCCCGCCCCTGCCCCCGCCCCCCAAAAAACGTAATAATATACATATTTTCATTTATTTATTTCATATAACACTATAATTTCATTTACTTAACTTTTAGTGTTACAGAAAATGTTTTTGCAGCTGAGCATTAACAGGTTTTTCCTGGCTCAAAATGAGGCGTAGGTGCTAAAATCCCGACTATTAAATAAGATAATAAAATGTGTATTTTTCGTAGACCATCATATAGCCGACTGTGTTTCCCACAGTAGCCTATTTTTGTGGGTTGAGCTCGGTACCTCTAGGGGGGTCTGGGTGCATGCCCCCCCGGAAGAAAATTTTGTACATTTTAAAGATAAATTCATTAATCTGGTGCACTTTGAGTCCCTCGAAACTGCTGTTAAAAATAAATAATCCACCCGCCAACCGCCCAAAATATGATATTCTCTGATTTAGATATCTGCATCTGATCATCACATTTCAATTATTAAAATTCTCAGTGTTAAGCATGATAATATGATAAAATATCACACTGAAGTAGGCTGATTTCAAATTAAGATTTATTTAACATAAAAGTTCTTCTTGTGTCAAAATTACATTTCCAGCCTAAACAAAGGCTTTACTCCCTTCAAACTTAAATTGTCAATGTTTCATTACATCACTTTTGTTTTTATCTTTATAAAGGGCATTTCTTTCCCTAATTTTTACTCTCTATATACTCTTTCCCTATACTCTCAGGGAACTGAGGTTACGTTAGTAACCGAGTACGTTATTTCTTATTTTATTTTTTTGATATTGAAATTTTTTTAATCAGGGCATTTGTCCGGATGGGCAAGTACAATTCTCTTTCACTTGTCCCTTAAAAAACACACGCACGTGTCCCGGACAAGCGTTAATGTCGAAATTCTATTCAGATCAATAAATTACCAAACAATCATAAAAGAAAGAAATATTATCTTACCGTCATTAACAGATTAACACAGAAACAGTCAAATATACCAATGAAAACAGTTTTATTGAGAATTAGCTTCATCAAAATGGGCACAGAGAGAGACAAAGCATTTTCAGAAGAGCTGCCCTGTCATGCAAAAATCTAAACATGTTTGTGTTAATTGCTCAGTGCGAAGAAAGAGAAGAAATGGGAACCTGGTGTTTCTTTGTTCTTTCTACATGTGTCTAATAGACATGATCAAGTTCTTTGAAAAACATCTATGCCCTTTGAAACATGTCTCGTCTTCAGGCTCTATGTTGACTATGGTTTCAATAATAAACATACATTTGCATTAGTGTTGGGCGATATGATCCATTTTCATATCGTCCTATCGTCAGCCTGTGAGATCGGCGATACACGATATTATCATGAGGGGGCGGGGCTTACTTATTTGATTATTAACTTGCTTATTTACTCATCAATTTGCTTGATTTATTACTTCGTTTTATATATGATAATCTTTTTCTATTTTGCTAGCAAAGGTGGAGTGTTTGTTAATAGGTTAATTCAGGCTATTATAGTGAGGTAAAAAAAGTAAAAAAAATCTAAAAGTCGGTCGGTTATACTTAAACTTATGAATCCACTCTGATAAAGGAAACCGGGTTAATGTGTTTACATGACCACATGCATTGTCAGTTTATCCAGCATAATCGAGTTAAGACCGTGCATGTAAACACGCTCATTCCCTGAAAGTGAAGCAGAAACGGACTGAGCTTTCGCTGCATTAGCGGCACGTTATCTCAGAGACGACGGTGGATATAACGGTACAGCAACTATCTCAATTTACTGGCTTAATATTTCTCTTGTGGACATTATTGACAGTGAAACAATTAGAAGAATATTGCTTGTTTCACAGATGTTGTGCTACGTATCGTGAACTAAAGACTGTTATTAGGCCTATAATTTTATTGATATTATTATTATCATTATTATTTTGTAATTGTATTGTTTTTAGTTTTATTAGTGTCATTAAATGTTTTGTTAATGTGCTGTGGAAACAAAATACTGACGAACAACGATGCCGTCTTCATTTTGGCTCTGTATAAGAACGATGCGTCTGTTAAAACAAGCACTCTTGACAGTTTGTGAATGATCACATGGCAATTACATTTCGTTGTGGGATGTAGTTTTTTAGTCTGTTTTAAAAACATTTTCTTTGAGGATTCCTCGTACGCGCGCGTCGGTGATGTCACAAGCATGTCGTTATGAATTTAGGCAAGGCAAATTAATTGTAGTTCCTAATTAATTTAATAACAATACTAGCTTCATAATAATGATTTAATACATTAATGGGAAAAGGAGCCAATTATCGTATTGCTATCGTCAAAGGCTGCCAGCAGCGATATCTCTGACTATCGTCGACACACGATACCATCGTCTAGCAGCACAAGCCTAATTTGCATAAAGCATCCATATTAGAGTACTACAAACTTGAAAAGTATTCATTTAGGGTACATTTAGAACAAATAAAAAATGTGCGATTAATTGCGATTAATCACGAGTTAACTCATGACAATCATGCGATTAATCAAAATTAATACATTTTTTAATCGATTGACAGCCCTAGTTTAATACTTCTTGAGTTACAGGCAAGCAAACTTGGGGAAAATTACAGAAGAAGTGCTTTTCCCAATTTCTGAACTGTCACTGTTGGCATATAATGCAACAAAGATGGCTAAAGTCAACAGATTTCACTAATAAACCTATCAATCTCTGTGTAAATCTAAATTTTGAGCCAGGAACCTCTGGCTTCTGAAAAGCACACTGTGCTCTGATTGGTCGGCTGGAGCAGTGTGTTGTGATTGGTCGAGCGCTTTGAGTGTGTTTGGGAAATGTCCCGCCCCTTACCAAAACCGCCAGTTTAACACACTACTAACTAACTCAACCAGGCCCCGCCCCTTTATTCTGTGCATTAATTAGTATAATGAGGAACATTGTGGCGTGTTCGTTCCCGGAAGAAACTCAAGACTACAGTGGAGGCGTTTCAGGAGTTCAGGAACACTGATGCTGAGTCCCAATTCGCATACTATCCGTCCTAAATAGTATGCGAAACTCAGGGGTTAAAGTGAAAAAAATTCCTGAGCCTGAACTTTTTTTTTGGGGGGGGGGGGGGGGGGGTACTTATTTTCAAGTATTACAGCTGTATCTTAATGGCATCTTTTTATGAATGAAAGCCAGTATCACTAATATTATAGCTACTGATATCTCGATGAAAATGATTTCCCCCAAAATTTTAAACGTTAGGCTTCAAAAAAATAAAAACTTTTAATTTAAGTGAACTTAAGACAATCATCATTAAACCCATAATACATCATATGTCATATTTATCTGTACCATACAGAAATTGAATAAGGTTATAAAACAGTCCGCACTGCATAAATTATAAATTAAATATAGATTAATCCTTATCAAAGCTACAAGCGTTCTTTAGTCAAGAGCAGTGAGTAATTTTCTCTGCTCCCTCTGTTCTTTAGCTCAACTTTACTGACAGACAGAATTAATGGCTCCTGTCACTTTAAGATCTGCCGCTGTTGACAGGATCTCACATCTCATTCTCTCTACCATTTAAGATTTTATTTAACTCATTTAAGACTGTTCTTGTGATGATACTCGACAAAGAGGACATTCTGGCATAAATGTGTGTGTTATTGTTCGTTCAAGCGCGAAAGAGAACTCGATACTGGCGCGCATCTTTCTGTGCGTCGTACGTGTCAGGACATTCACTGAAAGCGCGTTCTCTTTGTCTTGTCGCGCAGGAATGGTTCTAAAGCATTTGCGTGAATAAGAGCGTGATCATAACCCTAGCTAAATGATGTCAGAAAGAAAGAACGGATGGATGCTGCGTTAATTGCGTTAAATATTTTAAAACGTTAAAGCTGGACAAAAATGAATCGCATGCGTTGACGTTGACAGCACTTTTCATACATTGCTGACAGAAAATACTGCGGTTTGAAGTAAGCTACACAGAATGTTCTACATTTAATATTTATCTAACAGTCTGAAGTTACCCATTATCCTGACCTGAGCTAATTTCCTGAATCAACCAACTAACATCTCCTTTCTTTCTTTTCATCCATAATGACATTAGCCTGTTGTTGTTTCTCGCGTTTCATCACTAACTGTGTCGCAATCTATTTTTTTATAGTCTATGGTCGCAACCGCTATACCTGCGCATTAGAACTTTCAGTGAACTAATTTTACAGGCTCGGTCCTGCTCCTCTGTGGCAATGACGGCGTGCGGTTAAAAATCACAACAAACGAATTTGAAAGTGGGGGGACATACCCCCCCGTCCGCATAGGAAATTATACCCGTGGGTAAGACATCATCCCCGGGCTTTATGAACTTGCGCTCCATGCTTTCACCGACGACGCTAACGTATGGATCGTGATCACATTGTGTTGCCAGGACCCGCCCTGCTCTGCTTCTGATAGGCTTGTAACGTTAGTAGAGCAGCGATCCTCTCATATGATTGGTAGGTGAAATCAATTGACTCGAAAATATTAAACCGCATGCAAGTTCCCAATTTTTTTTCCCCTCACGGCCGCACGCCGGAGATCCGGCATGGTGCCGGAATACTTTAAGCCCTGGAAACTAGAATTAGTACGTCCCAAATCGTAGCATGTTGAAATGAGTAATCCAAAGATACCCGGATGGTCTACTGTTTCCGGTTAGAATTCGAAGTGCAGATCAATGCACACTCTAACGGCTAATATTGCCCACAACCCATTGCGTGCGGGAGGGAGGAGCTTTGCGGTGATGATGGTGATGTAAACCTGGCAGTCGGATGCAGCAACGGAGATGCGCCCTCAGTTTTTAAGTGTAAGAATTAAAATGTTTAACCCTAATTAAACTTATATTTTATTGTCTCGTAATATTAATGGGTTTATGTTGTGCCAAAAAAGTACCGTGTTTATCTTGTAGGGTCCGATGAAGATAACGAGCGCCTCATTGCAGGCTACAAAACAATAAATAAAAAGGCTCTAGTACAGTGTCATGCAAGTGTCTTTTTTTTATGTATTTCTTTTGATGTTTCTGTCTGACTTATTTGTAGTAATACTGTGGCTGTACATATGTTAACTTTATCAGTCCAATCAAAAGAAACATGGTTACTACACTTTTACTATAGTAAAAGCATGGTTCATTTTCATCGGGGTATTTTTAAGTATTATACATAAGTATAAGATTAAGTATAAAATACGTCAAACAATAGTTACACTATAAACTTTAAATATTTTAACTCAGAAAATAAGTAGCGCTAGCTTTCGTTACACACATTTGCACATGAACGTCAGAACCAGCCGCCTCACAAACGACCTGCGTTTGGTTGATCTACGACCACGCCCTGCTTCACTCCTCAATTTGGTAAACACGTTGTAAATGTATTGTGGGAAAAAAGATGGGAATAGTAAATAAAATTATATTGCATATATAAGAATGATGAAATGTTAAATGTTTTGTTAACAGTCGAGGTGTGCGTAACTAGGCAACCACGTTCAAGTTCACGTTGCATGACGTCATCGAAGTATGTCCCAGAACGTGCATACTTTTTTTGCTACACACTCAAAAGTATGTACTTTTTCATCACAAAAAAAGTACATACTTTTAGGTGAGCTCGTATATAAGTAGGCGAATTGGGACTCAGCATGACACATTACCTCGGGGACTTCGACATCATGGTCAGGTGACTCTCCGCCGTCATCGCTGGTCTTCCTCTTGCGTTTGTTGCGAACGCTCTGGATGAAGTTCTTGTGGAAGTCACAGATGTACAAATGCCGAACCTACACGGAAAACAGGGTTTAGGTGTCTTTAATGAGCAGGAAACTGGACTCAAGCTCACATTACCAATGACATGATGACATTTAACACACACACTTTGGAAGTGTGTGACTGGTGACATGTTCTCATGGCTGTCAGTGTTTGCATTTACAGACTGAAGACGCACTTAAGAAAACTATTTTATATTTTCAAGAGCATCATGAAGACGTGGATGATGGACGACAGGAGACGTCAAACACTGACAGGACACACACATCAGGAATATGAGGTCAGCTTCAGCGTTTACACCCGTATTACCCAGGGATCAACACTGGAGTAACTATACTGGTGTGAGTAACTTACTGAAGTCTTTTACCAGTGATTTTATTTAACAAGAAACGTAATGCACTATATTGGACAAATATATCCCATGTTAGCGAATAATAGAGTAGTAGAACTACAACATATTTAAACCGAACGTTAAAAGTTTATTCTGAACCCAATGTTAATACGGTTAGCACCTTATGACAATCAACCATGGTTTTACCACAGTGACTATACTTCAACTACAGTATTAGTAGATTTCCATGGTTACCACTATAGTAAACACAATTGTGACCATGTGTAAACGAAAATATATTCAAATAAGTTGCACTTAAGAAGTGCTGAATGTAAAAAAAATAAAAAGTTAAGTGGATAACATTAACGTTACCCATTTTACTCTTAGTAATTTAATAAATAAAATAATTTTAAAGTTCAGTTTAGAGGTAACGGAATTGCTAGAGGATACTGGCTTTTGAAAGTGTCGGTATCAAATCGAAAACAAAGCAGGTGTTTATTATATGAGTGTTGTGCTATAGTGAGCGGTGTTGTGCTATAGTGAGCGGTGTTGTGCTATAGTGAGCGGTGTTGTGCTATAGTGAGCGGTGTTGTGCTATAGTGAGCGGTGTTGTGCTATAGTGAGCGGTGTTGTGCTATAGTGAGCGGTGTTGTGCTATAGTGAGCGGTGTTGTGCTATAGTGAGCGGTGTTGTGCTATAGTGAGCGGTGTTGTGCTATAGTGAGCGGTGTTGTGCTATAGTGAGCGGTGTTGTGCTATAGTGAGCGGTGTTGTGCTATAGTGAGCGGTGTTGTGCTATAGTGAGCGGTGTTGTGCTATAGTGAGCGGTGTTGTGCTATAGTGAGCGGTGTTGTGCTATAGTGAGCGGTGTTGTGCTATAGTGAGCGGTGTTGTGCTATAGTGAGCGGTGTTGTGCTATAGTGAGCGGTGTTGTGCTATAGTGAGCGGTGTTGTGCTATAGTGAGCGGTGTTGTGCTATAGTGAGCAGTGTTGTGCTATAGTGAGCGGTGTTGTGCTATAGTGAGCGGTGTTGTGCTATAGTGAGCGGTGTTGTGCTATAGTGAGCGGTGTTGTGCTATAGTGAGCGGTGTTGTGCTATAGTGAGCGGTGTTGTGCTATAGTGAGCGGTGTTGTGCTATAGTGAGCGGTGTTGTGCTATAGTGAGCGGCGTTGTGCTATAGTGAGCGGCGTTGTGCTATAGTGAGCGGCGTTGTGCTATAGTGAGCGGCGTTGTGCTATAGTGAGCGGCGTTGTGCTATAGTGAGCGGCGTTGTGCTATAGTGAGCGGCGTTGTGCTATAGTGAGCGGCGTTGTGCTATAGTGAGCGGCGTTGTGCTATAGTGAGCGGCGTTGTGCTATAGTGAGCGGCGTTGTGCTATAGTGAGCGGCGTTGTGCTATAGTGAGCGGCGTTGTGCTATAGTGAGCGGCGTTGTGCTATAGTGAGCGGCGTTGTGCTATAGTGAGCGGCGTTGTGCTATAGTGAGCGGCGTTGTGCTATAGTGAGCGGCGTTGTGCTATAGTGAGCGGCGTTGTGCTATAGTGAGCGGCGTTGTGCTATAGTGAGCGGCGTTGTGCTATAGTGAGCGGCGTTGTGCTATAGTGAGCGGCGTTGTGCTATAGTGAGCGGCGTTGTGCTATAGTGAGCGGCGTTGTGCTATAGTGAGCGGCGTTGTGCTATAGTGAGCGGCGTTGTGCTATAGTGAGCGGCGTTGTGCTATAGTGAGCGGCGTTGTGCTATAGTGAGCGGCGTTGTGCTATAGTGAGCGGCGTTGTGCTATAGTGAGCGGCGTTGTGCTATAGTGAGCGGCGTTGTGCTATAGTGAGCGGCGTTGTGCTATAGTGAGCGGCGTTGTGCTATAGTGAGCGGCGTTGTGCTATAGTGAGCGGTGTTGTGCTATAGTGAGCGGTGTTGTGCTATAGTGAGCGGTGTTGTGCTATAGTGAGCGGTGTTGTGCTATAGTGAGCGGTGTTGTGCTATAGTGAGCGGTGTTGTGCTATAGTGAGCGGTGTTGTGCTATAGTGAGCGGTGTTGTGCTATAGTGAGCGGTGTTGTGCTATAGTGAGCGGTGTTGTGCTATAGTGAGCGGTGTTGTGCTATAGTGAGCGGTGTTGTGCTATAGTGAGCGGTGTTGTGCTATAGTGAGCGGTGTTGTGCTATAGTGAGCGGTGTTGTGCTATAGTGAGCGGTGTTGTGCTATAGTGAGCGGTGTTGTGCTATAGTGAGCGGTGTTGTGCTATAGTGAGCGGTGTTGTGCTATAGTGAGCGGTGTTGTGCTATAGTGAGCGGTGTTGTGCTATAGTGAGCGGTGTTGTGCTATAGTGAGCAGTGTTGTGCTATAGTGAGCAGTGTTGTGCTATAGTGAGCGGTGTTGTGCTATAGTGAGCGGTGTTGTGCTATAGTGAGCGGTGTTGTGCTATAGTGAGCGGTGTTGTGCTATAGTGAGCGGTGTTGTGCTATAGTGAGCGGTGTTGTGCTATAGTGAGCGGTGTTGTGCTATAGTGAGCGGTGTTGTGCTATAGTGAGCGGTGTTGTGCTATAGTGAGCGGTGTTGTGCTATAGTGAGCGGTGTTGTGCTATAGTGAGCGGTGTTGTGCTATAGTGAGCGGTGTTGTGCTATAGTGAGCGGTGTTGTGCTATAGTGAGCGGTGTTGTGCTATAGTGAGCGGTGTTGTGCTATAGTGAGCGGTGTTGTGCTATAGTGAGCGGTGTTGTGCTATAGTGAGCGGTGTTGTGCTATAGTGAGCGGTGTTGTGCTATAGTGAGCGGTGTTGTGCTATAGTGAGCGGTGTTGTGCTATAGTGAGCGGTGTTGTGCTATAGTGAGCGGTGTTGTGCTATAGTGAGCGGTGTTGTGCTATAGTGAGCGGTGTTGTGCTATAGTGAGCGGTGTTGTGCTATAGTGAGCGGTGTTGTGCTATAGTGAGCGGTGTTGTGCTATAGTGAGCGGTGTTGTGCTATAGTGAGCGGTGTTGTGCTATAGTGAGCGGTGTTGTGCTATAGTGAGCGGTGTTGTGCTATAGTGAGCGGTGTTGTGCTATAGTGAGCGGTGTTGTGCTATAGTGAGCGGTGTTGTGCTATAGTGAGCGGTGTTGTGCTATAGTGAGCGGTGTTGTGCTATAGTGAGCGGTGTTGTGCTATAGTGAGCGGTGTTGTGCTATAGTGAGCGGTGTTGTGCTATAGTGAGCGGTGTTGTGCTATAGTGATCGGTGTTGTGCTATAGTGATCGGTGTTGTGCTATAGTGATCGGTGTTGTGCTATAGTGAGCGGTGTTGTGCTATAGTGAGCGGTGTTGTGCTATAGTGAGCGGTGTTGTGCTATAGTGAGCGGTGTTGTGCTATAGTGAGCGGTGTTGTGCTATAGTGAGCGGTGTTGTGCTATAGTGAGCGGTGTTGTGCTATAGTGAGCGGTGTTGTGCTATAGTGAGCGGTGTTGTGCTATAGTGAGCAGTGTTGTGCTATAGTGAGCGGTGTTGTGCTATAGTGAGCGGTGTTGTGCTATAGTGAGCGGTGTTGTGCTATAGTGAGCGGTGTTGTGCTATAGTGAGCAGTGTTGTGCTATAGTGAGCAGTGTTGTGCTATAGTGAGCAGTGTTGTGCTATAGTGAGCAGTGTTGTGCTATAGTGAGCGGTGTTGTGCTATAGTGAGCAGTGTTGTGCTATAGTGAGCAGTGTTGTGCTATAGTGAGCGGTGTTGTGCTATAGTGAGCAGTGTTGTGCTATAGTGAGCAGTGTTGTGCTATAGTGAGCAGTGTTGTGCTATAGTGAGCAGTGTTGTGCTATAGTGAGCGGTGTTGTGCTTAGGGGTGTGCCGGTTTCAGAATTGGTGATGACGGTTATGACGTGAGTCAAATGTGACGGTTCATAACATAACCGTCGGCCGGGGGGGCGTTGCGAAGGTCGTCTGTTATAGGACAACTTAGTTTGAATAAACGAGCAGACACTGATTAGCTACTTGGTCGCCTATTAAACAAATAAAATTAATATCTCAACATCCGCACCAATGTTTTTTTTTTTTCAAAGCCGCACCCGCCCGCCATCCGCTGATTGTTTTGCGGTCTATGGACGATGCAATGCTCTGCTGATGCGAGCCGCAAGAAAGCCCTTGTCTGTTCTAGAAAGGATGCAGCAAAGATATTTAATGCTAATGTATGAGGCATAGGCCTACGCTGAGTTTCATTCATTTACGATGAGATGCGCTCTAGTTCACAATGAAATGCAATGCAAGTGAACGCGGCGCGCCCGCGCCTGCATGTCGCGGTTATTATATTGTCTACTATGTTTTCTTTTTATTTATTAAATAGGCTACATGAAATTGGTTGAGGAAACATTTATTAAAATTAAGATACAATTTGTACAAAACGAAATTCGTTTTAAAGAAAGGCTTTCTACAAAGCAAAACTTGATGAAGTGGTAAAAATCATGTCTGATGATTTACAAAACTTCATTAAGTGGTAAAAACCATGTCTCCCGAAATATTGCGCATCTTATGATCCAATCTTTTATTACAATTGTTTTTTGAGTTAAAATGTAATACACATCATATATACACACACTGTAGGCTATATGTTTCGTTTATCAAACATGTTTGGGGCCAGTCAAGGGCTAAACTGCACGATCACGGTAATGATACATTTGTTATTATTGCAAATGTTTATTGCTAATGTTTATTATTGCAAATGTTTTTCCTTTGTTTAATAAATCTCATAATGATGGCACATCACTATATCATAGTCGTAGCTTTTATTTCTATCTCAAATGATTGGCGGTAGGGGGTACTCGGCAAAGAATCAAATACAGTTGGAAACGACGTAAATCACTAATAACACAGACTGTTAACAATTGTTTTTAATTAGTATTTAAACATTCTCTATGATAAAAAATGTTTGTAAAAAATATTTTAATAACACGGTTTTGGCGGTTATAGAGTTCTAATGACGGTGTTCAACTATAACCGTCGGTCTCACGGTTATATACTAACCGTCACACCCCTAGTTGTGCTATAGTGAGCAGTGTTGTGCTATAGTGAGCAGTGTTGTGCTATAGTGAGCAGTGTTGTGCTATAGTGAGCAGTGTTGTGCTATAGTGAGCAGTGTTGTGCTATAGTGAGCAGTGTTGTGCTATAGTGAGCGGTGTTGTGCTATAGTGAGCGGTGCTGTGCTATAGTGAGCGGTGTTGTGCTATAGTGAGCGGTGTTGTGCTATAGTGAGCGGTGTTGTGCTATAGTGAGCGGTGTTGTGCTATAGTGAGCGGTGTTGTGCTATAGTGAGCGGTGTTGTGCTATAGTGAGCAGTGTTGTGCTATAGTGAGCAGTGTTGTGCTATAGTGAGCAGTGTTGTGCTATAGTGAGCGGTGTTGTGCTATAGTGAGCGGTGTTGTGCTATAGTGAGCGGTGTTGTGCTATAGTGAGCGGTGTTGTGCTATAGTGAGCAGTGTTGTGCTATAGTGAGCAGTGTTGTGCTATAGTGAGCAGTGTTGTGCTATAGTGAGCGGTGTTGTGCTATAGTGAGCGGTGTTGTGCTATAGTGAGCGGTGTTGTGCTATAGTGAGCGGTGTTGTGCTATAGTGAGCGGTGTTGTGCTATAGTGAGCGGTGTTGTGCTATAGTGAGCAGTGTTGTACTATAGTGAGCGGTGTTGTGCTATAGTGAGCGGTGTTGTGCTATAGTGAGCGGTGTTGTGCTATAGTGAGCGGTGTTGTGCTATAGTGAGCGGTGTTGTGCTATAGTGAGCGGTGTTGTGCTATAGTGAGCAGTGTTGTGCTATAGTGAGCGGTGTTGTGCTATAGTGAGCGGTGTTGTGCTATAGTGAGCGGTGTTGTGCTATAGTGAGCAGTGTTGTGCTATAGTGAGCAGTGTTGTGCTATAGTGAGCAGTGTTGTGCTATAGTGAGCAGTGTTGTGCTATAGTGAGCAGTGTTGTGCTATAGTGAGCAGTGTTGTGCTATAGTGAGCAGTGTTGTGCTATAGTGAGCAGTGTTGTGCTATAGTGAGCGGTGTTGTGCTATAGTGAGCAGTGTTGTGCTATAGTGAGCAGTGTTGTGCTATAGTGAGCAGTGTTGTGCTATAGAGAGCAGTGTTGTGCTATAGTGAGCGGTGTTGTGCTTAGGGGTGTGCCGGTTTCAGAATTGGTGATGACGGTTATGACGTGAGTCAAATGTGACGGTTCATAACATAACCGTCGGCCGGGGGGGCGTTGCGAAGGTCGTCTGTTATAGGACAACTTAGTTTGAATAAACGAGCAGACACTGATTAGCTACTTGGTCGCCTATTAAACAAATAAAATTAATATCTCAACATCCGCACCAATGTTTTTTTTTTTTCAAAGCCGCACCCGCCCGCCATCCGCTGATTGTTTTGCGGTCTATGGACGATGCAATGCTCTGCTGATGCGAGCCGCAAGAAAGCCCTTGTCTGTTCTAGAAAGGATGCAGCAAAGATATTTAATGCTAATGTATGAGGCATAGGCCTACGCTGAGTTTCATTCATTTACGATGAGATGCGCTCTAGTTCACAATGAAATGCAATGCAAGTGAACGCGGCGCGCCCGCGCCTGCATGTCGCGGTTATTATATTGTCTACTATGTTTTCTTTTTATTTATTAAATAGGCTACATGAAATTGGTTGAGGAAACATTTATTAAAATTAAGATACAATTTGTACAAAACGAAATTCGTTTTAAAGAAAGGCTTTCTACAAAGCAAAACTTGATGAAGTGGTAAAAATCATGTCTGATGATTTACAAAACTTCATTAAGTGGTAAAAACCATGTCTCCCGAAATATTGCGCATCTTATGATCCAATCTTTTATTACAATTGTTTTTTGAGTTAAAATGTAATACACATCATATATACACACACTGTAGGCTATATGTTTCGTTTATCAAACATGTTTGGGGCCAGTCAAGGGCTAAACTGCACGATCACGGTAATGATACATTTGTTATTATTGCAAATGTTTATTGCTAATGTTTATTATTGCAAATGTTTTTCCTTTGTTTAATAAATCTCATAATGATGGCACATCACTATATCATAGTCGTAGCTTTTATTTCTATCTCAAATGATTGGCGGTAGGGGGTACTCGGCAAAGAATCAAATACAGTTGGAAACGACGTAAATCACTAATAACACAGACTGTTAACAATTGTTTTTAATTAGTATTTAAACATTCTCTATGATAAAAAATGTTTGTAAAAAATATTTTAATAACACGGTTTTGGCGGTTATAGAGTTCTAATGACGGTGTTCAACTATAACCGTCGGTCTCACGGTTATATACTAACCGTCACACCCCTAGTTGTGCTATAGTGAGCGGTGTTGTGCTATAGTGAGCGGTGTTGTGCTATAGTGAGCGGTGCTGTGCTATAGTGAGCGGCGTTGTGCTATAGTGAGCGGCGTTGTGCTATAGTGAGCGGTGCTGTGCTATAGTGAGCGGTGTTGTGCTATAGTGAGCGGTGTTGTGCTATAGTGAGCAGTGTTGTACTATAGTGAGCAGTGTTGTACTATAGTGAGCAGTGTTGTACTATAGTGAGCAGTGAGGGACGCGGCTCAGTGTTTGAGTGTTCGAGAGAAGCGGCTTACGCTCTTGTCGATGTCCAGCTTGAGCTTCCTCTGCGAGATGCTCTTCTGGATGCGCTTGCTGAAGGACGCGTTGCCCGCCGGACGCCCGCACCGCTCCCCGTCCTCGATCAGACAGCAGCTCTGCCCGAAGAACGGCGGCGCGGGCGGCCCGTCGTGGCTGTCCTCCTCCGTGCTGAACCCGTTCATACCGGGCAGTGGCGGCGAGCAGCGACGCGACGTCAACGCAGCTTAACGAGCTCGACGCGCTGCGAACCAACGGACGGAGAATCTCAGCAACACTGCGGACCCGGGCCGCTAAAGATCCCGCGGCTTCGCTGGATCACCGGACTCGGTCCCGCGAGCAGAACCGAACGTGTGTGCGCGGAAACTGCGGATCTGACACGCGCCGAACTACCGAGCAACAGTCGAGCTCATCTCAACAATGTACGCCGTACAATGAAACATGTCCTGAGAGAAACCGGAAGCTGTGGCTTTTGACGCCCATTGGTTGTTTTCCGACAAAGGCGGGCCGCCGAGCTCGTGTCTTTGATTCCGATTGGCTAGCACGCCTGTCGATCAAACTGAACTTCCTGATCGCTGCCATTGATGTCATGAAATAACGCCTCACTGGTGCACTTCAAATGACTCAAACACACACACACACACTCGACTCTTTCATGGAACTTCAGTAACTAAAACCGAATGTTTTAGAATGAAAAAAAAAACCCCGACGAATATTGTAAAATAGCCTATCTTGACGCGTTAACGAGGCGTTATGTTGTTTGAAGTGTCCTAAAAAGTGCTATTGTCTTTGAGATTGAACGCAGTTGTGATTGTACATCGATAAAAAAGCGAAATAAATGGGTTACCGACTTTTAAAGGGGAGGAAATTGTGTCTCTCATCTTTGGTACTGACATCGGAGGGCATGCGGAAGAAAAAAAAGTGCTTTATTCACGGTCATAGCAGTGCAAGTTAATTGAAATGATCTCTATTCATGTGTAATATGTTTAACTACAGTCCTGTGATGCAGGATCATAATTTCACCAATCCTGTAATAAAAAAATTCATAAACTGTATATCATCCTTAAAATTCCAAACAAAAACGTTTGTTGACCTGTGTCTGTATTGTGGCCTTCATCTATTCAAAGTAAGACCACAAGAAGTGTTGGTACTAAAAGAGGAAAAAACATTGATACAAATAAAAATAAATAACACAGCTGAACAATGACTCCAGTAATAACGTATGATGTGCCATCAGAACCACTTTAATGCATCAGTATAAAAATACCAGCATTCCCAAGATTTCCCACCAAACCATCAGATTCAACTAACAAAAGCTGGTCTTCAAACAATTCAGTTCAAAAGTACAGCATTAGATTTCTGTCCAATAGTTTTTGCATGTGCTTTTTGACACAGTGGTCCACCAGAAACAACAACAGCAGAGCAATCACTCACTTTAGCAAACCCTTTAAAATCTACAGGAGTTACAAAACTCTCATTCATACTGGAAAATAGGCTCTGAGAGTGCAGGACAGAGCGACTTTAGAGGAACATTTAAAAGTGCTTGAGAGATAATCTGCAAAAATATTCAATGGTAAAAACAGGTCAAATGCTTCTACAAGAGAGTCTGGGATTGAAGGCACATGGACTGGGTTCAAGTTTATCTGTGTGCGTCAGGAACCGAACACTGGGACATGAGCAGATCCCGTCTTTGGGCTGGAAGCGCTGGTCGAGACCCGTCAGGATCGTGGAGAACCAGTGGGAGAACATCACAAAGCCTGGAGGTTTATAGTTGGGTCATTCCACACTGTTGATCAGTGCTGTTACTGTACTGAATCACATGAGCAGGACTGAATATCTCAGATTTTCCCTCACAGAAAACACATGTACAGTCAAACCAACATTTATTCAGACGCCTTCAACATTTCTCACATTATCAGTTTATTCGCTATAGTTTAGAGAACGGTAATAAAATATGAGCAGAACTCAGTTGATATTTGACTGGTTTTGTCCGTCCTTCTGTTAGACTGTCTCACACATGAATTATGCTGAATATCTGTCAGCTGTTAAATTTAACTACACAATTAGATAATACCAGTTTAGCTCAACCAATCACCAAGCAATGCTTCATTCTGTTCAGTCTGTGTGTAAAAAGAGCATTAGCAATTAAAGAAAACACACTTCAGCAGAACATGATCAGGTCAATGTGTCCCAATCATTTTTGCTCCCAAATATTTATAATTTTTACTGGTAATCACTGTATGAAGAGTTATTGGGGATAATATGTCACAGTTTACTGTATTTTGCTCTCCTCACTCACATAAATTAACTATATTGTCCTGCACACACTAATTAAAAAAAATATCAAAAGTTATATCTGGTGTCTGGATATCTTTTAGTGTGACTGTACATGCCATGGACTTTGCATCATTCTAGATAACAGGGTTTATACACCTTCAAGTTTTTCTAATAAAATATTATGTCCACTAAAACAAAAACTAAAAAAATGTGTATAAACAAACAGAAGATGGATGATAAACCACACACACTTCTGTGGAATGACCCGGATAAACGGCCAGGTTAACAAGCGTTCGATGTTTACAGGGAACATTAATGACGGCATCTCCTGAGGGATTACAGCAGTGTTTGCAAGGCGGCGCGCTCGTGTCCGGCGCTGAGAGTGTGTGTCGTGTCCGGCGCTGAGAGTGTGTGTGTCGTGTCCGGCGCTGAGAGTGTGTGTCGTGTCCGGCGCTGAGAGTGTGTGTGTCGTGTCCGGCGCTGAGAGTGTGTGTCGTGTCCGGCGCTGAGAGTGTGTGTCGTGTCCGGCGCTGAGAGTGTGTGTTGTGTCCGGCGCTGAGAGTGTGTGTCGTGTCCGGCGCTGGGAGTGTGTGTCGTGTCCGGCGCTGATTGATTGATTGATTGATTGATTTGAACCCGATAACTGATATATTAGCCGATAAATCTAGATTTTCGGTAACACTTTACAATAAGGTTCATTAGTTAACACTGATTAATGTATAAACTAACACAAACTATGAGCAATACATTTGTTACAGTATTTATTAATCTTTGTTAATAATTTTTTGATGAATGAATAATTTTTGGTTTGACAGTATATTTTTCTTCCTCTTTTCCTCTAAAGCGTCCACAGTTTCCACTCTTCCAGCGCTGTAATCGCCCTGTTCCTCAGAGAAAGGCTGGTTAACTCTGTCAGTATTCAGATCTCATCTAATGCTGTTGTTCTGTTTATTGGTTTTGATAATTATTTTTTTCATTTCGTTAAATTTTATTAATAATTTTTGTTATATGCTGTATAAAAATATCTCTGTACCAATCAAAATATTGTGTATCATTGAAATATGTGTTTGCAAGAAGGTGTTGGTTAATAAAAAATAAAAAAACTTTAAAAAGACTCGTTTACAACTGATAGACTTCACTGTAAAACTACATCAGACTCTTGAGTAGTATCCAGAAAAGAAAAATAAATTATAATAAACTCTTGTAATACATGATGTCACGTCACTAATCAAAACCGACGGAGGAAATAATCCCCCATTTCATGGCTTTAATATATCGACCTAATCTTCTGATCTGACGATAACGCTCACAGTAGAAACGAACAGTTATGGGCCGATACCGATATATGGTGCATCCCTGCAACTCAACCCCAAATACAGTGACATCATCGCTGTCGGTGTGAGATTTACAACCTTTCCTTAAAAACGCAAAGCACATCTGAGCTTTAGGGCCCTATTTTACCGATCTAACCTACAAATCATGGTCTACAGCGCACGGAGCAAGTGCACTCAGTGTCCGAGTCCACTTGTGCTAGGCGCTGGTCTTAAAGGCTTGTCTCTACTCTCTTAATGAGTAATGGGTGTGTTTTGTCTCTATTCTCTTAATGAGTAATGGGTGTGTTTTGTCTCTATTCTCTTAATGAGTAATGGGTGTGTTTTGGGCGTAACGTGAAATAAACCAATCAGAGTCTCATCTCTCATTCCTTTAAAAGCCAGTTGCGCTCGCGCCGCGGCGGATTCGCTATTTACATGGAGGAAATTACAAGCGGAAAAACTGAACGCTTCTATAGCGAGGAAACAGATCTGCTCGTGCGCGAGGTTAAAGCTGTGTGTGTGTGTGTGTAATAAGCAGAGTGTGTGTTTATTAAGCAGAGTGTACATGCGTTGTGACCCGCCTATAGGCGCATATTACTAAAGCGCTCTAAATAAGAAATAAAATCCTGCGCATTGACTTTAGCCCAGGGTTCAGTCGATCAGTGGCTCAGTCTATCTCAGTTCCTCAAAATAGCAACGCTCCAGCAATGCTCCTGAACACACACTCGTTCTCAGACCAGCAGCCCATGGCCACAGATGAGCGCTAATGCATTTGCTATTTAAACAATGTGTTGCAGGACGTAAAAATGAAAACTGCGTCGGGCTGAAACTAGCAAAAGCCGTATGCGCCGGGTGTGTGATGTGCCCTTCATCACAGAAACACAGTCTGAGCGGACTGAGGAACATCAATAACGCGCAGCCTTGCAAACACTGAAACACGAGCCCGTTCTCTCTCCTCAACAGTAGCATTAGCAGCAGGAGTTAGCACTGAGATGAAGACGGTTCCAGCGTCCGCAGACGATCAGACGCACACGAGTTCAGTAAAGGCACGAGAGGTGTGTCCCCACGAGAGCTTCGCCAGCGCGTCACCGCAGGATCCGGCTCACTGGCCGCGGTTGAAGGAGTCCAGGACGGTGGCGTTGGTGTTCCCGAAGAGCCACTGCTGACTGGGAGACGAGGGGTCGCAGGAGTTCATGAAGATCCGCTTCTGTGCAGCGCTGCAGTCCACACAGCTGTTACTGATGGGGTGATAGAGGCTCTTATCCTGCACACACACACACACACACACACACACATTATCATTTGCTCACAGAAAGTACTGACTTCGGTACCAAGTCGGCACTGAAACTTAAAAAAATGTGACGCTTTGAGCGCCTCTAAACACGTAAACTCCTCTGATTGGCCGTTGTGCTCACACGCTCATCAGATATGTCTGTGATTGGCTACAATGATCAGCGCTTCAAAAACACGTTGTAAATATACATCAATGACGCTCTTCAGCGAGCGCTTACACAGACACACACACGGGAGCGTTTGAAACTCACGTTTTTTAAAACACTTTAAGACACTTGCGTGAGCTCTCAAACGCTCTCGTGCGTTGACCATTGTGTAGCCGATCGCTACATTTGCTAGTCATTTTTCAGTTGTGTCTTGCTTCTCACAACAACTTTCAGTCCTTTCAATATAAAAGTCTTCTCTACTGACCGACTCGCTCATAAAGACAGTCTCTGCCGCCATCTAATGGTGAAATAATGTGTGTGACTTCTGTTGCTGTTCACGGTCAGGGACTATTTTTTCCAGCGGAAGGAAGGCTTTTAGTGATTTTACTTCATGAAAGTTGCATTGATACATATTTTTATGTATTGTGTGGTAAAAAGCAATAAGGTGCTCGAGGCTGTGCTGTATCGTGAATACGTCACGGCTGAAGGGGTTGTTCGGCACGGCACGACTTGTTCACGATACAGCACAGCCTCGAGCACCTTATTCTCCTCATATTCTCCATTGTTGCGGCTCCTCTCTTCCCAGTCTGTCAGTAACGCTCTGTTTACTTCCTGTCTCTATGAAGCCACTCCTTCTGAAAGGCACACTGTGCTCTGATTGGTCGGCTGGAGCAGTGTGTTGTGATTGGTCGAGCGCTTCGAGTGTGTTTGGGAAATGTCCCGCCCCTTACCATAACCGCCAGTTTAACACACTACTAACTAACTCAACCAGGCCCCGCCCCTTTATTCTGCGCATGAATTATTATGATGAGGAATATTGTGGCGTGTTCGTTCCCGGAAGAAACTCAGGACTACAGTGGAGGCGTTTCAGAAACACTGACACTGATATAGAGAAGAGCTGGAGATTCGTCAAGACATCAGACTCTCAGCTGTGACGCCTGTACAGGCGAGATCTGGACCGTCAAGTCACCTTTACTTATATAGCGCTTTTAACAACACAGATCAGAGCAGCTTCACAGAGATAACAGAGTGTTAGCGTGGGCTAGTACCTTCCTGTAGGCCCACAGCTGGTTGCCCTTCATCCCATGGCAGTCGTAGAGCGTGACGGGGCTGTTGTGGGACACGGCGTCGAAGCACACCTTCTTAGTGTGTAGCGGGTCTCCAACACGGATATCCTCCCTCCACCCGAACGTGAACACCTGCAGAACAGACACACACACATTAGCATTCACATTACAGCATTCAGCGTCATCTAATGCTCGTGTACAAGCGGTGCCGCTCACCTGACCGTGACTCCAGCTCGGCTCGCCGCGCTCCCTCAGGCACTTCTCCAGGCGGATCGGGGATCCCGAGGAAAAGTGCTTGCTCTCCATGCAGAGGCCGGAGCCCACGTTACGCAGCTGGAACACACACACACACACACTCTGTGTCACTGCAAACATGCACTCAGTCACTTTTTAACCTTTTTTTTTTTACTTCAACAATAATTTACATAATAATTTAACAGACGCTTTTATCCAAAGTGACTTTACAAATGAGAACAATAGAAGCAATCAGACCAGCAAGAGGGAACAGTGTTAAAGTGCTGTAACAACTCTCAGTGAAGGCGGGCAGACACTGTGCGATGTGTGTGAATTCAGCAAGGTATACTCACACTGAACGAGCAGATCACATGCGATGTAAAGCCAAAGCTTAGCATTTATGTGCTCACACTATACGGGCCGATCATCGAGCTGCGACTGCTCGCGCTATACGGGCCGATCATCGAGCTGCGACTGCTCGCGCTATACGGGCCGATCATCGAGCTGCGACTGCTCGCGCTATACGGGCCGATCATCGAGCTGCGACTGCTCGCGCTATACGGGCCGATCATCGAGCTGCGACTGCTCGCGCTATACGGGCCGATCATCGAGCTGCGACTGCTCGCGCTATACGGGCCGATCATCGAGCTGCGACTGCTCGCGCTATACGGGCCGATCATCGAGCTGCGACTGCTCGCGCTATACGGGCCGATCATCGAGCTGCGACTGCTCGCGCTATACGGGCCGATCATCGAGCTGCGACTGCTCGCGCTATACGGGCCGATCATCGAGCTGCGACTGCTCGCGCTATACGTGTGAAATATGTGCGATAAACCCCCGTGCTGGGTAGCGCACGATATAGACGATATCATGTGTCCAGAGATATTGCCAAAACAAGCATCAGCTATCAATATCAAGATGATTTAGCATTTCCAATTTATGTATTAAATTATTATTAGTATTATTGTATTATTATTATTATTAGGGAAGGCGTAGGCTACTTTTATTATTAAACTGATAGGCTATTATAATTAAATTGCCACACAATAATTTCATAGCGCATCACTGCATAACCAACGCGCTGTGAGGATAATAAAATATAACATAGAAGCTTACTCCTCCTCACTGAAAATTGTCTAAAACATTTAGGTCGATTACAATAAATTATATAAGTAATTATTAACAGTCTATAATAAGTCCGAACACTGCGATAATTCATCAATGAAAATAAAAAACAGCTTATCTTCAAAAACGTTGTTTAACAAATTACTGAAAGAGGCAAAGTGTACATCGCAGGGGCTTGGCAGACGTGGGTAATCGTTAATTCATTTTGCAACACGAACTGAGAGGTAGGCAACAGTAATTTGTAGTTAGCTTGAACTACAGAACTTAAAGATCTCTCTCTTTTTCATTTTTTGCTGCAGATGAAACCTCTGTTTTGGCGCGGGCGCAGTGAGGGGGAAAACACTGAGTTTAGGGCAGTCGGTCCATAGCTCTGCTTCACCTGTGTGATATAGTCACGAGGAGCGAACCACATTTCTGACATGTCAGAAATTCATCCGGCCATCCGACTGCGGTCGGGAGAGGTTAATCGCCTCTCGTTTACCCCTGTACACTGCACGACAAAGCTGAAAATCGGCCCGACCCGAAAGAGAGTCGCACGAGTCAGAATTCAGCTCAAAATCGGACGAAAATCGCAGTGTATGCCCGCCTTTAGTCTAGCACAGAACAAATCACAAGGGTTTTTTTTAACCAGAAAAAAAACAAAAAACAAATAGAATAGTATAGAATAGAAAAGGTAAGTGCTAATGTTAATTGGTCAGGTGATGTAGATAAAGGTGTGTCTTTGACAATAATCTGCCAGGGAGTCTGTGCTCCCAAGCTTAACATTTCTATGACAGTTTTTTGACACAGACATTTTTGTCTACAATGGACCTGTAACTGTTTTAATTGATGCACGATATTTAAGGTCTTTGCACACAGAGTCAGAAATTTACGCACATTAAAAAATAAAAAATTACCTCACGTTGTGTCAACCATGTTTTACACCGTGTCCAAACTACACACGCCGCAACACACGATAAAAGGTTATTTTCCATGTTAATCAGTGTTTCAAACTGTGAACAAACAAGTGTATTCTTTGACAAAGATTGTTTTAGTAACTCAGCCTATGTATTTTTAATAATGTTTAAATGGTGTAATATTTGTGAATTTGATTATGGAGCTACTTATCCATTTTCTTGCGAGTGTCGTCAATATTACTCTCTGGTGCCGTAAGACTCCGCCCACACGCGGTTCTGATTGGCTGACTCCGCCCACACGCTGTTCTGATTGGCTGACTCCGCCCACACGTGGTTCTGATAGACTGACTCCGCCCACACACTGTTCTGATTGGCTGACTCCGCCCACACGCAGTTCTGATTGGCTGGCTCCGCCCACACGCTGTTCTAATTGGCTGACTCCGCCCACATGCTGTTCTGATTGGCTGTGGGTTTTGATTGATTTTGAAGCATCTCGCTGTCGCGTCGAGTCTAGTGTGGACAGACACATTATTTGTCGTTGGAATCTTATCGTATCGCGTCTGGTTAGGACATGGTGTTACACACCGCCTCCGAAACTTTCGTCCGTCATAGATGTTTATGAATTGGGTCGATTTTCTGTGTTTTTCGCATCCGTTTGCAAGCATTTTGAGAATGTGTTTTGACAATTCAGAGCCACCGAATGACGAAAACGAAAAAACGCACACGATAATTTCGGACTCAGTGTGCAAGAACCTTAAAGGTGAGCCGGATGGGCTCGTGCTGGCTCTGTCCGCACCCCTCACCAATTAAACACAGTTACAGGTCCAGTGTGGACAAAAATATCAGTGTCAAAAAACTGTCATAGAAATGTGAAGCTTGGGAGCACAGACTTAAGTTTGGTCTCATTTTGAAGAAGATTGGCAGATTATTGTTGAAGTAAAAGTTAAAGAGTGACCGGACTCCTAGTGGTTTGTCCGCACTAGTGATGGGGAGTCACTCCAAAAGAGTCGACTCCTTTGACTCTCAATAGCCCTAGTGTCGGAATCGACTCCAGGACAGGAACTGACTACCAGTATCGATTCTGTATTTATTTATTTATTTATTTTTAGATGTGTTAGTGTTATCTATTTTTTTACAGTCTATGGTTGGACATCGTCTGCGGCTGGATGAAACCGATCAGAGAGAGTCGTCGTGTGCAGGAGCTGAAAACTGAGACGTGAAGTCGGACACGTTCTGCTTCCCGTAGTGACACTCGCGCTGTTTGCATTACCACAGCTGAAGTGAAATACATGCAATACCTGTCAAATACAGTGGGGGGCACAATATAACATTGCGACTACATGAAAAGAGTGTTTACTGTTATAAAATACAGATTTGTCCACCAGAATGTCCCATTCAGTACTGGAGTGGGAAAGAAGTTTTCTTTTTTCCTGACTAGGGATGTGATGGTGAGGATATTTTCCCACCGGTTAATCGATGTGTGACAACACTGGTAATACCGGTGTCACCGGCGGGGGTTTTAAATCGCTAATTTAAAAGGCAAAAGTAAAATGCACGGGCATTCATAATGGTGCGGAGCAGCACTGTTTTGTTGTTGTGTTTTTCATAAAATAACTCACCATTCAAGCAATCCGCCCTGAATTGGTGGTAATTTGAAAGTGAAACTAAAATGCGCACGTCCGCGGAGGGAGCAGAATAGAGAGAGCGTTTTCCCATAGGAATGAACTGGAAATGCTCGCTCTGTTCTGCCCGTAGACACGTGTGTCCATGCGCATTTTAGTTTCACTTTTAAATTAGTGCCAATTCGGGGCGGATTGCTTGAATTAGTTCATTAGCCTATTATTCTTAATCCAAAACACAACAACAAATCAGTGCAATGACAAATTCGCTTATATAGGCACTTTTAAATTTCGCTTTGACACTAAATCTTCCTCATCATCTTGTTAGTCAGCTCCTCACTCTCGTGATGAAATCTGACTCCTGTTGCGTATCTGTGCTCGTTCAGCTCACGGTTTATTAAGCAGAAACGGTCAGTTTTTAATTGTATTGTCTATTCTCTAATTGAACTAAATGATTTTATAAAAAATATATTTTTTTAATTATTTGTTTTTTTTTTGTAAATGGAGTCGAGGAGTCGACTCTGCCGAAACCCCCGGAATGGAACAGCGCTAGTCCGCACCTCTCCCCATGCGGCGGCGGGCGGCTCCACCGGCGGGTAGTGTTTGGGAAGATCCCACGCCACCTCCGTCATGAACCACTTGAAGCTCCTGCAGTTGAGCCGGTTCCTCAGCTCCTTCTGTGCCGACACGTCTCCAGCCGAGAGATGCCGATACTCCGGCCGGCGCTGGTACATGAACTCAGCGTACTCGTCCATCCACACCTCCGCCACACGCTTCAGGTTCTAGCACACACACACACACACACACACACACACACCCAACACACACACCAGTCATGATAGCACTCATACAGGACACTTTTGTGCCAGACAAATACTGCTTCGACTACAGAAATAATCAACAGATAGTTCTAAATTTAAAAATATACTGTCCTATGAAATAACTTTAACTTAAACGGATAGTTCACCCAAAAATGAAAATTATCCCATGATTTACTCACCCTCAGGTCATCCTAGTGTATAAGACATTCTTCTTTCAGACGAATACAATAGCTTTATAATGGCAGTAAATGGCGGTTTATAAAAGTCCATAAAAGTGCATCTGTCCATCATAAAAGTGTATCTATCCATGATAAAAGTGCATCTATCCATGATAAAAGTGCATCTATCCATGATAAAAGTGCATCTATCCATCATAAAAGTGCATCTATCCATCATAAAAGTGCATCTATCCATGATAAAATTGCATCTATCCATCATAAAATTGCATCTATCCATCATAAAAGTGCATCTATCCATGATTAAAGTGCATCTGTCCATCATAAAAGTGTAGGCCTATCTATCCATCATAAAAGTGCATCTATCATCATAAAAGTGCATCTATCCATCATAAAAGTGCATCTATCCATGATAAAAGTGCATCTGTCCCTCATAAAAGTGCATCTATCCATCATAAAAGTGCATCTATCCATCATAAAAGTGTATCTATCCATGATAAAAGTGCATCTATCCATCATAAAAGTGCATCTATCCATCATAAAAATGCATCTATCCATAATAAAAATGCATCTATCCATCATAAAAGTGCATCTATCCATGATAAAAATGCATCTATCCATGATAAAAGTACATCTATCCATTATAAAATACATCTATCATCATAAAAGTGCATCTATCCATGATAAAATGCATCTATCATCATAAAAGTGCATCACAGATAAAAATGCATCTATCATCATCATCATAAAATTGCATCTATCCATCATAAAAGTGCATCTATCTATGATAAAAGTGCATCTATCCATCATTAAAGTGTATCTATCCATGATAAAATTGCATCTATCATCATAAAAGTGCATCTGTCCATCATAAAAATGCATCTATCCAGGATAAAATTGCATCTATCCATCATAAAAGTGCATCTATCCATGATAAAAGTGCATCTATCCATGATAAAAGTGCATCTATCCATGATAAAAGTGCATCTATCCATCATTAAAGTGTATCTATCCATGATAAAAGTGCATCTATCCATCATAAAAGTGCATCTATCCATGATAAAAATGCATCTATCCATCATAAAAGTGCATCTATCCATGATAAAAATGCATCTATCATCATAAAAGTGCATCTATCCATCATAAAAATGCATCTATCCATGATAAAAGTGCATCTATCCATGATAAAAATGCATCTATCCATGATAAAAGTACATCTATCCATTATAAAATACATCTATCATCATAAAAGTGCATCTATCCATGATAAAATGCATCTATCATCATAAAAGTGCATCACAGATAAAAATGCATCTATCATCATCATCATAAAATTGCATCTATCCATCATAAAAGTGCATCTATCTATGATAAAAGTGCATCTATCCATCATTAAAGTGCATCTATCCATGATAAAATTGCATCTATCATCATAAAAATGCATCTATCCATCATAAAAGTGCATCTATCCATGATAAAAATGCATCTATCCATGATAAAAGTACATCTATCCATTATAAAATACATCTATCATCATAAAAGTGCATCTATCCATGATAAAATGCATCTATCATCATAAAAGTGCATCACAGATAAAAATGCATCTATCATCATCATCATAAAATTGCATCTATCCATCATAAAAGTGCATCTATCTATGATAAAAGTGCATCTATCCATCATTAAAGTGCATCTATCCATGATAAAATTGCATCTATCATCATAAAAGTGCATCTGTCCATCATAAAAATGCATCTATCCAGGATAAAATTGCATCTATCCATCATAAAAGTGCATCTATCCATGATAAAAGTGCATCTATCCATGATAAAAGTGCATCTATCCATCATTAAAGTGTATCTATCCATGATAAAAGTGCATCTATCCATCATAAAAGTGCATCTATCCATGATAAAAATGCATCTATCCATCATAAAAGTGCATCTATCCATGATAAAAATGCATCTATCATCATAAAAGTGCATCTATCCATCATAAAAATGCATCTATCCATGATAAAATTGCATCTATCCATCATTTATTTATTTATTTATTTTTCTTTTATTTGACAGGGACATTGCAATTAAACATAGTACAAAACAAGTTAGTAACTGATGCTATGCAAAAAGAGTTTATAGCTAGAGCTAATTTTCAACTCCAGTCCCTGGTTGGGCCTTTACACTACAACATTTTCTATTTCATCATAAAAAAAAGTGCATCTATCCATCATAAAATTGCATCTATCCATCATAAAAGTGCATCTATCCATGATAAAATTGCATCTATCATCATAAAAGTGCATCTGTCCATCATAAAAATGCATCTATCCATGATAAAATTACATCTGTCCATCATAAAAGTGCATCTATCCATGATAAAAGTGCATCTATCCATGATAAAAGTGCATCTATCCATGATAAAAGTGCATCTATCCATCATTAAAGTGTATCTATCCATGATAAAAGTGCATCTATCCATCATAAAAGTGCATCTATCCATGATAAAAATGCATCTATCCATCATAAAAGTGCATCTATCCATGATAAAAATGCATCTATCATCATAAAAGTGCATCTATCCATCATAAAAATGCATCTATCCATGATAAAATTGCATCTATCCATCATTTATTTATTTATTTATTTTTCTTTTATTTGACAGGGACATTGCAATTAAACATAGTACAAAACAAGTTAGTAACTGATGCTATGCAAAAAGAGTTTATAGCTAGAGCTAATTTTCAACTCCAGTCCCTGGTTGGGCCTTTACACTACAACATTTTCTATTTCATCATAAAAAAAAGTGCATCTATCCATCATAAAATTGCATCTATCCATCATAAAAGTGCATCTATCCATGATAAAATTGCATCTATCATCATAAAAGTGCATCTGTCCATCATAAAAATGCATCTATCCATGATAAAATTACATCTGTCCATCATAAAAGTGCATCTATCCATGATAAAAGTGCATCTATCCATGATAAAAGTGCATCTATCCATGATACAATTGCATCTATCCATCATAAAAGTGCATCTATCCATCATAAAAGTGCATCTATCCATCATAAAAGTGCATCTATCCATGATAAAATTGCATCTATCATCATAAAAGTGCATCTATCCATCATAAAAGTGCATCTATCCATGATAAAATTGCATCTATCATCATAAAAGTGCATCTGTCCATCATAAAAATGCATCTATCATCATAAAAGTGCATCTATCCATCATAAAAATGCATCTATCCATGATAAAATTGCATCTATCCATCATTTATTTATTTATTTATTTTTCTTTTATTTGACAGGGACATTGCAATTAAACATAGTACAAAACAAGTTAGTAACTGATGCTATGCAAAAAGAGTTTATAGCTAGAGCTAATTTTCAACTCCAGTCCCTGGTTGGGCCTTTACACTACAACATTTTCTATTTCATCATAAAAAAAAGTGCATCTATCCATCATAAAATTGCATCTATCCATCATAACGCTGCTGCAGATTAACACCAGCTGTGAAACGCTGCTGCAGATTAACACCAAATATCTGGTATTACAGATGTCTGCAGGTCTGTTTCTTACCAGATTTACTGCAGTTATAATACTATCGTTGTTTCATTTGCTCCAGTACCGAAAAGTGCGGGTCAACCGCTTTGTTTGGACAACTCACAAACGCCAACACGGGCACTCTTTAACAACTAAAGATCAACAACTCAAACCCGGCTTGGAGCCTTTACTATACCAGCTGAACTGGGTCCTTTGCTGTGTCGTGCCTGTTTGGCATAATAAGCGCCTTAAATGTTGTTCAAGTCCCTAGCCAATTTACTTGTCTCGAGAGAGTGACTGAGCCTGAGTGGGGGTGTCCGGCCTCGCGACGTGGACGCGGCGGAGAGACGGACGCGACCTTCTCACCCACCCGGAGAGGCGGTTTGTGGTATGCGCCCAATGCCCAGCGCGGAGGAGCCGTGTGTGGAGAGCAGCCCTGGTTTTCGTCTGGCCGGCCTCATGTACCAAGTTTGCAGTGCTCCATCTTGTGTATGCGACCGGAGGATCATACAGGTTTTACCTCTCGTCTTAACATCGTTCCCCAGTTCGAACGGACAACCATTTCGACCCGCGCTATCATCTTCCACCAGTGGGTAAATGACTTTAAGTTTAAACCGATGGGCAAAAGAGACGCTACTGTAGATATGCGCCAAAAGTCCTCATTAAGACTCTTACTCTCTGTTCTTTTATTTATCGGAAATATTGAATTTAATCCTGGTCCGGGCAAAAATGCCTTTATGTCCGCTTTTCTATATTTCCTGGGATTTTATACTCATGTTTTAAATAACATTCTGCGCATGGGTTTACATGCAGGTGTCCCACACAATGATTTTCAACCGCAGTGCTTTCAACAACCTGTAGGCACATCGGTTATACCTCAGTTGCTATTTAATTCTCCTCTTGTTGCACCTCAGTTGCTATTTAATTCTTCTCCTGTTATCCCAGGCTTTAATCCTAAACCTGTTAGAGCACAAAAAAGACCTTTGTGTCTAAAGAAAAATCCAGTTACTTTATGCCAACTTGGTAGAATTAGAGGTTTCAAAGTTTGCCATCTAAATATGAGAAGCCTTGTTCCCAAACTGGATGAATTTAAAATCATGCTTACTCAATCAAAGGCTCATGTTATGGCAATATCTGAATCATGGCTGACTCCTGTTATATCGGATTCATTTCTTGCGATTGAAAACTATTTATTATATCGCAATGACAGGACTGATAGAACTGGTGGTGGTGTTGCTCTTTATGTAAATAAAAAATATGCACATTCTATAGTAAAACTATCAACAGTATCAGAGTCACTTCAATTGGTTATTCATTTTACTAATCAACTTTCAGTTACTATTATTGTCACATACAAGCCTCCAAATGTCAGTCCAACTGCATATCTATTGCAGTTCTCGGACTTAATAAAATCGGTTAAAACTAAGGAGCTTGTTATTCTTGGTGACATAAATTTAAATTGGATTGATAATTCATCTAAACTTCTGAAAACAACTGCCATAAAATATGGTCTTCATCAATTAATTAAAGATCCCACCAGATTTGGTAAAACACGAAATTCTATTTTGGACCTTATTTTCACTAATCAACCCTCCAAGTATGGCATATCAGGAGTGATAAACACAGCAGTTTCAGATCATTCACTCATATATGTCATTAGGAAATGTTTTAAACAGCCAAGATGTCATAAAAATAATTACATTAACAAAGTCCCAAATTCAAAATTGTCTCAGTTTAATGCTGAATTTGCTGATACTGATTGGAGTAACGAGATGTTTCTGAAGAATCCCGATCATGTTTTGTCAAATTTCCATAGGAGAGTGGAGACAATACGTCAAAAATATACAACTACCTGTAAAATACATATTAAACAAAATACAGTACCTTGGGTAACTTCTGATATTTTACAGCTCCTAAAAAAGAAGGCCTCTTCCTTGAAAGCCTACAGATTATTAAAAACACCTGAAGCTAAGCTTATTTTCACACAGTTTAGAAATAAGTGTAAATTTGAATTATACAAAGCAAAACAGTCTTATTATGAAAATCAAATTAGTCGAACAGTTTCCAACCCTAGAACATTATGGCGAACATTGAAATCTATAACTGGTGAAAAAAAATGTAAAATTAATAATAGTTTGCAAATATCCATAAATGGTACTCTTCTTACTGATCATGATAAAATTGCTAATTCTTTTAATGAGTATTTTATTGCATCTGTACAAGAATTATCTTCTAAATTTACTATTCCTCTGTTTCTCACATCAGTACCAGCATTATCTCAGCAATTCTCTTTTTCTGAAATTGTACAAAATGATATAACTAATATTTTGTGTTCTCTGAATGCTTCTCATGCTTGTGATACAAATAATTTAAACATGACTTTTCTTAAAACTCATGCCAGTACTCTTATACCACTCTTGCATCATTTAGTTAATTTGTGTATTAGACAATCAGTATTTCCTGCCTTGTGGAAAACGGCCCAGATCACCCCGATGTTTAAGTCTGATGATCCAACTAATATTTCCAACTACCGTCCAATTGCAATTCTCCCAACCATTTCCAAGTTGCTTGAAAAAATATTGTACAATCAACTAATTAACCACCTTGAAAATAATAACCTGCTCAGTGATTGCCAGCATGGCTTTCGACCCTTGCGGTCAACTATGTCGGCTTTGCTGCTTCTCACTGAGCAAATACGTGCGTCTCTAAACAAGGGTCAGATTACTGGAGTTATATACATAGATTTTCAGAAAGCTTTCGATACAGTCAATCATCAAATTCTGTTAAACAAACTTCTTTCTTTTCATTTGTCATCTTCCGCAATAGATATGTTTACATCATATTTAAGTGACAGATCTCAGACTGTAAGAATCGGCTCAGTAACATCACAGCCACGAGTGTGTTCTATGGGAGCTCCACAGGGCAGTATTTTAGGTCCTTTACTTTTCCTTATGTATATTAATGATCTTCCTTGTGTTTTGAATTTTTCTAGTTCTTTGCTATATGCTGATGACACTGTTATTTTTCTTTCTGGTTCTAATATCGACACAATTAACTACAGACTTAACACAGATCTGCAGCATTTGCAGCAACTGGCTGCAAGATAACCATTTAACACTTAATGTCAAGAAAACACAATGCATGTATTTCTATTCATCTAGGAGACAGCTATCCATATCCAATCCTATCACTTTTTCTAATCAAACGCTTTCAATTGTATCAGCATATAAGTATTTGGGAGTCTATCTTGACTCACATCTTACTTATCAAGAACATGTTCAAACCCTAACCAGAAAGTTAAACCAAAAGTTATATGTTTATAGCAAAATTAGACCATATTTGTTGCTTTCTGTTTCAAAAACCTATCTTCATGCCATCATTCTGTCCACTTTGTCGTATTGTTTACCTGTTTGGTCACTAACAACAAATGAGATTATTGAACCTGTAATAAGAATTTATAATAGAGCTCATAAGATCCATGTCAGGCTTCCAGGCTGGACTCACCACTGTACTGCACTATCTTTGTGTAATGCCTTGACATTTCAGAACTATAAAATAAGCCATGGGATAAACTTGTTTTATCAAATCTCAAATGGACACACTGTAACTGCTCTAAACGAATTGGTTCCGAAACTTAGCTCAAGGTCTGAGCGCACTACGAGATCTTTTACAAATGGACTCTTGCCTTTACCGGCTTTTAGAAACTGTTATGGACAGAGATCTTTTTTTCATGTGCTCACTAAAACCTGGAATGAGATCCCACAGCACATCAGAACTATCACATCAAGAAGACTATTTAAAATAACATTTGCTCGCCATTTAATGGACAGGTATAGCTGTGACCATTGAGACGGCTCTATAGCCCCTCTTGTTGTCCAATATCTTGGTTTGTGTGTCTGTTGTTGTCTCTAGCTGTTTAGTGTGTGAGCTTTGTTGTGTCTGTGGTTTATATGTTCTGCAGAGCAGGAACCTGCTGAAAATCAGTTTTATACTGAGCCAGGCCCGATTGTCCTTAATCTTTTCCTGTTTTAAAAATATAAATAAATAAATAAATAAATAAATAGTGCATCTATCCATGATAAAATTGCATCTATCATCATAAAAGTGCATCTGTCCATCATAAAAATGCATCTATCCATGATAAAATTGCATCTGTCCATCATAAAAGTGCATCTATCCATGATAAAAGTGCATCTATCCATGATAAAAGTGCATCTATCCATGATACAATTGCATCTATCCATCATAAAAGTGCATCTATCCATCATAAAAGTGCATCTATCCATGATAAAATTGCATCTATCATCATAAAAGTGCATCTGTCCATCATAAAAATGCATCTATCATCATAAAAGTGCATCTATCCATCATAAAAATGCATCTATCCATGATAAAATTGCATCTATCCATCATTTATTTATTTATTTATTTATTTATTTTTCTTTTATTTGACAGGGACATTGCAATTAAACATAGTACAAAACAAGTTAGTAACTGATGCTATGCAAAAAGAGTTTATAGCTAGAGCTAATTTTCAACTCCAGTCCCTGGTTGGGCCTTTACACCACAACATTTTCTATTTCATCATAAAAAAAAGTGCATCTATCCATCATAAAATTGCATCTATCCATCATAAAAGTGCATCTATCCATGATAAAATTGCATCTATCATCATAAAAGTGCATCTGTCCATCATAAAAATGCATCTATCCATGATAAAATTGCATCTGTCCATCATAAAAGTGCATCTATCCATGATAAAAGTGCATCTATCCATGATAAAAGTGCATCTATCCATCATAAAAGTGCATCTATCCATGATAAAAGTGCATCTATCCATCATAAAATTGCATCTATCCATCATAAAAGTGCATCTGTCCATCATAAAAATGCATCTATCCATGATAAAAGTGCATCTATCCATCATAAAATTGCATCTATCCATCATAAAAGTGCATCTATCCATGATAAAAGTGCATCTATCCATGATAAAAGTGTATCTATCCATGATAAAAGTGCATCTATCCATCATAAAAGTGCATCTATCCATCATAAAAATGCATCTATCCATGATAAAAATGCATTTATCCATCATAAAAGTGCATCTATCCATGATAAAAATGCATCTATGCATGATAAAAGTGCATCTATCCATGATAAATTTGCATCTATCCATCATAAAAGTGCATCTATCCATGATAAATTTGCATCTATCCATCATAAAAGTGCATCTATCCATCATAAAAATGCATCTATCCATGATAAAATTGCATCTATCCATCATTTATTTATTTATTTATTTATTTATTTATTTTTCTTTTATTTGACAGGGACATTGCAATTAAACATAGTACAAAACAAGTTAGTAACTGATGCTATGCAAAAAGAGTTTATAGCTAGAGCTAATTTTCAACTCCAGTCCCTGGTTGGGCCTTTACACTACAACATTTTCTATTTCATCATAAAAAAAGTGCATCTATCCATCATAAAAGTGCATCTATCCCTGATAAAATTGCATCTATCATCATAAAAGTGCATCTGTCCATCATAAAAGTGCATCTATCCATGATAAAATTGCATCTATCCATCATAAAATTGCATCTATCCATGATAAAAGTGCATCTATCCATCATAAAAGTGCATCTATCCATCATAAAATTGCATCTATCCATCATAAAATTGCATCTATCCATCATAAAAGTGCATCTATCCATGATAAAAGTGCATCTATCCATCATTAAAGTGTATCTATCCATGATAAAAGTGCATCTATCATCATAAAAGTGCATCTATCCATCATAAAAATGCATCTATCCATGATAAAAGTGCATCTATCCATCATAAAAATGCATCTATCCTAGTGCTGGGCGGTTTACCGGTTCAAACCGAATACCGGTGTTTATTTTTGTTACGATATGAATTTTTAATAAACCGCAATACCGGTGTATGTCGCTTTAATCGGAACGCGGCGTTGCGCGACACTCGCACCTCATTTACAACACAGAACACACGTCTGCGACAAGGTTTTATTCCGTCCTCCACACGCGTGCGTCAAAATAGACTAGGCGCCTATATTTAGCGAAGCGGCACGGAGAGCTGCTTTTGGGAAGCTTCGATCTGAAACACAAGCATTGACTAGAATGGGCGCGATCAGCTCCGGTAGCCGTGTCGCAGCCGTGTGGGGGTGAGAGTGTTTTTTTTTTTTTCTCGCGGCACGCGTTTTTATGCTGTATGAACGTATCTGAAGTGAACTGACGGTCTTTAGAAAGGTTTCTTTGTTATTACGATTGAATCTTTCTTTATCGTTCCTGATAAAGCAGCGTTGCTGCTTTGAGTACAGCCGTTACCGGGGAAACCATTATTTCTGCCGCTCCTAAAGCGCGTCCTGCTGGCACCTCTTTGTAAACAGCCTTGCAAACCTGTATTATTAATATTAGTGTGGATTTTTTCATTCACTCATGACAATAAAATAGGGCATTATAAGTTAATCTACTGCAGTATTTCCTCTCTCACTCAGTAGAAAATGTGGTTAACACCCATCATGCTTGAAAAAAATAAATAAATAAAAACACCGTCATTTACCGTGAAACCGGTTTAATTTAGAAAAAAACCGTGATGTGGATTTTTGGTCAAACCGCCCAGCACTAATCTATCCATCATAAAAGTGCATCTATCCATGATAAAAATGCATCTATGCATCATAAAGTGCATCTATCCATCATAAAAGTGCATCTATCCATGATAAAAATGCATCTATGCATCATAAAAGTGCATCTATCCATCATAAAAGTGCATCTATCCATCATAAAAATGCATCTATCCATGATAAAAATGCATCTATCATCATAAAAGTGCATCTATCCATCATAAAAGTGCATCTATCATCATAAAAGTGCATCTATCCATCATAAAAGTGCATCTATCCATCATAAAAGTGCATCTATCATCATAAAAGTGCATCTATCCATGATAAAAGTGCATCTATCCATGATAAAAGTGCATCTATCCATCATAAAAGTGCATCTATCCATCATAAAAGTGCATCTATCCATCATAAAAGTGCATCTGTCCATCATAAAAGTGCATCTGTCCATCATAAAAGTGCATCTGTCCATGATAAAAGTGCATCTGTCCATGATAAAAGTGCATCTATCCATCATAAAAGTGCATCTATCCATGATAAAAGTGCATCTATCCATCATAAAAGTGCATCTATCCATCATAAAAGTGCATCTGTCCATCATAAAAGTGCATATATCCATGATAAAATTGCATCTATCATAAAAGTGCATCTGTCCATCATAAAATTGCATCTATCCATGATTAAAGTGCATCTATCCATCATTAAAGTGCATTTGTCCATCATAAAAATGCATCCATCATCATAAAAATGCATCTATCCATGATAAAAGTGCATCTGTCCATCATAAAAGTGCATCTGTCCATCATAAAAATGCATCTATCATGATAAAAATGCATCTATCATCATAAAAGTGCATCTATCCATCATAAAAGTGCATCTATCCATGATAAAAGTGTATCTATCCATCATAAAAGTGCATCTGTCCATCATAAAAATGCATCTATCATCATAAAAGTGCATCTATCCATCATAAAAGTGCATCTATCCATGGTAAAAGTGCATCTATCCATCATAAAAGTGCATCTGTCCATCATAAAAATGCATCTATCCATGATAAAAATGCATCTATTATCATAAAAGTGCATCTATCCATCATAAAAGTGCATCTATCCATGATAAAAGTGCATCTATCCATCATAAAAGTGCATCTATCCATCATAAAAGTGCATCTGTCCATCATAAAAATGCATCTATCATCATAAAAGTGCATCTATCATCATAAAAGTGCATCTGTCCATCATAAAAGTGCATCTATCCATCATAAAAGTGCATCTGTCCATCATAAAAATGCATCTATCATCATAAAAGTGCATCTATCCATGATAAAAGTGCATCTGTCCATCATAAAAGTGCATCTGTCCATCATAAAAATGCATCTATCATCATAAAAGTGCATCTATGATCAGAACATCATGATGTCAATGTGAAATGCATTGTGGGAAGTGCATGAGTGCTGATGGGACACTCACCCTGGCGAGACTCACTCCTCCGGGAACTTTATAAGGCACGTACTTCCGGTATATGTGGCCCACTCGAGAGCAGGGGATGTCCTCCATACGCCCGCCACACATCCACACCTCAGAGACACACACACACAGATATAATACAGTCAGAAAACATAACATAATATCATAAAATTAATAAAACTAATATAATATAATATAATTAATATCATATAATTAATAAGACTAATATAATATAATATAATTAATATCATATAATTAATAAAACTAATATATAATATAACATAACTAATATCATATAATTAATAAAACTAATATCATATAATTAGTACATCTATTATAATATAATTAATAAAACTAATATGATATAATAAATTAATAAAACAACATAATATGATATAACATAATATAATTCATAAAACTAATATAATATATAATGCAGTCTGATTAAACCCATAAACCATTCTGACTTTATAACATTATTTTTTTAATATTTTTGGCAAAATGTTATTGAAATGTATTAATCTCAAATACTTACCCAGTTTACCCAGTTAGGGCCTAATTATTCCCACAATCATAGATGATATGCATTTAATAAAGTCATCGTGAAAGGGGAGTTGCTCTGGTCTCTTCCCCTCTATTGTGTCGTATATGCGAGTGAAACGCTTCTGGAACAAGAACACATGTGGGCGGAGCTTGATTGTGTCCGTGGGGAATTGATTGGATGGTTGTGGTTTGCTATTGGCTGATTATAGGTTTATTACAGGTTATAGCTCCGCCCTCATCATCAGAGAAGAGGAGATGCTGCAAGAGGAACTTATTCTGACTCAACTACCTGGGAAGCCTGATGAAAACACTGGCCAATCAGAGGCCTTTAAAGAGTCACGACTGCCAGGTTTAAATGCTTCATGGGTAAGTAAGATCCCATCAGTGATCAGGACACAGAAGAAACTCGACAAACCGCGTATAGACCCTTTTTGCACTGACAGCACGATTACGTCACGGCATTAGCTGGAGGCAAAACAAAGGGAAAACGGGAGGCAAACCAGCACAGATTCGCTTCATGCGGCGCTTAAACATCATCTTCTTGTGTTGTTGGGTGCCAGAATTTGAAACTGAAATTTTATCACAATGTTTTCTAAACTAAATCATGTGTGATTGAATATATTTTGTTATGATTGATTGTGACTTTTTGTAAAACCTGGTAAGAAAGAATAATCAAATACATAAAGGTAAAAAATTAATTTACTGTATCTGGAATTTTTATTTCTAGAAAATATTCACATGATTAAAATGTCACATTAATGTCACTCTTTACAGGGTGCTCTTCTGGGCTTGGCGCTGGCTAGGCAGAACTGCGGATCGATCCACACAAGTCGTGTACGTCACCATTCAGCAAATACAGTTATAGTGATCTAAAGATTCACACGCCCGCAGGTTCTCCATCAGGTGTCGAGGTCAGGCCACTCGCCCAGTCAGATCCTCCATCATCGAGTGTGTACGGGTCGCCAATCTGGTGCCGTCAGTTAAAGTTAACTTTTGCAAATAACAATCGCGCTCCTGGACAGTGAGCGACCTTACACATTAAGAATTAAAATCGGATTTTCTTCAGTCATTGTTAAAAAAAACAAGCTAACTAGCGTTAGTGAAGCGGCCGGAGGAACCGTGGCTCCACCTAAGCTCCGCCCCCAAACAAACGTCACCGTGTTTACGAACTGAAAAGGGGTCCATTAGAGAATTACCTTGAATGAGATCTCGTACTGCTCTCCTCCCCAGATCTCCAGACCCGTGTCATATCCTCCCAGCTCCCAGAACCACTTCCTGTCCACAGCGAAGAGCCCGCCCGCCATCACCGGAGACCTGACGGGAAGAGGAGAAGACACAGCTCGATCTGGTGGAGAACTACAGCTGCACCACACAGATGACGGGGACACACAAACACTGTTATAGACGCAAGCAAAGAGATCGGCCTTTATAATCACTGAAGCCATCAGTCGCTTCAGTTCTGCACTAAACTCCTGTTATAATCAATGAAGCTTTTATTTTCTAAAGGAAAACACAATAATTTTTTTCCAGGACAGCAACAAAATTTTAAATGTTCTCTAATTTTCCATGTGTTTTCCAATTAGTCATACATTTTTCCAAGTTTTGTGGAGCGAACGCTGTTGAATTTGCATAAAGAATGTAAACTGATGATTGGCTTTATACACGGTTTTCTCTGTGTAAATTGAGTTTCCAAGCGCAGTCAGACAGAGATCCGATTGCTCGAGATGCGTAAACGGGTTTTTAAAAGTCAAAGTTATAAATTATTATATCTTATATAAGCAATATGCCATTATATGTTTTCGATCCACCGGCTGAATGAAAACACAAACTCTCTGCCAGTAGGTGGCGCTGGACCAGCAGAAATACAGAGTATACTCTGCTAATGAAGCTGTGCTTTTTTCAGGTAAACATCATAAAGTAAACAGTGTCATAATTCATCAATAATAAATCAATAGCATGTCATAAATGTGGGCTGTTCATCATAATGAACTTCTCTGAGGGAGCGAGTCTGTAGAACGAGCATCAGCGCGCACACCTAAAGTTCATCACCTCCTAAAGTTTAATCATCACACTAAGCCGTATCACCATTTCTGTTTTTCTGAACCCAAATTTAAGACCTACTGAAATGAAAATAAACACTTTCCTTATAACGTTTGATTTTTTATGGCCTTAAATTTTATACAACAGACTTTTTAAGAATTTTTAGGAAAGTGTTAAGGGTTGTCAAGCGATTAAAACTTTTAATCTAATTCATCGCACATGAAATTTGGCTGAGAAATGACCCCAAAAGATAATTTAAAGTCATTATTGTGTTAAATGAGAAAAGCAACAAATAGATACTACAAAAGGTAGCTTTAAAAAAAAAAATGTTTTTATTTGACTCAATACAGAATTTAGTTTCCAGAAACTTTCCAGAATTTTTGGAAACTTTCCAGGATCTTTGGGAAAATTTTCACATTTTTGGAAAGTTTCTGGAAATTCACAGGAAACGTTCAGCCCCTTTGCAACCCTAATTACACAAACACTTTTAGGCTTCAACGGCCATGAGGGAGAGTAAATGATGACAGAATTTGAATTGTTGGATGAATTATACCTTTAATGGGTTTTTCATTAATATGGATTTTTTAATAAATTATACTCTAAATAAGAAATTAAAACTGCCAGTAGGTGGAGGTAAATGTCTAAATAAATGAGTCATTCGTTCCGTTCAAACGGCTGATTCATTCAGGAATGAAGTAAATGGCTCTCTTTATGAATGAGTCATTGAATCATTGATTCAGCCGATTGATTCGCTCTCCATTCAGAAACGAAACATCGCTGTGTGTTGCTCACAGAGACGCACAACACTTCTGCTCTGGCTTTATAGGGAATATTTCCAATTGAGCAAAACAGACAATATGTATCTGAAATATAACACAATATTAACTTCTTAATTATTGAAGTGTTGTATAAAATCAATTTCACATTTGCACATTTGGGGCAAAAACAGCACTCTTGTGATACTGCACTCTATATGAGACAAAAACTCATACAGGGGCATTTTTGCGAGACGTGGCTTTTAATGGTGAGAATTTTTGTTTTTGTAATCAGGCTCTCAGAAATGATTAAAAAAAATTGGATTTAGATTTATCGGCCGATATATCGGTTATTGGCTTTCAAATATAAAGAATTATTGTTAACGGCCAAAATGTTGATATCGGTGCATCCCTAATGAAATGCGTTATTTTTTTCCATAACTAATTAATCAAATTAACACGTTAAACCGACAGCCCTAGTAAATATTGACCATCTGAAGTCCACAATCACGATCGTCTGCATTCAGCTTTTACCTATTCAAAGAGTATGGAGGCGATCGATCAATTGAAATGTTATAAATAAAGGTGTGAAAGGGCACTCACTCGAAGGGGTCGCTGGGGTCAGACTTCTCCAGCTGGGGGGGAATAGGGATGCGTTTGTAGTACATCTCCCAGTCGAAAGCCCCTCGCATGGCGTCGCCCGCCTGCGTCTCGTAGCCGAAGTTATCGTGGTCGATCACATCGATCATAGGACACACGATGGTCTTCCGGTTCTGAGCGATGCGATCTGAAGGGGGAAACACAACAATAATACACTGCCATGGAATCAGGGTTCAGTGGTTCAAGTAATGTTGTCAAAAATACCGACTTCGGTACCAAGTCAGTACTGAAATTTTAACAATGTGAGGCTTTGAGCACTGTTGAGCAGAATCGTAAACACCTCTGATTGGCCGTTGTGCTCACACGCTCATAAGATATGTCTGTGATTGGCTACAATGATCAACGCTTCAAAAACATGTTGTAAATATACATCAGTGACGCTCTTCAGCGAGCGCTTACACAGACACACACGCGAGCGTTTGAAAGCAGGTCTGGTCCGATGATTAACGGCTGCTTGTGCTTTCAAAAGCTCCCGCTCCCCAAACACTCCTGTGCGTTGACCATTGTAGCCAATCACAGACATATCCGATGAGCTCATGAACACAACGGCCAATCAGAGGTGTTTACGATTCCGCTCAACAGCGCTCAAAGCCTCACATTGTTAAAATTTAAGTACTGACTTGGTACCGAAGTGAGGTTTGTTACCCAGTAAGGGAGGTTAGTTTACCCAGTGAGGGAGCGTAGTTTACCCAGTAAGTTTACCCAGTGAGGGAGCGTAGTTTACCCAGTAAGTTTACCCAGTAAGGAAGGTTAGTTTACCCAGTAATTTTACCCAGTAAGGGAGGTTAGTTTACCCAGTAAGTTTACCCAGTAAGGGAGGGTAGTTTACCCAGTAAGTTTACCCAGTAAGGGAGGGTAGTTTACCCAGTAAGTTTACCCATTAAGGAAGGTTAGTTTACCCAGTAAGTTTACCCAGTAAGGGAGGGTAGTTTACCCAGTAATTTTACCCAGTAAGGAAGGTTAGTTTACCCAGTAAGTTTACCCATTAAGGAAGGTTAGTTTACCCAGTAAGTTTACCCAGTAAGGGAGGGTAGTTTACCCAGTAATTTTACCCAGTAAGGAAGGTTAGTTTACCCAGTAAGTTTACCTAGTAAGGGAGCGTAGTTTACCCAGTAAGTTTACCCAGTAAGGGAGGGTAGTTTACCCAGTAATTTTACCCAGTAAGGAAGGTTAGTTTACCCAGTAAGTTTACCTAGTAAGGGAGGTTAGTTTACCCAGTAAGTTTACCCAGTAAGGGAGGTTAGTTTACCCAGTGAGGGAGTGTAGTTTACCCAGTTAGTTTACCCAGTAAGGGAGGGTAGTTTACCCAGTAATTTTACCCAGTAAGGAAGGTTAGATTACCCAGTAAGTTTACCCATTAAGGAAGGTTAGTTTACCCAGTAAGTTTACCCAGTAAGGGAGGGTAGTTTACCCAGTAATTTTACCCAGTAAGGAAGGTTAGTTTACCCAGTAAGTTTACCTAGTAAGGGAGGTTAGTTTACCCAGTAAGTTTACCCAGTAAGGGAGGGTAGTTTACCCAGTAAGTTTACCCATTAAGGAAGGTTAGTTTACCCAGTAAGTTTACCCAGTAAGGGAGGGTAGTTTACCCAGTAATTTTACCCAGTAAGGGAGGTTAGTTTACCCAGTAAGTTTACCCAGTAAGGGAGGTTAGTTTACCCAGTGAGGGAGCATAGTTTACCCAGTAAGTTTACCCAGTGAGGGAGCGTAGTTTACCCAGTAATTTTACCCAGTAAGGAAGGTTAGTTTACCCAGTAAGTTTACCCAGTAAGGGAGGTTAGTTTACCCAGTAAGTTTACCCAGTAAGGGAGGGTAGTTTACCCAGTAAATTTACCCAGTAAGGGAGGTTAGTTTACCCAGTGAGGGAGCATAGTTTACCCAGTAAGTTTACCCAGTGAGGGAGCGTAGTTTACCCAGTAATTTTACCCAGTAAGGAAGGTTAGTTTACCCAGTAAGTTTACCCAGTAAGGGAGGTTAGTTTACCCAGTAAGTTTACCCAGTAAGGGAGGGTAGTTTACCCAGTAATTTTACCCAGTAAGGAAGGTTAGTTTACCCAGTAAGTTTACCCAGTAAGGGAGGTTAGTTTACCCAGTAAGTTTACCCAGTAAGGGAGGGTAGTTTACCCAGTAAATTTACCCAGTAAGGACGGTTAGTTTACCCAGTAAGTTTACCTAGTAAGGGAGGTTATTTTACCCAGTAAGTTTACCCAGTAAGGGAGGTTAGTTTACCCAGTGAGGGAGCGTAGTTTACCCAGTAATTTTACCCAGTAAGGAAGGTTAGTTTACCCAGTAAGTTTACCGAGTAAGGGAGATTAGTTTACCCAGTAAGTTTACCCAGTAAGGGAGGGTAGTTTACCCAGTAAATTTACCCAGTAAGGAAGGTTAGTTTACCCAGTAAGTTTACCTAGTAAGGGAGGTTAGTTTACCCAGTAAGTTTACCCAGTAAGGGAGGTTAGTTTACCCAGTGAGGGAGCGTAGTTTACCCAGTAAGTTTACCTAGTAAGGGAGGGTAGTTTACCCAGTAATTTTACCCAGTAAGGAAGGTTAGTTTACCCAGTAAGTTTACCTAGTAAGGGAGGTTAGTTTACCCAGTAAGTTTACCCAGTAAGGGAGGGTAGTTTACCCAGTAATTTTACCCAGTAAGGAAGGTTAGTTTACCCAGTAAGTTTACCCAGTAAGGGAGGTCAGTTTACCCAGTAAGTTTACCCAGTAAGGGAGGGTAGTTTACCCAGTAATTTTACCCAGTAAGGAAGGTTAGTTTACCCAGTAAGTTTACCCAGTAAGGGAGGTTAGTTTACCCAGTAAGTTTACCCAGTAAGGGAGGGTAGTTTACCCAGTAAGTTTACCCATTAAGGAAGGTTAGTTTACCCAGTAAGTTTACCCAGTAAGGGAGGGTAGTTTACCCAGTAATTTTACCCAGTAAGGGAGGTTAGTTTACCCAGTAAGTTTACCCAGTAAGGGAGGTTAGTTTACCCAGTGAGGGAGGGTAGTTTACCCAGTAATTTTACCCAGTAAGGAAGGTTAGTTTACCCAGTAAGTTTACCCAGTAAGGGAGGTTAGTTTACCCAGTAAGTTTACCCAGTAAGGGAGGGTAGTTTACCCAGTAATTTTACCCAGTAAGGAAGGTTAGTTTACCCAGTAAGTTTACCCAGTAAGGGAGGTTAGTTTACCCAGTAAGTTTACCCAGTAAGGGAGGGTAGTTTACCCAGTAAGTTTACCCATTAAGGAAGGTTAGTTTACCCAGTAAGTTTACCCAGTAAGGGAGGGTAGTTTACCCAGTAATTTTACCCAGTAAGGGAGGTTAGTTTACCCAGTAAGTTTACCCAGTAAGGGAGGTTAGTTTACCCAGTGAGGGAGCATAGTTTACCCAGTAATTTTACCCAGTAAGGAAGGTTAGTTTACCCAGTAAGTTTACCCAGTAAGGGAGGTTAGTTTACCCAGTAAGTTTACCCAGTAAGGGAGGGTAGTTTACCCAGTAAATTTACCCAGTAAGGGAGGTTAGTTTACCCAGTAAGTTTACCCAGTAAGGGAGGTTAGTTTACCCAGTGAGGGAGGGTAGTTTACCCAGTAATTTTACCCAGTAAGGGAGGTTAGTTTACCCAGTAAGTTTACCCAGTAAGGGAGGGTAGTTTACCCAGTAATTTTACCCAGTAAGGAAGGTTAGTTTACCCAGTAAGTTTACCCAGTAAGGGAGGTTAGTTTACCCAGTAAGTTTACCCAGTAAGGGAGGTTAGTTTACCCAGTAAGTTTACCCAGTAAGGGAGGTTAGTTTACCCAGTAAGGAAGGTTAGTTTACCCAGTAAGTTTACCCAGTAAGGGAGGTTAGTTTACCCAGTAAGTTTACCCAGTAAGGGAGGGTAGTTTACCCAGTAATTTTACCCATAAGGAAGGTTAGTTTACCCAGTAAGTTTACCCAGTAAGGGAGGTTAGTTTACCCAGTAAGTTTACCCAGTAAGGGAGGGTAGTTTACCCAGTAAGTTTACCCATTAAGGAAGGTTAGTTTACCCAGTAAGTTTACCCAGTAAGGGAGGGTAGTTTACCCAGTAATTTTACCCAGTAAGGGAGGTTAGTTTACCCAGTAAGTTTACCCAGTAAGGGAGGTTAGTTTACCCAGTGAGGGAGCGTAGTTTACCCAGTAATTTTACCCAGTAAGGAAGGTTAGTTTACCCAGTAAGTTTACCCAGTAAGGGAGGTTAGTTTACCCAGTAAGTTTACCCAGTAAGGGAGGGTAGTTTACCCAGTAAATTTACCCAGTAAGGGAGGTTAGTTTACCCAGTGAGGGAGCATAGTTTACCCAGTAAGTTTACCCAGTGAGGGAGCGTAGTTTACCCAGTAATTTTACCCAGTAAGGAAGGTTAGTTTACCCAGTAAGTTTACCCAGTAAGGGAGGTTAGTTTACCCAGTAAGTTTACCCAGTAAGGGAGGGTAGTTTACCCAGTAATTTTACCCAGTAAGGAAGGTTAGTTTACCCAGTAAGTTTACCCAGTAAGGGAGGTTAGTTTACCCAGTAAGTTTACCCAGTAGGGGAGGGTAGTTTACCCAGTAAATTTACCCAGTAAGGACGGTTAGTTTACCCAGTAAGTTTACCTAGTAAGGGAGGTTATTTTACCCAGTAAGTTTACCCAGTAAGGGAGGTTAGTTTACCCAGTGAGGGAGCGTAGTTTACCCAGTAATTTTACCCAGTAAGGAAGGTTAGTTTACCCAGTAAGTTTACCCAGTAAGGGAGGTTAGTTTACCCAGTAAGTTTACCCAGTAAGGGAGGGTAGTTTACCCAGTAAATTTACCCAGTAAGGAAGGTTAGTTTACCCAGTAGGTTTACCTAGTAGGGGAGGTTAGTTTACCCAGTAAGTTTACCCAGTAAGGGAGGTTAGTTTACCCAGTGAGGGAGCGTAGTTTACCCAGTAAGTTTACCTAGTAAGGGAGGGTAGTTTACCCAGTAATTTTACCCAGTAAGGAAGGTTAGTTTACCCAGTAAGTTTACCTAGTAAGGGAGGTTAGTTTACCCAGTAAGTTTATCCAGTAAGAGAGGTTAGTTTACCCAGTGAGGGAGCGTAGTTTACCCAGTTAGTTTACCCAGTAAGGGAGGGTAGTTTACCCAGTAAATTTACCCAGTAAGGAAGGTTAGTTTACCCAGTAGGTTTACCTAGTAGGGGAGGTTAGTTTACCCAGTAAGTTTACCCAGTAAGGGAGGTTAGTTTACCCAGTGAGGGAGCGTAGTTTACCCAGTAAGTTTACCTAGTAAGGGAGGGTAGTTTACCCAGTAATTTTACCCAGTAAGGAAGGTTAGTTTACCCAGTAAGTTTACCTAGTAAGGGAGGTTAGTTTACCCAGTAAGTTTATCCAGTAAGAGAGGTTAGTTTACCCAGTGAGGGAGCGTAGTTTACCCAGTTAGTTTACCCAGTAAGGGAGGGTAGTTTACCCAGTAATTTTACCCAGTAAGGAAGGTTTGTTTACCCAGTAAGTTTACCCAGTAAGGGAGGTCAGTTTACCCAGTAAGTTTACCCAGCAAGGGAGGGTAGTTTACCCAGTAATTTTACCCAGTAAGGAAGGTTTGTTTACCCAGTAAGTTTACCCAGTAAGGGAGGTCAGTTTACCCAGTAAGTTTACCCAGCAAGGGAGGGTAGTTTACCCAGTAAGTTTACCCATTAAGGAAGGTTAGTTTACCCAGTAAGTTTACCCAGTAAGGGAGGGTAGTTTACCCAGTAAGTTTACCCAGTAAGGAAGGTTAGTTTACCCAGTAAGTTTACCCAGTAAGGGAGGTTAGTTTACCCAGTAAGTTTACCCAGTAAGGGAGGTTAGTTTACCCAGTGAGGGAGCATAGTTTACCCAGTAAGTTTACCCAGTGAGGGAGCGTAGTTTACCCAGTAATTTTACCCAGTAAGGAAGGTTTGTTTACCCAGTAAGTTTACCCAGTAAGGGAGGTCAGTTTACCCAGTAAGTTTACCCAGCAAGGGAGGGTAGTTTACCCAGTAAGTTTACCCATTAAGGAAGGTTAGTTTACCCAGTAAGTTTACCCAGTAAGGGAGGGTAGTTTACCCAGTAATTTTACCCAGTAAGGAAGGTTAGTTTACCCAGTAAGTTTACCCAGTAAGGGAGGTTAGTTTACCCAGTAAGTTTACCCAGTAAGGGAGGTTAGTTTACCCAGTGAGGGAGCATAGTTTACCCAGTAAGTTTACCCAGTGAGGGAGCGTAGTTTACCCAGTAATTTTACCCAGTAAGGAAGGTTAGTTTACCCAATAAGTTTACCCAGTAAGGGAGGTTAGTTTACCCAGTAAGTTTACCCAGTAAGGGAGGGTAGTTTACCCAGTAAGGGAGGTTTGTTACCCAGTAAGGGAGGGTAGTTTACCCAGTAAGGGAGGCAGCCAGTTGACGTTGGCCTCGCAGTGGGAGTCCAGGAAGGTGATGACGTCCCCGGTGGCGGCTTCGGCTCCCAGGAGCCTCGTCCGGATCAGACCCTCGCGCTTCTTGGTCCGCAGGATCCGCACCTTCGGCAGGCGCACCATGTACTCCTCCAGCGGGGCCTTCAGGTGCTCTGGGCCAACAGAGGAACAACACACTAAAGCATTCTTGTATCAGGACATCAGTGTTAAAGGAATAGTTCACTTCAGAATTAACATTTCCTGATAATTTACTCTCCTCATCCAAGATGTCCATGTCTTTCTTTCTTCAGTGGAAAAAAAATGAAGGTTTTTGAGGAAAACACTCCAGGATGTTCCTCCATATAATGTCTTCAATGGGGTCCAACGGGTTGAAGGTCCAGATGTGAGTTTCAGTGCAGCTTCAAAGTCTCGACACGATCCAGCCGAGGAATAAGAGTCTCATCTAGACCAGCCTTTCTCAAACTTTTTTCAGTCAGGGCACCTTTCAAAAGTGCATAAAATCTCAAGGCACCCCAGTGTAAAATATAATTTAAAAACACTGCATAACCCAAATGCAAATTTTATATATATATATATATATATATATATATATATATATATATATATATATATATATATATATATATATATATATATATATTTATCTAAAATGAATTGACAATTTTATTAATCCGTTCATAATATGTTTAACCCTTTCACGCGTAAATTTAAAGTCCCCATGAAATCAAAATTGACCCTATTTACTTTGTTAGCGCATATTACTAGTCTTGTGGTGAACAATTAATCCGTGCAAGAAAATATTTAAAAAAAAATTTTTTTACCATGGTAATCTTTAATCAAAATCTGAAAATGCCCCTCCCCTCTGCATTGGAGGACCTTCTCTGATGACGTAGGTTTGAGGAATTGGTTTGGGCAACGCGTAACCACTCCCCTCAAACCGTTAGTCCGCTATGAGCAGAGATGGAGAGGAGGAGCGCTAGAGGAAAACCCTGCCCTCTGTTCAATATTCCGTTTCACTGGGAAATACGTCATAACACTGGAGAAAAGTCGTTTGCAACTTCCGGTTCACGGGGACTTTAATATATTCTGGCTGACCCCCCCAGCGTGAGTTTTTCAAGGGGACCGTTATTTAGAATGTGTCACTTTATGGCTTCCATGGTGACGCGTCATTGCTTGTCACGTGACACACCGCAGCAACAACAGAGATGAATGAATTATGATCTGCTTTTATGTCATTTTTACTTTTTTATTCAAAATATTCACAAATTTGTTAGATATGGCATGAAATATCTGATATTCCGATTGTCAAATATATGCAAGTGGAAGTGTTTTGTTTTTTTAACACCATTATAACGATCGCGTTAGTTGAGCTGTATGCGCGATGGGCGCCGCCATGTTAGTTTGTGCCGCAGACGCAGTTCAGAGAATCGGATCTGTTGGATTTACAACAAGTGAATTCATCCACTTCTCCCGAAATACATAAAAGTAAGTGGCAGGTGAACTGGGAGAAGAATAGAGTAAATTTTAAAGTTACTTACACAATGTGTATCTGATATGAATAAAACTAATTATAATATAAATTATTATTATTGCCTCTTCCTTTGACATCAGTATGTATTTTACAAACTCTAAATGTATTGTTTTTTTTTTAGTAATTATGTCTGAAACCTAAAACAAACATTATGTGGATGAAAACACTGAAAAGTTGTGATATATGACAGCTGAGCGCGCCTGTCTCTGGCTCAGCTCCAGCCAACGCGCGAAAGCACATTTGAATTTAGCAGTTGATCACGTCATGCACTGACCGTTCTAATCACACCGGTGCTCCAGGGACCAGCCTAGACTGATCGTACGTGCGAAAGGGTTAAAAGAAGAAGAATGTATTTATGTAAATTCAAATATATTTATATATGAAATGTCAGATTTTTTTTTTTAGCCTACGTAATTTTTTGGCGGCACCCCTGACACAGTCAGGAGGCACCCCAGTGTGCCGCGGCACCCACTTTGAGAAAGGCTGATCTAGACACACCAGCGGACATTTTAGAACTAAATAAACATTTATATACTTTTTAACCTCAAATGCTCGTCTTGCACTAGCTGTGATGCGACACACATTACGTCATCAGGTTGAATGGTCACGCGTGTTCCAGTTCAGGAATGTAGAATGGGGCGGAAAACTCCATCTCATTTTCTCCTCCAACTTCAAAATCGTCCGACCTCGTTGTTTTACCTTTTAATTATTATTATAATTTTTTTACTTAGTCTTTGCACATTTGCTTTGTAAACGTCTTGCGTGACCTTTCAACCTGATTACGTAATGTGTGTCGCATCACAGCTAGTGCAAGACCAGCATTAGTGGTTAAAGTATATAAATGTTTATTTTGTTATAAATGTCGGCTGGTTTGTCTAGATGAGACTCTTATTCCTCGGCTGGATCAAGTCGAGACTTTGAAGCTGCACTGAAACTCACATCTGGACCTTCGACCCGTTGGACCCCATTGAAGACACTATATGGAGGAACATCCTGGAGTGTTTTCCTCAGAAACCTTCATTTCTTTTCCACTGAAGATGGCCATATCTTGGATGGCGTGGGGGAGGTGAATAAATGATCAGGAAATTTTAATTCTGAAGTGAACTAATTCTTTAATATTATTCAATGCTTCCAATCACGTAAACCATCATGATGCAGCGAATTTAAAAACACGAATTTCAGGAATGATGAATACATTTTGGTCTGTTTCTCACATATGGAAATGCTTGACATGTTTTGATCTTAGAACAGAAGTTGTGATCGAGTCTGTCAGTTTATCAAATCTCAGTCATGATTCATGACATATTTTAGTCAGATATAGTGCAATATCTTCACTTTGAGGCCCTTGTTTAACACTTTGATCAGAGGAATTCTGAAAAGTGGCCTGGACATATTGTGATATACTGTGATGCATATAAACTTAGTTTTGATTTCACTCATATTTCTGCTTGTTGTCACATCTTTGCCACAAAGAAGTGCAGATGTGGGTAGTTTTGAAATCACACATTTTTTTGTCACTAGTGCTATCACAAATGACTCATCTAATATTCACAAGCTTCAGCATAATTGCATCACAGATGAAGTGCTGCCAGTCAATGTTCCCTCTAAGCTGCGCGCACTTCAGATGCGAAATATCCATATATAATAATATAATATCAAAACAAATTGAAGCATTTAAACTGACATATTATATCACTTCAAATACTTCAATTCATTTTTATATTATATTATATTAGGCCTATAATTTATTATATTATAAGCCTAATAAAGAATTGATCTCACACGGGTATTGTTTGCCATTAAAAGTTTAAACCCCTCGCTGAAGAAAATATTGGAAATTCATTAGCAATAAACAACCATTTAATTTTGAAGGTTTAACGCTGCCTGGAGACAATAACTGACGGTACAACAACACTTTATGGTTTTCCCAAACCATCTCAGTGTAACAGCTTATTTATTTTTCATTCTATATTATATTATTGTAAAGAACTGAACTGTCCTGCAGGAGATTTAGCACAAATACTGTGTGGACGAGTGAGATGAAACACAGATACTGGGCTGAAATGAAACATATTTGTGTTTGATTAAAACAAGCAGCAACCCTCAAATCTGAGCTATAGTGAGCGGATTACGGCCAATCTGGAGCTTATGAGCATGTGACGCGCTGCAGGACAGGCCAGGGTCATGGCTTAACATCTGTCACGCATATAAAACACACTGACTGAGGCTACGTCTACATGTGCGAATCAGAAACTTTTGGAAAACGCCCTGAAAACTCTAAATTCCCCTTTACAGCGCATGCGTAAAATCTCACAAAAGCTCACTGAGATGATGCGGATGGACACATAAATAATAAAGTTATTATGCAATTCTTCTGGCAGGATCATTTTATCTAGCAAAGCGTTCACTGATTGTCCAGGTCGCTCTCAGTCACCATTATATGTTTGGTCTAAAACACTAAATCTCTCATGTTTCACCGCAGGACAGAAGATGCGAGTGAGTTTTCTGTCATCTTTGCAGGACTGATATGAAGAGTGTGTGAAGTAACATATCTTAGCAACTGTGTGAAAGTGAATATAACAGGCACAATATGCGTCACATGACTAAACTTACGTCATTGTTTTTAAATACCTCAGTTTTCTCAGTCCACACTACAACACGAACACAGTGTTTTCAAATTTATCCACTCTGGAGAGCGTTTTCAAAATGCTTAGTTTTCATGAATTAAAGGGATAGTTCACTTTGAAATTAAATTTTGGTATGTTTTAGCTTACCTCAAGGCGACATCTAGTGTATATATATCTATGCACCAGTCTGCGCACACGTCACACAGCAGGAAGCGCGCGCGCCCTCAGATCACTTGGACGTGGCTGTGTTATAAGAGCTAAAAACGATATAAATACTGTTCGTTTTCTCACACAAACCGCTCGTTTCGTGTTTTAGGCCATCAATGTGTACTTACGATGGGGAATTGTTTAATTTGGACGATGATATTTCACAATAATACTGTTTTTTTATTGTTTTTTATCAAATAAATGCAGCCTTGGTGAGCAGAAGAGACTTCTTTTAAAAACATAAAAAATCTTACCGATCTAAAACTTTTGACCAGTAGTGTATATATATATATATATACACACACATATATGAACTAAATTAATAACTTTTTTAAAACAAAAATGATCCATCACTGAACATACTTAAGCTGGACTGTGATGCTATTTCCTTCTGGAAACTAACTCTGTTGCATTATTCTCCTGTTATCTCTGTAAAGCTGCTTTGAAACTCTCTGTTTTGTAAAAAGTGCTACATAAATAAATGTGACTTAATATGTAACGATAAAGTTTGCAGTGGCTACACAAATGAATTAAAAACACAAAGCATTTCTTCCTAGAGTTTAGGAACCGTGCTCTGTATTCTTGTGTAATAAAGAGAAAGCACTCCGCCATCTGACTCCGGCGAACAAGCCGTCGTAAACACGACCTCCCGCAGGACTTGAGTGCACCGTGAGACACAGGAGGTGTCACGTGATCAGTGGTTATGATGCGTACCCTTGTCGCTGAAGTCGTCGACGAGCACGATCTCGGCCAGGAGCTGCGGCGGCGAGCGGTTCAGGACGCTGTGAACGGTGCGGAGGAGAGACGACCAGCCCTCGTTGTGGAAGGGGATGATGATGCTGGTGTTGGGGAGGTCTTCGGCATACAGCTTCGTCTTACAGCTGCACACACACACACACACACACACACAGTTACAACCGGTTTCAATGGTGGAGAGGGAAAATACATGCCCAGTTACTCAAAAGTATGCATCAGATTTAGTCCCACAGTGTTGAATTTGAACCAGTTCAAACGTTTACCCTTGATTCCCAATAAAGCGTGTCGTTACCTGGATGATCAATGACTGTTTGTGTGTTTTGTGATCGTTGTTAGCAAAACCCTTCACTAACCCTTTCCAACAGTGACTGTATGACACTGAGATCCAAAGGACTCAAACACAACTATTGCAAAAGTCACAAACATTCAGATATTTGCACAGTTATTCATAAACATGCATCAGATTTAGTCCCCCAGTGTTGAATCTGCAGGAATGAACCGGTTCAAACGTTTGCTGATAGTTGTGAGAGTTAAACTTCCCAGTGTTGATCTTTTCCAACAGTGACTGTATAATAGTGAGAACCAGAGCCATAGAGAGAAAGAGTTGCGACACTCCCATAGACCTCCGTTGTAAAAAATGGCGGCGCTTTTAACCGCCCACTTCCGGGATTAGAAGATCGGATTAGTTCCAAACACTGTCATTTGGGCGTTGGACACCATTCACTTACATTGCTGCGCGTCGAGTTGTTCTAGAGTTAAGTTGCTGAAATATCGACCTCTTTTGATTTGTCAGCTGTCTATATTGTATCAGAAGCCCTTTGCGATGCTTATACTGGTCTTCATTTGTACATGCACAGCGTAATTATTTATATTTTATGTTGGTTGTTTCAACCAATTTTCAAGCACTGCCTGCTAGCTAGTTAGCTAGTGCGACTTCGTCAGCTGTGACAGTAAGAGTTCGGTAATGAATCGCTGCCACCTTTATAGCAACTTTTTTAGATTACATTTTTTGGGATGTACTAACTTTTCATTATGTGTTATTGTCTTGAGTGAAGCGGCTTGTGAGAACAATGCTGGACCTCTAGGATTGTTATGGGATCACCAGTCCTGTCTGTTTCATGGATCACCTGCCCCTGGTTTTTGTTTTTCTTGTTCACACACACACTCACACAAGCACACATTTTTGTTGTCTGTCATTGTTTAATAAAAAATATTTTATTTGAAAACTTTTGTATCAGCCATGCTTAATTGATGTCTCAATAGCTGTAACAGAAGTTACAAGTGTTTTGTTAGTTAATTGCTTAAGTTACTTGGATTGAGTTACAGCTACCCTTACTCTTAGCCTACTCTGTACACTAACCCAGAGCCATAGAGGAAAATCTTCACTTTGCACTTACCTATAGACCCAAACATAAAAGCGTAAATTCGTTTTTAATCTGTTATAGTTTTGATAATGTGTATGGCTTAATATTAAAATAATATTCTTAGTCTTAACATGATCATGTTTCACGTTGTGGTCCTGGGGTGGCCACTTTCATCAGAAGAAGTGAGCTAGCTTAAGCGAACTCTGAACGGACCCCCACGGCAGACCTCTTTGCGTGATCACGAAGGTAGGCTAATGGCTGAATCGGCATTTATAAGCAAAATCACGGGAATCAATAGCCTAATACAGCCCAGTTGTGCTAAAATAAATATCATGAGACGTCCATCATCAGATGAATGACATGGAAAAGTAAAGTTAGAGCCGCTAAAGCCAGTGCTACTACCCATGCGAACATGAACACTGAGCTTTTCCCTCCAAAAATATAGCCTAAAACTTGTCTCCAAATGCAAAACTGACATTAACAAAATGCAATAATGCAATAACAGCTGGAAAAGTACTTGGGTGTGTGTTTTATTTTATATTTACCGTTCAATAATGCAATCGCTGCTGTCTGTCCCATAGAAGAGCATGACAGCCAGCGTGTGTTGTGGAACTATTGGGGCTTACATGAACCACGTGACAGCCATAGCGGCGACATCAGAGAGTGTCGCAACTCTTTCTCTCTATGGCTCTGGTGAGAACCAAAGGACTCAAACACAACTATTATAAAAGTCACAAACATTCATTGATGCTCAAGAAGCTTCTGGTCATCCAGGGAATGACACAGTATTAAGAGTCTCTTCTGCTCACCAGAGCTGCATTTATTTGATCAAAAATACAGTAAAACAGTGAGATATTATTCCAGTGTAGATCAGCTGTTCTCTATGTGAATATACAGTAAAGTGTAATTTATTCCTGTGATCAAAGCTGAATGTTCAGCATCATTACTCCAGTCTTCAGTGTCACATGATCCTTCAGAAATCATTCTAATATGATGATCAAGAAACATTTATGATTATTATCAGTGTTGAACACAGTCCTGTTGCTTCAGGTTGTTGTGGATTCACAAGTTTGGAGTCAGAAAAAAAGTAAAGAAATCAATACTTTACGCTTTAAATTGATCAAAAGTGACAGTAAAGACATTTATAAATGTTACAAAAATTATATTTCAAATAAATGCTGTTCTTTTAAACTTTCTATGAAATCAAAGAATCCTGAAAAATAAAATGCATCACCGTTTCCAATCAACAGACAGGACTATGTCATCATTTAATGTAATTATAATCAAATAATTTAATTCAGGCAATTCAATTATTTAAAAAAATGCTTTGAATTATTTTGAATAAGTAATAATTACTCCATAGCAATGTGTTTTCTCTAGTATGAGTGTAATCTGGACACACTACATCCGCCATGTTGTCATTATCATGTGACCTGTAAATCCTCTCCCGTGGCCTCATGGGATAGTCAAGTGTTCATCGCATGCACACTTCAGAATCTCACCGGGAGAAGAAGATCACCCGGATACTTTTGCCAAGTGTTTTATGAGCACTGTGTATTCAGACACTGTTTTTCGTCCACTATATAGTAGGGAAGTATGGGATTCGGGACCTGATGCTGTGACTCTGAGTGGTGAAGTACCGGACACATGTGAGAAGTGTACGCAGTGGGAGTGAGTGGGAGAACTTATTACATCTCTGATAAGGTCAAGCCTGTATGGGTTTATTAACTCTCTGTCATCATATAACTTCAATGTCTTCGTTGGAAAGTGTGTGCCGCCATAGTGTTACTCGTAACTCTCTTAAATATCTTAGAGCTCAGTCTTTACACTTATTATTAAGTCTAAGAATAAGAGTAAAATTACAGCATTCTTAGAATTTAGACACACTTTAACACCATGTCCTAACCAGACACGATACGAGAAGATTCCAGCGACAAATGATGTGTCTGTCCACACATCAGACGTGACGCGCCTGCGAGATGCATCAAAATCAATCAAAACCCACAGCCAATCAGAACAGCGTGTGGGCGGAGTCAGCCAATCAAAACAACATGTGGGCGGAGTCGGACAATCAGAACAGTGTGTGGGCGGAGTCAGACCATCAGAACAGCGTGTGGGCGGAGTCAGCCAATCAGAACAGCGTGTGGGCGGAGTCAGCCAATCAGAACAGTGTGTGGGCGGAGTCAGCAAATCAAAACAACATGTGGGCGGAGTCGGATAATCAGAACAGTGTGTGGGCGGAGTCAGCCAATCAGAACAGCGTGTGGGCGGAGTCTCACTGCACCAGAGAGTAATCCTGACGGCACTCGCAAGAAAATGGATAAGTAGCTCCATAATCAAATTTACAAATATTACACCATTTAAACATTATTAAAAATACATAGGCTGAGTTACTAAAACAATCTTTGTCAAAGAATACACTTGTTTGTTCACAGTTTGAACAAAACAAACAGATGAACTAGACGAACTAACCAGCACTATGAGCACCGTTCTCTCTGGAAAATGGGATATTGTTGCACCTATGAGACTAAAAAAGGTCAGAGAGAAAATTAAAGCACCATGGTACAACAATACTACTCGTGTTCTAAAGAGAGAAACCCGTAATTTAGAGCGTAAATGGAAACAAACTAATTTAGAGGTTTTTAGAATCGCTTGGAAAGACAGTACGTCACGCTATAAAAAGGCCCTAAAAGCGGCCAGGGCTGAGCATCTCCGCAAACTAATAGAAAATAACCAAAACAATCCTAGGTTTTTATTTAACACCGTGGCTAGACTAACAAATAAACAAGCGTCACCTGAACAAAATATTCCGTTACAGTTTAGTAGTAATGATTTCATGAATTTTTTCACTGAGAAAATAGAAAACATCAGATCCACAATTGTAAACGTTCAATCTTCAATCGCGCCTTATAATTCAGCCTCAATTATCACCCCGCAAGAACAATTACAGTGCTTTACAACTATAGAACAAAAAGAGTTAAATAAATTTATCATTTCCTCTAAAACAACAACATGTTTATTAGATCCCATACCAACTAAACTATTGAAAGAAGTGTTACCTATAGTGGAAGAGCCTCTCCTCAATATTATTAACTCGCCTTTATCTTTAGGTTATGTTCCAAAAACATTTAAATTGGCAGTTATAAAACCTCTCATTAAGAAACCACAATTAGACCCAAATAACCTAGCAAATTATAGACCCATTTCAAATCTTCCTTTTATGTCCAAAATATTAGAAAAAGTTGTGTCTGCCCAACTGGGCTCTTTCTTGCAAGAAAATGACACCTATGAAAAGTTTCAGTCTGGGTTCAGGCCGCATCATAGCACTGAAACTGCGCTCGTTAAAATCACAAATGATTTACTCTTAGCTTCTGACCAAGGCTGTATCTCAATACTAGTTTTACTTGATCTTAGTGCTGCGTTCGATACTATAGATCACACAATACTCTTAGATCGGCTACAAAACTATACCGGTGTTCAAGGACAAGCATTAAGCTGGTTCAGATCATACCTATCTGACCGCTACCATTTTGTCTATTTAAACGGAGAAAAATCTATCATAACTCCAGTAAACTATGGAGTGCCGCAGGGATCTGTGTTAGGCCCTCTATTATTCTCAATATATATGCTGCCACTTGGAAATATTATAAGGAAACATGGAATTAGTTTCCATTGTTATGCTGATGACACTCAACTATATATTTCATCACGGCCGGATGAAAACGCTAAATTATCCAAATTGACAGAGTGTGTTAAAGATATAAAAGATTGGATGACGCACAATTTTCTTTTATTAAATCCAGATAAGACAGAGGTAATACTTATCGGTTCAAAAAACCGCCCACAAAACCTCTTACAATACAACTTTAACATAGTAGGGTGTCCTGTTACTTTATCCTCTACAGTAAAAGACCTGGGTGTTACATTAGATTGTAACTTGTCTTTTGAAAATCATATTTCATATGTTACAAAAACAGCCTTTTTTCACCTTAGAAATATTGCTAAATTACGTAACATGCTATCTGTTTCTGATGCAAAAAAGCTAGTTCATGCATTCATGACCTCGAGACTAGATTACTGTAATGCTTTATTAGCTGGTTGTCCTGCATCCTCAATAAACAAGCTACAGTTAGTCCAAAATGCCGCCGCTAGAGTTCTTACTAGATCAAGAAAATATGATCATATAACACCAATTTTATCATCACTACATTGGTTACCTATAAAGTTCCGTATTAATTACAAGGTATTGCTACTGACTTATAAAGCCCTAAACGGCTTAGCTCCAGTTTATTTAACGGATCTTCTATCGCCCTATAATCCATCGCGCTCTTTAAGATCACTAAATTCGAGGCTTCTGGTCATACCTAGGATATCCAGATCCACCAAAGGAGGGAGAGCATTTTCACATTTAGCCCCAAAACTCTGGAATAGCCTTCCTGATACTGTTCGTTGCTCAGATTCGCTCTCCCAGTTTAAAACTAGATTAAAGACGCATCTCTTCAGCCAGGCATTCATATAATATTTTAATCTTACAGTTAAATCCGGTCTCTACTTCATAAACGCCAGAGGAGAACTGGCCCCCGACTGAGCCTGGGTTCTCCCAAGGTTTTTTTTTCTCCATTAGGTCACCTAATGGAGTTTTTCGGTTCCTTGCCACTGTTGCCTTTGGCTTGCTCAGTTGGGGATACTTAAATTGATTAATCGATTCACCAGTGCTATTGATCTGCATTACCAAACGTGGATGTTTTACACCAGAAACAAACACTGATGTACTATTTTATTTAATACTGTGAAGCTGCTTTGATACAATCTGTATTGTGAAAAGCGCTATATAAATAAAGTTGACTTGACTTGACTTGAGTTTGAACGTTCTTGTTTCCATTTGTTTAATTTAAAGATCTGAGGTGAATTATCCACTGTTGCTTTTTTAACCACAAAGCTGGAGCACTAAATGATATTCAGAGTCACATGACACGCTTTTAACATTAAATAAAGCACATAAACAGCACCTGAGATCATCATCGCCACACTTTGTGTTTGTTGTTCCAGCGCGACGTCGCAGAAAAATAGAAACCGTTTCTAAAATAGAGTCGTCGCGTGTCGCGGCTGGTTAGGACAAACACTGATTAACATGGAAAACAACCTTTTATCGCGTGTCGCATCACGTGTAGTTAGTGTAGTTAGGTGTGAGAGAGTGACTTTATACATACACATCTAGCAAATATTCACAAAATTGTTTGGGTGTTGATTTCAATTTTCAACAGTGTTTCTCAGAAAACGCTCACTGCGACTTTAACCGTATACTTAATGTGTCTATATACAAACACAGGGCTAACAGTCCTCTTTTGCCAAACTTACACCTAACCGTATGGTAAAACTAGTTTGTCGACTAGTGTGTAAATATATTTGGAAGTGAGCAACCGGAACACTATTTGACATGGCCATGTGAACCCATGACTGCAACCGTTTGCTATTACTACACCAATGAGAGAGCGTCGCCGTATAATCTTAGTGTGTTTCTCAGTAAACGTAACTGTGGTGTTTATATGGAAGAATCCCACCCAAACTAATATCCATGATCTCTTCTGAAGATAAAAACTACCCATTATCCATCACGCCTATGTTTTATTAGCAACTCAAGCTGTGATGTTTGTCGTTTTGCTGTCTTTCGTTAGGTTTCTCTCACCCCTGGACTGAACGATGTCAGAAGGAAATGCTGATAGTAATCAGAAGCAGTCGTTGCAAATATGAAGCAACGAAGCAAATATGATCAGTGCTCACAATAGCGGAGGATAAAAACCCATGACAGACTCTCTAAAAGAGGATATACTGAGAGATTACAGCAGTCAGAGGAGAGGAAGAAGAGCATGTAATGCTGTGAGGGGGTTTGAACTAGTAATGTAATGAGAAGGTAATACAGGGAAAGGGAAAATATACCAGATTGGCCTGTTAAATATTCAAGGTAACACTTTATTTTGCAGTGTCGTTGTTACATATGTTACATGTAGTTACCATAGTAATAACTATAAATTAAGCATAATTACATGCAACTAACCCTAAACCAAACCAAACCCTAATCCTACCCTAACCCTATAGTAAGTACATTACTCAATATTACTCAGTACTTAAATGTATAATTACACTTTAACAATGACACCTTAAAATAAAGTGTAACCATTTCAATATTACACTTCTGTCTAACTATATAACTACGGCTGCCCCTTAATAGTGGACTAACCGGTAGTCAGCATTACTTGTGTTAGGATAAATGTTTGCATCTCCTTTTCTATCTATCTAATCATTTCTTGTACACCCGGTTTAGTCCCGTGCTCGTAAGACACGTGCTAGTGATGAGCAGCAATGTTGCATATGGTATAATTATGAATGGAGTTCTTTGTCTATCTATGGATCCTTTCAGTTCAGCTGACAGTCTCCTTTCTTTTCTATATGGACTTACAGACTCTTTTCTTTATAGACTCGCTATATAAACGATGGCACGAGCACAATAAAGCTGACTTTGAGTGAACTGCACTTCTGTGTGTGTGAGTGTGTGTGTGTGTGTGTGTGTGTGTGTGTGTGTGTGTGTGTGTGTGTGTGTGTGTGTGTGTGTGTGTATGAGTACCTGTTTTTCTATCCCGGTGGGGACTTCAACCTGAATGCACACATGACAGACTCATGGAGACTCGTGTCACAGTGGGGACCTAAATAGAGGTCCCCATGGGTAAACAAGCTTATAAATCATACAGAATGAGTTTTTTTGGAAATGTAAAAATGCAGAAAGTTTTCTGTGATGGGTAGGTTTAGGGGTAGGGTTAGTGTGTGTGTGTGTGTGTGTGTGTGTGTGTGTGTGTGTGTGTGTGTGTGTGTGTGTGTGTGTGTGTGTGTGTGATGGGTAGGTTTAGGGGTAGGGTTAGTATGTGTGTGTGTGTGATGGGTAGGTTTAGGAGTAGGGTTAGTATATGTGTGTGTGTGTGTGTGTGTGTGTGTGTGATGGGTAGGTTTAGGGGTAGGGTTAGTGTAAGGAGACAGAATATACAGTTTGTACAGTATAAAAAACATTAAGTCTATGGAGAGTCCCCACAAAGATAGTAAAGGAGAGTCCCCACAAAGATAGTAAACTTGTGTGTGTGTGTGTGTGTGTGTGTGTGTGTGTGTGTGTGTGTGTGTGTCTGTGTGTCTGTGTGTGTGTGTGTGTGTGTGTGTGTGTGTGTGTGTGTGTGTGTGTGTGTGTGTGTGTGTGTGTGTGTGTGTGTGTGTGTGTTTTTCTTGGTGCCCAGATCTGGTGTTCTGCTCTTCTCTCCACTGATCATTGACTTCATTCTGAGATCTTTTATCTAACAGTTGGTTGGTCTCAGAAAAAAAAGAACTCCACAGGAAGTGATGAAATTACACAGTCTGTGACGGACAGATCGGTAAAGTCCAAACATACGTTAACCTAGATAAATGTGTGCTATCATTAGGTGCATAACTGCATTATTGCAGGCGCCGGTGCATCACTCCGTCATTTCTGTTCAGATAAGATCATGCAAACTGTTAAGGCTCTACTTTTATTTCTGTAAACTCACAAGAACAATAAAACGTTGTGCTTTTGTAACATAAGGAAAACAATCAGGATGCGCTCTCTGCCGTCTCAGTTTCAGTGAACTTGAGCTTGTCAGGAAAATGAACCGAAACTCAGTGTATACTTTCCTCACAGACATGAGAAATATATCCATAGAAAGCTTGAAATGTCTACTACTGAATGAACAAATTCAAATGGAAAATACATTTTCTCCGATTATGTAATCCGTATGAAACGTGTGGCGTAGACGAAAGTACCAACCTAGTGATTACTAAGCGAACGTGCAAAGATTAAGTCAAACGCCATTTACAAAATAAATGCATAAATGTCGAAAACATTACCAATAAATGATTAAAACGTTCAAACTGTCTTCTGTTTTTATACCACACACTCATTATCATTATGTATGCCGGTGCGCTGTGGCTTTATGTGTGTTTGAATAGGCTATGTGTTTTATATAGGCAAATAAAGGCTAATTATTTTGATTTATGGATTATTAATATAATATGAATATATTAATATAACACGTGATTAGTCGACTAGAAACTACTAATCGACTAGAAAAATCTTAAGTCGGGGGCAGCCCTAAATATTACATGATCCTGAACAGAAACTATTTATCTAGGCTATTTATTGTACAAGGAAAGTTTAACTCTACAATACAAGTTTAATTTCTACTAAAATATTTTAGAGCTGAGCTGAGTCTTACTAAAAATGCAGAAATTTCCAAGACTTTGCTATTGCTATTCCCTGACCTTATTTTCCATGACTGTACATGGTGAGGTGAAGAATTCAGTAAGTAATATATCTCAGAGAAAACACTGGCCTGTTATCTTACCAGGGCTCTACACAGCGAACTTACACTGAAATTCAGCACACTATTAATGTCCTATAATGTAATATTATATAATGTGCTTGAGAATTAGATTAGACTAGATTAGATTAGAAAACATTATTAATCCCTGTAAGTGGAAACTCATTTGCCACCATTACACATTACAAACACCACAAATAGACAATTAAACATTATAAACAACAACAATCAGTACATACAAAAATTACACAACTTAATTAATAAACCCAGCCTAACTGCAGTAGGAATAAAATACCGTCTACATCGCTCTGTAGAACACTGGGGCATTACTAACCTTCCACTAAATGAGCTTAAGTCCACTAAAGATACAGTGTATCGTGTGTAGGGCAGGAGTTTGTGTATCAGATTCATATGTGTGTATCAGACTCACTTTGGGTATCTGATGTCGGGCAGGAGTGTGTGTATCAGACTCACTTCGGGTGTCTGATGTTGGGCAGGAGTGTGTGTATTAGACTCATGAGTGTATCAGACTCATATGTGTGCATCAGACTCACTTCGGGTGTCTGATGTCGGACAGGAGTGTGTGTATCAGACTCATGTGTGTATCAGACTCATATGTGTGTATCAGACTCATATGTGTGCATCAGACTCATATGTGTGTATCAGACTCACTTCGGGTGTCTGATGTCGGACAGGAGTGTGTGTATCAGACTCATGTGTGTATCAGACTCACTTCGGGTGTCTGATGTCGGGCAGGAGTGTGTGTATCAGACTCATATGTGTGTATCAGACTCACTTCGGGTGTCTGATGTCGGGCAGGAGTGTGTGTATCAGACTCATGTGTGTATCAGACTCACTTCGGGTGTCTGATGTCGGGCAGGAGTGTGTGTATCAGACTCATATGTGTGTATCAGACTCACTTCAGGTGTCTGATGTCGGGCAGGAGTGTGCGTATCAGACTCACTTCGGGTGTCTGATGTCGGGCAGGAATGTGTGTATCAGACTCATATGTGTGTATCAGACTCACTTCAGGTGTCCGATGTCGGGCAGGAGTGTGTGTATCAGACTCATGTGTGTATCAGACTCATATGTGTGTATCAGACTCACTTCGGGTGTCTGATGTCGGGCAGGAGTGTGTGTATCAGACTTATATGTGTGTATCAGACTCACTTCGGGTGTCTGATGTCGGGAAGGAGTGTGTGTATCATACTCGTGTGTATCAGCCTCACTTCAGGTGTCTGATGTCGGGCAGGAGTGTGTGTATCAGCCTCACTTCGGGTGTCTGATGTCAGACAGGAGTGTGTATCAGACTTGTATGTGTGTATCAGACTCATGTGTGTATCAGACTCATATGTGTATATCAGCCTCACTTCGGGTGTCTGATGTCGGGCAGGAGTGTGTATCAGACTCACTTCGGGTGTATGATGTCGGGCAGGAGTGTGTGTATCAGACTCATGTGTGTATCAGACTCACTTCGGGTGTCTGATGTCGGGCAGGAGTGTGTGTATCAGACTCATATGTGTGTATCAGACTCACTTCAGGTGTCTGATGTCGGGCAGGAGTGTGCGTATCAGACTCACTTCGGGTGTCTGATGTTGGGCAAGAATGTGTGTATCAGACTCATATGTGTGTATCAGACTCCCTTTGGGTGTCTGATGTCGGGCAGGAGTGTGTGTATCAGACTCATGTGTGTGTATCAGACTCACTTCGGGTGTCTGATGTCGGACAGGAGTGTGTGTATCAGACTCATGTGTGTGTATCAGACTCACTTCGGGTGTCTGATGTCGGGCAGGAGTGTGTGTATCAGACTCATGTGTGTGTATCAGACTCACTTCGGGTGTCTGATGTCGGGCAGGAGTGTGTGTATCAGACTCTGTGTGTATCAGACTCACTTCGGGTGTCTGATGTCGGGCAGGAGTGTGTGTATCAGACTCATATGTGTGTATCATTATCACTTCGGGTGTCTGATGTCGGGCAGGAGTGTGTGTATCAGACTTATATGTGTGTATCAGACTCATGTGTGTATCAGACTTATATGTGTGTATCAGACTCACTTCGGATGTCTGATGTCGGACAGGATTGTGTGTATCAGACTCATATGTGTGTATCAGACTCACTTCGGGTGTCTGATGTCGGGCAGGAGTGTGTGTATCAGACTCATATGTGTGTATCAGACTCACTTCGGGTGTCTGATGTCGGGCAGGAGTGTGTGTATCAGACTCATGTGTGTATCAGACTCACTTCGGGTGTCTGATGTCGGGCAGGAATGTGTGTATCAGACTCATATGTGTGTATCAGACTCACTTCAGGTGTCTGATGTCGGGCAGGAGTGTGCGTATCAGACTCACTTCGGGTGTCTGATGTCGGGCAGGAATGTGTGTATCAGACTCATATGTGTGTATCAGACTCACTTCAGGTGTCCGATGTCGGGCAGGAGTGTGTGTATCAGACTCATGTGTGTATCAGACTCATATGTGTGTATCAGACTCACTTCGGGTGTCTGATGTCGGGCAGGAGTGTGTGTATCAGACTTATATGTGTGTATCAGACTCACTTCGGGTGTCTGATGTCGGGAAGGAGTGTGTGTATCATACTCGTGTGTATCAGCCTCACTTCAGGTGTCTGATGTCGGGCAGGAGTGTGTGTATCAGCCTCACTTCGGGTGTCTGATGTCAGACAGGAGTGTGTATCAGACTTGTATGTGTGTATCAGACTCATGTGTGTATCAGACTCATATGTGTATATCAGCCTCACTTCGGGTGTCTGATGTCGGGCAGGAGTGTGTGTATCAGACTCACTTCGGGTGTATGATGTCGGGCAGGAGTGTGTGTATCAGACTCATGTGTGTATCAGACTCACTTCGGGTGTCTGATGTCGGGCAGGAGTGTGTGTATCAGACTCATATGTGTGTATCAGACTCACTTCAGGTGTCTGATGTCGGGCAGGAGTGCGTATCAGACTCACTTCGGGTGTCTGATGTTGGGCAAGAATGTGTGTATCAGACTCATATGTGTGTATCAGACTCCCTTTGGGTGTCTGATGTCGGGCAGGAGTGTGTGTATCAGACTCATGTGTGTGTATCAGACTCACTTCGGGTGTCTGATGTCGGACAGGAGTGTGTGTATCAGACTCATGTGTGTGTATCAGACTCACTTCGGGTGTCTGATGTCGGGCAGGAGTGTGTGTATCAGACTCATGTGTGTGTATCAGACTCACTTCGGGTGTCTGATGTCGGGCAGGAGTGTGTGTATCAGACTCTGTGTGTATCAGACTCACTTCGGGTGTCTGATGTCGGGCAGGAGTGTGTGTATCAGACTCATATGTGTGTATCATTATCACTTCGGGTGTCTGATGTCGGGCAGGAGTGTGTGTATCAGACTTATATGTGTGTATCAGACTCATGTGTGTATCAGACTTATATGTGTGTATCAGACTCACTTCGGATGTCTGATGTCGGACAGGATTGTGTGTATCAGACTCATATGTGTGTATCAGACTCAATTCGGGTGTCTGATGTCGGGCAGGAGTGTGTGTATCAGACTCATATGTGTGTATCAGACTCACTTCGGGTGTCTGATGTCGGGCAGGAGTTTGTGTATCAGACTCATATGTGTGTATCAGACTCACTTCGGGTGTCTGATGTCGGGCAGGAGTGTGTGTATCAGACTCACTTCGGGTGTCTGATGTCGGGCAGGAGTGTGTATCAGACTCATATGTGTGTATCAGACTCACTTCGGGTGTCTGATGTCGGGCAGGAGTGTGTGTATCCGACTCGTGTGTGTATCAGACTCACTTCGGGTGTCTGATGTCGGGCAGGAGTGTGTGTATCAGACTCATATGTGTGTATCAGACTCACTTCGGGTGTCTGATGTTGGGCAGGAGTGTGTGTATCAGACTCATGTGTGTATCAGACTCACTTCGGGTGTCTGATGTTGGGCAGGAGTGTGTGTATCAGACTCATATTTGTGTATCAGCCTCACTTCGGGTGTCTGATGTTGGGCAGGAGTGTGTGTATCAGACTCACGTGTGTATCAGACTCATATGTGTGTATCAGACTCACTTGTCTGATACACACGTGACTGTGTCTGATGTCGGACAGGAGTGTGTGTATCAGACTCATATGTGTGTATCAGACTCACTTCGGGTGTCTGATGTCGGACAGGAGTGTGTGTATCAGACTCATGTGTGTATCAGACTCATATGTGTGTATCAGACTCATATGTGTATATCAGCCTCACTTCGGGTGTCTGATGTCGGGCAGGAGTGTGTGTATCAGACTCACTTCGGGTGTATGATGTCGGGCAGGAGTGTGTGTATCAGACTCATGTGTGTATCAGACTCACTTCGGGTGTCTGATGTCGGGCAGGAGTGTGTGTATCAGACTCACTTCGGGTGTCTGATGTCAGACAGGAGTGTGTATCAGACTTGTATGTGTGTATCAGACTCATGTGTGTATCAGACTCATATGTGTATATCAGCCTCACTTCGGGTGTCTGATGTCGGGCAGGAGTGTGTGTATCAGACTCACTTCGGGTGTATGATGTCGGGCAGGAGTGTGTGTATCAGACTCATGTGTGTATCAGACTCACTTCGGGTGTCTGATGTCGGGCAGGAGTGTGTGTATCAGACTCATATGTGTGTATCAGACTCACTTCAGGTGTCTGATGTCGGGCAGGAGTGTGCGTATCAGACTCACTTCGGGTGTCTGATGTTGGGCAAGAATGTGTGTATCAGACTCATATGTGTGTATCAGACTCCCTTTGGGTGTCTGATGTCGGGCAGGAGTGTGTGTATCAGACTCATGTGTGTGTATCAGACTCACTTCGGGTGTCTGATGTCGGACAGGAGTGTGTGTATCAGACTCATGTGTGTGTATCAGACTCACTTCGGGTGTCTGATGTCGGGCAGGAGTGTGTGTATCAGACTCATGTGTGTGTATCAGACTCACTTCGGGTGTCTGATGTCGGGCAGGAGTGTGTGTATCAGACTCTGTGTGTATCAGACTCACTTCGGGTGTCTGATGTCGGGCAGGAGTGTGTGTATCAGACTCATATGTGTGTATCATTATCACTTCGGGTGTCTGATGTCGGGCAGGAGTGTGTGTATCAGACTTATATGTGTGTATCAGACTCATGTGTGTATCAGACTTATATGTGTGTATCAGACTCACTTCGGATGTCTGATGTCGGACAGGATTGTGTGTATCAGACTCATATGTGTGTATCAGACTCACTTCGGGTGTCTGATGTCGGGCAGGAGTGTGTGTATCAGACTCATATGTGTGTATCAGACTCACTTCGGGTGTCTGATGTCGGGCAGGAGTTTGTGTATCAGACTCATATGTGTGTATCAGACTCACTTCGGGTGTCTGATGTCGGGCAGGAGTGTGTGTATCAGACTCACTTCGGGTGTCTGATGTCGGGCAGGAGTGTGTATCAGACTCATATGTGTGTATCAGACTCACTTCGGGTGTCTGATGTCGGGCAGGAGTGTGTGTATCCGACTCGTGTGTGTATCAGACTCACTTCGGGTGTCTGATGTCGGGCAGGAGTGTGTGTATCAGACTCATATGTGTGTATCAGACTCACTTCGGGTTTCTGATGTTGGGCAGGAGTGTGTGTATCAGACTCATGTGTGTATCAGACTCACTTCGGGTGTCTGATGTTGGGCAGGAGTGTGTGTATCAGACTCATATTTGTGTATCAGCCTCACTTCGGGTGTCTGATGTTGGGCAGGAGTGTGTGTATCAGACTCACGTGTGTATCAGACTCATATGTGTGTATCAGACTCACTTGTCTGATACACACGTGACTGTGTCTGATGTCGGACAGGAGTGTGTGTATCAGACTCATATGTGTGTATCAGACTCACTTCGGGTGTCTGATGTCGGACAGGAGTGTGTGTATCAGACTCATGTGTGTATCAGACTCATATGTGTGTATCAGACTCATATGTGTGTATCAGACTCACTTCGGGTGTCTGATGTCGGGCAGGAGTGTGTGTATCAGACTCATGTGTGTATCAGACTCACTTCGGGTGTCTGATGTCGGGCAGGAGTGTGTGTATCAGACTCATATGTGTGTATCAGACTCACTTCGGGTGTCTGATGTCGGGCAGGAGTGTGTCTATCAGACTCACGTGTGTATCAGACTCATGTGTGTATCAGAATCACTTTGGGTGTCTGATGTCGGACAGGAGTGTGTGTATCAGACTCATATGTGTGTATCAGACTCACTTCAGGTGTCTGATGTTGGGCAGGAGTGTGTGTATCAGACTCAAATGTGTGTATCAGACTCATATGTGTGTATCAGACTCATATGTGTGTATCAGACTCATATGTGTGTATCAGACTCATATGTGTGTATCAGACTCATATGTGTGTATCAGACTCAGTTCGGGTGTCTGATGTCAGGCAGGAGTGTGTGTATCAGACTCAGTTCGGGTGTCTGATGTCGGGCAGGAGTGTGTGTATCATACTCATGTGTGTATCAGCCTCACTTCGGGTGTCTGATGTCGGACAGGAGTGTGTGTATCAGCCTCACTTCGGGTGTCTGATGTCGGGCAGGAGTGTGTGTATCAGCCTCACTTTGGGTGTCTGATGTCGGGCAGGAGTGTGTGTATCAGACTCATGTGTGTATCAGACTCAAATGTGTATCAGACTCATATGTGTGTATCAGACTCATATGTGTGTATCAGACTCATATGTGTGTATCAGACTCATATGTGTGTATCAGACTCATATGTGTGTATCAGACTCAGTTCGGGTGTCTGATGTCAGGCAGGAGTGTGTGTATCAGACTCAGTTCGGGTGTCTGATGTCGGGCAGGAGTGTGTGTATCATACTCGTGTGTATCAGCCTCACTTCGGGTGTCTGATGTCGGACAGGAGTGTGTGTATCAGCCTCACTTCGGGTGTCTGATGTCGGGCAGGAGTGTGTGTATCAGCCTCACTTTGGGTGTCTGATGTCGGGCAGGAGTGTGTGTATCAGACTTGTGTGTATCAGACTCACTTCGGTTGTCTGATGTCGGGCAGGAGTGTGTGTATCAGACCCATATGTGTGTATCAGACTCACTTCGGGTGTCTGATGTCGGACAGGAGTGTGTGTATCAGACTCATATGTGTGTATCAGACTCACTTCGGGTGTCTGATGTCAGGCAGGAGTGTGTGTATCAGACTCGTGTGTGTATCAGACTCACTTCGGGTGTCTGATGTCGGGCAGGAGTGTGTGTATCAGACTCATGTGTGTATCAGACTCACTTCGGGTGTCTGATGTCAGGCAGGAGTGTGTGTATCAGACTCATATGTGTGAATCAGACTCACTTCGGGTGTCTGATGTCGGGCAGGAGTGTGTGTATCAGACTCATATTTGTGTATCAGCCTCACTTCGGGTGTCTGATGTTGGGCAGGAGTGTGTGTATCAGACTCATATGTGTGTATCAGACTCACTTCGGGTGTCTGATGTCGGACAGGAGTGTGTGTATCAGACTCATATGTGTGTATCAGACTCACTTCAGGTGTCTGATGTCGGGCAGGAGTGTGTGTATCAGACTCATGTGTGTATCAGACTCACTTTGGGTGTCTGATGTCGGGCAGGAGTGTGTGTATCAGACTCATGTGTGTATCAGACTCATATGTGTGTATCAGACTCATATGTGTGTATCAGACTCATATGTGTGTATCAGACTCGTGTGTATCAGACTCACTTCGGGTGTCTGATGTCAGGCAGGAGTGTGTGTATCAGACTCACTTCGGGTGTCTGATGTCAGGCAGGAGTGTGTGTATCATACTCATATGTGTGTATCAGACTCACTTCAGGTGTCTGATGTCGGGCAGGAGTGTGTGTATCAGACTCACTTCGGGTGTCTGATGTCGGGCAGGAGTGTGTGTATCAGACTCATATTTGTGTATCAGCCTCACTTCGGGTGTCTGATGTCAGACAGGAGTGTGTGTATCAGACTCATATGTGTGTATCAGACTCACTTCGGCTGTCTGATGTCGGGCAGGAGTGTGTGTATCAGACTCATATGTGTGTATCAGACTCACTTCAGGTGTCTGATGTCGGGCAGGAGTGTGTGTATCAGACTCTTGTGTGTATCAGACTCACTTTGGGTTTCTGATGTCGGGCAGGAGTGTGTGTATCAGACTCATGTGTGTATCAGACTCATATGTGTGTATCAGACTCATATGTGTGTATCAGACTCATATGTGTGTATCAGACTCATATGTGTGTATCAGACTCACTTCGGGTGTCTGATGTCAGGCAGGAGTGTGTGTATCAGACTCACTTCGGGTGTCTGATGTCAGGCAGGAGTGTGTGTATCATACTCATATGTGTGTATCAGACTCACTTCAGGTGTCTGATGTCGGGCAGGAGTGTGTGTATCAGACTCACTTCGGGTGTCTGATGTCGGGCAGGAGTGTGTGTATCAGACTCATATTTGTGTATCAGCCTCACTTCGGGTGTCTGATGTCAGACAGGAGTGTGTGTATCAGACTCATATGTGTGTATCAGACTCACTTCGGCTGTCTGATGTCGGGCAGGAGTGTGTGTATCAGACTCACTTCGGGTGTCTGATGTCGGACAGGAGTGTGTGTATCACACTCATATGTGTGTATCAGCCTGACTTCGGGTGTCTGATGTCGGGCAGGAGTGTGTGTATCAGACTCATATGTGTGTATCAGACTCACTTCGGGTGTCTGATGTCGGGCAGGAGTGTGTGTATCAGACTCGTGTGTATCAGACTCACTTCGTGTGTCTGATGTCAGACAGGAGTGTGTGTATCAGACTCGTGTGTATCAGACACACTTCGGGTGTCTGATGTCGGACAGGAGTGTGTGTATCAGACTCATATGTGTGTATCAGACTCACTTCGGGTGTCTGATGTCGGGCAGGAGTGTGTGTATCAGACTCATATGTGTGTATAAGACTCACTTCGGGTGTCTGATGTCGGGCAGGAGTGTGTGTATCAGACTCATACGTGTGTATCAGCCTCACTTCGGGTGTCTGATGTCGGACAGGAGTGTGTGTATCAGACTCACTTCAGGTGTCTGATGTCGGGCAGGAGTGTGTGTATCAGACTCATGTGTGTATCAGACTCATATGTGTGTATCAGACTCATATGTGTGTATCAGACTCATATGTGTGTATCAGACTCATATGTGTGTATCAGACTCATATGTGTGTATCAGACTCATATGTGTGTATCAGACTCATATGTGTGTATCAGACTCATATGTGTGTATCAGACTCACTTCGGGTGTCTGATGTCAGGCAGGAGTGTGTGTATCAGACTCACTTCGGGTGTCTGATGTCAGGCAGGAGTGTGTGTATCAGACTCATATGTGTGTATCAGACCCACTTCGGGTGTCTGATGTCAGGCAGGAGTGTGTGTATCAGACTCACTTCGGTGTCTGATGTCAGGCAGGAGTGTGTGTATCATACTCATGTGTGTATCAGCCTCACTTCGGGTGTCTGATGTCGGACAGGAGTGTGTGTATCAGACTCACTTCGGGTGTCTGATGTTGGGCAGGAGTGTGTGTATCAGACTCACTTCGGGTGTCTGATGTTGGGCAGGAGTGTGTGTATCAGACTCATATGTGTGTATCAGACTCACTTCGGGTGTCTGATGTCGGGCAGGAGTGTGTGTATCAGCCTCTGTGTGTATCAGACTCACTTCGGGTGTCTGATGTCGGACAGGAGTGTGTGTATCAGACTCACTTCGGGTGTCTGATGTCGGACAGGAGTGTGTGTATCAGACTCACTTCGGGTGTCTGATGTTGGGCAGGAGTGTGTGTATCAGCCTCACTTCGGGTGTCTGATGTCGGACAGGAGTGTGTGTATCAGACTCACTTCGGGTGTCTGATGTCGGACAGGAGTGTGTGTATCAGCCTCACTTCGGGTGTCTGATGTTGGGCAGGAGTGTGTGTATCAGACTCATATGTGTGTATCAGACTCACTTCGGGTGTCTGATGTCGGGCAGGAGTGTGTGTATCAGCCTCTGTGTGTATCAGACTCACTTCGGGTGTCTGATGTCAGGCAGGAGTGTGTGTATCAGACTCACTTCGGGTGTCTGATGTCGGGCAGGAGTGTGTGTATCAGACTCATATTTGTGTATCAGCCTCACTTCGGGTGTCTGATGTCGGGCAGGAGTGTGTGTATCAGACTCATATTTGTGTATCAGCCTCACTTCGGCTGTCTGATGTCGGGCAGGAGTGTGTGTATCAGACTCATGTGTGTATCAGACTCACTTCGGGTGTCTGATGTCAGGCAGGAGTGTGTGTATCAGACTCACTTCGGGTGTCTGATGTCGGACAGGAGTGTGTGTAACAGACTCAGATGTGTGTATCAGACTCACTTCGGGTGTCTGATGTCAGGCAGGGATCTGTTGAGGGCGATCCGGTTACTGACAAAGATGTTGAAGCCGTTCTCTCTGTAGGCCTGATCCACACGGTCCGAGTCGCTGAGGGGGTACGGCCGGCCCTGCTCGCCCACACCTGACACACACACACACACACACACAGTTATGAGGAATAACTTCTGACAGAACTTAACATTTCATAGGGCCCTATTACTGCAAACAAATAAATAAATTGTGTATTTATGAATTCAATTAATTAGACATGTTTTTGATTAAACCATGAAAATGAAATCCAGAAAAAGGAAAAAAGGAAAATTTTGTAAAAAATATATAATAGAATTTGAGAAAAAATAAAACCTATTTCAAACCTATTTTTTTTGTTAAACTTTTTATGAATTACTGTTAAATTGTATAAGTTGTTTATTTATTACATTTATTAGACATGCTTTTTGATTAATACAATTTAATTTAACCATTAAAATGGAGTCCAAAACAAAAACAGAATAATTAAATTAAAACGGAAAAAAAAGGATTTGTAGAAATTAGTAAAATTCAACTTTTCATCATGCATTTTTCTATTGAGCACATGCATCTTTCAGTAATAACAAATCTAATATATTCACTGTAAGAGATTTCCATCATGTGACGTACCTGAGCGCGCCGCCTCACTCTTAATAACGGCGTAGTCGTGCCAGTCCCGTTTCCGAATGCCGTCGTTCTGCACTCTGTGTCTCTTCGGCCTCTGAAAACACACACATGAAGCTTGTTTGAGTAGTGCATTCTCTGACAAGCAGAACACAAACCTGCAAAAACAGAGAGAGCACCCGATGAAGAGGAGGAGGAAGAGCAAAGCTTGTTTCTAGAGTTGGAGGAAAAAAAATACCAGAACCGAATGAATTTCAAGATGTTCCATTATAATCAGTCCCTCCAGAAAAACGCAGAGTTTTTTTGTGATTGTTGCGGGCAAAAATCCTTGATTATGCGGCACGTTTTCTTAAAAAATGCAATGGAATATGCGGGATATTTATGCAATTTTATGCGATGAAATTGCGGGAACTTGCAAAAAATTGCGGGAATTTGCAAAAACTGCGGTTTGATGAAAGAGAAAAAAAGTGATTCCCCCAACAAATATATAAAAAAAATACCTATATTTTGTGAATTGGTGAATATTCAGGTAAATATTGTTTCGTGGCCACGAATTAATAATACCTCAGCAGGTTATACTAATTTGTTCCCTTGTTTTACTATATTGTGGCCATGTAATTCGTTAAATCAAAATGAGGGAGGGAATTGGTTCAACGTGTCCACGATTTATTAAAACAAGGGAAAAAATAAGTCGTCGTAACAACTAATTATTTAGATCAGTGGACACAGGGCGCATAAAAGAACAAGCAGAGAGAGAGAGAGCGCCCCGGCAGCGCGCGCGCACTCTCATCGCCTTCAATATGCTGTATTGCTCTCTCTCCCTCGCGCATATCAACATCAATTGACACAATAGTAAAAGGTCGAAAGACCAATTGTGTTTTATAGATTTAGTAGTTTGTTCATATAAAGTGTTTGATTAGCAATTCAGACTCACTTCGGGTGTCTGATGTTGGGCAGGAGTGTGTGTATCAGACTCACTTCGGGTGTCTGATGTTGGGCAGGAGTGTGTGTATCAGACTCATATGTGTGTATCAGACTCACTTCGGGTGTCTGATGTCGGGCAGGAGTGTGTGTTCTGCATAACAATTCTGCATGACAATTCTGCATATAAATTACCTGAAACTGTACATGCGCGGGGTGAAACTGCTGGGGTCAAACTGCTGGGGTAAAACGGCCAGGCGGGAAGGAAGTCGACCGGAAGTTGAAGCCGGCCGCGTGCCACCATCTTGTAGCAGAACTTCACCTGCAGTTAGCATCCCATTGACTCCCATTCATTTTGGCGTCACTTTGATAGCGAATAACTTTACATCTGAGGCGTTTGAAGACTCCATTTGTCCATTATTTATTTCTAAAGAAACACGACAATGTATAAAATGCTCCATTACCTTGTAGCTTATGTTATGGCCCCGTAGAAGCAGTTTTTGTAAAAGTAGGCTAACGATTGTGTCATAACCACGCGACTCTCTGTCGCACAGTAGAGAGATTACCGTATGGACGGGAGGAGAAGCTCGCGGGCAATCGGAGGGACGTGGAGGCAAAATGACAAAATAATTAATCAGAATACTTAGCAAACGTTTCTCCTGCTCCTAGCTCACGGACAGCTCCTACTTACACTCTCCGTCTCTGCAAGATTCGGAAGGGAATGATTCAGATTTCTCTTGGCACAGCTACTAGAAGACAGACGGGTTGCTCACGTGGTCTGTGTAACGCTTTGCTCAGTTTGAGTCTGCGCGTCAGGAAAGGAAGTTCCACTTCCTATACTGTCTATGAAAACGGCTCTGCGGTTCTGCAGACAGATATTATTGGAGATATTATTGGTTTCATTGGCATCGCAGGGTTTGCAGCTTTTCAATGATGTCGCGTAATTACGTCACTTCATAACGTTCCCATGGCAACAGGGGAAATGGCTGCGCTTGTGAGAAGTAAACGCAACATTTTTCAACTTTCTGCTAAGATATATGTGACTTTTTGCAACGAAAATGCGGGGATTATGAAATCATGCAAGCCCGCATATTTTTGCGCACGGAAATCTGCAATTTATGCGGCGAAAGTGCGGCGTATTTGAAAAAATGCGTCCCCCGCATAAATATGCAGACTTTGGCTGATTATGCAGTGAATCATGACATCAGATAATCAAGTTTTTCTGGAGGGACTGTATAATAATGAATTTCAAGATACATTTTCTAAATATTTTAGAGCCAATTATCGATCGTATCCACCACTGAGGACCCAGAGGTCAGGAACTCGGTATTTTTCCAAGTTTATAATGAAGGTTGTGAAATAATTGACTAATATTAACTCTACTTTGGTGCTGCAAGGATGTTGCACATCGCCACGACTGCAGATTTTAGCTTTTGTGATGTCACATACGCTTAGGCTCCACCCACAACTGCTGACATACTCCACCCAATTAGCATAGGCCGCGCCCCTCAGTGATCTGAACACAGTCCGCATGTTCATCTCCTCGCCAGAGCGTTTAACAGCAGCGTTCAAGTAAGACATGTATTCTTATTAAAGCTACTAAAGTTATTCAGGCGAGAACAGTGAGTGATTTTCTGTTTAGTTTTCTGCTTTAGTTGTTTGATTCATATTAACAGCAGATATAGCCTAGCAGTAGGTTCTGTATATTACACTGCTGTCACTTTAATACACAGATCTAATACACACATGCGATTTCTTTACCTGCTGTTTACATTCACAGACATAACCGACTGTGTTTATGGCCTCGTTTACGCTGTCAGTGAAATGTGACCCAATTCCGATTTTTTCCTCATATGTGACACAGATCGGATGTGTTCTATGACCGTGTAAACAGGAAAAAAAACGCATGCATTCGGATATTTCCAGATCGGTTTCAGGCCTCATTCATATGTGGAAATAAATCAGATAGGGTAAACGTACCTATTAAGCTCACCAAAATCTACATTGAGACATTTTTAGTGCACAAGATATTGGTTTTAGTACAAGAAGTTATTTTAAAATAAAATATTAATCTCTCACACTATAATATTTCATTTTATTTTAAATGACAAAAGTATTTCAATTAAGATGTACATCATTAAATATAAAAAGTCTGGCTGTGCTTAATGGGTACGTTTTGTACCCTTTAAGCACACCCCTGTTCCCAATAAGCTCACAACAAGTTTTATTAAAAATTCTTGTTTATTTTAAACAACCTTTTTAAGGAATAATTGAAAAAAGTTTTATTTGAAGGTACAGAGTCAATCACAAAAAAACAGAACACTAAAATCAAGCAACAAGGCATTTAATTTGATCAGGTAGCCTATCCTATTCATAGTGACGTGTCATTCAAACTCATTGCAACATCTAGACTAGTCCACGTTCAGCTATGTAACCCATATTAAAAAATCAAATGACAAAACAAACCAATGTGCTCCTTAAAGGGATACTCCACTTTTTTTGGAAATAGGCTCATTTTACAACTCCCCCAGAGTTAAACAGTTGAGTTTTACCGTTTTCGAATCCATTCAGCCGATCTCCGGGTCTGGCGGTACCACTTTTAGCATAGCTTAGCATAGATCATTGAATCGGACAAGACCATTAGCATCTCTCTCAAAAAAATGACCAAAGAGTTTCGATATTTTTCCTATTTAAAACTCGACTCTTCTGTAGTTACATCGTGTAATAAGACCGACAGAAAATGTAAAGTTTCAATTTTCTAGGCTGATATGGCTAGGAACTATACTCTCAAAATCGCACCTTTTCATTTTCCGTCCGTCTTAGTACACGATGTAACTACAGAAGAGTCAAGTTTTAAATAGGAAAAATATCGAAACTCTTTGGTCATTTTTTTGAGAGAGATGCTAATGGTCTTGTCCAGTTCAATTCATTATGCTAAGCTATGCTAAAAGTGGTACCGCCAGACCCGGAGATCGGCTGAATGGATTCGAAAACGGTAAAACTCAACTGTTTAACTCTGGGGGAGTTGTAAAATGAGCTTATTTCCAAAAAAAGTGGAGTATCCCTTTAACTCTCTGGGTCAGAGCTTTCCTGTCTACTCCAAACTTCTTGGACAGATACGACAGGTTTCTGATGGCTCCTTCTTTGTATGACATGCCTCTTTCATCTTTGGGCATACACTATAGTTTCGTCTAGCTTTTGTCATCTTAAGACTGTGAAAATAAGTTTATTAATCATTTTTTTGAAGATTAACATAGTGACAACCATCAGTTAATATTTAAATTCTGATTATTAAGTATTTACATAGACGTTTAATGTGGGTGAGCTTAAAGGGAGCACACACTGTGCTTAATTGGAGCAAAAACATTTTTTAATTAATAAATATTAAATTAAAATTTAAAGGAAAATATTTAGCTAAATTAATAATCTAGGTAATGTATTAAGTTTATACCAATTTTAATATGAACAACTATTAAAGACAATATCTATGAAATTATGCTTTTTCTAATTGATGTCACACTGAAGCTGTGTGATTGTCATAGTAGTGCACCCTTTAAGCTCACCTAACAATAATATGAATTCTTTAAAAATTACAGCAGTTTAAAACCACAGACTATCAATAAAATGTAAAATTATAATATTATGGATTTAAAAGTACAAGCCATTAATTCCTGTGAAGTAATATATTAATGTAGCACACAATCTTATACAGCTAGTAAGCTAGCTATGTTTGTAGCATCTGGGCTATGTTGCTAAAACTATCTTTTAGATCTAACTGTAATTATTTCCCACATCCAGGTTCCAGGTTATAATATTCAAAAGTCTAAACATTAATCTCTTAATTTTGCAATAAGAAGATGTACTTCTTCAAAATAAATGTTTAAACATATAAAAAATGAACATCTGAGGGGCTCCTCTTCTGGTGAAAGTTTTCAGACAGCTTTGAAAATAGCCGCCAGACAGTGTGAACACATGGACACACATATCTCAGTGTGTAATGGTCTGATTGGTTTAAAATTACAGGAGGTATATAGTAACAAACACATCAATTGGTTAATACATCAAATAGGATAATACATTGCTGTTTCTTTTTATAATCTGAGCTCCAAGATGGTAGTGTGCTTAATGGGTACTTGAGCTTAATAGGTACGTTTACCCTATAGCCTAAAATGGATATGTGCCAATGCGACTGTCATGTAAACAGGCAGATCGGATTTTCTCAGGCAACGTCTCCGCGGTTTAATGACGAGAGAAACCCCGACGTGCTTCTGCAAAGGGACGGATGGCCCAACGAAACAACAGAGGAATGTGGACACACGTTGACACAACATATCAAAGGTTGGCTTGCTCATCCTAAAATTTCTGACCCACAGCTCCTCGTTAAAGCCCGCCCCAATCTGCTCCCGCCAGTCCTGAGAGCTCTCTCGCACACAATAACTGAAGCACATGCGCAATGATGATGGCCCTTTTCGTCCTCCTCCGCCTCAAAATCATGATGTTTGGCAAACTTCGCATAGGCTATATCACAAAGCTAGCATCAAGCATATTTCGGAGCATATTACGGAGTACACGCGATCGCGAATTTGAAAGTGAAAGTAAAATACAAGCTCCATGATACGCACAAATTAGGCTACAGAAAACCCATTATCAAACCTATCTCTGGACTGTGTGGTTGTGCTTCTTGTCTCTGTTTGTACTTTGAATATTGGGAGAGTATTGTAACGTCTGAAGGACAACAGGCAAGGTAGCCTGAGTTTCTGGATTCGGAACGCAAGAACAACTGTACACAAACGCACCAGCCTCGTCTCTCTCTACCCGGCCTTTTCCGAACTCACCACCTTAACCCTATAACTGGTGCAAAATAAAGCAGCCATTATTATAAAGAGTCGCTACAGTACTTTGATTATGGTTGCACCTGCACTTATTGTTTGCACTTAATAAGACTAAGAGAAAACTGTTATTTATACTGTTTTTATTTCTATGTTCAATTGTGGAAAGGAGTTCAATCAGGAGGTCACACACACACACACACACACACACACACACAGCCTCAATCAGAAGTTCTGGAAGCTCATAAATGTACAGTAAGGTCTGAAGAGACTCATGTGAAATCACACAGGAGAAAAGCCAGTCAGTAAAAACCTTTCACAGTGCTTGTATATTGTTTTCTTTCAATGCATTTGATATTTCATAATCATAAAGTAGACCTAAAATGACATGCATTATAAGATAATTAGTTAAAACATTTCAAAATGCACATGCATACTATTTTTCCGGTCATGAATTTTGTCATTGAGGATCTCTGAAATATTTTGCAAAAATCTTGTGTCTCGTCTCGTCTCGTCTCGTCACACCCCTACTATAAATACACGAACAGCACAATATCAAAATGACACGTTGTGTTTGCCATCTTCTAATTAATGCATCATTATGTAATAAACATGAGCAGAGTTGCTACTAATTTGTGACAGGATGATTGACAGGCCGGTTTACTCTAACAGAATGGGAATGTTTGTCTAGTCAAAAGTGTGTGGTTCTTAATGAGTGCACACTTACAGGGTGTAATATGCAAACAGGGATGTAGTTTTCTGCTACGTGTCTGTCTTTTACATGCAAACAGTGTCCACGACTGCACCTCTGTTATAACAAGCATGGCTCACCGCACACTCGATGCTCCTGGCACTAAACTCACACATTGTGGCAAATCTGATGAATGAGTTAGCAGAGAAATGGGAATGTGTGGGATTGGGAGTGTGTGTGAAGGATTAATGGGCAGTCCAGGGGTCTCATTCATCAAAATACTATTTGGCCAGAGGAAAAGATTGAGAAAAACTTTCTCTGAAATATATTTTACACTATTTGATTGATTTATTAATAAACAAGGCGAGGATCGGCTACTAAATTATTTTTAGCAATGTAATGTGATGCACATCCGTATCTCATATTCTCCTAATGACTTGTGCCGTTTAACTTGGAATCACGTGGATGATTATGAATATGCAAATGATATGCAGATGAGGATCTGCATAGTAAAATGAGGCGTTGTAAGGTCATATATGGTTTTTTCGGGGTGTGGACACAGTCTTCCGCTGACTGGGGTTTATAAAGGGGATTTAGCGCAGGTTCTGGCGTTCACACGGCTCTATAAGTCTGAATATTTTTTGGCTTTCGGGCGCACGTCCACTTTTAGTGCGGATCCTACACAGTTCTCTAAATGAGAGCGCAGCACCTGCCTGTCACTGCTGGATCTCCGGGTCTAAGACAGAGGCGCTAACAGCCCTCGGCCTGGGCGAGAGCCAGCGCTCCACAACACGTGTCGAGAGCAGAGACAACACCGCCTTTCAAGAGCGCCGCTCACATCCCAGCCCAATGATCCTGCTCTTCCGGTCGGGATTGTGGCACTTTGAGAGAGATATTTCATCTTCATTATCCTCATATCATTCCAAACCCATATTCAGAGCAGGGAAAAGACTTATTCAACAACACTGTGCAAACTACAGATCAGACTAGAGATCGCAGAAGTGCTGGTGTTCAACACTGTAGTGTTAAAGATGTAGAGCTGTCGGTCTGTAACTGAACATGGGAAGATCTGATACATCACAATAGACAAACTGCTTAGTGAAAACATTAAAACACTTGCTGTTCTGTTGCTTCTTGTGACTTTAAGCAATGCCAATGTTCTTTAATGGTATGTTTATTTTACATAGTGCCTTTCAACTCAAGGTCGCTTCGTAATTCACAAGCATATGACAACAACCTCAACTTGTGCCCTTTTTTTTAAAGTCTTGGTCATACTAGAACAGTTTTCCTGCTTGAATGTTGATTATTCTCCTCATATTCTCCATTGTTGCGGCTCCTCTCTTCCCAGTCGGTCAGTAACGCTCTGCTTACTTCCTGTCTCTATGAAGCCCCTCCTTCTGAAAAGCACACTGTGGTCGAGCGCTTCGAGTGTGTTTGGGAATGCCCCGCCCCTTACCATAACCGCCAGTTTAACACACTACTTACTAACTCAACCAGGCCCCGCCCCTTTATTCTGCATACGAATTATTATAATGAGGAATATTGTGACGTGTACGTGTTCGTTTCAGGAAGAAACTCAAGACCACGATGGTTAGTTTCAGGAGTTCAGAAACACTGACACTGACACTAGTGTTTTTAGCTAATATATGTCCTAAATTAAATAGTTTTCACTGCACTGAAATAAAAAATAAACGATCAATACCAATAAAATCAATTTAGCTCTGAAGCACAAAAAAGTGCTAAACAACCAGTGTAATTTCCAGATGAATAATTTTAACAGAAAATGTTTTGTATAATAGGCTACTTGTATTTAACTCAATAGCCATAAATAAGACAAAGTTAACAACTTTAATGTTTAAAATCTGGACTATGGTTAGGTCTTTGTGTTTAATTTCCATGACAAATTATACGACTCTAAAACAGTGTCTAAACTGTGAACTTCGTTCAAAAGAACCATATAATTACCGATCAACCGATAACTATTACCACGTTGACAGAGTGAGCGCGACGCGACAAAACCTCAGCGACAGCGTCCTAGTCGCGTCGCGTTCCTCGCGTGCGGTTCAGACGGAGATGAAAGAAGAAGTCAGAGAGTCTTGTATCCCAGTGACAGTGCCAGTTCAGTGTTTCTGCGTGAAATCTGCGGTACCTGTGTGTGTGAGAGTCCGGGTCCGTCCGCAGAACTGCTGTCAAACAACCGCTCCAGAGACGAGGACCACAAGCCGACGTTCGGCAAGAACAGAAAGGCCACGATGAGCAGAAACGCGATCTGCAATAGTCTCTTCTGCTTCCGTCGCATCTCTAAATCTCTCTTTAATGTTTACGACGCCGTGTTCAACACATCAACACAAACTCATACAAGTGCCTGTAACTTCACTTCGCTCGCTCTGCGTTTAACTGTCAGAACTTCCGCTTTCATGGACTGAACCACTCCGGCCTCGTCGACGGGGGGAGAAAGTTCAAGACTAGTTTCGGTGAATATGATTTTTGAAATACAATATACCCAGCTATTTCGTAAGGCTCTTTGTGAAGAAGTACTTAATATAGATTTTATTGTTTTAAACAGTTAATTAGCGCTTTAACAGGCTGTATATTATCGAGTTGGGCTTGATCGTTCCCTACTGCTGCGTCCGAATGGAGCAGTTCATCAAGTATGTGTTGACTGATGAGAGTCTTTTATGAATGAGAGCAGAGGATAGTTTCACTGCTGATGATCCAACCCGGCAAAAACTCATTTCAGAGAGGTATTATATTACATTATATTATATTATATTTTAGATTATATTATCTTATCTTATCATATATTATATAACCTGTTGTAAATACAACATATACCAAGGGATAATCATACAAAGCCAAACATAACATGACTGAAAGAAAAAAATGTGATATAGATCACTTACATGCATCAGATAACCCCCCCCCCCCCCCCCCAATCATTTTCATATTGCTTCTTGAAAGTGAAAAACCCAAACAGAAATTTTTTAAAGTGTCTCAAAGTCTCGTGAAGCAGTTTAAAACACAATTATAATAACTTATTTCAGGATGCATGTTGTGTGCGCAGAGAAAACTGTGAGTCAGTGTCCTAGTAAAAGGTTTACCTGGCCTTAAAGAGCAACTTGCAGGTTAGAAGACCCAACAAGTCAATGTATAGAAAAATAATGTAGGAACTAGATTTTCTTAAAATTTTTTTTATAAATACGCTACAGTGGCTTCTGGAGTCGTTTTTGTGAGAAAATTTTACTTCCGCATCTGAAAATGGGCGTGACGGGCGAGAGTCGTGACGTAGCACGAGGGAGAGCGGTCGATTCAAACAACAGAGAAAAATGGATCGCAATGACATTTCGGACGCTGAGGAAATTGTTGACGGACCACAGCCATACAATTATGAGCCTGCTAGGCTGCCAAGAGAGCAGGGACAGGCCAGGATCAATGTTAGACAGAACATATTGGAACTTACAATAACAGAAACTAAGCTTTGATCAGGCGTTTGTCATGCTCATTAATATCCGCCCAGACTAACGTTACGTGATATAACTTAGCGGTTTCTCATCGAGAGACAGAGAGATATTTATTCCTGCAAACATTTTTTGTTCCATAGGTGCTTGTGTGGGAAATGCGAGGCAATGTTTACAGCTGAGGAAAGTCAGTGTTGCAGGGAGGTGGATGCATACTGGGCCTTAGTGGAAAATGCCAAACTTCCATGGTTGCAGTTAGTGTTACTACAGTAAAGCCATGGTGAATGTTGCTGATCTGTGGACACTGGATAGTTCGTTCATTCATTGCACAATGTTTATTCCTGGTTTCCACGTCAGCGCTGTTCGATCCGTTAATAACGGAGAAATGTGAATATTTCTCACTAGATCTCGCAGCGATGTTATTACTTCAGTGGCGAATTCAAATGCTTTATTTACTGGATCTCGCAGTTAGGCTACAGTGTTGCTTGATCAGGCTCGCGCTGCACTGGTCCAAACTGATAAACAGTCCACACAAACACATTAACGAGTAGCTCAGTTTCGTTCCGCTTACATTGCGTTTGCCAGTTGATGTTGTGCTCGCGCCTACATCCGGCGGGAGAACCCGAAGATGTGTGCATAATTCTCCGGAGTGAAATGTGCGCCACAAACGACCGAGTGTGCGGTGACAGACGCGGCAGTGAAGTCTGCTCTCTTCACCTGAACAAAACGCACCCAAGAACGAAAAGCCTTGTTTTTCCTAGAAGGAAAATGATGGACACGATGTCCTGACAGGCTGGATTTTGTGCAACCAGCACAAACACAATAATTTACCATTATGGCTTCTCTAAAACTCGATCTAAAACTTTCTCTGTCGCTCACTACTGCTCTAACTACTACACCCACAATGAGAGCGCTGGCTGAACGCGAGCTCATATTTACCTCGGCATACGTCATATGACGCGTTGCTATAGGGGGAAAGGCGTATTCCAGAGCCTAGCACATTTTCATCAAAATCTCTACAACCAATTAGATTTCATTAGTAATTTCTACATATGTGTTTTTAAAAAACCTCTTCAGACAATATCAAGTATTAATTCAGTTATAAATTTAACCTGCAAGTTGCTCTTTAATGTTGGGTTAACTTTTGTTTGAATTTTAACAATTCTGATTCCGATTTCTATTTCTATTATGAACAAAATCAACAGGCTAAAGAACACTTATACAAGGAACATAGAAAACACCATAGAAAAACAACTAGCCTAACTCAGTTTAGCAATCGCAACAAATAGACACAACTGAACAAAGATACAATTGAAATAAAATGTGTTTTAAGATTTTTCAGGTATTCAGGTTAGGGTTGCAAAATCCTGGGAATTTTCAAAGATGGAAACTTTCCATGGGAATTAATGGTAATTTAAGGGAATTAGCAGGAATTTATGTGAATAAGGGGTCAAAACGAGTGTTTGTTTTTGCTTTTTTTTTTTTTTTACTCTTGCTTGTATATGTATGTTTATTTTTTGTTCTTTCTTGTCGTTCATTCATCAGCTGTGCTTTATGTTCCTTCGCGTCTGCTATAATAAAGAGACATCCACTTCTGCAGTGTGTTTTTGTGTGTTTTGGGGGCGGAGCAATGAAGGAACGGGTGTGTTTGATTGGGTTGATTTCAAATATCAACAGTATTCAACAATGATTTTCAGAAATCGCTTACTGCACCTTTAAAGTCCCCCTGTGGTAAACAAATCTGGGTTTTAATGTGGTTTATGTGTCTATGTGGTGTTTTTAATCTGCTCTAAGACAAACCATGTGTAAATTCATAAGTCGACAGCATTGCTGAGTATTTCCTCCTTAAAACTGCAGTGAACCAAAGACAGTCTCAAAAACACGCTTTGAAATCGCTGGTGTTTCTGACGTCACAAACTACCTTGTAACCAATCAGATCAACGTGTGATCGTCAACCAGTGGATCTCTGAGTGAGTGAGTGAGTGGAGGCGGGGCTCATTTGCATATTCATAGAACTGCATATACTAAATGAGGCAAGGGTGTCGAGTTACATTCAAGATGTTTTAAGGCATGAATACATTTTTAAATATGTCTGATCAGGGTTGGAGCTAAACTGTGCAAGACAGTGGCCCTCCAGGACCAAGTTTAAGAAACCCTGGACTACAGGGAGACTTTAAACAGTTTCTAAGCCCTCAGTACCTGCTCCGGCCAGTAGGTGGGACTGTCAGTCCTCAGGTCTCAATAAACCCTTATGATTCCAAGAGCTGTTGAGGTAATAATAAAGATGTGTTCAGCTAAATTCATAACATATGTCTAACTTTTATGTGTTTAATAACTGTGCACACTTTACAATGTGACCATGTAAATGTATAGTTTTAAAGGGCACCTATTATGAGTGACTATTATGAGTGACTATAATGACTATTATAGTTTTCACAAGATGTAAAATAAGTCTCTGATGTCCCCAATGTATGTATGTGAAGTTTTAGCTCAAAATACCCAACAGATCATTTTTTACAGCATGTTTAAATTGTCATTTTTGGGGGCTCAGAAAAACGAGCCGTTTTAGTGTGTGCCCTTTAAATGCAAATGAGCTGCTGCTGCCGGCACAGGGGGCGGAGCCTCACGAGCTCACGCTCAAAGTCAGGACAATCTCATCTGATAATATCAGAACAGAAACTCTCAGTAGTGGTGTTCATTTCGACTCGGAGTCAGACAATAATGCCCACAGAGCCAGAGAATATATGCTGTATAGAGATAGAACAGGTATAGTTTAGTTTAATTATGGTTATAATTTACTTGTCATCTGCTTTTATCCACTATTAATACAAGCCTGCTGTAACGTTAGCAGACCCCGTCCGAATGATGACCAAAATATACTGACGAGTTCAGTGAAGTTTATTGTACATCACACAAAAGATGAGCGTTAGTTTTACTCCAGAGAATCTCTGTAAGAGCTGAATAAACACAGTATAAGAAGTGCACATTAAAGTCTTATCCATAAACTCTCTCTCTCTCCCTTTCATTATCAACAACACAGCGAAGTACACAAAACACTCGTTACAACTAACAGTAAACAAATATATACACACCTTTTCAGTGGGTGCTAAATAAACTGGTAAACCTTATATCCGTAAAATGACTCGAAGAGCTGTCATAAAGAGCGCGCTCGCACTTTCATTTCTGCCGTGTCCAGTCACGTTAGTCCTGTTGCTCCGGAGAGTGTAAGCTGGATCACGAACAGTACAGATCCATCCTTGAGTAATTCCACGTAATTCCAATTCCAAATCCACGAGAGTAAATGAAGACTGCTATGTTCATTCTTACATCCATCAACAACACACCTCAATCGCTTAGGAGACATTCTGCTCAAGCGTCGAACAATGGCGGACTCTGTGTCCAGCTCACTCAGGGCGGGTCTGGGCTCAAACTGCAGTGTCAATCAACAGTCGTGGGCGGGGCCTGCTCAATTCTACGTCACATTGCGCCGAATCTGAGAACAGCTCATTCTGAGACAGTGCTTATGATTTATTGAGATTGTAAAAAAACCACTGGGTGGATTTTTATTATTCTAGGGTGGTTTTGCTCACGCACTGCCAACACACATTTATGTTCAAACACCATGTAAAAGTGAATTTTGCATAATAGGTGCCCCTTAAATGGAAATTAATATATAGAATTCATTAATTGAAACATATTGGATATTGAAGTTATTGATGCATTTAACAATTTTTGGGGGGCTACATCTCTTCAACCCTGAATACCTGTTATTTTAGAAGGTGACTGAAATTACATGTGGTTTAGATACCTTAAGTTTAGGTGTTCATTACACATCCCAGACAGCAACATCGTTTACGTTTATTATTTTAAAACCAACAGTTCTAATCTGAATTTGCATGACAGAGGTTTCATGAAACTGAGAAGCAAATCAATGGCAGCAGAAAAAGACTGCAATACAAAAAGAGAAAATACTTTTAAAGCAAGCTAAATAAACTGCACACTGTGGCTGCACAAACTGTTGGCTGTGGAATAAAAGAATTGCCTGGAAATTCTGTACATATGTACAATGTCCTGGGGATGTGCATGTTTAATCATAGAAAGGTTTTCTATGAATTAATGGAGAGAAGCCCATTTTATGGGCCTTATGTGTCTTTTCTGTGCTGTTGCATTCGTCCACCTTCCCCTACCTGGTCTTGTTGGATTATTCATTAATTATAATAAATAATTGTGTGTCTGATTGGTCCAGCCGCTACTCCTCTCTTCAGTAACGCTTTGATTAGTTCCTGTCTCTATGAAGCCCCTCCTTCTGAAAAGCACACTGTGCTCTGATTGGTCGGCTGGAGCAGTGTGTTGTGATTGGTCGAGCGCTTCGAGTGTGTTTGGGAAATGTCCCGCCCCTTACCATAACCGCCAGTTTAACACACTACTGACTAACTCTACCAGGCCCCGCCCCTTTATTCTGCATATTAATTATTATAATGAGGAATATTGTGACGTGTTCATTCCCGGAAGAAACTCAGGACTACAGTGGAGGCATTTCAGGGAGTTTATTTGCAGTTTTATTTTTCTATTTGGATATTATCTCATTCAATTTTTTGAGCCGGCACTTGAAGGAGGAAACGCCCTTTTGTTAACCATAAATTAATTTGTATTTTTATCGTATGTTCTGCAAGTACATTGTCCCGTGGGATTGGTGCTAAATGTTTGATCTATAAAACTACATGCCATGGCAAAAGCTGCTTAAAGAGTTTAAACACACCCCTGAATGCCTCAAGACTACATTAATCCACTGAAACATTCAGACACGTCACACCTCAACACTTCAGACGCGCGCTGGGCATTGTTTTAACCTATCGACTGTAGCTATTGTTTAACATCCATTAAAACTGTGATATGGCAGATCCAACGATTTCTTCATCCTCAGGGCTAAACTCCATTGTGTTGCTGAAAGACTCCAACTCATCAGGTAAGTTTAATAACTCATGTGGAATGGTTGTAGAATAATGTCAGCAACAGTTTCTGCTTATAATCTGTTCACTAACAGCCATGCATTAGGCCAAATACAACCGAAACCAATGTTGTATTATCCAGTGTGGCTTTGCGCAAAACCTTTTGAAACATCTTAAAGTTCAAACTATCGAGATCTGTTCAGTGTGAGATTTACACGAATTTACTTTTTTTCCAGAATCAGACTTTGGTCATATCTGATTTCTGGTACTTTGTGATGCCCAATTGTGGTCCTTTTTACATTTGTGCATTTGCACGTTTCTTTTCTCTGACCTTTAAGTCTTCACACATGACTCTCATTGGCTGATTTGTAAGCAGATTAATGTCTTTGACCCAATAGCTTCAGTTAGTCTGAGACATAAACGCTCGCTTTTCTAGCAAATATCATAATAATCATATAAGTAAAGGCAACTTGATATTAATGATATAAGTAAACAAAACAGTAGATACAACAAATGGCATGTTATCAGAATTATCAATGTTTTTGTTGATCTAGATTATGAAATATCTACTGACAGGAAAGCAAAGGACATGCGCATCACAACAACACTCTCATCGTCAGCTTATTGGTCTTAATGAGGATAGGCAACAGAGAGTGAATTCACTGCTTTATTTCCAATATGCACTACAATCAAGGCCCAGGTTTCTTAGCTTGAGGATTAAATGACATATCAAACACATTATTTGAGCATGAATGGTTGTTATGTTGAATCAATTTTATTAAATAAGCTAAAGAGGTTGTTTCCCCTCTCATCTGCAATTCTTGATTCACCCACCAGACGGCATCATTTATCAGTGGATCTGATATTACAATTAAATATGCTTATTATAGTTTCCTTTTGGTGGCAGTCGCATGTTTGTAGTGAGTGAGGTTGAAGAGCATGGCCCTGTCCCAAATAGCACACTTCAAATGCACTTCGGGGTATTATTTGAGTTTTAGGTTTAGGGTTTCCGATTACAATTCCGATTCTGCTTATCAATTACAATTCTTATTGATTCCCAGTTTCGATTCCAAATTAGTTAAAAGAAGAAAGAAGTCAAACATTTAGATATCTATCATATTTATTGTGTTTTTGCAAAACATTCTGTTTCAGCTGAATACCATGAACAAAAATCAGCAGCCAGAACAACTAACGGATAAACTAGATATAAATTAACTAAACTGATATAAATTTCAAACATACAGTCAGTAATACAGTAAGAACAAGTACGCAAATTAGCAATAGCACAAATAAACACAACTGAACAAACTTCAGAAATTAAAATCAAATGTAAAATAACCCTGCATAAATAAAAAACATATTAATCCTTTTAAAGATTAATATCTTTAAAAAGTTATTCAGTCAAAAACAGTGAGTGGTTTTCTTTTTCTTCTGTTCGTAGATTAACACTAATTTCAAAGACAGCAGAAGGAATATTAGACCGCTGTCACTTTAAGACTGAATGCACGGATTCGATACACTGATACACGTGTTTTTCTCAACTGTTCACGTTCTCTTAAGACACAACTGACTGTGTTTGCGAGGATGTCTTGACAATTTTGGGGGACTGTTTCCACATAAAGAACAGATCCGGGTACATGTAAACACAGTTCAGGTATACACAGTTAATACAGTATAGTGCCCCGCTGCAACAGAAATAGATGAAATTATGAAACATGAAATTCTCCATTTGTACCAAGGTTTCTGAAATTTGGACATGTTGTAGAGAAGATGTATTGTCCTGGATTTATGAAAGTGCTTTTAAAGCAGGGGAAAATTCTTTGTATGCAAACAATTAAATTAAAAAACAATTAAATTAAAATGAATATCAGAATATCAGAAATAAATATTCCAGTAACACCCCTGATCTAGATAGAGAGGTGAATGTGTTTATGGTTTTCAACAAATGAAACCCTACATTTTATTCAAAATTTAATATCTTAAATACATTTTTGCTTTAATGAGATTTTCCCAACACATAGGCAAGAATAAACCTGGCGTCCTCCATGAAAAACACAGGAAATATATTTCACAACCATGTAAACTAAAGACAAGACTGAACACTGAACAAAAGGACAAAAGACCTTAAATACACAGGACTAAATCTTTAACTAAACTAGAGACAAGTGCATACTTAAAACAATAACCATGGAAACAGAAACTAAACCAATCAGGGAAACAGGAACCAAAGCATACGGAACAGAATATCAAAGTCAACTAAACTGAACATGACCATGACATTAGTTGTTGAAGGGGCGAGGAGGAGTGACAGACTCGGCAACCCGAGGAGGAGACGGGATCCTCCTGCCAAAGAGACCGGAAGACCAGAGGCGCATCCGGCTGCACAGAGGTGGTGCCGAGGAACTGTAGGGACACAGCAGAGGCAGGGCCAAAGGACTGGGAGTGGGAGGCTGGGTGGGATCACTGGAGATGCAGGAGACTGGGCGGGAACAGCTGTGATGGGAAACTTAGGGCAATTACAATTCCAGTTCGTTAAAATAATTCCCAGAGGCCAGACGCAGCTCACCCTCAGTGGCAGGAGTGTGGGCAGGGCTTCCCCCAGAGTGTGGGCGGGGCTTCCCCCAGAGTGTGGGCGGGGCTTCCCCCAGAGTGTGGGCGGGGCTTCCCCCATATCAACTCCACGAGCACTCCCACTGGGCCGGGCGATGTTGCCGGCTCTTGCACCTGGTCAGAGATATCGCTGCGCTCAGGCTCCGGGCGATGATGTGTCAGCTCAGGCGTGGGCATAGAGGCAGGCTCGGGCCTCTGTCTGCGGTGGGCTCAGGCACTTCATCCGTTAGAAGCGTGGCTGGGCTCCGCGTCCGGAGTTGGGCTGATGATGTCCTCCTCAGTGCGGCAGAGAGTAAACAGTGATCCGCAGTTCACCAGCACCCACAAATGCTGCGAAAGTCCCCCAAGGAACATCAGCGGGCAGGCGTGCTTTGACTACGTTTACACTGCCAGTCCAAATCCAGTTATTTGTGTATCCGATTGGAATCTGATCTAAGATTATTGAGGTCCACACTGTGTCCATATTTGTGTGTTCATGCAGCTTCCGGAATATCTGTATTGGTTTCTATGGCAATGACGTTGCGTTAGTAGGAATATGCCAAATACAACAACAACCGCAACATGGAGGGGTTTGCAATAGAGATGTTGCCTTATTTAAATTTTACAACATGACAATGCGTAGCTGTCCGGCTGGACTATTGCGTCTTCTGAGGGAGCGGCAGAACCGCAGGAGGCTGGTGTGAGCGGCTTTACTCCGGCCTGTTGTCTCCGCCGGTTTACAGACATGGATTTGGACTGACAGTCTGCACGTAGCCTTTGTGTGCTCATTCAGGCTGGTCATGAAAAACACGCGCAGGGAGTGATCAGGGAAATCGGTGAGGCATGCCAGTTGTAAAAAGTCCCACATGTAGTCTTTGAGGGATTGTTTTTGCTCCAAACAGAGCAAACAGACTGAGGTAAGTCCTTATTCAAATTCTTTCTGGGTTCAGTCTTCTGTCTATGGTTGTAGTAATGAAGAGCACGAACGATGGAGAACAAAGCAAGAACAGGCTTTATTAAATATACTTAGAACTAGGGCTGGGTATTGACACAAATTTCACAATTCGATTCGATTTCGATTCAATCCAATATTTATTATTTTGGATATCAGGTACAATACATTGCAAATTTTCTCAAGGAAAACAAATCTCTTAACTAATGCTGTAAACTATGGGAGTCAGTTGTAGCCTGTGACAGAGGGCTCTGCCACGATCGCGACAGCACTGTATTCACACATGCATATGATTCACTGTTCAACCGTTTGCATGTTTATCCTACCCTTGGGTGCACACTAGGGTCAGGTTAACGTTCCAGTTTCATACATAACACACTCATGACCACTCCATTACTACATCCTATCCTATATCCCTTAATAAACACACACAAACACCAGATAAGTTCAGCAATACATATTTATTATACTTATCTGGGTGGATCAGAGTGGTAGAGAAAACTCTCTCTATGGCTCTGGGGTGGATATCAGTAAATTCTCGCGTTGCGCATGCGCGATCGCTTTGGTAACTGGACTGTCGTAAATGTTGTTTGTTTAGGGTTTGATTAGGGTTGAGTTAATACATGTATTATAAGGAATGATTTTTATGTGCATATATATATGAAGAATTCAGATGCAAAAGCCTGCAAAAGTGCCATCTGAGTGCCAAAAGTCTCCCAGATGCCTGAAGCAACCTACAAGAAAACAAACATAGTAGAGGATGAATTCAATGTAAACACACCAACATATTATAGTATTGCTTGCTGCTTGATAGTACTCGGAAACTCAACATCAAATGCAACTGGAACGTGATATTTGATATTAAAACATCTTAAACAGAGGTAGGATCTTTATTTTGTCATTTCACATCACCACACATGCCACCGCAATAAACCTACTGTTCAACAAGTGAATTTCAACACCCATGAATTTTGCTAAGAGATTAAACTCTCTCTTTCTCTCTCTCTCTCTCTCTCTCTCTCTCTCTCTCTCTCTCTCTCTCTCTCTCTCTCTCTCTCTCTCTCTCTCTCTCTCTCTCTCTCTCTCTCTCTCTCTCTCTCTCTCTCTCTCTCTCTCTCTCTCTGCAGTCCAGGATTGGACCAATGAAAAGGACCATGAGGAGGCAGTCTTCATCTTGCCATTCTTCCAACATCCATATCTCTCTGCAGTGCGGGGATTGGTGTATTGGCAGGAGCCGAAGAAGTCAGTGCTAGTGTTTGGTGGCTCGATGCTGGTGCTCATATCTCTAGCCAGGTTCAGTGTTATTAGTGTCGTATCCTACCTGCTCCTGGCCCTGCTCTGTGTCACCATCACTTTCAGAGTCTACAAGTCAGTCGTGCATGCTGTGCAGAAGTCCGACGAAGGACACCCTTTTAAGTATGTAGGCATTTGTTGTATTTTATAAATCTCCCTTCACCAGTCTGATCTGTTGGTGTCTTTGAGGATGAATGAAGGTAAAATTAACAAGAAACTAGTCAAAGTGTCCAGTGGTGAAAGGCATTTATTTACAGTTCATGGATAAACACTTTATTAAAACACTTGGAAGGGTTTGACCTTTCTGACAGTAAAGATCTCTCTATCCCAGAGAACAAGAAGTATGATCATTTAATTGGATGAGAAATTAATTATTTCTATTATTCCCTGGTTTGGTGGAGTCAAATCTGACCTAAATGATAAGCACTTTAACAACACTACCGACCTGGACAGAAGACTCCTCCATGATCTGTTCTTTCTCAGTATCATAAATCAACATCTCGAGAGGCACATTTCTAATAATAGACAAAAGTTAATTTCTATATGTTACGAAGTTCAAAGCTCAGGGAAGGAGGAGGCGGGTACCAGCGAATGTTCAGTCTAACTTTAGAAATAAAATAAACATAAACAACAAAAACGTAAGTAAGCGGCTACCCCTCACGGACGACTGTCGCATATAAGCAAAATAAAAGTTTCAGAATAGAATGTTGTCACAGAATAGAATGTTGTCATATTGATAGGTAGATTACAAATTACAATCCCGGGAAGGCGTCCAGGAGGCATCCAGAACAGATGCCCGAGCCACCTCAGCTGACCCCTCTCGATGTGGAGGAGCAGCGGCTCTACTCTGAGCTCCTCCCGAGTGACAGAGCTTCTCACCCTATCTCTAAGGGATCGCCCAGCCACCCTGCGGAGAAAGCTCATTTCAGCCGCCTGTATCCGGGATCTTGTCCTTTCGGTCATGACCCACAGCTCGTGACCATAGGTGAGAGTAGGAACGTAGATTGACTGGTAAATCGAGAGCTTCGCCTTGCGGCTCAGCTCTTTCTTCACCACAACAGACCGGTATTACGACCGCATTACTGCAGAAGCTGCACCGATTCGTCTGTCAATCTCCCAATCCATCCTTCCCTCACTCGTGAACAAAACTTGAACTCCTCCACTTGAGGCAGGAACTCTCCACCAACCTGAAGTGGGCAAGCCACCCTTTTCCGACTGAGAACCATGGCCTCGGATTTGGAGGTGCTGATTCTCATCCCAGCCGCTTCACACTCGGCTGCAAACCATCCCAGTGCATGCTGAAGGTCCTAGTCTGATGAAGCCAGCACAACAACATCATCCGCAAAGAGCAGAGATAAAATCGCGTGGTCCCCAAACCTGACACCCTCCGGCCCCTGGCTGCGCCTAGAAATTCTGTTCATAAAAATTATGAACAGAACCGGCGACAAAGGGCAGCCCTGCCGGACTCCAACATGCACCGGGAACAAGATTGACTTACTGCCGACAATGTGAACCAAACTCCTGCTCTGGTCTTACAGGGACCGGACAGCATTTAGCAAAGGGCCACTGATCCCCATACTCCCGGAGCACCCTCCACAGGACGCCGCGAGGGACACAGTCGAATGCCTTCTCCAAATCCACAAAGCACATGTGGACTGGTTGGGCAAACTCCCACGAACCCTCCAGCACCCTGGAGAGGGTATAGAGCTGGTCCAGTGTTCCACGGCCGGGACGAAAACCGCAGTGTTCCTCCTGGATCCGAGGTTCTACTATCGTCTGTATTCTCCTCTCCAGTACCCTGGCATAGACCTTCCCAGGGAGGCTGAGAAGTCGCCCTGTAGATGGAGCACACCCTCCGGTCCCCCTTCTTAAAAAGAGGGACCACCACCCCGGTCTGCCAGCCCAAAGGTACTGTCCCCGACCCCCACGCGATGTTGCAGAGGCGTGTCAGCCAAGACAGTCCCACAATATCCAGAGACTTGAGCGGATCTCATCCACCCCCAGTGCCTTGCCACCGAGGAGCTTCTTGACTACCTAGGTGACTTCAGCTCGGGTGATGGACGAGTCCACCTCTGAGCCCTCAGCCTCTGCTTCCTCAATGGAAGACGTGACGGTGGGATTGAGGAGATCCTCGAAGTATTCCTTCCACCGCCCGACGACATCCCCAGTTGAGGTCAACAGCTGCCCACCTCCACTGTAAACAGCGTTGGTAGGGCATTGCTTCCCTCTCCTGAGGCGCTGGACGGTTTCCCAGAATCTCTTCGAGGCCAACCGGTAGTCCTTCTCCATGGCCTCCCAAGCCCGATTTTTTGCCTCCACAACCACCCGGGCTGCATTCCGCTTGGCCCGTCGGTACCCGTCAGCTGCCTCAAGAGGCCCTCAAGCCAGCCAGGCCCGATAGGACTCCTTTTTCAGCTTGACGGCATCCCTTACTACTGGTGTCCACCACCGGGTTCACGGATTGCCACCTTGACAGGCACCGGAAACCTTACGGCCACAGCTCCGAGTGGCCGCGTTGACAATGGAGGTGGAGAACATGGTCCACTCAGACTCAGTATCTCCAGACTCCCTCGGGATCCGGTCGAAGCTCCGCCGGAGGTGGAAATTGAAGATCTCTCTGACAGGGGACTCTGCCAAACGTTCCTAACAGACCCTCACATTATGTTTGGGTCTGCCGAGTCTGTCCAGCTTCCTCCCCCACCATTGGATACAACTCACCACCAGGTGGTGATCAGTTAACAGCTCCGCCCCTCTCTTCACCCGAGTGTCCAAGACATACGGCCGGAGGTCGGATGAAACGACCACAAAGTCGATCATCGACCTCCGGCCTAGGGTGTCCCGGTGCCACGTGCACTGATGGACACCCTTATGCTTGAACATGATGTTCGTTATGGACAAACTGTTGACAAGCTAGTCAAGCTGTAACTAGCACAGAAGTCCAATAACAGATCACCGCTCGAGTTCAGATCAGGGGGGCCATTCCTCCCAACCACGCCCCTCCAGGTGTCACTGTCGCTGCCCACATGGGCGTTGAAGTCCCCCAGTAGAACGAAAGAGTCCCCAGTCGGAGCACTTTCCAGCACCCTTTCCCAGAGACCCTCTCGTTCTCGCATTTAATAATGTCTAAGTTATTCAATAATGATACTTTTTCAAAACAATCACTTTAGCAAAGTTTGAACTATTTTTTGGTTTATTTTGATAAATTAAATTATTCATTTTTGTTCAATAAATATACTGTCATCAAAAAGTTCATTTTAAAAATACATACATAAAATGATTTTAAAAAGTTAAGATTCTTGAGACCTTTGTCTCAAAATATATTTAATAATTTTAAATATTATCAATTGCTACAATCGCAAAATCAACTTTGTCACAATCAAGTCAAGGATCAGCCAAATTTCCACGTGAATTATCAAAAGCGGTTGCTGAATTTTTGTGCCATCTAGTGGTTTAAAAGAGAATAAAGTCAAATGCGCTTTTTACCCTGGTGTGACTTTAGACCCGTTGTACCCTATATGGCCTAATATAATAATAATAATAATAGTAATTCGTTACATTTATATATAGCGCTTTTCTAGGTACTCAAATCGCTTTACATGGAAGGGGGGAATCTCCTCAACCACCACCAATGTGCAGCTCCACCTGGATAATGCTACGGCAGCCATATTGCGCCAGAACGCCCACCACACACCAGCTTACTGTTGGATTAGAGACAGTGATGAAGCCAATCAGTATATGGGGATGATTAGGAGGCCATGATGGACAGAGGCCAAGGGGCAAATTTGACCAGGATGCCGGGGTTACACACCTACTCTTTTTCGAAGGACATCCTGGAATTTTTAATGACCACAGAGAGTCAGGACCTCAGTTTAAGGTCTAATCCGAAGGACTATAGATTTATTCTGTATAATATTAAATGTCTAATACTTCCATTTTAAAATGAGGCAGCTCAGAGAGAGAGGTAGAGCCCACTCAGCATCAGCCAAATCAGACAGTTCAACTGGCTCACAGTAAAGGAATATGCTAGAGCAGTGTTCTTCAACCCTGCTCCTGAAGGACCCCCAACACTGGTCGTTTTCTTTGTCTCCCTAATCAAACACACCTGATTCAATTCATCAGCTCATTATCACATGGATTAATGAACTGATGAGTTGAATCAGGTGTGTTTGATTAGGGAGACAAAGAAAACATGCAGTGTTGGGGGTCCTTCAGGAGCAGGGTTGAAGAACACTGTGCTAGAGTGTGATAAGAAAGCCTATTTGTATTTAAAATATGATTGTAAAAGGTTTGTTGTTCATTCTCTATATTAATGATGATACTGCCTCAGAGTCAACCTCCTTATAGTGCCCCCTTTTTTGGTTTGGGCCATTGCCCCTTATGTATGTGCATGGCCCAGATGGTAAGATTGTATTGTAACGAAATCCACTGGAGGCAAGATGTACAGAACCCAAATGCAACTTTGATTATCAAACATAAAACAAAGGCTGGAAACTGGTAACTCAAAACAAGAACAAGAACCTGGACAAGAAACATTCACAACTCAAAACATTCATACAATACTCTACAAAGACACAGGGCAAACATGAGGGCTTAAATACACAGATTAATTACTAAACAAGGAACACCTGTGAACAATGAACCAGACGATTAACCAATGACAAGACACATGCCAGGATCACATGACAAACAGGGAATCACATGACAAGACACAGAAACATGACAATGACAAGAACAAGAAAACAAAACCCAAACTGTGACACTTATATAATTCTAAAAGTAACTATAATACATGCTTTTCTTTCTATTTTGAGCTTAATCAAATACTTGTCTGACCTCTTTGTAAACTCTGCAAACATGTTTTTCTCCGGCCTAAGGCTTACAACATCACTAGGGAAATATTATTGAATATATTCCTCGCTACAAATTTAATATGCAATGAAGTATCAATAAAATACATATGTAACAGTTCGTTCATTGTCCTATGAGCCCGTGATTTCACAGGCATGCAGGGTTTGTGTACAAAGGTACCTTTGGAAACTGATTTTGGATAACGCAGCACAACTCTGTTTCTGTTTAGTTTCTGCGTCCCCGTCTTCCTCGGTTCCCTGATTTTGCAGAGTTCACACGGCACGATTTTCAAAGTAGTCGGGTCACTGTTATTTTCACACTGCGGGACTATCTGGGGTGACTTTACAAGAGGAAGAATCATCGACAACTTCTGTCTGGTCCGCTAACTACGTTTCACAACCAAATAAGGAAATAATGCAAGAGACCGGAGTTCTCGAGCGAGACTAAATTTGTTATTAATAATGATAGCCTGCAAGAAGCTTGTGATCCAAATTGTCTGTGCGCTGATTTGCAGCAAAAAGGAGAACAAGCAAAACAATGAGGGTAAATAAATCATTTTGCAATGTGCTGCTGTTGCTGCTAGTCAAGCAAATGTTTGTGCTTTGTTTCTGTTGGATATAATTGTAAATATATCTATTAAAATACTGATATTCTGGTCCATAACTCCTCCCCGAACATCCCGCTGCCCTGTATCTTGCTCTCTCATTGGCTGTCGGTCATCGCCGATGTAGTTTTCAGTCAGAACACATTCACACTGCAGGATTGTGAGTCGCCGACAGGTCCAGATATTTAGCATGTGAAATATCTCTCGTCGGGGATTCTCTCAGATCGCGTCTTTGATCATTCACACTGCATGATTGTCACTCGTGTAAACGAGCACCTATTTGCCTGTGATTTCGGGCTTTTATCTGCGATCTCGCAAAACCTGTCGGCGAGTGAAAATCGGGGCTAAAATCGTGCAGTGTGAACTCGGCATAAGTCTCCTTGGCTGTTAATTAGTTCATCACACCTGTTCTGTTTCACACTGATTGATCTCTGTTGTGTCCTCTAGTAATGAGTAAGAGGACAAGTCATTCATTTTAGGCTCTTTATTCAGCACATGTTGCAATTACTCTCAGAAAACACACTGCTCTCCTTCATAATCAGCATCACCTCAATACTCATGCATTGTAATGCCACCTTATGGTTAAACTACGAATCACCACACTCTCCCACTTGTTGAAGCCCTGGGTTCTCCCTAGATCATTGTCCAGTGTTGTTTATGTCAACATCTGTGTTATATGTGGTTGTGATTTTCTCCTATGATCTTTTGAGTTTTCTGTTTGGATTTATAAAAGACTGTTTGTTTTTCTAATCTGTTTCATTGTGCGCTTATGTACAATGTACATTTGTAGGTGGAGGATTTGCAGTCACATGCGGGCCTGAGACTTCTCCTGGAATCTCTCTTTGCTTAGCAAGATCTCACTGAGCTTTTCTTCCTAGATGCTGGTTTCCTGGTGTGATGCTGCTTTTGTGCTCGACTAGCTAAATGTTTCTTTAAAATGACAAGACTTTGATAAAAAAGGTAATATGAGATCTTTGTACATCCACAGAGTTCTGATGGAAAGAGATATCCGCATTTCCCCGGACACAGCCCGCAGGTACATGGACATATTTTTGGTGAAATTAAACACCGCTCTCATACAGACAAGAAGACTTGTGCTTGTAGAAGATGTGGTCGATTCACTGAAGGTATGTCCATTTATCTACAACAGTTCACAGCTAAATTCATATCAGTGTTTTCAACGGTTTCTTATTTAAAGGGGACCTATTATACTTTTTCAAGTTTACCATTCCTTTTAATGTGCAATATTCCTGTTTGTGGATGTAAACAATCTGTTAAAGTTACAAAGCACAAAGTCCACAGCAAAAGGAGTGAATCTCTCCAGCAGAAAACGCCTGCACTTTATTTCCATAATGTAGCTGCGTCACCATATAACACATTTGCATAATGCTGCCTAATTTGGCTCGCCCTCAAACAAAAGCAGTTATAAGGCCGTTATAATTTCCCTATGAGGGAAATCACTATGTCATTATTGGACTCAGACTCAAACTGATACAGCAAAACTGATGCCATAGTTAGGGGCATTACATTTATGACATATACTCTAAGCAGTCGACCAATCACAGCAGACTGGGGCTGGCTGACCAATCACACCAGACTGGGGCCGGCTGACCAATCACAGCAGACTGGAGTTGGCTGACCAATCACAGCAGACTGGGGCCAACTGACCAATCACAGCAGACTGGGGCCAGCTGACCAATCACAGCAGACTGGGGCCAACTGACAAATCACAGCAGACTGGGGCCGGCTGACCAATCACAGCAGACTAGAGTTGGCTGACCAATCACAGCAGACTGGGGTCGGCTGACCAATCACAGCAGACTAGAGTTGGCTGACAAATCACAGCAGACTGGGGTTGGCTGACCAATCACAGCAGACTGGGACTGGCTGACCAATCACAGCAGACTGGGGCCGGCTGACCAATCACAGCAGACTGGGGTCGGCTGACCAATCACAGCAGACTGGGGCCAACTGACCAATCACAGCAGACTGGGTTCGGCTGACCAATCACAGCAGACTGGGGCCGGCTGACCAATCACAACAGACTGGGGCCGGCTGACAAATCACAGCGGACTGGGGCCGGCTGACCAATCACAACAGACTGGGGCCGGCTGGCCAATCACAGCAGACTGGGGCCAACTGGCCAATCACAGCAGACTGGGGCCGGATGACCAATCACAACAGACTGGGGCCGGCTGACCAATCACAGCAGACTGGGGCCGGCTGACCAATCACAACAGACTGGGGCCGGCTGACCAATCACAGCAGACTGGGGTTAACTGACCAATGACAGCAGACTGGGGCCAACTGACCAATCACAGCAGACTGGGGCCGGCTGGCCAATCACAGCAGACTGGGGTTAACTGACCAATCACAGCAGACTGGGGCCAACTGACCAATCACAGCAGACTAGGGCAGACTGACCAATCACAGCAGACTGGGGTCGGCTGAACAATCACAGCAAACTGGGGTCGGCTGACCAATCACAGCAGACTGGGGCCGGCTGACCAATCACAGCAGACTGGGGTCGGCTGACCAATCACAGCAGACTGGGGTCGGCTGACCAATCACAGCAGACTGGGGCCAACTGGCCAATCACAGCAGACTGGGATCGGTTGACCAATCACAGCAGACTGGGGCCGGCTGACCAATCACAACAGACTGGGGCTGGCTGACAAATCACAGCAGACTGGGGCCGGCTGACCAATCACAACAGACTGGGGCCGGTTGGCCAATCACAGCAGACTGGGGCCAACTGGCCAATCACAGCAGACTGGGGCCGGCTGACCAGTCACAACAGACTGGGGCCGGCTGACCAATCACAGCAGACTGGGGCCGGCTGACCAATCACAAAAGACTGGGGCCGGCTGACCAATCACAGCAGACTGGGGTTAACTGACCAATGACAGCAGACTGGGGCCAACTGACCAATCACAGCAGACTGGGGCCGGCTGGCCAATCACAGCAGACTGGGGTTAACTGACCAATCACAGCAGACTGGGGCCAACTGACCAATCACAGTAGACTAGGGCAGACTGACCAATCACAGCAGACTGGGGCCGGCTGACCAATCACAGCAGACTGGGGCCGGCTGACCAATCACAGCAGACTGTGCTTTTTGTAAACATATTCTAGCAGACCCCATAAAACTGTGAAGATCAAGTAAATAACCATAATATAGGGGCCCTTTAAAAGAAGTGTTTGCTAAGAAATTCATACATTCATATTTTATTCAATTCTTTGTCATCAGTTAGCACTGTGCACTTAATGTAGAATGTTAAATTATTAACCGAATTGTTTCACACTAAAAAGTCAAGTCAAGTCAAGTCAACTTTATTTATATAGCGCTTTTCACAATACAGATTGTATCAAAGCAGCTTCACAGTATTAAATAAAATAGTACATCAGTGTATGTTTCTGGTGTAAAACATCCACGTTTGGTAATGCAGATCAATAGCACTGTTGAATCGATTAATCAATTTAAGCATCCCCAACTGAGCAAGCCAAAGGCAACAGTGGCAAGGAACCGAAAAACTCCATTAGGTGACCTAATGGAGAAAAAAAACCTTGGGAGAACCCAGGCTCAGTCGGGGGCCAGTTCTCCTCTGGCGTTTATGAAGTAGAGACCGGATTTAACTGTAAGATTAAAATATTATATGAATGCCTGGCTGAAGAGATGCGTCTTTAATCTAGTTTTAAACTGGGAGAGCGAATCTGAGCAACGAACAGTATCAGGAAGGCTATTCCAGAGTTTTGGTGCTAAATGTGAAAATGCTCTCCCTCCTTTGGTGGATCTGGATATCCTAGGTATGACCAGAAGCCTCGAATTTAGTGATCTTAAAGAGCGCGATGGATTATAGGGCGATAGAAGATCCGTTAAATAAACTGGAGCTAAGCCGTTTAGGGCTTTATAAGTCAGTAGCAATACCTTGTAATTAATACGGAACTTTATAGGTAACCAATGTAGTGATGATAAAATTGGTGTTATATGGTCAAACTTTCTTGATCTAGTAAGAACTCTAGCGGCGGCATTTTGGACTAACTGTAGCTTGTTTATTGAGGATGCAGGACAACCAGCTAATAAAGCATTACAGTAATCTAGTCTCGAGGTCATGAATGCATGAACTAGCTTTTCTGCATCAGAAACAGATAGCATGTTACGTAATTTAGCAATATTTCTAAGGTGAAAAAAGGCTGTTTTTGTAACATGAAATATGATTTTCAAAAGACAAGTTACAATCTAATATAACACCCAGGTCTTTTACTGTAGAGGATAAAGTAACAGGACACCCTACTATGTTAAAGTTGTATTGAAGGAGGTTTTGTGGGCGGTTTTTTGAACCGATAAGTATTACCTCTGTCTTATCTGGATTTAATAAAAGAAAATTGTGCGTCATCCAATCTTTTATATCTTTAACACACTCTGTCAATTTGGATAATTTAGCGTTTTCATCCGGCCGTGATGAAATATATAGTTGAGTGTCATCAGCATAACAATGGAAACTAATTCCATGTTTCCTTATAATATTTCCAAGTGGCAGCATATATATTGAGAATAATAGAGGGCCTAACACAGATCCTTGCGGCACTCCATAGTTTACTGGAGTTATGATCGATTTTTCTCCGTTTAAATAGACAAAATGGTAGCGGTCAGATAGGTATGATCTGAACCAGCTTAATGCTTGTCCTTGAACACCGGTATAGTTTTGTAGCCGATCTAAGAGTATTGTGTGATCTATAGTATCGAACGCAGCACTAAGATCAAGTAAAACTAGTATTGAGATACAGCCTTGGTCAGAAGCTAAGAGTAAATCATTTGTGATTTTAACGAGCGCAGTTTCAGTGCTATGATGCGGCCTGAACCCAGACTGAAACTTTTCATAGGTGTCATTTTCTTGCAAGAAAGAGCCCAGTTGGGCAGACACAACTTTTTCTAATATTTTGGACATAAAAGGAAGATTTGAAATGGGTCTATAATTTGCTAGGTTATTTGGGTCTAATTGTGGTTTCTTAATTAGTGGTTTTATAACTGCCAATTTAAATGTTCTTGGAACATAACCTAAAGATAAAGACGAGTTAATAATATTGAGGAGAGGCTCTTCCACTATAGGTAACACTTCTTTCAATAGTTTAGTTGGTATGGGATCTAATAAACATGTTGTTGTTTTAGAGGAAATGATAAATTTATTTAACTCTTTTTGTTCTATAGTTGTAAAGCACTGTAATTGTTCTTGCGGGGTGATAATCGAGGCTGAATTATAAGGCGCGATTGAAGATTGAACGTTTACAATTGTGGATCTGATGTTTTCTATTTTCTCAGTGAAAAAATTCATGAAATCATTACTACTAAACTGTAACGGAATATTTTGTTCAGGTGACGCTTGTTTATTTGTTAGTCTAGCCACGGTGTTAAATAAGAACCTAGGATTGTTTTGGTTATTTTCTATTAGTTTGCGGAGATGCTCAGCCCTGGCCGCTTTTAGGGCCTTTTTATAGCGTGACGTACTGTCTTTCCAAGCGATTCTAAAAACCTCTAAATTAGTTTGTTTCCATTTACGCTCTAAATTACGGGTTTCTCTCTTTAGAACACGAGTAGTATTGTTGTACCATGGTGCTTTAATTTTCTCTCTGACCTTTTTTAGTCTCATAGGTGCAACAATATCCCATTTTCCAGAGAGAACGGTGCTCATAGTGCTGGTTAGTTCGTCTAGTTCATCTGTTTGTTTAGGTTCAGGCAGCAGCTGAGACAGATCCGATAAGCAATTTGAAAAATTATCTATGGTGGATGGAAGGATTGTTCTGCCTAATCGATAACGCGGCGCAGCATGATATATTACCGGGGTACGTAATATGCAAGTTACCATGTAATGGTCAGTTACATCATCACTTTGCGGAATGATATCTATATCGGTTGGATCGGTTCCATGTGATATAATTAAATCGAGTGTATGATTAAAACGATGAGTCGGTCCGGTAACGTTTTGCTTAACCCCAAAGGAGTTTAATAAGTCTATAAACGCAGCCCCTAACGTATCATTTTGATTATCTACGTGTATGTTAAAATCTCCAACAATTAATATTTTATCGACATTGACCAATAGATCTGAGAGAAAATTTGCAAATTCTTTTAGGAAATCAGCGTAAGGCCCTGGTGGTCTATATACGGTAGCCAAGGCTAAAGATAATAGGGATGTTTTTCTATCATCTAAGAGCGTAACATTTAGTACAAGTACTTCAAATGAAATAAACTTATAACCCGTTTTCTGAGTAACATTGAGAATATCTCTATAGATAGTTGCAATACTGCCGCCACGACCAATCAGACGGGGCTCGTGCTTATAGGAGTATCCTGCTGGAGTAGACTCATTTAGACCGAAATAATCATTTGGTTTAAGCCAGGTTTCAGTAAGGCAAAGTACATCTATGCTATTATCTGTGACTATTTCATTTACAATAACTGCCTTAGGTGTGAGTGATCTAATGTTTAGAAGACCTAGCTTTAGAAATTGTTTTTGTTTACTAATAGCAACATTTTCTGTTTTAATAACAATTAGATTTTTCCTAGATCCTGCAGTAGATTTATTATTTGATCGCACTAAACGAGGAATAGACACAGTTTCTATGCAATGTTCTACACTAGTATTTATATCAGTTAATTTGGTGCAGCAGAGACTATGATTTGGACTTTTGGTTACTAGTCAAAAGGTATTTAACATTTTGGAGATGTTATCTGACAGAAGATCCGATCCGAATCTGTTTGGGTGTAAGCCATCAGCACGGTATAGCCTAGGACGCTCCCAAAACAGATTCCAATTATTTACAAAGAGCAGTTTCTGCTCATTGCACCATGACGTTAACCATTCATTTAGCGCGAATAATCTACTAAACTTGTCATGTCCTAGACGGTACGTGGGAAGCGGTCCTGACACAATGATCGTTATATCAGGCGATGTGCTGCGTACCGTATCGATCAGATTCCTGAAGTCTTTCTTCAGAACTTCCGTCTGGCGCAGCCTGATGTCGTTCACTCCCGCGTGCAATACCAAAGTTCCGACGCGCTCGTTATCGTTCAGAATCTCGGGAACGCGAGCAGCGATTTCAGAAACACGAGCACCAGGAAAGCAGTGACTGTGCACCTTATTTTTACCTGATGTAGCATGGACGTGCCGAACAATGGAATCACCGATGATCACAGCATCGCGTTCTGTTTCGCGAAGAGCGGAGAAGCGGTTTTGTGTGGATAACTCGAAAACCGGGAGGGTCGGAGAGGGTCTTGGTCTAGACCTGACTCGCGTCTTCCGCTGCGGAAATATCCAGGCTTCGTGGTGGCGTGTTGGAGCCGGAGTGAACGAGACCATGGCTGATCGCGACCTTGGCGCTCGGAACCGATGCCGAGTAACGCACGGAGTAGACGAGGTCGGAGTCAGCCGGTTAGTAACATTAATCTCTGATTTGTGAGCATCAGCGCGTGATGTTTCAAGAGCTAAACGCCGGTCTCTCAGCTCGGCCTGTCTCACTAAAAGGTCGTGGATCTGTTTCTCAACAGCTTCCAGCTCAGACTGCACCGCGTGCAGCTCAAATGTGTCCTCACCTGCACCAAAAGGTAGACTACTTGCATCTGATATATTCGCCATTTTAACAGATGGACAGTAAGTTAGCAACGACACTACCAGTGATGCTATCAATTAATACTAATTTCTGACAAGCGTCTTAGATATAATCCGTCTTTTAAGTGGTACGGGTGTAGAGTAGACGCACGATAGGTGAAAAATGTTTGTAAGTGAGTGTTGAGAAGACGCGTTCAGCCGTGATCCCCGGGAGTAACCTATAAGAGTATCCAGCGTAGAATCACTAACAGGCTTGAGACACGTCTGCTCAACAGTCCGCGTTGTAACTATGAGGTTTGAGCAGTAGTGCTTCTCAGTGAGGAAAAGTAGAAAATGTTTGTTGTAAGTAAGTTTAAAGAGTAAAATCAAGAATTATAAATCAAATCGATAGAGCTCCAAAGACAACAACGCGTTCAGACGCGACGCATGCGCATTCCAAAATGTGACTAAAAAGTGACTGACCTGCTGTGTTTATCTGCAGCTTGCCGTTGCTATGTGGTTTCTGACATGTGTGGGTGCCGTCTTCAATGGTATCACAATTTTAATACTTGGTAAGCCCATCTTCATAAATATATAATAATAGTCAAAATAATGATAAAATATAAATATATTGGTGGTTAAAGAAAATTCAAATAACATACAGTCCAGAAGGCACTGTGCTAAAACAGTGATGAATTATTTTAATATTATGCAGCTATAAATATGTACCCTGTAATTTTTAAAAAGCCTATACAGTATGTATTGGTACACCATTATTACAAAAAGGTACGCAGTGAATGTTCTTGCTAAATTGCTCCCAAATGTAAGATTGTTGTATCATAATAGTAGAATAAGTACCCTTTAGTTCTATTAAATTTCTGGTTGTTACCCCTTTATTCCCCAATCTTTACATATTGTTCCCTTATACTTACATGTAAGTACGTTATAGGAACACTATAATTACCGAAAGTTACGCTGTAAAATCGTGTTAATTACGCAGTACTTTCCGGGCTGTAATCTAAAGCGTTACCTGTTCTTTCTCTTGGCAGCTGATATCATCTTGTTCTGCACACCGCTGCTGTATGAGAGGAACAAAGTAAGAATGTGTTTCATATTTATAAACTTCTATGCTCTTGCTGTTACTGGTTTTAGTGTTCTTCATTTTATTTTCTAAACTTTTTTTATTTGTTGTAGACCCAGATTGATGGTTACTTGGTGCGTGTGCAGTCTCAGCTTGAAGAGAAACTGGCAAAGTATGTATCATTGATTTTTATTCCCGTTATAAAGCACAGTTTAAAATAAAATCAAAGTCTAAGCACCTGTAGAATATGTAACTGAATACAAGCACTAGAGAAGGTATAAAATATGTAATTATCAAGTAAAACAAAACATGGGTGAACAAAACAACAGATACAGGCCCTTGTGCAGGAACTAATGGCCGTTTCAGGAAATGCAAATCACATGCAAATACTGACGAGCCTTCGGGCAGTTTAAAATGTGGAGGAGCGACAATTTGAGCTTTGATGTTGAGGGGGCATTCCTGTCCCTGGTTTGCATAAGCCAAAGCGATGGCGTCCACTATACAGTGAGAAAGCCTCTGCTTAGAGACCGTAGCACACAAAGAGCTGGCCCGACTGTGGAAAGGTGGCTTGATCAGTCTATATAACCCTGTAAAGCCCTGACAGGGCAAACAGCGCTCTGAGCATCAGCATCATGCGATGTTGACGACTCGGAAGACAAAGCGGGTAGAGAAATGACCTGCGCTTTTAAGGGAGTAGAAAGAAACTTAAGCACGTAACCCGGTCTTGGCCAGAGAGTGACACTACAGTCATCATGTCCAAAACGAATACAATCGCCGTTCACCGAGAACGCTTGCAGATCTCCAATGGACGTAGCCAAAGCAAGGGCAAGAAGCAAAGCAGTTTTGAGAGAGAGCTCCCTCACAGTAATAGATGTGAAGGGCTCAAACGGGGGAAGAGAGCCTTCAGAACAAGATCCCACGGTGGTACTGAAGATGAGCGAGAGGGATGTAGTTCCCTCGCCCCCCCCTGAGAAATCTGACCACCAGCGCATGCCTCCCAATCGATTGCCCGTTAACCGGGGAACGAAACGAGGCGATAGCGGCCACAAAGACTTTTAGCGTGTACTGGAGGCTCCCGTTATCCAACCTGTGCTGCTGGAATCGTAAAACATCCCACACGGGACAGCTCGCCGGGTCGGTATTGTTATCACGGCACCATTTCAAAAACACTCCCCATTACAGAGCATAAAGGCGCCTCATGGAAGGCACTTTGTAAGTGTGTTCAGCACACGGGGAAGGCAATTAGCCTCATTAGCCCCTCTAAGGTCCCTGAAGCAGCCACGCATGAAGGTTCCCCAGCTCCGGGATGGGGTGCTATATTGTGCCGTTCGCCTGAGATCCTGAGATCCAGGTCCTTCCTGAAGGGAATCTGCCAAGGAGGGGCCGGCAGCATCTCTCTCAGGTCCGGAAACCAAGGCTTTTTCGGCCAATTCGGGGTGATGAAGATCACAGACGATTTTTTTTTTGTGGGAGGTTTTAAAATCCACTCCTGTGTCACTCTCTATCGCACAGAAACAAGCACATTGCATTTGTCGCCTAATGGAATGGCGGGTCTGTTAGGACGTACAGTAGGCTTGGCAGCTGAGGGCGTCTCCTCGGCTCGTGACGTTTCTTAACGTCTGAGGGCGCATCCAAAATATCCCTCCCCAGTTCTATCAAACTCCTCCACCCTGACAGCGCTAACCAAAAATAGAATCACATAATAGAAACAAGTTAAATACAACAATAAAATAAATCAAGGAAAGGCCCTAGTGAACAAATGTGTTTTGAGATACTTTTTTAAAAGTGCACAGTGAGTCGATGGCTCGTAGTTTGTCAGGAGGAGAGTTCCTTACAGTAGCTTGGGACCGAAATGACTAAAGGCCGACTCACCAGTTTGTAGCCGTGTTTTTGGCAAAACCAACAAATGACTATTTGATGTTCGGAGTGATCTTGCTGGAGTATGTTTATTCAACAAATTAGAAAAGTATATTGGAGCAGTTCCGTGAAGACATTTAAAGACTAATAAGAGGATCCTGAATTAAATTCTGAATGATCCAGGCAGCCAGTGTTGGAGTAATGTGATTTCTAATTCGTGCTGCTGCATTCTGAACTCTTTGTTTGTGTTTAATAGAGCTCTTTGGTAACCCAGCAAAAATGCTATTGCATTAGTTCAGTCTAGACATAAAAATGCATGAGCAAGTTTCTCATTGTCAGAAGGGCAGAGAATGTCACATACTTTGGAGGTGATAATAATCTGTTTTAGTAACAATGCTAATGTTTTTTATATTTTTTTTAAACTGAAGTCATTGTCAAACATGATTCCTAAGTTCTTAGCCTGATTACTGGCTTTTAGTGATAGAGAGTCAAGATGTGGATCAATAGATGTTCTCTGCATGTCATTACCGATAACAAGTACCTCTGTCTTGTCTTTGTTTAGCTGTAGAAAGTTCTGTGACATCCAAAACTGTATGCTCTCTATGCAGTCCAGCAGGGTGGACATTGAATTGTGGAAAAGTGAGAGATAGAGTTGAGTGTCATCTGCATTCTGGTGAAATGAAATATTTTACTGATTAATTATACAAGCTAAAGGAAGCGTGTATACAGTAGGTTAAATAATAGAGGACCCAAAACTGAGCCTTGAGGAACACCACAAGAAATGAGGTTATGCCTGGAGGTGTAGGTACCCAGTGAAACATAGTATTCCCTGTTGCTCAATTCAGTCTAAGACAGGACCTGATAGACCGGCCAATTCTGAAGTCGGTCGAGTAGATCTCATGATCAACGGTATCAAAAGCAGCAGCGTTTTTTTTTTTTTTAGTTGCCAGCCACCGGCAGCATATTTGAACATTTTCACAGAATGTTCATGGCCCCCAGAATATTTTGTTGTATGATTATCTGAACATGCAATATATCAAAAGAAAGAACAGAGCCTCTGTTTTTAAACAAAAAGCTTAATGCTAAGTTTCATTATAGTGATGGTAAGTTTCATAAAGCATAATTTTGAGCAAAAAGCTGAGAAAAACATGTTTTTGTCAAAGACTACATCCAGACGGGATTCAGAACGATGATCAAAACACAGATGGGGTTGATCCAATCCATCAACACCCCCAAATCTTCACAGTCCTGTAGGTCATCCTGGGTCGATATTTTATTCAGTAACATTAGGCAGTTTTGATTTATAATAGGGCTGGGTAAAAAAATATCGATTTCTCGATTTTAACCGATTCTCATTTTTACGAACCGATATCGATTCTTAAATCCCAAGAATCGATTAGTCATCCTGTTTTCAGTTGATGAATGAATGTAACATTGTAGCGCGCATCCCATCCAGTAATCGCAATAATCTTTGTGCTTTGTTACTACTGATATGAAACAAAGTCTCAGATTTCAAATTACGTCCATTTTCTTACGAAATTCAAAAACATATATAGTGTTCTGGCGCTGTGGCGTGAGACCGCTCTGGCTCAGCTCTAGAGAAGCACATGATCTTCTCTTCCGCCTTAATAACACCAGTTACAGCGCGCAATAAACATGAATGAGCATCTGAAAGTGTGTTAAAAGATAGAGTACAACTTATCGAAGTCCGTATCATGTGACAACAAACACAAGGGGAGAAAATAAGGGAGACAATAATGAGGGCAACAGGTGACACTGATGAAACAATAATGACAAACGAGGAGAACAAGGGGGCAGGGTAAGGAGACGAGACAACGCAAGCACACAGCCAAAACAAAAGGCAGCACACAAAACATGGGCCTGTCATGATCCTGCCTCAAGACTAGAGTAACACCAGGACAAGAGGGCAGAATCATGACAGTGACATGGAATCACTCAATCAGTATTTCAACCGTGGAAAGACGTCAGTAAATCAGCTTGTAAACAATGTCATGTAACGTCACATTTACCTCAGAAAAACCATATCCAGTGACCATAAACTCGTTAGTCAGCTAGAAAAATGAACTGTAGAGAGGAGCATTTTGCTAAATATATGCACCATATTACATATTCATTATAATTTTTAATATTCTTCAATTTTTAATACATGTTCGAATAAATCTGGCAGGTTTTTTTATGATAGCCACCATTTAAATGTTTATATTTCATATAACTTTATTATTATAAAAATAAATAAAAGTGTAATTTAAGTGTTTGTATACAAATCAGTTAATTTTTACCTTCAATATTATAGTAGGCTAATGAAGCCTATAAGCTACCACTGACTCCCATAGTTTACAGTGTTAGTGAAGAGATTTGTTTTCCTTGAGAAAATTTGCCATGTATTGTACCTGATATCCAAAATAATCAATATTGAATCGAATCGAAATCGAAATCGAATCGAATTTCAAGCTTGTGAATCGAAATCGAATCGAATTGTGAAATTTGTGTCAATACCCAGCCCTAATTTATATGCTGTTGACGATCGAGTTATTTTACATGTGCATATGTTTACATATGCTATTGCTTGTTTCTGCAACTTCTTTGCCTGTGTTTTCATCAGGAGATTCAGTACTCTTTCAGAGGATGTGTAATAGCGCCCCCTACTGTATAACAGTGAAAACACGGAAAGCCGGAAATTTCTGTCAATAGCGGGGAAAGAGTTAACACTGCCCTGACGTAACCTAAACCCAACTATTTGGAGAATAGGAACATGTTTAAATAAGATGGTGTGGGAGGAGGCACAGAGTGCATACTGTAGATGCACCGCCAGGCAAAAACAGTACAGACCATAAGCAGATCTCTGTGTCTCAGCCAATCACAGTGCCAGAGCAACTGTACATGGCCAATCAGAGGACTGATTGCTCACAGCCACTCAGCTGCCTTGGCACCTGATTAGAATGCATATGGTAAAATATTCAAGGTATGTGAACGCTGTTGCGCTGTACATAGTGTGCTTCTGGTATGTGAATGTTAGCCTGGTTGACACCAGACCCTTCTCAGTCGTAACTGAGAGTGGGTCTGGGGAAGCTTCGTTCACATCCCATTTCCAAAGGGACATCACCAACGGACATCGCTCAAATGCCTCTGGGCGCAATTGGATAGACCTAAAACCAATCAGAGCGATCATCATTGTATAAAGCCCGCCTCAACGTTTGTGACTGGTGCCAAGATTTGGAAAGATTGGAAATGGGCTTGAATGGGCTCTTGGCCAGACTGACTTGCAGAGCAAATATAAATGTGCCGGAAGTTTGTCTGGGTTTTCCCAGGCTATGTGAATGTAACATCAGATCAATTTTGAGTGTGTGTGTTTATTTGTGTTTATGCACTGACAGGGATGTCCCTGGATCACCACCAAACTTGTGTGCAGCTATTTACATCTCTGAGAAGAGGTTTTGTTTACATTTGTTTTGGAGCCTGTTTTATGAAAAGCTGCAACACAATACTAAATCCAACATAAAACATACAACCAGTTAATTAACTCTCTAGATTACGTATAAATAAATAAAAAATGATTATATGGCACCAAGTTTTGCAGCTTCATCTCAGTCTGGAGAACATTCCAATCTGAGGTGGCGGCATATTTGAAGGAAGTTTTACCAAGTTTAGTTCTAACAAAGGGCCCTATCATACACTAGTCGCACACGAGCAGATCCGTTTCCTCACTAGAGAAGCGTTCAGTCTTTCCGCTTGTAAACTCCTCCATGTAAATAGCGAATCCGCCATGACAAGAGTGCAACTGGCTTTTAAAGGGAATGAGAGATGAGACTCTGATTAGTTTAATTCACGTCACGCCCAAAACACACCCGTTACTCATTAAGAGAATAGAGACAAAACACACAAATTACTCATTAAGATCACATAGATCGTTAAAATAGGGCCCGTAGATTGTAACTTGATTGAGAGCATAATGAGTAATTGCTAGGCAAATCCGTTGCATAAAACAACAAATATAAGAGGGCAGTTAACCCAAAATGGCTTTATATATCAATAAATAAATAGCAGTGTATTTTTCTTCAAATAATTAACAGTTAAATTGCAGATATTTTAAAACACTAATCAAGGCTGTTTCTGTGCTGTGGTTTACCGGAAGCCAGAATTAAATGTCTTATTAAGATTATTGGCATTGAGATAGTTATTATGATGTATGGATACTATTTTTTCTTTTCTTTTACCAAGAAATTAGATTAGAGATTGGTCTGTATAGTTACTGAGCACAGAAAAATCAAGATGACTTTTCTTCAGAATGGGCCGAACTCTCTCTAAAATTTGTGGAAAGACTTGCTATCGGGACCGATCAAGGATATTCAGGATTTCTGGTAAAAAGCAGTTCATAACGTTTTGAGAAATTTTGTGGGTAATGGGTCTAGAGAGCAGCTAGAGGAATTCATATGTGATAGGATCTTTGTAAGTGTACTGAGGCTGACAGCTGAGAAAGAGGACAGATTGCATTACAAACGACTAGCTGGGGAGTTGGAGACTTTACAAGTAGGGCAAGTGCTGGCAGTGTTTCGTCTTATGGAAGTAATTTTGTCATTAATGTTTTTTGCAAACTCTGATGATATTTGAGCTGAGTGGTTATTGCCTATCGATAGAGGAGAATAATAATCTAGGGTTGTCTTTGTTGTGGTCAAATAAACTTGAAAAATAAGCTTTTCTTGCAGACCTCATTGCATTATTTAACGTTTTTAGATATAGATATCATGGTGAACTGTAAGCTTTGTGCCCTTCTATTGCCTTTCTGCTCTCCTGGAGGCTCTTCTTAATTTTAATATGATGTATTATTTCTCCATGGGGCTTTAATTGTCCCAGAGTCTTTGTTTTTAAAGGATCAACACAGTTCATACATTCAGAGAGCCTGAGACTAAGATCCTCAACATAAGTGTTCACAGAGAGGTAAGCGAGAGAAAGGCGAGATGACACGAGCTCCATGAAGGTCACGGCAGAATCCGCTGGGAGATAGCGCTTATTGACACTGCTCTTATCACTCACAGTTTTGGTACTGAAATCTTAAAGACGACACAATAGTGGTCAGATTATAGCAGCATCTACTGACGGTTAAGCCACATGAGATCACCAGATCAAGTGTGTGTCCATGTTTGTGTGTGTGTAACATGCTGTATAAGGCCAAATGAGTTTAGTAACTCTGTGAAATTAACAGTCGATGGGTCAGAAATTACATACATATGGATCACCAATGATTAAATCACATTCAAAGTTAGTGAATGTGAAATCACTATTCACATTTAAAATCCTAGAAAACAGTTATCCAAGATCATCAAGAAAGCCCTTGTTGAGTCTAGAGAACTAATAAAACAACAGTCTAGGGAGCTGAAATATCTAAAACCTGCTGGAGATGTTTCATTTAGGACAAAATTATGATTTCTGTCAAGCCATGTTTCTGTCAGGAAGATGATGTCCAGCTTATGGTTTTCCACATTTTGGCTAATTACAAAAGACGTATTTGTTAATGAGCTTACATACTACTACACTAGTGTCGTTTCAAATGCTACACAAAACGAGCATGTTTTAATAAGTGATTTAAAACATCTAGAGCAGGAGAAGATTTACAGTTTTTCTCAATTGCTTAAATACTATAACCAGGCTTTTGAACTAAAATTTCAAAACCATAACGCCATTTATCAAAAAGCACAGCCATTTCACTAAACTATAAACACTATTCCCTGTTTTGACACATGAGTCAGATTTGTTGAACTGTCACTGCAAAACTCTACACACAAATCCCTTCATTTCTCATTGCCTAGACCATGTTGTCATTTTGTTGTCACCCCTGCCTGTCTTGGTTTTGTTTTCTGTCAAAAAACTGCTCCGAGACTCGAAGGTGAGATCCAGTTGCAGCTTTATTGAGGGGCAATCCAGACACGTAATCCAATAAACAGGCAATGGGTCAAAACACAGGTAGACCAAACAAACAAAACAAAAACAAGACAGGCAGGGGTCAGAGGCAAGAGAGTAATCCAAGGAACAGGCAAGAAATCCGAAAAACAAGAAACAAGAAACAAGAAACAAGAAACAAGAAACAAGAAAACCAGGACAACGCTCAGAGTTGCAGTGTGACACTAAACAAAACTTCGCAATGATTGAATGAATGAACAAGGAATAAATAGGCTGAAACTAACAAGGTGATGAGATACAGGTGAATGAGTTACAGGTGAATACAATCAGTGATGAACTCGGGCAGTGAGTTATGGGAAATGTAGTCTGTGAGTGAACAAGATAGTCCGGTGTGGAGTGCCCTCTAGTGGCTCTCATGGGCCAGAGCCATAGAGAGAAAGAGTTGCGACACTCTCTGATGTCGCCGCTATGGCTGTCACGTGGTTCATGTAAGCCCCAATAGTTCCACAACACACGCTGGCTGTCATGCTCTTCTATGGGACAGACAGCAGCGATTGCATTATTGAACGGTAAATATAAAATAAAACACACACCCAAGTACTTTTCCAGCTGTTATTGCATTATTGCATTTTGTTAATGTCAGTTTTGCATTTGGAGACAAGTTTTAGGCTATATTTTTGGAGGGAAAAGCTCAGTGTTCATGTTCGCATGGGTAGTAGCACTGGCTTTAGCGGCTCTAACTTAACTTTTCCATGTCATTCATCTGATGATGGACGTCTCATGATATTTATTTTAGCACAACTGGGCTGTATTAGGCTATTGATTCCCGTGATTTTGCTTATAAATGCCGATTCAGCCATTAGCCTACCTTCGTGATCACGCAAAGAGGTCTGCCGTGGGGGTCCGTTCAGAGTTCGCTTAAATATTTTTTATTAAACAATGACAGACAACAAAAATGTGTGCTTGTGTGAGTGTGTGTGTGAACAAGAAAAACAAAAACCAGGGGCAGGTGATCCATGAAACAGACAGGACTGGTGATCCCATAACAATCCTAGAGGTCCAGCATTGTTCTCACAAGCCGCTTCACTCAAGACAATAAAACATAATGAAAAGTTAGTATATCCCAAAAAATTAAATTAAATAAAAGTTGCCATAAAGGTGGTAGTGATTCATTACCGAACTCTTACTGTCACAGCTGACGAAGTCGCACTAGTTAACTAGCTAGCAGGCAGTGCTTGAAAATTGGTTGAAACAACCAACATAAAATATAAATAATTACGCTGTGCATGTACAAATGAAGACCAGTATAAGCATCGCAAAGGGCCTCTGATACAATATAGACAGCTGACAAATCAAAAGTCATATTCAGCAACTTAACTCTAGAACAACTCGACGCGCAGCAATGTAAGTGAATGGTGTCCAACGCCAAAATGACAGTGTTTAGAACTATTCCGATCTTCTAATCCCGGAAGTAGGCGGTTAAAAGCGCCGCCATTATTTACAACGGAGGTCTATGGGAGTGTCGCAACTCTTTCTCTCTATGGCTCTGTCATGGGCACTCCAGCTGGTGACCATTACAACAACCGACTTACAGCCACACAGCCTTAGATGAAATGTAACTGCAAATAAAATGAATATCTCACCAGAGGATGATTAAACAACTCCAAAAACAGAAAAAATCACTTATTGCAAACCAGTTTGGCTTTATGGTACATGTACAAAGGTTGTTGAAGTCTGTTTGAAGTCACCATTAGTGTGATCAGTGTTCCCTTTAGTTGGGTCCTTGGCCATTGACTTTGGTTGAATTAATTCTCTTTCAGCAATTGTTGGAAGTGCATGCTATCACTGTTTTCAACAATATTTCATGCTCCTGACTGTAATGACATACCTTTTACTATATGTGCAATGTTTGGAATCAGTGACTGACAGCTGGATGCTGACACATGTGACTAAATATGAAAGTCTTTAAAAACAATAACTCTCAGTTTTGAACTTTCATTATCAAGTTGTTATTAACTGTCCTATTGAAAGCCAGTTTTGTCCAATGTTCTTCTAAATATACTCGACCTCTCTCTCTCTTTGTGCAGACTGCAAGACAAACTCCCTGGTCCCGTAAAACGGAGCAAAGCAGAATGATGGGTTTCTATCATCAGGAAAATCCTGAGCATCCAGTGAATTACTGTATTCTTTATATAATAGTAGAAAGAAACCATAGGCCTGTCACTGCACTCCAGTCAGTTTGAGTTTCTGTTTAATCATTGATGTTTGTACGAACAGACAGACTAAATAAACTCTGCAAATATGTGCACAATAAACTGAGCTTTGATTAACAGCTTCTCTCCCTTGTGTCCCCAGTAAATCTTACCAATTTAATCCTGCTTCTAAAAGGTCTAATGCTTACTGTACTAGGGAACACAGCTTGACCCCATAAAGAGAGACCCAACCACATCTGTGACTACGTTTACATGCAGCCAATAACCCGTTCAAAACCGGGATATTAGCAATAACCCGGTCGCGCACGGCCATGTAAACACCGGCAAAAACCCGAATATGCTCATATCCCGGTTTTTAAAAACCCGGATATGATACCTGGGGTACCCGAGAGACGGCGCATACAAAAACCCGCGTGCAGTATACCGGAAGTAAACAAGAAGTAGAGGTAAACATGGCGAGACGCAGGACAGCACCACACTTTTGGAGCGAGGAGGAAAGCGCAAACAAAGGCGATCGCTATCTGCCCCGAACTATTCATTATCCGCGTGCCGCTGCTGCTGTTGTTGTTGTCTTTGGATATAGGAAGAAGAATCGGAAATGACGCATATTGTGTCTTAAGGTTGTCCGTACGTCAAGACGCAAACTGTGCGTCGCCGTTTACATCAGGATATTGCCAATTCCATGTATACAGGAGTAACTCTCTCTACTCACGCATGTAAACGGGTTATTCCGAATGTTTCAGAAACCCAAATAGTGACCTTAACCCGACCATAACCCGAATATTGACAGCTTGTAAACGTAGTCTGTGTCATCTGTAAAGTCAGAACTGCTCATTTCTTGTGTTTTTTCTCTCTCATCGATTTACTGTTAGAACGGCAAAAGTGGCAACTTTGGTTTCTGCATGGAGTTTTCCAATTGTAACATCTTCAACTACAGACATTTCTTTTGTCTCCTCAAACTCAATAATGTCTCTCTTTATGTGCTTTTTTTCATCTGCAAAAAACAGCTTGACTGCTTGCTGAATCAAATCAGATTCTTGGACTCTCCGGACACATCTACTTTTCGTGTGCCACAAAACCTACTTGTACTCACATGATTTCATCCTAATCCTTCCCCTAATCACACTTAATGGGGAAATTAATGCCATATTTCATATTCAGATATGTTTATAATTAGTAATCTTTTTATCATTAATAATCTTTGATAGATAATAGTAGAGCTTGAATATCATTTTGCAGCCACAATGAAAGCGACGAGATCGATCTGAATTTCCCCACACAATAAAGAGAACAAGAATGAATAAACCGGTTGTCATATAAAAACAATTCTCTGGCACTAATTGAGTACAATTAAAATGGGTTAATATTAGTCTGAATATCATAATAGCCACAATGAAAGCGACAGTTGATTAATTGCCTCAAATCTGGAGTGAATCTACATTCATAGAGCAACTTCTTCCTTAAATGTTATAGTACCATTTATTTAATGTAGCGTCTCAGTTATGAATGTAACCTATGTTCCCTGAAGGAGGGAACGGTGACGTCATGTCGGTGACTGACAAATAGGAATGTCGCTAGAGAGGCCAATCGACTTCGAGTGTAACTAAGCGAGCCGATATTTGCATCAGCTGCCCCTCCTCACAGTGCGGTTATATAATGAGCAGAAGGTGCATCGCATCTTCAAGTTTTTGCCGAGGAGTTTTTGGAGAGGATGAGACGCTTACCACCAGATTCAAGGTGGATTTGTCCCGGCTCCCGCCCTAGAGAGACAGCCTGGTCCCACACATCAACCGTGTCGACCACCGTCTGGCCAACTACAAGAGAGCAGCCACACTGATATTCTGGTGTCCCAAGCCCCATGATCCTGGCCAAGGCTGGGAAAAGACTGAAGAGGGTACCCTGGAACCAGTGTGGTCTTGTGGACCTGTCCTCCCCACTTTACTCACTGACTTGCTGGAGGAAACAGTCAAGGAGATGGATGGAGATGGTGAAGAAGACGAGGAGCAAGAGGTCGATTATGAAGACCTGCTGTATGATGAATAGACATCATTGCCCTTGACCTTTTGACCTTTGATTAGAATCACTTTTTTCTATTTCCGTTTATTCTAATGGGGATTTGTTATACCCTATATATACACACATTTGACAATATGAGTGGTTTTCTGTTTTGTTTCAATAAATATGATACCAATATAACGGTTTGAATAGTAACTCCTTATTATGGGAGATGTTCATTTGGACCAACATGTGACAATTTTTCAAGTAGGGATCATCAACATTTGCTTATTAGACATCATAAAGACTATAAAAATACAAAAGTTAGAAAACATATATCAATAGGGTCCATGGGGGAGGAGTTCCAGTGATCCAATGTCACCGATTTTTTACGTTTTTTTTTTTGCGTTTATTTGAGTTTTAATGCACCAAACATCATCTAATCATAACAATCCTCGTATCTATCAATTCCTCATGCAAAGACGAAGAGAAAATTGGGTGGATTGTGTCTGTAGGATGTATTGTTCAGATTCTATGTAGATTTAAAGTTTTCATTTTTCACAGCCGAAAATCAAGCACGGACACAAAAGATGATACAAAAAATCATATATGGGACAATAATTTGCGTGGGGAACATCAAAATTCCTTTACTAGACACCTTAAGGATTACAAAAAACTAGGTTAAAAAAATATACCTTTCGGGTGCAGGTGAACCCCCCTTCCTACCCTACTAATATGCTCCCCTCCAGATGACGTCTATTTCAGGGGAGGCCTTGTGTATTTCAGCAGGATAATGCTAATCCACACACTGCAGGTATTACAGCAGCATGGCTTCATCATAGAAGAGTCCGGAGCTGAACTGGCCTGATCTTAGAGAGAACATCTGGCGCATCATTTAACAAGAAATACGTCAAAGACGACCACGAACTCTTCAGAAGCTATAAACCTATATAAGGCAAGAACGGGACCAAATTCCAACACCAAAACTCCAGACACTCATAACCTCGATGCCCAGACGTCTTCAAAGTGTTTTGAAAAGAAGAGGAGATGCTACACCATGGTCAACATGCCCCGTCCCAGCCATACTGAGACCTGAAGCAGGCATCACATTTGAAATGAGCTCATGTAGTGGATACAATTGTAAAATGTCTCCGTTTAAACGTTTGTTATGTTATCTATGTTCTATTGTGAATAAAATACTAGCTCATGTGACTTAAAAGTCTTTTAGTTTTCATTTCATGTTAAGCCATAAAACTAAGTAGTTTCTTAAGTTTGATGATTAATCTGCTATGTCATGTTTATGACACATTTATGACTTGATGTTATGATGTATTGGTTTATGTCAAGTTGTCATAACAAAGACATCTCAAACAATGTCATCTTTGCATTAAAAATTACATAATTTAGCGAATGACACTTAAAGACAATTGTCATTAACATGCATAAAACCTCCTTCATATTAATGATGTGTCATATCATGATTATGAAGCTGTCAGTCTTATGCACACCCCTTCAAGTAAAGTGTTACCTTTTTTTCAAACAATTCTTTTCAGTATTTTTACTTTTTTATATGAATTACACCTTATTTCTGAATTGTCTAAATTTCTACATCAAAATTTGACGAAACACTCTTTCAAATACTTTTTTTAACAAATCACACCCTCCAAACATATAAGCAAAACCGGTAACACTTTTATGAAGGTATTTTTGGTGCAAATCAGCTGAACGCCTGTGACGGTGGAATCTGTAGTTGTAGAGAATAGCCACACGTGTGTATCAGTCAATCTGAAGTCACAGAGAGAAATGTTTTAAGAGTTGCAAACTTGTAGACTTTTCTCTCTCTCCCACAAACACAACAGTTACACCTTCTCAAATTCTTCATTGCAGGTTCACAAATCACATTCTACAAATAACAATTCAGAAATGTTGCTCATCCTCAAATCAGTATGTGAATTCTTCTAATGAGAGTTGCACACTTGTAGAATATTTTCTCACAAATGTCTTGGATATTTTTCTAGGACAAGCAGAAGTACGTGACTACAACTGCTTGAATCTGCTGCGACGAGTCTCAAACACTGTTTTTCGCTTTCAAGTGACAAGTTTCACACACTCTCCCTTTTGCACTATTGGTCTATGTGAAAAATGTGGAGCAAAAGTGAGTTGTGCATCTGTAGAGGCAGTGGGTGGAGCCTACATGAATATTCATGGTTTGTTTATTGTTTCGTAAAGATAATATATATTTTTTTAGTTTGCACGTTTTGTGCATTTGTCAATGACTAAATGATTGCAGACATTTACCTTGTGTTGGCCTATATAAAGCACAGCAAACGTCAACTCGTTGTATAAATTGTAGGCCTACCTTAAGATGCTTTAAAACGGTCTTTTACTAATTGTTATCATTTGTTGAATGAAATAAATGAAATAAACCTGCATAAATGTATCTATGGGCTAATTACCTAACCTAAGTCTCTGAGACCCTGACACCTTGCTCTTCTGGAGACTCCAGGTAGGCTGCAGTTCTGGAAAATGGTGGTGCTGAAGACTAAAGGGTTCCTGATGTTTTCACACTTAATTCTTCACCTTAATTCTTCATTCTTTTGCAGTTAACATGTGTCTTTTCTTCTCCACCTGTTTTTGTCTGACCCTGCTGACCCAATGATCATTTCACTGTCCAATGGTCATGCCTTAACTGCAATCTCTAGTATTGCATTAGTATTGCATTCTTCTCATGGGGATTTAATAATGTTTGACTTTTCAGTCTATGTTAAATATCTTTTTTGGCTTATTTTATCTATAATAGAAAACTTGCCTAATAATTCTGCACACCTGAAAATAAGGCATTTTTCATTTCCAGCCTTCATTAACAATTATATATCACTTATAAATGATTAAATGCAAAATTAATAGTAGTTATTAAGATTAATATGGTTTGGAATTGGCAAAATGTTCCTGGGAATAAAATATGATCAGAAAATCAACGTGCCTAATAATTCTGCACGCACTGTATATATATATATATATCTTACTGTAAATGAGAAAAACATTATTTTACAGAATAGCAACCAATTTAATGTTCACAAAATATATATATTTAAAATTATACATACTGGCAAAATAATGTAATAATTTTTTTTTTAATGTTTTGATTGCAAAGTGTGCTTTTGCTGGTTTTGATATGATAATATGTACACTGTTCAAAGGTTTGGTAATAGTATAAGGTTCTGTATGTTTGTGTTCACCAAGACATTTATCGGAAAAACAGTAATAATGTAAAATATTTTCATCAACTTTTTTTTCTATTTTGATGTTTAAATGTATTTATTGTGATGGCAGTGCTCATGACTCCAGATTTCAGTGTCACACGACCCTTCAGAAATCATTCTAACACTGATTTGCTGCTCAAGAAACATTTCTGATTATGATCACAGTTATCCTGAGAAACTTATCACTGCTCAATGAAGTGTGGAGGAAATCATTATGCAACATATGTTTTCAGGATTGTTTATAAATAGCAAGTTCAGAAGAACAATATTTATTTAAATAGAAATTATTTGTTACTTTATAAATGTCTTTGCTGTCATTTGTGATCAATTTAATGCATCCTTATAAAAGTTTAACATTTCTTAAAGTGATTCCAAACTTTTGTCATGCAAATCTTAAGTGATGAAAATGCCAGAATGTCGTGTTTTAACACTGATCCAACAAAGTTTAAAGGTTTTATTTCTCAAGAGTTCAAGTCAGAAGTTATGAAACTTTATGGTTTGTAAAAAATGTTGAATGAGTGTTTGTTGTGCAACAAAATAGATAATGCATTTGTATCAGTGATCATCACTGTGCATCCAGGTATACAGTGAAACACATGGTCAAAGAGAAAACAGATGACAAAGAGAAACGGTGCAGGGAGTAAGATGTTTATTAGGCCATCGATATGGTTGTGGACGTCTTTGCCAGAGATGGCACAGTTTTAAAGCTTCATAAAGTAAGGTATCAGAAGAGCATAGCAATAAATAAATTAAATAAATTCAGCAACATTTCTCTGTGACTTCACATTTTTTGATGCGGGTGTGTGAATGCGTTTTGCACCATATTCACAGCAGCAGAAATGTGAGCGCATGAGTTTCTTCATTTGTTATTTGTAGAATGTGATTTGTGAACCTGCAATGAAGAATTTGAGAAGGTGTAACTGTTGTGTTTGTGGGAGAGAGAAAAAAGTCTACAAGTCTGCAACTCTTAAAACATTTCTCTCTGTGACTTCAAATGTACTGATACACACGTTTGGCTATTCTCTACAACTACACATTCCACCGTCACAGGCGTTCAGCTGATTTGCACCAAAAATACCTTCGTTCACTTTATTTTAAGGTGATGTAGTTGCACATTACTATATGTACTTACTATAGTAATAACAGTAGATTATGCATAGAAACTAACCCTAAACCCTAACGTTAACTCTATAGTATGTACATGTAGTTAATTAATATTATTGTAACCGCAAAATCCTTCCCTGTTAAAACTAGTTTTTCCAGTTTAAATGTAATTGCCTAAGCCTAGCCTTACTCAACATGAACATCAGTGCTGTCCAATGAGAGCGACAGGTTATATTATCAGATTTAAATATGTCTGTCATGTTTAAAATTGAATGTCTAGACTAGACACACAGCAACGCTTGGATTTTTTTTTCTCTCTGAAATTCTACTCATGAAATTACAAAGGTCACTGAGTTGCTCATTTCTTGAATCCATTATGATTCAAAGATTAGTATGTATCTGATGTAATGATTGTTAAGCGATCCCTTGGTCAGCAACTGGACTTTAAACAGCCAATGAGGGGAACCTTTCCGAAGTGTATCATAAACATTCCAGTCCAGATTTGTGTGTTTGGGAGGGGTTACAAGCATGTGCAAAACTGACTGAAAGAAGAAAGAGGACTTTGCTAACAGCGGAGAAAAATGAGAGATTATGATGAAATCACTTCTTTTCTGGGAACATGGGGTCCATTCCAGCTGACTGTTTTCTTTGCATTAGCTATAAGTATCCTTCCAAATGGTTTTGTGGGCCTCTACATCGTTTTTGTGGGTGATACGCCACCTCACGAGTGTCTGATCCCTGAGGAGTACAACATCAGTGACGTGTGGAGAGAAGCCGCAATCCCAACAGTGATGCAAGATGGCGTTTTAAAGCGCAGTTCCTGCTCCAGATACAACATGGAAACACTGAGAAATTTTACCATGCTTAACTACACACCAAATGTGGATGTCAATGTCAGTGAGATAGAGATCGAGTCCTGTATGAATGGCTGGAACTACAGTAAAGTGATTTACGAGTCTACGACAGTGACAGAGGTCAGTCGGCAGGTTGTTTGTATGGTCATGTACTGTTGCTGTACGGTCTAATGTCCAACTGACCAAACTGGTCTTGAGATGAATCTGGATGATCCTTTGAAGATCAGTTCAAGTAACTTTGATTGGGGGAAGCAATAAGTGTTTCTGGCTTGTTTCTGCCCAGAGGAGACTTAGTTGTGATTCTCAAATATCTCTCATTTTAGTATCAACAGGTATTTCTCTTAAAAATTGCTTAGGAGAAATAAAAATAGGCACAAATGAGACATGAGTAAGTTCTGAGAGAAAGGAGAATGCCTCTGAGAAACATGGGAGATCTCTTTATTGCCTTACAAAGGTTGCTCTTTATTATTATTATTGTTATTTTTTTGCATCTTTAAAGGGTTAGTTCACCCAAAAATGAGCTTAGAGAAACCCCTGTGGGCCGCACATCGACATCGAGACACAAAAGGTACAGCTAAAGGTACTTTCCTTCTCCTGTTCTCTTCTCGCCTTTCCCACCTCACCTCTCCTCCTACTGTCCTGTCCATTAAAGGGTTAGTTCACCCAAAAATGAAAATTCTGTCAGTAATTACTCTCCCTCATGTTGTTCCAACCCCGTAAGACTTTCTTTCTTCTTCGGAACACAAATTAAGATATTTTTGATTAAATCTGAGAGCTGGATCACTTCTCCATAGGCTTCTGGGTAATTGAAACTTGCCGGTCCAGAAAGTTAGTAAAGACATTGTTAAAATAGTCCAAGTGACTCCAGTGGCTCAACCTTAAGTATATCAAGCGATGAGAATACTTTTTGTGCGCAAAAACAAAACAAAAATAACGACTTTATTCAACAATTCATTTTCCTCTGTGTGGGCCTCTGAGTCAGTTGACGCAGTGTAACAGCAGCGCTTCTGGGTTGTACGTCAGAACGGAGGCTCACTATTGGCCAGCATCACACACATCACACACATGACCAGCGTCGGCCAATAGTGAGCCTCCGTTCTGACGTACAACCCAGAAGCGCTGCACTGTTACTCTATTCTCGTCGCTTGATAAACTTAAGGTTGAGCCACTGTAGTCACTTGGACTATTTTAACATTGTCTTTACTAACTTTCTGTTTTCAAGTTTCAATTACCCAGAAGCCTATGGAGAAGTGATCCAGCTCTCAGATTTAATCAGAAATATCTTAATTTGTGTTTCGAAGAAGAAAGAAAGTCTTACAGGGTTGGAACAACATGAGGGAGAGTAATTACTGACAGAGTTTTATTTTTTGAGTGAACTAACCCTTTAATGGACAGGACAGTAGGAGGAGAGGTGAGGTGGGAAAGGCGAGAAGAGAACAGGAGAAGGAAAGTACCTTTAGCTGTACCTTTTGTGTCTCGATGTCGATGTGCGGCCCACAGGGGTTTCTCTAAGCTCACAATACTAAGTGCTGATTCTAATATATGTCTCATTTATGGATCAGCTTTGTCTTAAGATGTCTTCAATTTTATTTTAGGATAAACATTGTAATATTGTAAATACTGTAAATATCATTTAAAAACCATGAAACATTTCAGAATATGATGGATTACTCATTTAAATTTGTATTCAATGCTCAGTATTATATATCCAAACACATAAATGAGGTTACATTAACATAAAATTGAGAGTTTTGCTTGAGTCTCCTGCTTCTCACACGTCTCCTGAGAAAAAAACTCTAACACTCTATCATCTACGTCACACACTGTGCTCAGATATTTCTTCTAAATTAAAGACTCCAGGTGTCTCATATTTGTCTCCTCCTAAGTTTCAGAAGAGACTTCAACAACATCACACACTATGCTCAGATTTTCTCCTTGACACTGGATATTCAATATTTTCTTATTGTGTGTCAGCAATTAAGAGTTACGTTAACCTTATTTCTGCATAACGTCACTCTTAATATAGGCTTAAACTTTGAATTTATGGATTGTTTTTTTTTACTTTAGTGCCTTTCAAGTACTTGACTTGGTGCACAATTTGTAAAGTTGTTCAGTTCTCTTCTAAACTTTAAAAGAGACAAATGAGCGCTACAGTTTCTCTAGCTGAGGAGAAAACTCTGAGCCTATGTGTGATGTTCTTGTCTGAAACTCTGGAGGAGACAATTATGAGACCAACAGGGTCTTTAGTTTAAGAGAAAAATATGAGCACAGTGTGTGATGTTGTTGGGATCTCTTCTAAAACTATATAGGAGACCGTTGTGAGAGTGTTAGAGTTTTTGTCTCAGGAGAGAAGTGTGAGAAGAAGGAGACTCAAGCAAAAGTCTCCATTTGATGTTAAAGTAAACTCATTTTTGTCTAGGAGAAACATTTGAGATGTTAAAGAGATCTCAATAACATAAGTATATCCAGCATCCCTGAGATCTTCCATAAGAAGGATGGCAGGATAAATGAATCCATCTCCATAAAGAGCACAGGCAGGAGAGCTTACAAAGATACAGCTCCTGAGGAGAGCATAAAGATCCTCTACGTTTATACATGTCAGCTTAACTGAATCCTTCAAATCAATACCTTCTTAACTACTGTAATGTGTTCATTGGGAACACTTTTTTAGTTAACTTTACCAAATGTTTCAACTTATTTGTTAAAATATAGTAATCTATACTATTCCCATACTATTCCTTGTTTGCTCAGAAAACACACTTTAAGATTTATTGATTGGTTTGAGTGCCATTTTGTCAAGCAAAATAAATAAATAATAATAATAAATAAAGGCAGGGCAATTTTTAATAGACTTTTCACTAATTTGCACCACTTCTGCGGTTATTTTTCTGTTTACATTCACTCATTTCCCAAAGTCATCTTAAATGTTGAATTTTCAATACAACTGAACATTTTGAGAGAACATGACATAAGCTGACTTCAAAAATTGATGTCGATTTTCCTCAAATGTTTTGTTTGAACTCGTCATTATGGTGATCAGTGTTCCCTTTGGTTGGGCACCTGGAACTTTATTTATATTATTGTAATTCTCTACCTATTGAAGCAGCGATGCAACAAGAAATCACAGTTATTTGATTTCAAAGGAATGGAAGTTATAATTATACATACATTAACTTTAAGTTACTTTTCTGTCTTTGTGTTTTTCAGTGGGACTTGGTTTGTGAGAATGAGTACAAAGGCCCACTGACCTCATCTATATACTTCTTTGGTGTGTTGGTGGGGACCTTTCTTTCAGGACAGATGTCTGACAGGTTAGCGCCAACAATCCAAGTGTTAGCTCTCGAATCTTCACACAAAATACACTAATGGTTAATAGAGCTGACAGCTAAGCTAAACTTTTAATATGTGGAATTCAAATATGACTCTGAAATGATAAAATATGATATATTTGATATGTGCAGGTACGGCAGAAAACCTATACTTTTTGCCATGATGGCTATGCAGACAGTGACCATCATAATCCAGATGTTTTCTCCAAGCTGGGAAATCTTCACTGCCATCTACTTCCTTGTGGGATTTAGTGGTTTTTCTAATTATGTTGTAGCATATGTCCTAGGTAAAACCATGAATTACAATCATGCACGATTTCAAAAGTCATCTGTGTCCCTTCTCATCTGATGAAAATGCATTCCTCTTGATGAACAGGTTGTGAAATTCTGAGTCCAGCGAGTCGGGTGGTGTTCGGTTCTCTGGGTGTCTTCATGGGATCTGGAATCGGTCTGATGCTCTTTCCATTAGCAGCTTATTTCATCCGCAGCTGGCGATGGCTGGTGCTCACGAACGCCCTCACTGGAGTCCTGTATCTACCGCTGTGGTGGTGAGTGTGTGCAGAGACGAAGTTAAAGCCACAGAGAATCAGAAAGAAAGATCAGGTGTGAAGAATTAAGATAACACATGAAGAAAGAGATTTCATAGTTAACATCAAACGGCTATAAACCCGGGACAAGCAGGAGATCATTAAGAGTGTTGGGGAACGTTACGCATTTGAAAAGTAATGCATTACAATATTGCATTACTCCCAGGGTTTGAAATTAACTTTTTCACTGACTCACGAGTTGAGGATTTCCGCTAAATCTGCACAGATTTGGTTTACACAAACTTACCCAGCAAAGTGAGTAAACATAGTAACATGCCAAATTGGGTCGTGATTTGACAGCGTTACCCGCCACAGTTGATTTTTACCCGCATTTGGCAGGTTGGCAGGTGTTAATTTCAAACCCTGGTTACTCCTTTAAAAAATAACTAATTGCGTTACTTAGTTACTTTTTTAGAAAAGTAATGCTTTTGTGTTATTTTCACGTTACTTTTTTTCACCTGGGCTGGGCTTGTTTTTTTTTAAACAAAAAAGTTATATTTTTGGGCAAATGTAAAGACCCTTTCACACCAAAAGTGAAATAATGATCCTCAGGCTGAAGGAAATGCAAAATCACGCATGTCCAGTAGAGGGCGCCGCTCAAGAAAGCCTTTCAACTGCTGTTATTTTGGTTAACGAAAGAATAGGATGCGGGAGAAAAAAGTTGAACACTTACTTTACCAATAAAAAAAAATTAAAAAACATCTACAGTCGTTTTTGCTTATGGTCAGTCAATAAATAGGGAAAACAAAGTAACTGTCATGATTCTGCCTTCTAGTCTTTGATTTTCCCTGGTCTTGAGGCAGGATCATGACAGACCCATGTTTTATGTTCATACACATGGCCTTTTGCTGGGCCATGTGCTTGTTTTGTCTCGTTCCTCGCCCCGCCCCCTTGTTATCCTCGTTTAGTCATCATTGCTTTACCCTTGTCACCTGTTTCCCTCATTAGTTTCTCCCTATTTACAGTAATCCCCTTGTGTTTGCTGTCCTGTGCCGGTTCATTGTCATTCATTGTGTGAAACAATCTATGAGTAACCTGTTGAAAGTCTTGTCTAGAAAGAAGAGTTTGTTCCTGTCTTAGCTGTTAGTTTTTTGTCTAGTTTTTGAGTCTTAGTCTAGTCTTGTCAGTCTAAAATAGTCTTGTACTCCTGTCTTGTTTTGCCTCCTCGTGGGTTTTGTTTTCTGTTTTTGTCATTAATAAAACTTGTGTGAAGTATGTACTGTCTGCGATTGGGTTCATCTCCGCATCACCATAACAGTAACTTGCATTACTTAATTGAAAAAGTAACAATTTTGTTGTTAGTTTTAAAAGTAATGCGTTACTTTACTAGTTACTGGAAAAAGTAATCTGATTACGTAACTCAAGTTACTTGTAATGAGTTACACACAACACTGGTCGTTAATATATGGAGAAAGCAATCCAGTCACATAGTGTGGACATACGATATTTCATATGTCTCAGAAGACTATATTGTGAGACTATGTCTGCAGCCCCACTTCATATTAGGTGTCTAAGCTACTTTGTGTCCCTAAAAAAAGGGATCATAAATTGAGAAAAGTCCCCCTGTGGTGAAAATCAAACTTTTAAATGTTGTTTATAAGTCTCTGTGGAGTTTTTAAAATGCTTTAAGGGTGTTTTCACAGCTGAGAGTCGCACCAAGGTCCGAACCAAAGGTCATGTTTTGATAATTGTATACATTCGGTTAGTTTTGGTTTGGTTTCACACTGCAATTATGCGAGCGCACTAAAAAACTTTACATGACGTACTTGCGTCATCATCTATGTGTCATGCATCTTGACATTGATTGGTTTGTAAACAGACGCGCATCTGACGTCAGGGTGTTGTCAATGCGCCGGGTAACTTTGACAAGAATGAATGAACCGACGCATATCGTTGCCACTATACTTAATTATGGCATTACTCCCAGCAGCTCCAGCTATACTCGAGGCTTGTCCACATTCGCCGAATGAACATCCTCTTTGTGCGAACATATTATCATCGCTGGCAGGACAAATATAAATGTGTGTGTGTGTGTGTGCGGACTGACAGATCTGCACATAAATATTCTTCTTCGGTTGTTTAGGCTACGCGGGAACCACCGGATCTTCCTGTAAATGGTCTGAAAGTCCGAACCATACAGAAAATGCTTTCACACTAGAAACGAACCTAACCTTTGTTCAGTTTGATCCGGGGGAGGTTTCACACCTGTAATTTTAATTTGGACCAAACTGAAAAGTCCGAAAATCCAGACCAAACAAGGTAGATGTGAAAGGGCCCTAAGACAAAGCATGTGTAAATTCATAAGTCGACAGCATTGCTGAGTATTTCCTCCTTAAAACTGCAGTGAACCAAAGACAGTCTCAAAAACACGCTTTGAAATCGCTGGTGTTTCTGACGTCACAAACTACCTTGTAACCAATCAGATCAACGTGTGATCGTCAACCAGTGGATCTCTGAGCTGAGTGAGTGAGTGGAGGTGGGGCTCATCTGCATATTCATAGAACTGTGCATACTAAATGAGGCAAGGGTGTCGAGTTACATTCAAGATTTTTTAAGGCATGAAGAAATCTTTTTCAAGGAAAAAACTTTTAAAGTGGTGTTGTAATGCCCTGTTCACAAGATGTAAAATAAGTCTCTGATGTCCCCAGAGTGTGTGTGTGAAGTTTTAGCTCTAAATACCCCACAGATATTTTTATATAGCATGTTAAAATTGCCACTTTTTGAGGGTGAGCAAAAATGCACCGTTTTTGTGTCTGTCCCTTTAAATGCAAATGAGCTGCTGCTCCCGGCGCAGGGGGCGGAGCTTCAAGAGCTTGTGTGCTTTTAAAGGGTAACTAAACCCCTGGTCAGAGCCTGACTCCACCCACTGGCAATATTTGAAAAATGCTAGAAAAGTGGGCAGACTACAGCGGAGAGAGAGGGGACGAACCGTGAGCGGGGGGGCGTGCACCTGAGACCTGCTGTCAGACTCTCTAAAATGGCGAGTTTGCTCACAGGGTCACAAGACGACGTAAAGTACATGCATCTGATGAGTTTTATCGAGTTGATGTCAATAGCGCGCGCTCTCTATAGGCATTTTCATATTTTGCCGCTATGTGAAAAAATCCCGAAAAATGTGCCGATGCGTTTGTCGACCCCAGAGGATTTACTTTAGCCTAACCATAAATTGTGATTATTATATATATGATCACTCACATCAAGATGCCGCTGCGGTGGTGGAGTCCATGCAGGATCGAGGAGCAGCGTTTGGCACTGCGTCGCTGTTCAGCGCGAGCTGTGTGGAGAAGCCCATTTCCACCTCTATTGCGTTGGAGAAGCAATCCCGCGTAAAATGCAGGTTTCACACTCACGGTCTTCCAGGCCAAGTGCATGCAAACACTGGCGCCTAATTTCCAAGTCTGCTGGAAAGCTATGCAGTCCAGCAGTGCTGTTGCACCCAGCAACACTACACCTAAGTACCCTCCTGCCCACTGTACAATACAGATAAATCTACGCTAGCTCGTACCAAGAGCGTGGTGAGCTGGAACCTGCTTACGTCACCTGCCACCGCTTATGTCACTTGCCACCGCAACATCCAATAGGAAAATTCAACTGCAGTAGCCACTGTTCAACCTGAGGAGGGCAGCACTCAGACGTTTTTACACCATATATTGTAAAATTAAAACACTTTATACCCAAATGTCAAAAAAGTTACTCGAATCAATGAACAGCACTAATAAAGCCCCATTCTTACAGATCATTAACTAAAAAAAGTTGGTTTAGGGTTTAGTTACCCTTTAAGTTTCAAAAACTTTTAGCCTTTTATGTTCAAACCGGAGTCGGACAATGATGGAGAGACTCAAGAAGAAGTGACAACATGTAGAAGCAACAGGACATTTCTGAATGGTTAGCTGATTAATTATGTGTAGTTATCTTCTAGTCATTGATTAGCATATTCTGTCATGATAATCTATAAATCGTGTTCAGGGGGCGGGGTTTATGTAAATTCTAGGGTTGGTGATGTCACTAACCCGGGAGGAATGTGGTGTAGTCTCTACCAGCCGTTTGTTGTAGTCCTTAAAAAGCCATTTCTGTAAAAGCAAATCTCTCCCTTTGCTCTGAACTTTAAGCGTTGTAACTTTGCAGATGTTGTTTATGCTCAAACAGCAACATTACACACTAACTAAAGTTAGTGGACTACACGACATTTCTCCCGGGTTAGTGACATCACTAACTCTAAAATTTACATAAACCCCGCCCCTGGGAATGCGATTTACAGATTATCATGATAGAATATGCTAATCAATGATTAGAAGATAGTTAACTCCACATCAGCTACATAAATTTAAACATAAACAAAAAAGTTTTTGAAATCTTCAGGACACAAGCTCTTGAAGCTCCGCCCAAAATGTGCCGAGGCTCATTTACATTTAAAGGAACAGACACAAAAACGGTGCATTTTTGCTCACCCTTAAAAAGTGACAACTTTAACATGTTATATAAAAATATCTGTGGGGTATTTTGAGCTAAAACTTCACACACACACTCTGGGGACATCAGAGACTTATTTTACATCTTGTGAAAAGAGCATTATACCACCCCTTTAAATATTTAATTTTGCCGATCAAAGATGAGTTTTAAGGGATACAATTATTGACTACAGGGGGACTTTAACCCTTTTCATAAGAGGTCATTGTATTATAAAACACTGTAGGTTTCGGAACTCAAAACCTATTGTTAGTCTAAAAACAACTTTTATCGAAACCAAGCCACCGCAATGCCTTTACTAATGTTAAGAAAACGGTGTTTATTTTCAACTGTGTGCAGTTTATTGCTCTGGCCACATCTTTACATATGCTCATCTCTCAGCATGAGAAAAAATAGCTACATAAAATATACAAAAATATCTTAAGCAGGTCCACGCTGAGAATATAAAGTCTTAATAATTTAAAGTGTAAAATAATAACATTATTTAATTACTATTTATAGTAATGGCTTAAAGTACAGTGGCTTAAAATGCTCACAAAAAAACTAATATATATATATCTCTTGAATTAATATTTAAAGCTGACTAAACTGTCTGAAACTAAACTGGTAAGAAAAGTGTTTGTGTTTGTCATGCTCCAGGTTTATCCCAGAGTCTCCCCGATGGCTCCTCTCTCAGGGAAGAATAGCAGAGGCCGAGGCCATACTGAGACTCGCGGCTCACAAGAACAAGGTCTCCGCTCCTGAAGTCCTCTTCACTTCTTCTGAGGTGATGAACTTTAGACAAACACACCCTAAATAAACTCAAACCTGCTCCAGTTTCATCAATGCTTTTCATGTGTCCTTAGATTGAGGAGGCAGCAAAGATGAGGGAGAAAAAACACAATATTCTGGATATTCTAAGGAACTCTAATGCTGTTTTAACCATCACGATTTGTTCATTTCTGTGGTATGCAGTAATATTTTATTTTAATTTAAAAACAGGTATTTAAAAAAACGATGACGTAAATTTAGTCATGTGACGCTGTTGTACATGTTTATACCGGTATTGTGCCTGTTATGTGCCGTTCACCTTCACACATTTGATAAAATATGCTAGTTTGCAAACTCTTCATATCACAGTCCTGCAAAGATGACAGGATTCACTCACATTTGCAGTCCTGCGGTGAAACATGAGAGATTTAGTGTTTCAGACCAAACATATAATGGTGAGTGAGAGCGGCCTGGACGATCAGTGAACGCTGAGATATTTAGATAAATAAAAATGATCCTGTCAGAAAAATTGCACAATAACTGTATTATTTATGTTTCCGTCTGCATCATCTCAGTGAGCTTTTGTGAGGTTTTTACGCATGCGCTGTAAAGGGGAATTTAGCATTTTCAGGCGTTTTCCAAAAGTTTCTCATCTGCATTGAAATGCCTGAAAACGCTACTGTGGACGGAGAGCGTTTGTAAACGAAACGCTGTTTTCAAATGTATCCGGATTAATGTAGACGCAGTCGTGAGACACCAGAGGAGGGCTGACATAAACAAGTGCTGCTTTTCTCCGTCAGGATGGTCATCACCATGTCTTACTACGCTCTAATTCTGAACACCACAAACCTTCATGGAAACCCATACCTGAATTTATTCCTGTCTGCGGTGGTGGAGGTCCCAGCTTTCATCATAGCCATGCTTCTGCTCAGGTTCTGCAGGAGGAGATTCTGCCAGTCCTCCACTCTTCTCATGGGTGGAGCAATGATCTTCATCGTACAGCTCATTCCTAAAGGTGAGACCCGATCCTGTCCTGCATCACATCTAACTGTGTGGAAGTTACATGTAGTTACAAAACCTTTGTTAAGTCTGAACAGGAATGAGGTTTACAATTAAGCTTATGGATTATCCTCTGGACAGCAATAGACAAAAATATGTTGATGAAGTTGCATTGGCTGTAATTTAGAAGCCAAATGACTTTTTCTCTCACTTGACAAATGACATTTTAGTACATGATCTACAAGGATTTCATTTATATAAACAAGAGTGTTATTGTGCACAAATCTCAGTCTTCATTTCTGTCTATAATATATATATATATATTGTATGTATCTATCTATCTATCTATATATATATATATATATATATATATATATGGTTACACTTTATTTTGATAGTCCATTTTAGACATTCTACTAACTATAACTAACTTTTCAACTACATGTCAACTAACTCTCATTAGAGTATTAGTAGGCTGTAGTGGACTGTCAGTAGACTGGTAGGTTATGGTTAGGTGTTAGGGTTCGGTTTAGTAGAATAAGTTGACTTGTAGTTGCCAAGTTACTTATTATAGTTAGTAGAATATCTGTTGGGGGACCTACAAAATAAAGTGTTAGCAGATATTAAGCAGACAGTCTACTAATATTCTAATGAGAGTTAGTTGACATGTAGCTGCAAAGTTACTTATAGTTAGTAGAATATAATATATATATATATATATATATATATATATATATATATATATATATATATATATATTGAATGTATCTATCTATATATATATATATATATATATATATATATATATATATACATAATATAGGCTACATATATATATTTTTTTTACATTTTCAGCTTCCTTAATGATTGCTTGACATCAAAAAAACGTTTTTGAAAACTTTTTTAGCTTTTGTAGCTGACTGCAACAAAATAAATTATGTATAACATTTATGTATTAAAAAAAGTATGTATAACAAATTTGTTAAAAAAAATTATGATTATTAAAAAAACGAATTAAAATTATTAGCTTCCATAATGATTGCTTGACATCAAAAAAACGTTTTTGAAACTTTTTTAGCTTTTGTAGCTGACTGCAACAAAAAAAAATATGTATAACATTTATGTATTAAAAAAAGTATGTATAACAAATTTGGTAACAAAAAATCGTATAATAATCAGCTTTATGTTTTCACTAATAACTCCGCAACCATGTGTGACAGACAAAAGTCAAAATTCTTGTTTCTTTTCTTCCAAACTTCTCAAAAATAATTTGTATATGAAGAGTTCAGATGCAAAAGCCTCTAAGTGCCATCTGAAATTTTCTTCTAGAATGATCATTTTTATCAAGCTTGCATATTTAAGTTAAGTAATTTCAAATGACAATATACGAGCTTGATAAAAAAAGATCATTCTAGAAGAAAATTTCAGATGGCACGTAGAGGCTTTTGCATCTGAACTCTTCATATACAGAGAGAGATATGGACATTCGGAAGCTTCATGAATTTCTGATGCTTAGAGTGCTAACAGCAAATTGTAAATGATCAGAACTGACAGATGATGTCTGTAATACTAATATCATGTAGGTCTAATCTTTTCCAACAGTTTTCATCAGTTTAAATGTCTGAATAACATAATAAATAAATGCAGATAAATTAATATCTCATTGTATTGCATTGTAAACTATTACATTAAACCCTTCTGTATCTGTAGAGATTGCAAGATTGTTGACTCTGCAGTAAAAAACAAAACAAAAACGTTATATTGGAAAAGACACCTGGCATTTATATCACCTGAACCGCTGACCCAGGGCTGGATGATCCCTTCATGTTGTTTACACCAAATACTGACCCGACCATCTGAATGTCGCAGCAGAAGTCCAGACTCATCAGTTTTTCCAGGCTTCGATTGTTCAGTTCTGGTGAGCCCGTGAATCGCAGCCTCAGCTTGCGGTGTGTCTTCTGCTGCTGTAGTCCGTCTACGTCAGGGTTGGTTCGTGTTGTGTGTTCAGAGATGCTCTTCTTCAGACCTCGGGTGTAACGAGTACTTATTTGAGTTACTGTTGTCTTTCTATCAGCTGAACCAGTCTGGCCATTCTCCTCTGACTTCAACGAGGCATTTTCACTGACTGCATGTTTCCTCTTTTTCCAGACCATTCTCTGTAAACCCTAGAGATGGTTGTGTGTGAAAATCCCAGTAGATCAGCAGTTTCTGAAACTCTCAGACACCAACAACCGTGCCACGTTCTTAGTCACTTAAATTACCTTTCTTCCTCGTTCTGAAGCTCAGTCTGAACTTCAGCAGATTGTCTTGATCATGTCTGCATGCCTATATAAAGAGAATGTATATATTTGTCATTGCAGACCTAATGGAGTTGGCAATCTTAGTGGAGATGCTGGGAAAACTTGGTGTTACCGCTGCGTTCTGTGTAGTTTATGCCGTGACTTCAGAGCTGTTTCCTACAGTGGTGAGGAACATGGCCATGGGATCCTGCTCCATGACGGCTCGCATCGGGAGCATCATTTCTCCCTTCATCATATACTTGGGTACAGCCACAGTTTTTATGTTTCTTCTATTATTTTATATAGGATTATTTGCTATAGGATTTAATCTGCTCAAATAAAATTAAGGGAACATTTAATAATCACAGTATAACACCAAGTCAATTAAAATTCAGAATATCAATCTGTCCAGTTAGGATGCATACGTGATTGTAAACTAGTTTCACTGACTTGGTGCAAATGAAAGTGCACTAACAAATTGGACAGGCTGACTCTTTAGGCTCTGGGGTCTCTTGTTTGCCATCGCCCCAAAACACAGTGCCAGGTTAGCTGGACTAGGAACTGTGTCGTAACTGGGTCTAATAATAAACTTATCCTGGCTTGGGGAATTCTCCAAAGGTCGCTCCAACTGACTGACCTTGGCTGGATGTCGGCCCACTTTCGTCCACTGGCCTTGTTGACCTTGGCCAACAAATTTCACAAGAAGTATTTCCTCTTCCAATCTGGTCACTTCTGTAATCTCTAGCTTTTTCAGATCCTTTATTGATGCTTTTGAACAGATTTACGTGGCTCACCCCAGAAGAGACCCTGGGCCCTATCTCGCACCCAGCGCAATTGACTTTGTACAGTGACGCATGTATCATTCCTATTTTGCACCCGCGCTCTTGGCGGTTCAGCGCAAAAAAGGAGGCGTGTTCCGGCGCAAACGTTCATTCATGCTATTTTCCAGGTTTAGAAAACAATTGCGCCACTAACCAGGAAAAATAGTTTAAAGTCAGTGGCGAGTTGCGCATGTTATTCATATGCTATTTTAATGGCGCATGCTTGGCCATAATCAATGTAGCGTTTGCACAACGCGCATACACTTTGATTCTCTCATCTACACAGAAGCAGCAGTTTTCATTTCTGCAAATCATACATTATTACGATAAATAGATAGATAGATAGATAGATAGATAGATAGATAGATAGATAGATAGATAGATAGACAATTTATTATAAAAGCATACATCTAGCTTACACATTTACCCAAATTATCATACGCCTTTTTAACCGAAGTTAATTTGGGTGTGTTTCTCCATCCCCAACGTCCCTGACGAGAGTGTTGCTCTCCTCGGCTGTGAACCGCTCCTGGCAAATCCGCCGTTATAATAGGAATCCGCTTTAGAACAAGCGCGCCTGCTCTTAAAGGGAATGTGAGATGTCGCTCTGATTGGTTTATTTCACGTTACGCCCAAACCACACCTATGAATAATGAAGCGACTTCAGACCAACCCATTTTAGATTTTTTCAAGAGTCATTTATCCCGCTGGGAAAATAGCAACAGCGCCAAGACCCGCCCACAAAGTTACTTGCGCTTTGCGTTTCAGATCGTTAAAATAGGGCCCCCTGTCTTCCCTGCTGGGTTTTTCCAATGAACTCTTGGAGCTTCATGTTGGCGATGGTGTTCCTCTTCCTGTCGGTCTGAACCTCGGCACCAGCACAGAATGTATATGAATACGATTTTCAAAGTGAAAATTTCATTCATTGACATCCAATGTGTGATTTAAGTGTGTCCTTAATTTTTTGAGCAGTGTATATGAGCAATATGAACATTGCATAAGTCATCACTTGTGTAAATGATTTTTTTTTCTTCTTTTTTTTCTGTAAAGGTAACTACTATAGCTATATTCCTTATATTGTAATTGGAAGCCTGGCAGTTTTTGCTGGCTTAATTACTTTACTGTTACCAGAAACTAAAGGAAAAGTTCTTCCTGAGACCATTGCTCAGATGCAGCGAATAAAAGGGTGAGTGCATTATTCATCCTCACATCTTCATAATCGATGCAGTCTTAAAAATGATGAAGAATTAAATATTCTAAATTCAGTTCTGAGTTTGGGTTTTTTAAATAGAATACATGTACTTAAAAGCCTGAATATGATCAGAAATACCGTTATAAAATATAACATTTCTTTGCTTTTATCTCACAGGCTGAGGAGCTCTAAAAAACAGGCTTCATTGATGAAGACAGTAGTCATCAAAGAAGTGAAATTATAACAACCGGAGAGTAACAATTAACAAAATGTTGTCCCATCCATCAAACTATCACGTTTCTGTTTGTGTTTGGACTTCCTCTGTGTTCATTGTTCAGTTTCAAGCCACTCCTCCTTCATTAGTTCATTTGGTTCAGCTGTGTCTTGTTAGTTACTATGGTTACTGTCATTGGGTTCATTTGCCCTGGGGCCTGTTTCAGAAAGGAGGTTAAGTGAAAACTCTGAGTATGTTAACCCTGAAATGAGGGAAACTCTGAGTTTTCTGTTTCAGAATGGGAGGTATGTTAAACCTGACAAAGCAGAGTAAGTCAAGGCGTTTCTGAAAGAGCGGTAACTTATACTCAGAGTCAGTTACCATGGTAACTTACTCTGTGAACCTAACCTGGTCGGGAGCAGGTTTTCTTCGGTAAACCCAGAGTTTCTATCGGTCTCCTCCCCTTTTTTAAAGGGGAAGCGGTGTTTAAACACCTCATTCATTCTTTCAGTAAATTTTTATTAATAAAATTAATATTTTATTAATAAATAAAATATTGCTATTTTTACTGCAGTTTTTTTCTATTTTTTTTTTTTTAATAAGATGAAGTCTATATAACTCCTTAACTGGCAACTGAAAATACAGTAGTAGATTAGAGTTACATAATGTAGTTCTAAACAAATTCTACAGAATTAAACAGTGGCATTTACTGGAAATCACTGAACTGTTCATCTGTGAAACAGAAGTTGCTGGACCGTCCTCCTGCTGTTCTTCCACACTCTGAGGGCGGGGGAGAGATAAGACCCTTTTATGCTTAGATTTAAACTTAGATTATCCACATAAAAATGTGAAATAATCTGAATGTGTAGATTGTTTGATGTGTAGACACATAATATTAACATTACCTCTGTAGGCCTCTCTGTGGCAACAGAAACTATTTATCCTCATCGTCCTGTGAAGATGAGCATTTGGTCGAGTGCACTTTATAACACTATTTAATTTCTGGTGTATTGAGTAGGCGACTTACGACTGCCTGGGGTTCTGTTGGGACAGGAGGCTCTAAAAGACAGATATTACCATCAGAATCTGTTGGGACCAACAAAAAACCCAACCTCAAAGTAAAATAAATGGAAATATCAAAAATAGCCTATCTAAAAAATAACACATATGTTAACCTCTTACATTTTATGAAGGCCTTGAATCTTCAGGAGTGGCTCTGAAGTCCGTCCAGGAATTCCCTCATCCAGAAATGCTGCTGCACTGCTAGACACTGGATGCTATTTAGTTATTTAATATGTCAAATGTTTGTAAAGTCAGGTAGCCTTCACCCATGATATGCTCAAGCCTTACCTGATTGAATTATGTTTTTATATTTAATTTTCAGCTGCTGCCATGGTCTTTTAATACCTGCAGGATTGCTCCACATGAACATTAAAATTAGGTTGAATAACACAGACTGTTCTTCCAGTTTCACCTCTGATATTATAACAGTTGGGTAAGTTACTCTAAAATAGTTATCAATGTTATCTTCAACAGTGTAATTAGATTAATGTAATAATTACTATCTTTAGAAAGTATTGGTCTACTTATTACTAATTACTAAATCCCATATCAACCTCAACCACTTGAACAATACAAGGAGAGACAAGAAACTGCACTTTTAATGCTTTCAAATAAACAATATACAATTGCATGAACTATTCTTGAATTGACCAAAGTGCGTAGAGGGAGAAGGTTACATAAAAAATATACCTTTTAAAAATGTATGTTAAATCCACTATTGTTTTATACAGAATTGTTCTCTATAGTCTATGCAGTAGCCTATTTAATGTAATTACATCAGATTTTATTTTAAATTACAGAAGAATTAAGAGTTATCCCTTTAATTAAATCACAATATTTAGATTACTTGGTAATTAATTACACCCAACACTGTATAACAGCAATTCCTCTTTTTGTCTGGCGCTGTTGCCATGGTGACTCGTAATATCTGCGCTCCATTGATAATGCCTTTTTATAGTTGTGGTGCACGAGCTTAACTCAGAGTGGGTCAACTCAGAGTTGATTGAACTAACTCATTTCAGCTGTTCTGTAACCGAAAACTCAGAGTTTCCCATCTCAGGGTAAGTCAACTCAGAGTTCAAGTTTTAACTCAGAGTTGGTTGAACCTCCTTATTGAAACAGGCCCCTGATCTGTTCTGTGTGTATTTAAGCCCTCTGTTTCTCCCTGTTCGTTGTCTTGCATTATATATTGTTATCAGTGATCTTTTGTTGTTTTCTGGTCTAAGTTTTGAATTAAAGTATCCTATTGTATCTCCTTTGTCATGTGCTTGATTTTAACCACCTCACTCGTGACACAAACGACTTACCCTAACCCTAAATCCTTAATCATGAAGTATGCTGTTGAGTTGACGTCATGACATACATTTGGCTTGACTTCCGTTGAGTTGCCATTGTCGCCTTTAGCTTGATCAGTTGTGGACATTTAAAGGGGTCCTATTATGCCCTTTAACAAAGTCTTGATTTTGCTTTTGGGGTGTACTTGAATGTTTTCATGCTTGATTGTTGATCATGCTTAATTGTTCTGTAACGCACCCAAGTTATGGAGCTCATTAACTGCATCTATTGGGAATGCTGCTTCTGTGGATTGTTTTAAGAAACTTCTTAAGACACATCTTTTTAGTCAAGGCTTTAATTTATAACCTATTACTGTGTATTTTTTTTTATGTTTGTATTTTTTCTCCTTGTTTGATTTATTTTGTTCTGTACATGCTGTAGCGCTTTGAGTTTGAGAAAGGTGCATTACAAATAAAATTTATTATTAAAAAAGGCATTATTTTTCACATATTTTACATTATAACCTCTCTCCAGTCTGGCTCCAACAAGCCGATTCAGATGAAGCCCCTCCTTCCGAACTATGAAATGTGCTGCGATTGGTTAGCTGGTTCAGTGTGTTGTGATTGGCAGCGCTTGGCACCTGTTCGGGAAATGTCCCGCCCCTTTATAACTGTGAAATCTTCTCTAGTGAAATCTTCTCTACATTTAATTGTGATATTTGTCAGAAAACTAAGGTAATACAAATAGTAATCGAACACAAAATCAAGGCTGAGGATCAGTTAACCGTCTTGTAGTTGGTTGTGGTCCAAACGAGCCGTTCGTTGTAGTTCTTGAAAAGTGGATTTTGTTAAATAAAATATCTCCCTTTAGAGTGGACTTTGAGCTTTGTAACCTTGTAGATCTTTTTTATGCTTAAACAGCGACATTACACACTAACTAAAGTTGAAAAAGTGGAAAAGCATAATAGGACCCCTTTAAAATTCAGCAATATTATTGATCTGACTATACTGACATTATTGGATGAGAAAAACACTTGAACTGAATTGATCTGAATAATGACACTATTGTCTTCCGTAGAGCTGCTTCCTAGCTAACAGGGAACATTTACATTTTTACATTTACATTTATGCATTTGGCAGACGCTTTTATCCAAAGCGACTTACATTGCATTTCAAGGTACAAATTTACATTCTTATCAGTTCTTGCTTTCCCTGGGAATCAAACCCATGACCTTGGCGTTGCAAGCGCCAACGCTCTACTGTCTTTAATAATGTTCTCAAAATGTTAGCACAAAAACATTATTTATACATTGTTCATGGAGCGTTTTTTTTTCTCGGGCAACACGACGCAGTGTCTTGTCTCAGTCCAGATAACACAGAGAACGAGTGAACATTGTTTATTTACATAAACGACTGACATTAAAACAAACAGGTTGAAAATCTGCAAAGTTTTCAACAGTTTCACTGCGTCCACACACAACTCCCAAAGTAAGGGCAGAGCAAATCATCTGCTATCCTGACTAGCATAAAATAAACCTCACGACTTTCAGAACTGGAAGAGGCCTCAGGAGAGAGCCGTGCTTTTGTTCTTTTACGAAGTTTAGTGAGAGCATATCCTTATGCTCTCCACCCTGTCTTGCTCCACCTCATGTAGACCCTGCCTGACGACACCCCACCTTCATACGGAGGGAACCGCTGAGAAAGAGGGTGGTGTTATGTGGGAGTGTTCTAATTTGTGTTTCGTTGCAGTTTCCCTGGTAGCTCATCTGCAATCATTGGGTTAATTGGTGCCACCTGAAGGGAGCCACTTAAAGTCTTGGACACATGCTCTCACTCTCTCTCTCTCGTCTTGCAGCCAGCACTGCAGCAGTAGTGTTTCTGCTTCTACAGTCCCCTTTTTCTTTAATATTAAATAAACTTTATTTTGATTGGCAAACTTTTGTTGTCATGTCCTTTATGTTGCATCCCTAGAGCCAGGGTTGTAACATAATGGGGGCTCGTCCAATTTGGTTGGTAAAAAACATTTGTTTGTTTTTTTATATATTTTGGGGACTGTATTTGTTTATTCCTTTTGATTGAGATCATTTGGTGAGTATGGTTGTTTGAGTATTTTTGAGTATATGCATGAGTTTTCCCGGTTAGGAAGGGTGAGAGTTCCAGTTGGGTTGATTATTCGATCCTTCCATCGGTTCACTCTTTTGTTATTTTTCCTTTTTTGTTTTCGAGGTTATTCTGGGTGGAGACTTGTTCTCTGTCGGGGGTAAGCATTTCAGAACTGTGACCTTTGATTAAATGGCTCACAGTTGCTGAGTTTTTGCTTTTAAAGTCGCTTCGTGCCCGGTACACCTCAGAAGATAGATAGGAGTTAGAAGTGTTAGGCAGGTATCCGGGTGTATCATGTATTTTGTATTGTGTTTAAGCTCAGCAACCATGCTCACTTTTTGATGGAAGTGAAAGAGGAATACTTAAGTTAGGTGAGTTAAACATTTTTTGAGGTACTGTAGTGTTTATTTGGTCCATGATCCTAACTTTAGTGTGTTAGCAGTGTTTGTGTGAAGTTCCTTTGTGGACGTTTTGTGTAGACTAATGCCCAGTATTGCCTTTAGATATTCGTGATTGCTTGGGGTGAGTAATCTTCTGTGGTTGGGTTAGTTCTACTTCTGTTTAAGGCTTTAAAAGCTTTGTTTGAGAGCATTTTTACTGCTATTGTCATTTTTGTAGCTCTGTGCTATTGGACCTGTTGTGCTAGCTGAACTTCTGTGTAGGAAGTAGTGTTACTACTTAAGTGTAGTTAGGGTTGAGTTTAGTAATGGCTTCTTTAGAAGACTTCCTAAAGGAACCTTCAGAGGAGTTACTTGAGTTTTTCACAAAGGATCAACTTTTGCAGTTGTCCTCTCATTATGATATTCCCATCACAAGTAGTGAGAAGCGACTGAAGGATAGTGTGAAGGAAATCATTAGAAGTGTTTTGATTGACAATGGTGTCTTGAAGGTTAAGCAGGTTTCCCCACAATCCATGACTGCTCCTTTGTCTGAAGCTGCAATTGAGCTTAGGCTCCGAGAGCTAGCTTTCCAGGAGAAACAGCTAGAGGTTAATGGAAAATTAAGAGAGAAAGAAATGCTTCTTGAACATGAACGGTCTCTTAAAGAGTTGGAATTAAAAGCAGCTGCTTTAACTCCAAGAGGTGATGTTTCTCCATTTAATGTTGGTAGACATATTAAGTTGGTACCTCCTTTTTCTGAGAAAGATGTTGAGAGATATTTTTCTCATTTTGAACGGGTGGCAACCACACCAAAGTGGCCTAGGACTATGTGGACTTTGCTGTTACAAAGTATCTTGGTAGGTAAAGCTCAGGAAGCTTATTCCGCTCTAAGCCTTGAGAAGAGTGCTAATTATGATGAGGTTAAAGCAGCTATATTGAAGGCGTATGAGCTGGTTCCTGAAGCTTACCGCCAGCGCTTTCGAGGTTGTACAAAACTTGCTCACGACACTTATGTTGAGTTTGCAAAACAGAAGGAGAATCTGTTTGATCGGTGGTGTACATCTCAGAAGGTGGAAAGTAAGGAACATCTTAGACAACTCATTTTGCTTGAGGAATTTAAAAACTGTCTGCCTGAGGTTGTTTCGGTTTATTTGAATGAGCAGAAGGCAGTGACTTTAGAACAAGCTGCAATCTTGGCAGATGAGTTTGTCTTAACCCATAAGGTAAAGTTTGGTGACAAACAAGCTGAGGTTCAGTTCCAGATTAAGCACAATAGGTCTCGGTTTTTAAAGTCTGTGCCCTTTGCCTCATCACCTGCCAATAAAATGACTAATGATGGTTTGATTTCAGAAAGGGCTTGTTTTTATTGTAAGAGACCAGGCCATCTCATCGCAGACTGTCCTGTTCTAAGTAAGAAACAGAAGTCCGCAAAGACTGTAGCCTTTGTAAGCCCTGTGCCAAGCCTTCCTTTGGCATCTTCAGTTGCTAATGTTTCATGCAAGAAAGGTGAGTTAGCTGGCTCATCATCATTTCTGATGGATGGTTTTGTGTATCTGTCTTCTGACCCTGAACACAGGCAAGCTATTAAGATCTGGAGAGATACTGGAGCTTTTCAATCTGTGATTTTACGTGATGTCTTGTCCTTCAATGAAAAGTCAGCTCAAGGTTCAGAGGTAATTGTTAAAGGTTTTGGTGGGGGATTTTTGTCTATGCCTTTACATAGCATTAATCTCCAATCAGATTTAATCTCTGGTGATGTTGTTGTGGCACTTAGTTCCCAGATTCCCATAGATGGGGTGTCCTTTATCCTAGGGAATGATCTAGCTGGTGGGAAGGTGCTAGCTGTCCCTGAAGTAACCTCTACTGTCCTCAAGTCAGATGGTCCAGACGAACTTGAATTGGCATTTCCAGAAACTTTTCCTGTCTGTGCAACTACTCGTGCTATGTCTGCTAAGAGGCAAGTTGAAGCCAAATCTTCCAACAGTCAATCTGTGATTCCACTTTATGATACTTTCATGGCCCAAGGTGACATGAACTTGGCAGGGAGTGGAAAGATGTTTCCATCCCGTGAACAGTTAATACTTGAGCAAAAACAAGACCCCACTTTGTCACCCATGTTTGAAGATTTAGTGTCTGATGAAGTGCTATCAAATGTTGCTTCTGGCTATTTTGTTAGTGATTGTGTTTTGATGAGAAAGTGGACAGATCCAAAAATACCATGTGAGGATGACTGGAGTAGTGTGTTTCAAGTGGTGGTTCCAGAGGTTTATCGATCTGACATATTGCATCTTGCCCATGATCATTGTCTGTCTGGCCATTTGGGGGTCAGGAAAACTTTGGATCGTGTGTTAAGACATTTTTTCTGGCCTGGGGTGAGGTCTGATGTGGCTCAGTATTGTAGATCATGTCATGTTTGTCAGGTTGTGGGCAAACCCAACCAGTCTATTCCTGCAGCTCCATTACATCCCATTCCTGCCATTGGAGAGCCATTTGAACATGTTTTGATTGATTGTGTTGGACCTCTTCCCCGTACCAAGTCAGGTAATCAATATCTTCTCACAATTATGTGTGCTGCTACAAGATTTCCTGAAGTCAAGTCAAGTCAACTTTATTTATATAGCGCTTTTCACAATACAGATTGTATCAAAGCAGCTTCACAGTATTAAATAAAATAGTACATCAGTGTTTGTTTCTGGTGTAAAACATCCACGTTTGGTAATGCAGATCAATAGCACTGGTGAATCGATTAATCAATTTAAGTATCCCCAACTGAGCAAGCCAAAGGCAACAGTGGCAAGGAACCGAAAAACTCCATCAGGTGACCTAATGGAGAAAAAAAAAAAAACCTTGGAAGAACCCAGGCTCAGTCGGGGGCCAGTTCTCCTCTGGCATTTATGAAGTAGAGATCGGATTTAACTGTAAGATTAAAATATTATATGAATGCCTGGCTGAAGAGATGCGTCTTTAATCTAGTTTTAAACTGGGAGAGCGAATCTGAGCAACAAACAGTATCAGGAAGGCTATTCCAGAGTTTTGGTGCTAAATGTGAAAATGCTCTCCCTCCTTTGGTGGATCTGGATATCCTAGGTATGACCAGAAGCCTCGAATTTAGTGATCTTAAAGAGCGCGATGGATTATAGGGCGATAGAAGATCCGTTAAATAAACTGGAGCTAAGCCGTTTAGGGCTTTATAAGTCAGTAGCAATACCTTGTAATTAATACGGAACTTTATAGGTAACCAATGTAGTGATGATAAAATTGGTGTTATATGGTCAAACTTTCTTGATCTAGTAAGAACTCTAGCGGCGGCATTTTGGACTAACTGTAGCTTGTTTATTGAGGATGCAGGACAACCTGAAGCTGTTCCTTTGCGCAAGGTCACAGCCCCTGCCATTTCCAAAGTCCTTATTAAGTTCTTCACAGTGTTTGGACTACCAAGAGTTGTTCAGTCTGATCAAGGGTCTAATTTTATGTCTCGCCTTTTCTCCCAGGTGTTAAAGCAGATGTCTATTCGGCATAACATTTCATCAGCGTATCATCCAGAGTCTCAAGGTGCACTTGAAAGATTCCATCAAACTCTCAAGACTATGCTGAAGACCTACTGCAAAGAGTTTGAGAGAGACTGGGATGATGGCATTCCTCTACTCCTCTTCGCAGTTAGAGAGGTGGTTCAGGAATCCCTTGGTTTCAGTCCAGCTGAACTTGTGTTTGGCCACACTGTGAGGGGGCCCTTGAAATTGGTAAAGGAGAAATGGTTAGATGTTGAGCATTCTACTCCTACTAACCTCTTGGACTATGTGTCTAATTTTCGTTTAAGGCTTAGTAGAGCTTGTGAACTGGCCAAAGAGAATTTGAAAGCAGCTCAGGAAAAGATGAAGACTTGGTATGATCGAAAGGCTAAACATCGCGTGTTTTGTTCAGGAGACCAAGTGCTGGTGCTCTTACCAATATTGGGTTCTGCATTGCAGGCTCAATATAGCGGTCCATATACCATTGATCGGAAAGTTGGTGAGTGTAACTACTTGGTTAAGACTCCAGATCATAAAAGGAAAACCCGCTTGTGCCATGTGAATTTACTCAAGCCTTACTTTGACCGTAATCAAACAGGGTCTACAGAGGTCAAGGCCTTGGCTGCACTGAATGCTCCATCTACTGAGACCGTAGAAGGTGTTGCTGTCTCTGAGATTGCTCAGAGTAGATTGCCAAATTCTAAAATCTTGGCTGATTTAGACATTCAGTTGTCGTATCTAAATCTCTCTGAGCGCTCTGATATTATTCAGTTAATTGGTCAATATTTGGCCTTGTTTTCTGATGTTCCATCTTGTACCAATGTGCTAGAGCATGACATTGATGTAGGCCAAGCTAGCCCTATTAAGCAGCACCCGTATAGGGTGAATCCTGTTAAACGGCAGCTTTTGCGTAAAGAGGTAGAGTATATGTTAGAACATAACATAGCTGAACCGACTTTTAGTGCTTGGAGTTCACCATGTTTACTAGTTGAGAAGCATGATGGTTCGTTTCGGTTTTGTACCGATTTTCGTAAGGTAAATGCTATCACTAAGCCTGACTCCTATCCTCTTCCACGGCTAGACGATTGTATTGACCAAGTAGGTTCTGCATCCTTTGTTTCGAAGTTAGATCTTTTAAAAGGCTACTGGCAGGTTCCACTTAGCCAGCGAGCCCGTGAGATCTCTGCTTTTGTGACGCCGGACAACTTCTGTCATTATAATGTTATGGCATTTGGAATGCGAAATGCACCTGCCACTTTCCAGCGTCTGGTGAATAAGGTGTTGGAAGGAGTTGCAGGATGTGAGGCTTACCTTGATGATTTAGTTATTTATAGTTCTACCTGGTCTCAACACTTGGCCCAGCTCGGGGATGTTTTCAAACGGTTAAAGGCTGCAAATTTGACCTTGAACCTCTCCAAGTGTGAGTTTGGGCAGGCCACAGTAACTTACTTGGGTAAAGTTGTTGGCCACGGTCATGTGTCTCCAGTGGGAGCAAAAGTGGAGGCCATCGTGAACTTTGCTGTACCATCATCTCGGCGGGAACTAAAACGTTTCCTGGGTATGGCAGGATACTATAGGAGCTTTTGCAAAAATTTTGCCACTGTTGCTACACCTTTAACTAACCTGCTTAGTCCCAAGGTTCCTTTTGTTTGGACGGAGTCATGTCAGGCGGCTTTTGACAATTTGAAGGCATTGTTGAGCAGTTCTCCTATTCTTGCTGCCCCTGATTTTAAAAGACCTTTCAAGCTAGCTGAGGACGCTAGTGACTTCGGTGTGGGTGCAGTTCTTCTTCAAGATGATTCAGTGGGAGTTGAGCATCCGGTGTGCTATTTTTCAAAGAAATTTGATATCCATCAGAAGCACTATTCTACCATTGAAAAGGAAGCTTTGGCCCTTATTCTTGCTCTGAACCATTTTGATGTGTATGTTTCATCCAGTATTTCACTGATTGTTTACACTGATCATAATCCCCTAGTGTTCCTCCATAGTATGAGAAACTCTAACCAGCGCTTAATGCGATGGAGCCTGTTCTTGCAGGGATATGACCTTTCAGTCCACCACATTCGTGGGAAGGACAATGTTTTGGTGGATGCTTTGTCAAGGTCGTAAGTGCTTGTTTATATTTCATGTACTTGTTGACTTTGCCATAGGTTATTCTATAGCAATGTTTTAAGGGTGGGAGTGTTATGTGGGAGTGTTCTAATTTGTGTTTCGTTGCAGTTTCCCTGGTAGCTCATCTGCAATCATTGGGTTAATTGGTGCCACCTGAAGGGAGCCACTTAAAGTCTTGGACACATGCTCTCACTCTCTCTCTCTCTCGTCTTGCAGCCAGCACTGCAGCAGTAGTGTTTCTGCTTCTACAGTCCCCTTTTTCTTTAATATTAAATAAACTTTATTTTGATTGGCAAACTTTTGTTGTCATGTCCTTTATGTTGCATCCCTAGAGCCAGGGTTGTAACAGGTGGCCTATGGAGATGTGGCGAGATTGGACTTCCTTCATCTGTAACAGCCTGTTATATGCGCCCTCTCCGCACCGGGAAAGGCGATGAATAAGGAGAGGGACATGAGTGGTGGTATTGCCCATTCTCCTCTCCTTTGCCCATCACCAACAGAGGTAACAGATGAAGAGGTGGGGCGCGAGTGGCGATATAGCCCACCGTCTTTGCCTGCTACCAACCCTGACTGATGAGAGAGTGGGATCATGCCCACTCACATTCTCAATCCTGTCTATATATACACGAACACAGAGGGAGTAAACGTACACTGGGTTCTTTGGAAACTTGGACAGGAGATGATAAAAGCAGTCATGTTAACAATGCCGTCTAATAATTAAAGGGGGCCAGAGCTGGTCAAACTCTTCAAAAAATCTGAACTCAACTAACACAATCAGTAACCATAGAAACAAATTGGGAGAGAATGAAGGATAACTTAAGTAAATAACAGATTAGAAGACTAACTCAGAAACTTAAACATGAACAGAACTCAAAAAGTGACAGTACTCTCCCCCTCCCGGAAGGTGCGTCCTCGCGCCGTAACATCCCAGGGGTGGGAGGGTTGGAGCCCTGGAGGCTGACGAGGAGGTGGTTCAGGAGACCAGGGCAGAGCCGGCGGTTCAGGAGACCAGGGCATAGCCGGCGGTTCAGGAGACCAGGAAGGAGCCAGCGGTTCAGGAGACCAGGGAGGAGCCGGCGGTTCAGGAGACCAGGGCGGAGCCGGCGGTTCAGGAGACCAGGGCGTAGCCGGCGGTTCAGGAGACCAGGGAGGAGCCGGCGATTCAGGAGACCAGGGCGGAGCCGGCGGTTCAGGAGACCAGGGCGTAGCCGGCGGTTCAGGAGACCAGGGCGTAGCCGGCGGTTCAGGAGACCAGGGCGTAGCCGGCGGTTCAGGAGACCAGGGCGTAGCCGGCGGTTCAGGAGACCAGGGAGGAGCCCGCGGTTCAGGAGACCAGGGCGGAGCCGGCGGTTCAGGAGACCAGGGAGGAGCCGGCGGTTCAGGAGACCAGGGAGGAGCCGGCGGTTCAGGAGACCAGGGCGTAGCCGGCGGTTCAGGAGACCAGGGCGTAGCCGGCGGTTCAGGAGACCAGGGAGGAGCCGGCGGTTCAGGAGACCAGGGAGGAGCTGGCGGTTCAGGAGACCAGGGAGGAGCCGGCGATTCAGGAGACCAGGGCGGAGCCGGCGGTTCAGGAGACCAGGGCGTAGCCGGCGGTTCAGGAGACCAGGGCGTAGCCGGCGGTTCAGGAGACCAGGGCGTAGCCGGCGGTTCAGGAGACCAGGGAGGAGCCGGCGGTTCAGGAGACCAGGGAGGAGCCGGCGGTTCAGGAGGCCAGGGCGTAGCCGGCGGTTCAGGAGACCAGGGCGTAGCCGGCGGTTCAGGAGACCAGGGAGGAGCAGGCGGTTCAGGAGACCAGGGCGGAGCCGGCGGTTCAGGAGACCAGGGAGGAGCAGGCGGTTCAGGAGACCAGGGCGGAGCCGGTGGTTCAGGAAACCAGGGCGGAGCCGGTGGTTCAGGAGACCAGGGCGGAGCCGGCGGTTCAGGAGACCAGGGAGGAGCCGGCGGTTCAGGAGACCAGGGAGGAGCAGGCGGTTCAGGAGACCAGGGAGGAGCAGGCGGTTCAGGAGACCAGGGCGGAGCCGGTGGTTCAGGAAACCAGGGAGGAGCAGGCGGTTCAGGAGACCAGGGAGGAGCAGGCGGTTCAGGAGACCAGGGAGGAGCAGGCGGTTCAGGAGACCAGGGCGGAGCCGGTGGTTCAGGAAACCAGGGAGGAGCAGGCGGTTCAGGAGACCAGGGAGGAGCAGGCGGTTCAGGAGACCAGGGAGGAGCAGGCGGTTCAGGAGACCAGGGAGGAGCAGGCGGTTCAGGAGACCAGGGAGGATCAGGCGGTTCAGGAGACCAGGGAGGATCAGGCGGTTCAGGAGACCAGGGAGGAGCAGGCGGTTCAGGAGACCAGGGAGGAGCAGGCGGTTCAGGAGACCAGGGAGAGTCCGCCCCAAAATTTTCTTGGGGAGAGCTAGGCGTTTGTAGGCTAGGAGGGAATCTGGGGCGAGCTTGTGGACAGGAGTCTTCTCGGGACCCTGGATGGGGAAAGGGGTCATCGGCGACTCTGGAGTGGTGGTGGCCATCTTGACAGAGGGCCCAGGCGTGGCGACGGCTATGACGGGAGGAGACCCTGGAATTGACTCGGAGATTACACATTCGCTGCAAAGGCCGATGGTGAACTGGGACCCACAGGTAGCCAGCACCCACTCCACAAATGCAGCAACATTTTCCTGAGGTCCCACACCGGGCAGGCATGCCTTCGTCTCCGCGTTGAGGTTTGTGTGGAAAAAGACACTCAACAATCGATCTGGAAGGAGGTAAGGAACACAGGTCGAGGAACGCAGTGGTGTGAGCCTCGAGGGAAAGCTCATCCTGATCAAGACATAATAAACGCACTGCTGGTAGAACCATCTTTAAGAGGTCTGTCGTTCTGCCACGGGTCTAGATGCAGCAAAGAGGAAACAGGATCTATATGCAGCAGTCTTTATTAATCATAAACTTACAGAGATACTCGAGAACCAGGCAAACAGCGACGATGACAGACAACTAGACAGGATTAAACTCAGGCTTAAATACACAGGCAACAGAGAGGAACTAATTAGACTGATTAACAAGACACTGACCTGACCTGAACTCAACTAACACAATCAGTAACCATAGAAACAAACTGGGAGAGAACGAAGGAGAACTGAAGTAAATAACCGATTAGAAGACTAACTGAGAAACTTAAAGGGGCTGTATGTAACTTTTTTTTTTTTTACTCTACTAAAGCATAAAAATACCATAATATGTTTGCATATATTGAGGAAACATGCTAAGTTCACAATTCTTGTTTCTCTGAAAAACACTTCTACAGCCAGTTATTTTACTTTGAAATGTGCGTTTCCAGGCTGGAATGTTTGTTACTGTTTTGGTCTGTGATACTGCACGTTGCCAATTTGCCAATTTTCATTGTCCATTGTGCTCGTTCCTGTTGCTTGTGCTCAAACTGGCAACCCGTGTGAGCATCGAGTCTGAGGAGGCGAGGCGGGAGAAACAACGATCTCCGATATTTTGAATTGGACTGCAGTACCTATTTCCACCACTAGTCATTCTTACAGACTGCACCTTTAAACCATACCTGTCAACATTTGGGTACCAAAATACGGGAGACATGGGGGGTTTCAGTTCAACCACATGCGGTTTCATGTCATCTATACATTACACACCCCATCGCCAAATCATAGAAAAATTCAGTTAAGACAGTTGTATTCATCTTAACAATACACAACAAATCAATATACAGAAAAACAGATTTCTAAAATAAGGTATAGGCCACAAATCCGTGAGTACAGTTTGCAAAACTGAACAGGTGATGTTGTGTAATATTCAGTTACTGTAAGAAACTGTTCCAGCGGGTGGAGTTTACTGGTACTGAATATTACACATCACCTGTGTATACTCCATTTACTGGAACAGATTTTCACTAGAACTGAATATTACATCCAAATATTACATAATCAATCAGCATATTGTTGTGTAACTTAACCTATTGGAACACCATTTCACAATTTTTCACAGGAACTGAATATTACAAACAACTATTGCAAGAGACCGATTTACAAAATGACGATTGCGAAAGCGTGCACGGATTATGAATTTGTTACCTTTGTACGTAGTTTTTTTTTCTGTATAGTTCTATTTTGTTAATAAATTTTGCATTCTATTTTGGCTTTCTCGTGTGTCCCTATTTTTGTTGTGTTCCTTTTGAGCCACGGGGCGAAACGGTATACGGATGGAAAAACAAAAAAATACGGGAGACTCCCGGGGAAAACGGGAGTGTTGACAGGTATGCTTTAAACATGAACAGAACTCAAAATGTGACACTTTACTTTTTTGAATAATTTTCTGTATTTTTAAAATATATTTTTATATTATCATATTTTAATGACGGTATATTTATTGAACAAAAATGAATTCTTTTAATTATCAAAATAAACAGAAAATAGTACAAACTTTGTTAAAGTGATTGTTTTGAACAAGTATCAATTTAGACATTATGAAAAACACATTATTTAGCTGAAGTATTTGTATTTGTGTCTTTTGACACTTTTATAAGATTTTTTAAATGAATAAATAAATAAAAAACACTTTTATGATTTATTTTCACACAATGGGCCCTATTTTAACGATCTGAAACGCAAGTGTCAAAGCGCAAAGCGCAAGTAACTTTGTGGGCGGATCTCTGGCGCTGTTGCTATTTTCCCGGCGGGATAAATGACTCTTGCGCCCGACGCAAATCTAAAATGGGTTGGTCTGAAGTAGCTTCATTATTCATAGGTGTGGTTTGGGCGTAACGTGAAATAAACCAATCAGAGCGTCATCTCACATTCCCTTTAAGAGCAGACGCGCTTTTTCTAAAGCGGATTCCTATCATAATGGCAGATTTGCCAGGAGCGGTTCACAGCCAAGCAGAGCAACATTCTCGTCAGGGACGTTGGGGATGGAGAAACCCACCTAAATTAACTTCGGTTAAAAGGGCGTATGATAATTTGGGTAAATGTGTAAGCTAGATGTATGCTTTTATAATAAATTGTCTATATATCTATCTATCTATCTATGTATCTATCTATCTATCTATCTATCTATCTATCTATCTATCTATCTATCTATCTATCTATCTATCTATCTATCTATCTATCTATCTATCGTAATAATGTATGATTTGCAAAAATGAAAACTGCTGCTTCTGTGTAGATGAGAGAATCAAAGTTTATGCGCGTTGTGCACACGCTACATTGATTATGGCCAAGCATGCGCCATTAAAATAGCATATGAATAACATGCGCAACGCGCCACTGACTTTAAACTATTTTTTCCTGGTTAGTGGCGCAATTGTTTTCTAAACCTGCAAAATAGCATGAAGGAACGTTTGCGCCGGAACACGCCTCCTTTTTTGCGCTGAACCGCCCAGGGAGCGCAAGTTCATTCCCTAGTTTAGCGACGTGCGTCTGTGGAGGGAAAAGCGCGCTTTGCGCGGGTGCAAAATAGGAATGATACATGCGTCGCTGTACAAAGTCAATTGCGCTGGGTGCAAGATAGGGCCCCATATCTGTTGCTCCACTAATGTTCAGTACAAACATATATAATTATTTCCGCAATCATACACTTTAGGAGGAGTGAAAAGCACATTTTTTCTTAAGGTGTGTCTTTAGCCGTGTTGTCCCCTACAGCGCTAGTAGAAAGGGAGTCGGACAAGTTAAAGATAATTGTAGGATGTGCAGAGCTAATAAATTCCTAAATTTAACAGGAATTTCAGCTGTAGAAGTCCATGAGATTTTAAAAGCATAAGAAGGAACTGTTGCTTTGGACATGACATGAGTAACAATTCATAACCCTATAATGTCTTTGCTTCCACTACACTGGAGTGCTAGGAGCTTCATAGCAAGTGGGCAAGCATTTAAAGACAGAACTGGGAAGAACACCAGACTTTATTTGTATCCAAGAGACATGATAAACAGCTCCTAGGAATTCAAGATCAATGGACATGTAGTAGAGAGGGAAGACGCAGAGGTGGAGGGTGTGCAACATTTATTAAAGAAAGCATAACATATGAAAATAGTCATGCAGAATACATACATAATGGGAATGAATGACGTAATCAGAATTATATATTTTTTAATAATCCATGTAAAGGAATAAGTAATACTATTTTAAAAGAAGTGATGGGTGACACACAGGGCAAATGCACATAATTGTTTATGGGGTAGTAAAAACACTGATAATAATGGGATTTTTTTTTTTTTTTTATAGAAGAACATTTGCAGCCCACCATGTTTGGATCTCACAATAATGTCAGAAGCATTAACTGGAAAGTGTGAAGATAATATTGGCAGTGATCATTGGCCAGTAATATGTGGCATTCAAAATGCTGTACAAAAGCAAAATATTGGAGAAAAAAATAGAAGAATGCATGGTGGCAATTTGAGAAAGAAATAAGGCATTTTGAATTTTCAAAAGATTAATAACTCAAGATACAATCATAGAGTATCGGAAGAAAAGGTCAATTGCAATAAGGATCATTTAAAAAAGCAAAAGAGTTCTGCAATACAACTGGGGGAGAGACTGAAATGCATGTGGTTTTGAGAATGATTAGGCAAATGAATGATAACTATATCCCTGTAATCAGAGGTGGAAAGTAACGAATTACATTTACTCGCGTTACTGTAATTGAGTAGTTTTTTTGTGTATTTCTACTTTTTTAAGTAGTTTTTAAAATCTGTAATTTTACTTTTACTTAAGTATGTTTTGTTTAAAGTATTGTAATTCGTTACATTTTAAAACATATGCGTTACTGAGTAAAAAAAAAAAAACATTATTAAAAAAATGAACTAGCATAGGCCTACTATGGTTAAAACAGCGCGCGCGCTCGTGCTCAGCATTGATTGATTGACGGGCGGGAGAACAGACACGTAAAAAACACAAAAAATATGGAGACGGACAATACAGATTCTTTACACACACACGTGAGGCGAACCCCTGGTAAGTATGGGGATACTTTGGATATAGAAAAACGAACGCGTGGTTGTCCTCGAGGCTTGAGCATAGCCTATTCATTTTGCAAAAATTGTGGACGCAAAAAATTGGCTGCAAAAGAAGGAAACACATAGAACGTGTTCGGGAACACCATCCATGAAACACATGAACACATGAAAGTAAAGCTGTAGCCTACAATAAATCAAATTGCGACATGGTCTGTAGTCTATATATTAAAGCACAAGAGACTGCTATATAAATGTATAATCTGCGTGTCTGTGTGAATCAGTGCGAATGAGACGAGCCGTTTCGTCTACTACATACTCAAGTACGCGACGCGCTAATAGTGTTTTCAGCATCTCACAAACAATATGAGAACATGAAAACATGAACATCTCCAGAGCTGCTCTGAGAGAATGACCTTTGAGAAAAACCTTGTCAAATAGCCTACACTCTGAAACAGGACTTCATTACAACACATCAAAATAAAAGTTTGGTTTAACTACGAAGAAATGATGACATAACTGTTGTGGGCCTACAATAGAATGTACTTCTCATAATAATATTAACAACAACAATAATAATACAGATTATTTAAACATTATTTAAGGATTTTTGTCCATGGTTTAATTGAGTAAATCTGTTTTGCAGCACTTTGCCAAAAAATAAAAGGATGAAAAAATGTGTTAAACTTTTATTTGATTACCACCGTTTTGGATAATATATTTGTTTTAAATCATAAAAAACAAAAAGGATTTTTCTGAATTAAATACATTTCATAGAAGTCTATTGTTCTTGAACATTTTAATAAATTATTAATGATAAAAAATAAGTTGTTAAATGAGTAGTTAAAATGAAAATGAAAATTACCCCATGATTTATCAGCCCTGAAACCATCCTAGGTGTAGGCTATATAACTTTCTTCTTTGTTCTTTCAGACGAATACAATCGGAGTTATATTAATAAACACTTTATAATGGCAGTGGATTGCAACCATCAGTTTAAAGCTCAAAAAAGTACGCCATACGCAGTCTACTTACACCTAAAACGGATCTTATGCAACTCATGACGTCAGAAGTAGTGTAGTGCGTCCTGGCGTAGCATAAATTTCAGCAGTACGTCGCATTACTCGCATAAGTTGCGCTTTAGATTTAAGTCGAATACATATGTTCGTTTGGCCGGAAGCTAGTTATTTTACTTCATAAAGATTTAAATATGAATATCTTTCTTACACAAACTCAACGTTTTGTTTCAGAAGGCCTTTATTAACCCCCCGTTGCCGTGTGGATCACTTTTATGATGGATGGATGGATGGATGCACTTTTATGATGGATAGATGCACTTTTATGAGCTTCAAACTGATGGTTGCAATCCACAGCCATTATCAAGCTAGGAAGCGTCAGGGTGTTTATTAATATCAGAGGCTTCCTTCACCTCTGTACAGATAAAACATTATCAAAATGATTCCAGTTCGCATGGATACGCGGAAGCGACAAATATTTTTTTTGTATTATGCAGGCCAGACAAGTAATTTGGTGAGGTAAATTTGTAAAGAAAGACTACTCGCATGCACACGCATGTGCATGCACGTAATACGCATGTGCACGCCGTCAGCGTTTTCACAGATTCACGTTTTTGAAGTTTACACAGAGATGATAGTGTTTTTCAAATTTGTTTAAAGCTTGCACCTTGTAACCTATTTCAAGGTTTACATTCTCGAGCTCCAAACACTGTTGTCGTGCAAATGAACGGCCAGAACACATTAAAGTTTTCTGTTTTCTGTTAAAGTGCTGTCGTGTTAGCGGCCCCTAAGTTAATAACTAATTTGCTTTTCGCAACGAATGAATCAGTCAAAAATGAATGAATCAAAAACTAACTTTAGCTGGACAATAACTTTATTCTAGAGCGGCTGTAAAGCCAAAACACTCTCTGTTACTGTAATATCCTATTATCTCTGTAAAGCTGCTTTGAAACAATCTATATTGTTAAAGCGCTGTATAAATGAAGGAGACTTGACTTAATATAATTCTGAATTTCGTCTGAAAGAAGAATGTCATATACATGGCTTGAGGGTGAGTAAATCATGGGCTGGTTTCATTTTAAAGTGAACTACTCCTTTAATCAAATTCATAATCATTTATTGAAATTAGTTGATTAGACATGTTTTATTGAAATTTTAATAAACAAAACAAATGTTTCCAAAAATACTGTTTTCATCCCATTTACTGTAACTGTCATTTTAACTGATGATAATAATAACCCTAATTTAATAATACAGTTTTTATATTTAATAATTGTTTAATACCATTATATTAGTCGGTTATCATACTGTGAAAATCTCATACCTTTACAACCCTACTCGGGGGACTCCCCAACCCACCCCCGCTGTTAAAAAAGTAACTCAGTTACTTTTACTCTGAGTACATTTTAAATGAGCTACTTTTTACTTTTACTTGAGTAGATTTTTCGACCGGTACTTTTACTTGTACTTAAGTAAAAAAAAATTGTAGTAATAGTACTTTTACTTGAGTAGAATATTTTATTACTCTTTCCACCTCTGCCTGTAATAATGCTCTGATGCTCTGCCCTTGTTGCAGTTTTGATATTAAAAAAAGCTTATGATACTTACTGGAAGGAAGGACTTTTAATTAAACTAAAATAAACTTGGAATGGGGGAAATGTATAAATGGATATCAGATTTCCTATTTGAAAGTATTCCAGGTAAGAATAGGGGAAGAAATGTCAGCGCCGTATAATGGGACTCCATAAGGAAGTGTCATCAATCCAGTTTTATTTAATTTAAAGATTAATGATATATTTGAAAAATTAAACCAAATATTGGAAAGGCATTATATGCTGATGTATGGAAAAGAGGGAGGAATTTAAGAAATGTAGTTAAAGGAATACAAGAAACAATAAGTGGAGTTGATAGATTGGGGATTCAAATGTTCTGTACGAAAAGACTCAAAATATGATTTTTACAAAAAACAGCAACAACGATGTGATTAATTAGAGTGACAGAATTCAAGTATCTAGTATTAATCTTTGATGAGAAATTAACATGGAAGAGACATATTAAGAAAACTGAAAAGAAATGTAAAGGTAAATTGCATGTCTTCAATATGGGGCGCCAGTAACAGGTAAATCAAGCCTTAAAGGTAGGGTAGGTAGGATTTTTATAAAAAACTTTTTTTCAAATTTGTTTAAACTGTCTTTATATACCAATACATAATTAAAATGTAAGTGCTCTGAAAAAGAGAGTATAAAAATCGAGTGACTGTAGACCTTTTAATCTGCAATAAACACAGCTCATTATTTCCATTCGGGACGAAACAATTGATTGGTTTGGGCGACTGTCACTCACTCTCGCAACCATGGCTACCACCCCTGTCGCTAGATCTGCCCACCCGTTTGATTTGAGAGGCGCGGAACCTACGAAGAGTAAAATTATGGCAGAGAAAGAGCATTCACAATTCAAAGCACCTGCATATGCAGTCAGCGAAGGCAAACAAGGCAAAAACTACTTCCTTGGACCCTGGTTGCCCACACTCTTGAACGTCCTCATTGTCCTCAATGTCCTCATCAGAGTCAACAATGTTTTCATCATGGAAACTCTTACATGCAAAACACCGTATATCATAGGCCTAATTCTATGGGGGGACAGGGGGACACGTCCCCCCCAATATTCAAAGAAGGACAATTTGTCCCCCCCAATATTTGATCATACTGTATGATTATGCGGGCAATATCGATGTGATTGCAAATACGTCTTTCTTTCCAGCTCCGAAAATATAAAATCCCGGCCGGTCCATTTCCCAAATCCATTCGACTGGCCTTACACTATACATTAACAAAACCTATTTCTCCTGAAATCCATGTCATGTTTTCCCTATACCTTTAGTAGCTCGTGCACTGTCAGTGAGTTAGGAAAAACCAAACAGCAGAAGAGTTAGGAGCGCGAAATCTGACAGACATTTGGCCATACCTGTCAACACTCCCGTTTTTCCCGGGTTTCTCCCGTTTTTTAGCCCTATCTCCCGGACCCCTCCCGGTTTGTTATTTCTCCCGGGAAACTCCCATAATTTGCATGGCCCAAACTGAGTAAAGCCTCTGTTTAGTCTATTAAGGAAATATAATTTTGGCAAAAGAAGAACTTTTATTTTAAATAAATGTTAATTTTAAATCAGCCTATGTCAGTGTGATATGTTACCATATTATCATGCTTAACACTAAGAATTTGAATAATTGTAATGTGATGATCAGATGCAGATATCTAAATCAGAGAATATCATTGGTTCGGGCGGTTTGCGGGTGGATTATTTATTTTTAACAGTGGATTTGGGTGACTCAAAGTGCACCAGATTAATGAACTTACCTTTAAAATGTACAAAATTTTCTTCCGGGGGAGCATGCTCCCGGACCCCCCTAGAAGTACCAAGTACACTAACAAACATACAGCATACAACATGACTGTTGTATGCTGGTAAGTGTTCGGACTCTGACTTTTATTTTATTTTGATTAAAAAAATGTGTGCATGCGCCAACACAAAAAGTCCCACAGCTGTCCCCCCCAATGTGTGATTGACAATTTCGCCCCCGTATATGTTATGAATCTTACACGAAATTCACCTTCATCACAGTGTAACTGATGATAATGGAAAAACGTGTATCAATGCAACCTGTTTTTAGCTTTGCCTTATAAATATAGCTCGTTAACTATAAATATAGCTTGTTACCGAATCAAGCAAAGTATATTTTAAACTTTACCAGTATCGATATGCTACCTTGATAGTGAGTACTAAAAGAAATCTTATTTGTTTATATTCATAGTGGTAAAGTTAGGTATTTTATTACATGTGATTCTGACATGATGTCACTGCATGCACTGCGCTCCTTCCTCTCCGCTCGTCTCAGGTAAATAAATGCGTCTTCAGCTGAGCCTGAGCGTTTGGCGTCGCGCGTTCATGTGTTTTGGGGGCGTGGCTTTGGAAGGAGCTCAGAAGGGAGGGGGTGGAGTGAATGGAAATAATGAGCTGTGTTTACAACAGTCATGAGAGGTCTACAGACACTTGATTTTTATACTCTCTTTTTCAGAGTACTTACATTTTAATTATGTATTGGTATATAAAGACAGTTTAAACAAATTTGGAATGTTTTTTTTTTTAGAAAAATCCTACCTACCGTGCCTTTAATACGTTCTAGTATAGGTGTGTATGGGGATGGATCTACGTCAGAACTGACGAAACTGGATCATCTAGAGCACTTAGATCTGATATGGAGCAATGAGATCAGACTTTAGATGCCATCAGGGTTCAACTGAGGGAGATGCCATGATTTTAAAGCTACACTGTGTAATTTTTTAAGTTGATTCTTAGCAAAAAACACTTTGTTCTTTCAATGTGCTCATTAATGTGTAATTACTTCTACCAACTAATCAAGTATTCTCGTAAGCGTAGAATCTGCCATTCAGAATACATACGAGCGAGTCGCTCGAATGGCGGCAGCCATGTTGCACCTCCATCTTGAAAATACATTAGCCAAAGAGGGACATACCTGGAAATTCAAGCTTCGCCTTTCGCGTTTTTACACTCAGTGGCGCCTTGACGAATGCGAGGGGGAGATTACTCGCGACTGCCGGCAGATTTGAAATAATACGGCCACCGTAGGAGTTAAAACGCCCTCGGAATGGGAGGGGCTAGAAAGTAATATTCAGTTGGTAGTCATAAACAATTTCACCGCTAGATGGGAGAAAATCCTACACACTAGGCGCGTTTCCATTACAGGTTTGCGCAAAACTTTTGCGATTTTAAAAAAAAGTTATTACAAAAATCATGGCAAGGGACGTTGGTAGGTTTATATCACAGCCACGTACCGCACTAGACGTTATTATTATTAATGGAAGGAAACGCAGGCGTGTTTTCCTAGCATTAATGTCAAGGAAAGATCCTTACTTACAGCACATATGAGGTGTTTCTTGGTGTTTCTCCCTCAGATCTGCTCCGAGGTCTTGATTGTGGCACCTCTATGAGGTTTAGAATCCAGTATTTCTGTAATTATTTTGTCTATTATGAGTTTAATAAAGAGCTCTGTCTCGTATTCTGTCCAAACACACCTCGTCATCTACGTCAGGTGACTGTAAATGCGCAAAAACTGTTTCCATTGCAGGTTTGCGAAATATTCCTTTTTTGAATTGCCTGAAAAAAACCCTCATGCGAGCGTAAAAACTTTTTTGCGATAAATGAGAGTTTTTGCGAAATTTACGTGTTTCCATTGGGCGTATTTTCAATTTGCGCAATTTCAGTTCGCGCAATTTGAAGGGTTATGGAAACGCGGCTAGTGTAGCTTTAACTTGCAAGGAAGTGACAACATCTGTACATCGTGTACAGCTGTATATCGTACAGTTTTAAAAGATTGCTGGAAATACAAAAATATCAGAGGAAGAAGCTTTGGGTGGAAGCAGTGGCGTCAAGGTACAGCAAACTCTCACTCCCTCGATGCACAAATCCTCTTATTACCACGAACAAAGAGGAGACACAATATAAATAGGAGCTTAGTTTAGTCAGATTAATTGATAAAAATGTTTTAATGAGTTTGCACCGAACAGGTTCATTGATTATAAAGGAAGAGCTCTTTACTCGCTGTCTCTGTAATTTAATTTAATTTTCCTGCAATTTGAAGAAACGTTTTTGTGAACTTTCCTACAAATGTGTCGCCTATACTTCACACTTCACATACAAAAAAGTGACAAAAATGAGTAGGAAAAAAATTGTGGAATTACAATTGTGGACAATCTTTGAAAACAAAAAAAAACTAAATTTTTTTTTTTTTTGGTCATCACATTAAAAATAACATTTAAATTGGATAATATTCTGACTTTTGAGCTTTAAAGTGCTGGAGAAAGTAGTGTGAAGTACTTGAAAGTCCTTCATACTTATAACAGTGGTCTATAACTGTTAATTTCTGGGTTACTTATGATCAAATCTATAGTTCTCTGGGCGCACCACACACACACACACACACACACACACACACACACACACACACACAAACACTTTTGTCATGTGGAGGGAGTAAGAGGTCCCCATACCTTGGCTTGTGGTGAACTGACGGCACTGCTCCACATGTCAGACGGCCTCTGGGCAGTGAACATGAAAGCAGACTTTCTGTCGTCAGCCTGAAGTTCTGGCTATGCGAGACTATCCGCTTGACTACCCTTCACCATAGCTGGGTATGTCACATAACCTGCTCTCTGGAACACCCCGCAGGCAACCACAGATGCTTACAGATACATCTACATCTAATCAAGTAGTATATATTCAGACAAAAAGAAGTCTAAGAAAAACTGATAAACTGTATATTCCACACTATAATATTGGATTGAACAGACTAAGCGAATTAGGACTGTAATTTGTTCAGATTTGTCGTCAGCTCTCAAAAGTGTAATGTAGAACTGACAGAGAAGATCTATGATGGAAATGTATAAATGATTGTACAGAGGGAAAGCAGAGGGTATAACAGTTCACTTTTTTTGGTAAACAAAACACCTGATACAAAAAAAGAGAGAGTTAGCACAGGAGATGGTATTATAAACTGCAAAATTAGCTGGAAAAGAACAGTTTTATGGAAGGTACAGAAAGGTAATGATCTCTTGATTTAAACTGGGACTGACAGGGTTATATCTGTGCATGATATTTGTACACTGAAGCATGAAAATGGTATGTAATGAATGTGATGTTTTAGAATCAGTAGATCATGTATTTTTTAAATGTAACACATGTGATGATCAACATACTAGTCTATTTAATAATGTAAGGGGTAGACCAGTGAATGATCTGAGAGATTCTCAGACATATAGGGCTGTTTTAAACTAGAATAAAGGGCTAGAGCATTGGATATAATGTATAGGGATTATGGCAAGCCAGATTAACGTTTAATCAGTCGCAGGATATCAATTTGTGATATCAACAATTACATTTTATGAACATATTATTAATTACATTAATACATTTTATTTACATTTTATTAATTACATTAACTATATTTATAATGTATATTTTATTTTACATTTGATTACATTTTTGAACCTGAATACCTGAAAATCTTAAAACAGTTTATTTCAATCATATATTTGTTCAGCTGTATCTACTTGTTGCGATTGCTAATTTTTTTATTTGTTTTTATTTGTTTTATATCTTTTTTAATTACTGAGTGTTTACTTGTCTTTAATAATGATTGAAATCTATATTAGTTAGGTTAGTTGTTTTTCTATGGTGTTTTTAAACCACAGGCAAACATTCCTTGTCTAAGTGTTTGTCCGACTGTTTGTATTGTACTGTATTTTATTTTATTTTTCTAAACTGTTTTAATTATTCTTATTTATTTTTATTATTTTTATTTCTTCTATGTAAAGCACTTTGAATTGCCATTGTGTATGAAATGTGCTATATAAATAAACTTGCCTTGCCTTCTTTAGCCTGTTGATTTTGTTCATGATATTCAGCTACAATTACATGTTTTGCAATACGACTAAGGGCCCTATCTTACAACCGGCGCAATGCAGCGCCAAGCGCAACTCAAGTGCTTTTTGCTAGTTTCAGCCCGACGCAGTTTTCATTTTCACATCCTGCGCCATGTTGTTTAAATAGCAAATGCATTTGTGCCCATCTGTGCGCCCATGGGCTGCTGGTCTGCATTGCTATTTTGAGGCAACATAGACTGGCTATTTAATGAGCGCGTTAGTAATGTGCGCCTATAGGCGGGTCCACAACGCGCATACACTCTGCTTATTACACACACAGGGACACACAGCAGCAGTTCCATGTACTCTCTGGAGACGCGTTCGGTCTTTCCACTATCAAATTCCGTCATGTAAATAGTGAATCCGCCACGGCGCGAGATCGTTAAAAAAGGACCCTAAATGTGAATGATATGTAAGTTGTTTTTTTTTTACTTTATTGGAATCGAAATTAGGAATCGATAAGAATCTGAATTGATAAGCAGAATCGGAATCGAAATCGTTAAAATTCAAAGATACCCAACAACCCTACACACGAATTCATATCCTGCGAATGATTATGTAAACGCGGCTTGCCATACAGGGATCGTGGTGCTTCTGCTCATCCTGGAGGTTGAGGAGTGTAAGCTGGAGGAGGGAGCTGAGCCTCGGGGTGGGTGGGGCAGCATTACATCCTTGTATAAAAAGTAAAACAATACAGATACATCACACATGTAAGCTATACAGTAGGTGGAGGTAATAGGCTGCTCATAAGGAGTTAGCGAGACGCGTTGACATCGAAGAAGAAGGTTTTGTCGCAGATGTGCTGCGACTATCATGAACTCTCCAGACTACGATGACAGCACCGCGTTCCTGGGAGACTGGGGACCTTTCCAAAGGAATCTGTTCATTCTGTTGTGTTTCAGCATTATTCCCAATGGCTTCACGGGGTTATCCATGGTTTTCATGGGCGATACACCCGCTCATCGCTGTCTGATTCCCGCGGCTCTGAACATCACGGATGAATGGAGAAACGCGTCTATTCCCCTGGACGAGGAGTCTCGCTTCAGTAAATGCTCCAGACACCGAGTGGACATCGTGAAAAACTTTTCGGACAGGGGTTTGCTCCCGTGGGTGGATGTGAATGTCTCGGATATTCCTCGGGAAACCTGTATGGATGGCTGGTTGTATGATAATGAAACATACATCTCCACGATTGTTACGGAGGTTCGTTTTCGATGCTTTCTCCTTTCTTCAGCCAGAGCCAGCTTAATGTAGCCTATGTAGTACTGAAGTTCAGATTGGCATGTAGTTTGGGAAGATTTGGGGTCTCCGGGACCCCGAGAAAGGCTGTTACTCTGGGCTTTCTTCAAATCGTGTTCCGGTTCGTCTCCACCTGTCGCTCGAGAGACGCTTGACATTCGTTACTACAATCGGTTTCATAAACTGCACTTTATGTATTCAGTCCAAACCAACTCATAAATACATAAACAAACTTCCTTTGCATAGTACAGGGCTTAATTTCAAGAAATAAGATTTACTGTCAAACCAAAAATTATTATAGATATCATTTTGGATTTATTTTTTTATTTTTTACTAGTGTGTGCAGGACACTGTAGTTCATTTATGTAAGTGAGGATAGCAAAATAAACTGTGACATATTATACCCAAAAATTCTTCATACAGTGACCACCAGTAAAATTGGTAACACTTTACAATAAGGTTAATTAGTTAACACTACATTAGTTAGCATGAAGTAATAATCAACTGCACGTATAAAGCATTTATTAATTTTTGGTAATGTTAATTTCAACATTCACTAATATTTGATTAAAATCTTATGAACTAACATGTACAACCAATGAACCGCTTTATTTTTATTAACTAACATTAACAAAGATGTAACAAATGTATTGCTCATGGTTAACTAATGTTAACTAATGAACCTTATTGTAAAGTGTAAAATGTATAAAATTTGCGACCAAAAAATGATTGGGACACATTGACCTGATCATGTTCTGCTGAAGTGTGTTGTCTTTAATTGCTAATGCTCTTTTTACACACAGACTGAACACAATGAAGCATTGCTTGGTGATTGGTTGAGCTAAACTGGTATTATCTAATTGTGTAGTTAAATTTAACAGCTGACAGATATTCAGCATAATTCATGTGTGAGACAGTCTAACAGAAGGAGGGACAAAACCAGTCAAATATCAACTGAGTTCTGCTCATATTTTATTACCATTCTCTAAACTATAGCGAATAAACTGATAATGTGAGAAATGTTGAGTCTGAATATATTTTGGTTTGACTCTATATTAATTAGCTTTGTAAATCAATTAAACAATTTTAACTAGGCCTATATGACATTATTGTATCATAGTTACATTTTCAGAAAATATCCCTTTTATTGCACAAGGCTGTTTTTGTCATTAGAATTATTATTATTTATTTTTTACAATTTTGGTATTTTAAATTTATGCAATACTGTAAATCCATTAATCTACAACACCGTTTGACCTAAAGGTATCAATCCAACTGTAAATTACTTAGAATATTATATTCCTCATGTTGCACAAGGCTTGCTTTTCAGATTATTAATCTGGTATTTTTTAGATACAGTACTGAACCCATTTAAATCGATTAAACTATAGGTATCAGGCCTGTAAATTACTCAGAATATAATCCCTGTTTGGTTTTATATCTTTAGATCAAACAGTGTAGTAGTTTAATTTACAGTTGGTTTGATGCAAACAGTGTTGGATTTACAGTATTGAATAGATTTAAAGTTCCAAAATTATTATTAAATATTAAATTATTAAATGCTAATTTCAAAAACAGAGCCTTGTGCAATAAACATTTGATTATTTGTTTGATATAATAATGTCATATAGCCTAGTTAAATTGTTTAATTGATTAGTTAATTGGCTAATTGATATATATTTTATTTCTTGAAATGAAGCCTTGTGCAAAGGGTGTTTGTTCATGTGTATCTGAGTTGGTTTGGGCTGAAAACATCAAATGCATTGCAGAGAGTTTAATGGGTATGAAACCGAATGTCTAACGTTAAACTAACATTATACCGCCGTGATGTCAGGCTTTTATTCCAGTGAATGTTTTTTTGAAAGTCAGGCGGTATTGACTACAAAAACAATTCAACATTCGTACATTTTTGTCCTTGAGAAAAAGATCCAGTACACTGAAAACATGGTGACCCTATCCTGCGGGCAACAGAGACCAGCATTTTATCCGTACTGATTTGTTTGAAATAAGAAATAGGGAACGGTATTTTAAGTCTGTTATAGGATATGTAGTAGCTTTACAAACTGAATGATAATTATGAAACAAAACAATTCATAAAATAGCACAAAAAAAGGTGACAAAAAATCAAACCAATATTTGGAACAACAGAAAGTACATAATTACATAAAACCATCTTAATGTGATATTGACATTTATAAGCAATACTGCATTCAATGAGTTCATATGTTAATCAGTAAATTATACTTTTGTACATCTGTGATCATGTGATACTGGAAGTTATGACATTTTGTTTCAAGATTACGAATTGTTCACAATAAGATCAGTAAGGGTCAATTCTTATTCCTGTTTTGTAAGACATGGACAAGCAAAGGCTATATCAGTATCTTGGATTTTGAGTTAAATATGGGTTTCACAGAAAACAAGCATTTATGTAAATAGAATTTTATCAGAAAATCCATAAAGTTATTGTAATAGCCCTTGTGACAACTAGCCCCGTCTCCATTTTTCCTGTATTCAGTCAGGAATAGAAGTGTCAAAAATAATGTAAATCACTCCAGGGTTTCATGGGTCAGACCGTAACAGAACTTTTAACTTAAACTTAACTTTGAACATTGTTTTATTTTCCTTCTACAAATGGATATAATCCCTTCCAATCCTGCACTGTTTGTTCAACGGCAGTGGGATTTGGTGTGTTCAGATGACTGGAGAGTGCCATTGACCACCTCACTCTTCTTCTCTGGGGTTTTGACAGGTTCTGTCATCTCTGGACAGATTTCTGACAGGTTAGAAAGCATCACACCTTTTTTCCCCCCACAAACCACATGTGAATATTATAATTATATAAGCACAAAAATCTCGTTCGGCAAAGAATTAGGCCATTGGTCATCCTGATTGATTGTGATTTCAGGATTTCAAGTGTGATATTATTGTCATTTGTGTTTCAAACTAAAATTGGCCATTTACACTGTTTTTTTTCCCTCTGCCAATGCAAATCATTTTAAAATAAGCCGAATCATCAGAATGCCGGGCTGGGATCAGTGCATTTGATTAATGCAGGATAATTGTCCCATTTTACCTGAATTCACTGTATTAAGTAAATAATAGATACATGTTTATGTTGTACATAAACAACAAGTAGCCTTCAAATATTTCTCAATTAAGTAAAACAACAGCATTGGCTGGTGTCTCAGTTCAACTTAATACACAGATCTATTCTGACACATCAGATTTTTTTTTATTGTCCCATCTCTTGCAATAGTTATAATTATGTATATTTTCCACAATTTATTCAGATTGTGAAAGCAGTGGACTATACACAGAAAGTGAGCAGAAAGCGATCAGTCGCTGCTCTCTCATAAAAACTGGTGAAAACTGGAAAGTTGCCTATTTGGAAATAAACTTGTTTTGTCTTCTTCTTGGTTTTCAGGTTTGGCAGGAAGATAGTGCTGTTTATTACCATGGGGATTCAGACAGTATTCACCTTCATTCAAGTCTTCTCCCCATCGTGGCTGATTTTTTGCATCTTGTTTTTCATTGCTGGAATGGGCCAGATTTCAAACTATTTGACAGCATTTGCTTTAGGTAAAGGCTTTTGATGTGCTGTGTTTTTTTTTTAGTGTACGCTTTATATTAGCATTGAATAATCACAACTGATCTTTACATCACAACTGATCTTTACATTACTGTAATCAGTCATAAAAACAGCTTATTATAGAGAACCACTTGGCAACATAATATAGGCGGATCTCTAGGGAGTGAAAGCCTCAGGAGAACGACTCTAAAATGAGAGGAGATCTAATCACCCTTTACACGAAAACCATGTTATCGAGGAGGCTTGCCACTCGACTGGGCTCAGAGGAGTGAAAACCTCAATAGGACGACTCTTCAGGATGAGAGGAGACGCAGTACCACTCCTATCTAGAGACCGAAGACAAACCCTGGACCCTAACCATGTAGAGCTCTGGGGAGTAGAGGCCTCAACAGGACAGCTCTCTAAACGAGAGAAGACCTAACGACACTCTTTGTCAAGGCTCACCTGGAGCCACTCCACTTGGCACTAAAGTTAAACAGAGCTCTAAAGAGTGAAGTACTCAGCATGACATTTAAACAATGTAGGTTTGTCAAGGAGGCTCGTCAAGAGCCATACAACTCGACTAGTTTACTGAACTTGTCAAATAGGGCTCATAAAGCCCTTCAACTTGACTCTAACAATGAAAATGAGCTCTTAAGGAGCCAAATACTCAAACATAACCCTCCAAAATGAGGGGAATACTACCAATGCTCAACTAGAATGATGACTGGCAGCACATTTGTTCTACCAGCACATTTTAAGGATGTGTTTAAAAACATATGCATGCTTTTGTCTCAGAATCTACTTTAAAAATATTCTGTAGACTGTAGATTAAACTAAAAATTTTTTTTATGAAAATGTCTTTCCCCTAGGAATGGAAATATTTAGCCCATCCGTTCGTGACATCTACTCCACTCTTGGCGTGTGTCTTTTCTTTTCCATCGGATACATGATGCTTCCGCTGGCTGCCTACTTCCTGCGAGACTGGAGAACGCTGTTGCTGGTCCTCACCATCCCTGGATTCTTCTGCATGCCCCTATGGTGGTAGGTGTTTGCTATGGGACGGGCGATATTTAATAATGCACCAGCCATGAGAAGAACAGTCATGTATAGTGAACACTTGCTTGCCAAAGAGGCAGCACAAAGGTCATTTGAAAGATGGGTTATACCTACAAACACCCCAGATAATAAAAATATATTCTAAGAACGTTTTGTTAACATTCCCATTAAAGGGTTAGTTCACCCAAAAATGAAAATTCTGTCAGTAATTACTCACCCTCATGTTGTTCCATCCCCGTAAGACCTTTGTTCATCTTCGGAACACAAATTAAGATATTTTTAACTTGCTGGCCCAGAAAATGTATTAAAGACATTGTTAATATAGTCCAAGTGACTCCAGTGGCTCAATCTTAAGTTTATAAAGCGACGAGAATACTTTTTGTGCGCAAAAACAAACAAAAATAACGACTTTATTCCACTTTTCATTTCCTTCTCTCTGGGCCTAGGGTCTTTTCACGTAGTGTTTAAGCGCAGCGCTTCTGTGTTGCACGTCACCACGTAGGCTCACTATTGGCCGACGCTGGTCATGTGTGTGATGCGTGGTGTCGTGCAACACAGACACGCTACACTTAAACACTATGTGAAAAGACTCGAGGCCCAGAGAGAAGGAAATGAAAAGTGGAATAAAGTCGTTATTTTTGTTTGTTTTTGCGCACAAAAAGTATTCTCGTCGCTTTATAAACTTAAGATTGAGCCCTGGAGTCACTTGGACTATATTAACGATGTCTTTAATAACTTTTCTGGGCCAGCAAGTTATAGTGTCTTAGAAGCCTGTGGAGGAGTGATCCAGCTCTCAGATTTAATCAAAAATATCTTAATTTGTGTTCCGAAGATGAACGAAGGTCTTACGGGGATGGAACAACATGAGGGAGAGTAATTACTGACAGAATTTTCATTTTTGGGTGAACTAACCCTTTAAGCTATGATAGTTTGGAGAATGTGATTATATTTTCATCTCTCATGAAGAGTTGAGGACTCACAGCTCAGTTTAAAGCTCTCTGGCCTCAGACTCACCCATGTGGATATTGCAGATTTGAGTCTGTGACTCTACACTCTTAGAAAAAAGATTCAGTGAGGTTATGTTGTCACAGTTGGGCTGCAGTAAACAAGCAGCAAAGGATCTAAACACAGCAGTTTTATTAAAACAAAGAACTGACAAAAAACTGAAGGAAACAGAGCTTAAATAGACAGAGCAAACCAACCAATGGAATTAATATCAGGTGAACTTAATTAGACTAACTGGCACACACAAATAAACTATGGGCCCTATTTTAACGATCTAAGCACATGGTCTAAAGTCCACAGCGAAAGTTCACTTTGGGCGTGTCTGAATCCACTTTTGCTAGTTTAATGATGGGAAAAATGGTCGGCGCTCCCGGCGCATGGTCTAAAAGGGTTGTCCCTATTCTCATAATGAGTAATGGGTGTGTTTTGGGATTTACGTGCATTAAACAAATCAGAGTCTCATCTCAGTTGCCAGTTGTCAATGTCAGTTGCGCTCGCGCCATGGCGGATTCGCTATTTACATGACGGAATTTGATAGTGGAAAGACCAAATGCGTCTCCAGAGCGCAAACGGATCTGCTCGTGCTCAAGGTAAAAGTGTGCAAGCAGACCATCTATGGGACAAGCCGGATTCACCATATCTTTATGTACACAATAATAATCTTTTACATTGTAATCATTTTATTTTAAATATTTGGCATGTTTGTGTGCTGCTGTGCAACCCTGTGTGTTTAATATGTAGAGTGTGTGTGTGATAAGCAGAGTGTGTGTGTAATAAGCAGAGTGTGTGTTTAATAAGCAGAGTGTACGCGTGTTGTTGACCCGCCTATAGGCGCACATTACTGACGCGCTCTTTAAATAACAAAAAAAATATTGCGCCATTGACTTTAGACCAGGTTTCAGTTGGTCAATGGCTCAGTCTATTTCTGTTCCTCAAAACAGCAATGCGCCAACACTGCACCAGAACACACACTCGTTCTCAGACCAGCAGCCCATGGGCCACAGATGGGCGCAAATGCATTTGCTACTTAAACAACGTGAAACTGATAACTGCGTCGGGCTGAAACTAGCAAAAAACACTTGCGTCGCGGGCCCTAGGTCAACATTCACAAGCGTGGAACAGAAACAGAACAGAACCAAACCAAAACAGAATATACTCGTTACATCTACAGAGATTACTCCGTTTTAAAGAACTTTAAAGAGAGCCTAACAACACTCTACCCTACGGACAGCGGCCAAAGACACTCGTAACGAGACCTAGTGCTACTGTCTAGAAGGAAGAGCTCCAGACAGTGGAGACCTCAGGGATGACTCTCTAGAATGAGAGGAGCCCTAACTACACCATTTTACTAAAAAGCAGGACTACCAAGGATGCTCACTGAAAGCTGTACCACTTGGCAACATAATATAGGCGGATCTCTAGGGAGTGAAAGCCTCAGGAGAACGACTCTAAAATGAGAGGAGATCTAATCACCCTTTACACTAAAACCATGTTATCGAGGAGGCTTGCCACTCGACTGGGCTCAGAGGAGTGAAAACCTCAATAGGACGACTCTTCAGGATGAGAGGAGACGCAGTACCACTCCTATCTAGAGACCGAAGACAAACCCTGGACCCTAACCACGTAGAGCTCTGGGGAGTAGAGGCCTCAACAGGACAGCTCTCTAAACGAGAGAAGACCTAACGACACTCTTTGTCAAGGCTCACCTGGAGCCACTCCACTTGGAGTCCACTCCAGAGCTCTAAAGAGTGAAGTACTCAGCATGACATTTAAACAATGTAGGTTTGTCAAGGAGGCTCGTCAAGAGCCATAGAACTCGACTAGTTTACTGAACTTGTCAAAGAGGCTCATAAAGCCCTTCAACTTGACTCTAACAATGAAAATGAGCTCTTAAGGAGCCAAATACTCAAACATAACCCTCCAAAATGAAGGGAATTCTACCAATGCTCAACTAAAATAAAGTTTGTCAAGGAGGCTTAGAGAAAGCCATTCAACTTAATTCTCAAACAAAGGGAGCTCTAAGGAGCGGGGTACACAGCATAATGACCCTCTAAAGGAGTACTAACAACGCATGAACCTTATAAGGTCTGTCAAGGGGCCCACAGAGGGCCATTCAATCTGACAACAAGACCTGAACCAAACCATCAGAAGGCAGATCTTATTTTATCTTAGCCAAAATCATATTGGTCTAGCCCTTTGGAGATCAACCCTAACTAAACTTGCGGTTTAGTTTAAAAGGAGGCACATAGAAAGCCAGTCAGCTTGACAAAAAAAAATAGACAGCGCCCTAAGTACTCTGCATGACAACCCTCTAAAACAAGGGGAGCACTAAACACGCTTAGCCAAATATTAGCTCACCGAGAGCCATTCAACCTGACACTAATGTTTAAAACAGCTTGTAGAGCGGAGGACTCAGCATGACGACCCACAGAACAAGGGGTGTATGCTCTTACGCCATGAATGCATACTGTATCTATGAGTGGCTTTAACTCGCTTGAGAGCCGAACGCACTCATGTAAATGCTGACTACTATCCCCTCTGGAGCGTTTCTGTCTTACACGCACATACGAGCAAACGGCTTCTGAAGATGAAGAAGAGGATGACGTGTTCCTCAGGCACCCTCTTATACTCACGGTCACTCTGGTAGTGATGTCATAGGCTCTCACTGGCCAATACAACGCGTTTGCACACATGCTTCAGACACCGGTCACGCTGAGGCGTTCTCCATAGCGTCTTCTCAGACGCAGTGCGAGGTCCCATTCGAACAATATTTTCTGAAAGCTTATCTTTCCAAAAAAGGACACTTGGAGACTTCAAAAGGACACCTAATAACCAGTCCATATAATTCATAAATTTATGCACACACACAAAAAAACAAAAAAAAAACACTTTACATAATTCACAGTGTATAGTGTGTACAGTGCAACAGCAAAAAGCTTGTTTACATTTAAGACAAGTTAAGAAAACTCAAGACTACAATGGAGGGAATTCAGGGAGTTGTTACGACCCAAGGTCTAGGGTCCAGGGGTGAAACATAAAGAAAAATAATCAAGCAGATTACTTTTACAAGAACTCTCTGAGCGTCTCTCTCAGGGAAACAAGTTCTGCCAGCAGTTCAAACAATAAATAAGAACACAAAAGTAACTTCGGGGCTAGGCCAGGACAAAATAATAAACTACCTTAACCTAGAAATTAAATATCCTATCAGGGACAAAAGAAATTACAAGAACTTCCCTATCTCCTTAACTTAACATGAACAGGAGAAAAGTATGCCAAAAATGCCTACATTGTTCATGACACTGGCAGTTTGTTCTCAAGTTACATAGGTGGTTAACACACCACTGAAAGAAAGAAATATGAGGGAGAGAAAAAACATTATCATTTGCTCACTCAAGCTTCACAGATTTCACAATCAAAGCTATGAAAACACAATTTCAGCCGCATTCAGTGGACAACACATGCTCTGCTCTGTCTCTCTCTCTGGGGATTTTGCATTTCCGTTCCTCTTTTCACCGCGCGCTTGCGTTTACGCTTCCGGCACGTCCACTTAGGGTGGAATAACCTATGTGAAACGGACAGGAGCAGAGACAGCGGAAACAACGAAGGGAGAGAAGCACACACACACACACACACACACACACACACACACACACACACACACACACACACGCACCGGAATACAGCCTCAGGTGCAACAGAGTTCAGAAACACTGACACTGATATAGAGGATAACTCCCGCTGGAGGGACTTTGTGCTTTGAAACTTTGCAGAGCTTTTTCATGCTCAAACAGCAACATTAACACTATTATACCATAATAGGACCGTATTGAATTTCATTTTGCTGCATTAAATAAGTATAATGAAGGATCTGTTGTTGCTTGCAGGTTTATTCCAGAGTCTCCGCGATGGCTGCTGTCTCAGGGAAGGGTCGACGAGGCCGAGGAGATTCTCAGAAAGGCTGCCAAGATGAACGGGGTTAAGGCCCCTGAAGTCATTTTTCCCCGTCATCAGGTGAAGTCTACACCTGCCCGTGCTTTACACATGCCACACAGTGCTTTAAACTGTCTCGTTTAGCTCCTCACATGACCAAAGCTCTTCAACCTCTTATTTTCTGTTCAACTGCTATTGATTTACTACTAGAGGGGTCATATAACGAGGAGCTGAAAGAGTTCAATGCACTGTGAAAACAGCATGATTTAGGCTTCTTTTATCCATCTCACACCTGCTGCACATGTGCCTCGTCATGTGTTGTAAGTTAATTACAAATTACAGTATTTTTTACTGCATGCCACAAATGCACTTATTTACTAGCCTAGCTTTGTGTAATATAATCTTTTATGAAGCAACATGTTTATATACTGTAACAGAGTTAATTACTCACTGACTGACAAAGATGTTGGACAGGCACACAAACACCCCTTCAGTCAGGATCATTTCTGTCAGATAATGATTATATAGACTTTACAGTCGGTATGCTTCTGTTCTGGTCAAACGCCTTGCCCATCTGAGTGGAGACAGCAGAAAAATCAAACCTAACTCTAACCACTGGTTTAGATAGCTGGATAGCTGACTAACTTTGAGATGCAATCTCATAAAGCTGTGACGCTGAAGATTTAACCCCTGCAGCTGCAAGCCGAGGCATTAACGCAAGCATTGTTAAAGCAAGCATATGCAGGCATAGGAAACACACACTGAACTGAACAATTTCTACTTGAAAATGGATGCAACATTTAAACGCATGGACTTACTAATATGACAACAGTATTTACTGTAACCCTCATTATAATTGTATCTACCATAATATCAGTTATTCCACAACTCTTAGAAACAAGCATTCAATCATTCCACTGAACAGGCTTTTTCAAAGTCCAAAGTTCATAATCCAGAGTTCACATGCACAAGTAATTTTAAACATTAATCTAGTTCAGGTGTATGATTAATTCAGTGAGGAGAATTACATGCCAATAAACAACACAATCTCTTATGATCCTTGCACAACATTTAAAGTGCTGTTCACATGTTTAACTCATGCAGAAAATGGAAAACAACAACAGTGTATTTGTGAACACGATTCATTAGAGGTCGCAACGAAACGGTAGTAGGCAATTTGTTACTTAAGGCTTATTTCACAAAAAAAAAGGAGCTGTTTAATTTGTTGAGTGACTCACAAATTCACATATGTCAGTTCAAGGTAACACTAATAATAAGCCGACTATCGCTAGTTTAAATAACATTTTGTTAAAATGGCCAATCACTGTTCTTCCTTTGTGAGGTGATGCTCTTATTTTCTGGATTTTATTAGTTAATGACCTCAATTTAACCAGGAATAAAAAGTAATTGAATCACAAGTGAACTTTGACTCTACTGAAGCAATGCAATGTCATCATACATAAAGTAATTTTCAGTTCCACTGAGCAATGAAATACAATTTAAACCAGTGGAACTGAAAATTACTTTATTTAAGATGACATTGCATTGCTTCAGTAGAGTCAAAGTTCACTTGTGATTCAATTACTTTTATTCCTGGTTAAATTGAGGTCATCAAATTTTACCAATGAGTGGCCTGACTTTAATTTTATTGGTAAAATTTCACCACATACCAATAAAATTAAAGTCAGGCCACTCAATGGTAAAATTTGTTATAAAATGTATTTGTCTGAAATCACGATCCAGGGTAGTCTCTCTTACAACCGAAACATTTCTCAGAGAGCTAAAAGAAAGAATATTTATTCAGTCAAATCATACATATACATTTTTCAATGAACAAAGACTTCCAAAATGTATTGGATAAACAAATGAACAGATTATCGTAAGGCCTCCTACTTCCTTTTACCATTAATGTACAATCTCCAGTTCATCTTCATTCACCCTGGTCTTCCTCAAAATCCCATAATATGCCCACCTGATGTGCATAAATATTTTTTAATTGTAGACATCTTATCTGACTCCCTAAATTCCCAGCCTAGCTGACCTTGACTGCAGAAAAAGTCATTATTCACAAGTTGCTTCTCACAGTAGATTAACTTAAATAAAAAGATAAAAAGGCAGGATGTCTGAATCTTCTGCCAAGTGTGTGACAGACAGAATGGGCCAGTGAACAGTAGTTATCCGAGGCCTTACATTTCAGTGACTCAGATAACTCACAACATCTCCATGCTTATCTATCAAAATCTAGCCCTTACATGTACAGCATGAAAAAAGCAAGAGAGGTGTATGTAAACAAGCAAAACATTAGTTCTGGCAAGTCAGACTGACTCTCAGCTGATCCACGTCTTCCTATAGACCTTATGCGCCAGAGAAACGAGGGCGCCGCCGCCATCTTTAGAATATTGTCTTTTAACTTCCGGTTTTGCGGTCGCTCTGTATATTTCTATGGCACTGCTGTCCAGGAGAAATTAGCTTTTGATGTGGATTTACTTAATGTAAAGTAAACGAAAGTTATCATGAGGACTGTAATGCTTAAAGCAGATGACTTAACAAATTTAAAGATTTTAAAACAAGCCGTTCATTCATAAATACGCAAGATCGCTGTGAAAATACAGACCGGAAGTCAAAAGACAACGAGCGCAGCGCTGAAAAGGGGCGGAGCTACAGAAGGTCTATAGGAATACAACGGTATCACAGCTTCCATATATAAGGTCAATTCAGAATTATCAACAGCTTTACTGCGTTACTCATGAGCTAGTTACCCTCCTCCCTCCCCAGCTCCACTTGTCCAGTCAGGACTGGCCTTCTGATATTCTTCTTCGAATATATATTACATATCTGCTGTACATTTATGCTGGTTCTGTTCTGCTTACCCTGAGGGGGTTATCGCTGCTCTCCCTGCTCTTATCCACGCCAGAACAGAACCATGCCGCCAATCCAAACTGTATGCTAATGCTAATTGTCAATAGTCTTTGATGATAGTGGTCCTGACATACTTTCATTCAGATATAGTACCTGCCACCTGCATACAGATCTACATTTTGAGAATCAATCCTCATTGTAACACAGCTTGTTTTATTAAGTTAGGAGTTATAAATACTGTTAAAGTGTGAGAATTAAACTGCGCAAATCAATGAATAAACCATTAGCGCAACCACAAGTTAGTGACATAATGCTATAAATTTAGCCGATATTCAGCCAAGTATGTTAAGTCCTATTAAACATGCTACACACATTAAAATGACTGTGATGCATGTGGAAAATCCATTCATCCATGCCTGGTCAATTCATGTGTTTTCTCTGATCGGATAGCTATCCATTCGCGAAAAGACAGAAAGAGATGAAACTGGACAAAATGCATGATTTGGCAAATGTAAAATTTGAAATATTTAATGTTCTGCACTTTTTCTATGTAAGCCATTATGAATATTTAAAATATGTTTATATACAGTGAGGAAAATAAGTATTTGAACACCCTGCTATTTTGCAAGTTCTCCCACTTGGAAATCATGGAGGGGTCTGAAATTGTCATCGTAGGTGCATGTCCACTGTGAGAGACAATCTAAAAAAAAAAATCCAGAAAGCACAATGTATTATTTTTTAACTATTTATTTGTGTGATACAGCTGCAAATAAGTATTTGAACACCTGAGAAAATTAATGTTAATATTTGGCCTTTGTTTGCAATTACAGAGGTCAAACGTTTCCTGTAGTTTTTCACCAGGTTTGCACACACTGCAGGAGGGATTTTGGCCCACTCCTCCACACAGATCTTCTCTAGATCAGTCAGGTTTCTGGGCTGTCACTGAGAAACACGGAGTTTGAGCTCCCTCCAAAGATTCTCTATTGGGTTTAGGTTTGGAGACTGGCTAGGCCACGCCAGAACCTTGATATGCTTCTTACAGAGCCACTCCTTGGTTATCCTGGCTGTGTGCTTCGGGTCATTAAGACCCAGCCTCGACCCATCTTCAATGGTCTAACTGAGGGAAGGAGGTTGTTCCCCAAAATCTCGCAATACATGGCCCCGGTCATCCTCTCCTTAATACAGTGCAGTCGCCCTGTCCCATGTGCAGAAAAACACCCCCAAAGCCTGATGCTACCACCCCCCATGCTTCACAGTAGGGATGGTGTTCTTGGGATGGTACTCATCATTCTTCTTCCTCCAAACACGTTTAGTGGAATTATGACCAAAAAGTTCTATTTTGGTCTCATCTGACCACATGACTTTCTCCCATGATTATCCAAATGGTCATTGGCCAACTTAAGACGGGCCTTGACATGTGCTGGTTTAAGCAGGGGAACCTTCCGTGCCATGCATGATTTCAAACCATGACGTCTTAGTGTATTACCAACAGTAACCTTGGAAACGGTGGTCCCAGCTCTTTTCAGGTCATTGACCAGCTCCTCCCGTGTAGTTCTGGGCTGATTTCTCACCTTTCTTAGGATCATTGAGACCCCACGAGGTGAGATCTTGCATGGAGCCCCAGTCCGAGGGAGATTGACAGTCATGTTTAGCTTCTTCCATTTTCTAATGATTGCTCCAACAGTGGACCTTTTTTCACCAAGCTGCTTGGCAATTTCCCCGTAGCCCTTTCCAACCTTGTGGAGGTGTACAATTTTGTCTCTAGTGTCTTTGGACAGCTCTTTGGTCTTGGCCATGTTAGTAGTTGGACTCTTACTGATTGTATGGGGTGGACAGGTGTCTTTATGCAGCTAACGACCTCAAACAGGTGCATCTAATTTAGGATAATAAATGGAGTGGAGGTGGACATTTTAAAGGCAGACTAACAGGTCTTTGAGGGTCAGAATTCTACCTGATAGACAGGTGTTCAAATACTTATTTGCAGCTGTATCATACAAATAAATAGTTAAAAAATCATATATTGTGATTTCTGGATTTTTTTTTTTTTTTTTTGTCTCTCACAGTGGACATGCACCTACGATGACAATTTCAGACCCCTCCATGATTTCCAAGTGGGAGAACTTGCAAAATAGCAGGGTGTTCAAATACTTATTTTCCTCACTGTATATGGGCAGAGTGATTAACTCATGATAAACTTATGATAAAAAGGTTGCTGGTCCCTGGTCTATGATGTTATTATGACTGTCCGCATAAGAGTGCTTCATATTGTTTTAGCTGTGGATATCAGATGGTCTTTTGCTTACACTGTATGCAGTGTTTTGACAGTATTGTGTAACAAGACATGTTTGTTGTTACACGTGTGCTACAGTCAAAGGATAGTGCTGGAAGTTTGAAGACCCACAGTCTCTGTGACCTGGTGAAGTCCGCCAACATCCGCTGCATTACTGTCCTGCTGTGCCTGGTATGGTAAGAACGCTTACATGTACTCAAGATAGACATGGGCTGCTCATACTTTCTTACTATATATAGTGGGAAAAAAACAGTATGTGACAAGAGTAGTATGTCTGTTCTCACAGTACTCATAAAACACTTGGCAAAAATATCAGGATGACCTACTTGTTCCGGTGAGATTCTTAAGTGTGCATACGATGAACACTTAACCATCCCTTGAGGACATGGGAGATGATTTATGAATGGCCGTGAAGACCTGTTAGGTCATATGATAATGGCAACATGGCGGATGTAGTACGTCCAGATTACATACATACTATATAGAACATACTTTTTAGCAGCCGCAAAGTGCTTATTCAAAATAAGTACCTACTCAAGAAAGTATGCGATTTTGGATGCAGCCATTATCTGGTTCGAGACGTGGATTAGTGCATGTATAAAGGGATGGTTCGGAGTAAAATCAACCTAGGGTCCTTTGCACCATGACCTCGAGCCAAACACCCCCCCCCCCCCCAGAAGCCTTTTTCCCCTTGGTTGAACATTATTAAAGTTAGAGCTTATTTAGAGATATCAGCCGGATGGTTTAGTGCAGGCGCTAACGAATCCTAGGATGTATCTCATAAATTAACCCACTAATAATGCCCAGAATGGCACCAAACTTCTACAGTAGTACAAATAGGCTCTGTACTAATAAAACGAGGCATTGGAAAGTTTGTAAGTACAACAGGAGTTTATTTAAATAACACTTGCCTGATGGCTAATGCTACTGCTAACCCGCACGTCGACGTCACTAAAAGTCCTGGCAGAAAAAGCTATGCTTAAGGATGTACTGTATAAGTTTGGTACCATTCTGGGCCCGGTTCCCCAAAACGTTCTTATTGCTAAGTAGTTCTTAACCTATTCCTTAACCTCTCTCTTAACGTTATGGCACGATTCCCAGCACGTTCGTACGCTAAGTATATCTTCTGTAAGTCACACTTTCGTAAGGTTGGTCTGGACCACTCTTAGCTTTACCTTATCACTGTTGCAGGGCTATATGAATATAATTCTGAAGTTTTAATACACCCAGACAGTGTTCAATTAGGCTCTTTCAAGTGTTTTCATGCAAAGAATAAAATTGTCATAACACTGATTGTTGTTAGATTTTTAATTATATTATTATACAATATTATTAATTTAATTAAAAAGCGCTTTTAAAGGCCAGTGAAAGCATAGGCTACTGTCAGTTAAGTCCTATTCGGACGCTAATATTGTTTCTCATGGGCTCGTCCGGTATTTTAAACATTTACAGCGGTAAGTCAGTGATTTTAGTGCCGTCCGAATCCATAATATCAGTGTTTTTTCTCACCCAACCCGCGTAAAAATCCCTGGCCAAATTAGTACCTACTGTTTTTTGACAAACACTTCGTGTGGGGATTTAATTGCCGTCTGAATCCACATCTCTGAGTTTACAAGAAGAGATCCACTGTTTAAACCCTTTTTGATCACTGCCGAGCACCGAGATGTAGGCCTACACTTTTATTAATGAAATGCTGGAAAGTATTTCCAAGAACAATATTTCATCGCAGCTCCACCTCAGCGAACAAAAATGGGAAAGAGAAGAAGGCACGTACAAATTTTAAATGGTTATTATTGCAGCAATATATGATACAACAAACCTTTTGAGTTTACAACAGTAGGGGCCAGATTTACTAACAGCTTCATCAGCACAAACCCTCTTTGGGCATTAAAAATCTCCTGTCGCGATTTACTAAAGACATGCAGTGCACAGTTAGCGCTGAAGAGGCGTGAGTTGTTTTTGCGGCTGACCTTATTGCATGTGCGCTTGTAGGAGTTTCCCTTTCAAATGCAAAATTTATGGGAGGAAAGTATTTAAATGAATCGCGCAAGGCAATTTACTAATGTTTGCGCTAGTCAATTTATTGGTATTTGCGACATTATTTAACGCCCAAAAAAAGCCATGTCTTAAACCATTTTGCGACATGGCTGCAATTGTTGCTGCAGAGAACAGAGAGCAGGCAGAAGAGAGAAAATATATTCAACTCGTATTAATTTCTTTAGAATGCCTGAGGGAAGATGTTATCTGAACTTATCGTTTGCCAAGCCATGTTATTTTTAATTTGATGCAGGAAACAAAAGATGACTTGGAACCCTCAACTACAAGGAGTCACGCAATACCTGGTGCATCAAAACTTCTTGCAACTCTTCATTTTTTGTCCTCTGCCTTTTTTCAACATACTTAGGCTTCTTTAGCTAGGATTTCACAGTCTGCATTTTCACCTGCGTTATCTGTGGTCCCGACGCTAATTTGCGCTGCTAGATTGCGTTGGTCATTATGTCAATTATTGGACTGCGTCTGTGTTCTTTAATTTGCGCGTCAGCAGTAGATCACAGGCTAAACTTGTCACTCTCATCGGCGCATTTGTGGAATTGCGCTCTCACGCCAATTTGCCCTGTTTAGTAAATCTGGCCCTAGATCTCTTTGAACCCTACTGTGTGAAAGATGACGTCAAGAAAAGAATATCACTGATGGTCTGGGGTGTTGTCTTTTGCTGTATGTCGAGTAGAGCAATTCATACTGGCTAACGCCCAATCAACCGAAAGCTTTTTAATGGCATTTCAAAGATTTGCTGCAGCCAGGGGCTATCCCAGGAAGATCTATTCAGATCTATTTACCAGTTTAAGTGGAGTAAGACCGGTTTTACAGGGACTGTACAAATTCGTTGAGGACATGGACAAGTCTGGTCTTAAGGAAAATGCTGCAAAAAATGGATTTGGAAAATCCATCCAGCCGATTCTCCACATAGGAATGAAGCTGAGGAAGCTGCAGTGCACATTGTGTCAAGAGTGAAGTCCAATCAGCCCTTGAAATTGCAGCCAATCTCACTAACAAATGGCCAATCGACGACAGTGTCCAAACCCAGGAAGATTGTATCCAGTACATGACACCCAATGCACTATTGTTAGGGTAAGCATCTCAAAGTGGTGATGTAAAGAAACATTATTTACCCATTCAGATGTCTCCAAGCAATGCAGTCAGTTGTGGATAAATTCTGGAGGCAGCTTGCTGGTCCTAACTTGTTCTTAAGAAGTAAGTGGCGATTGAAAACATTGTCTGGATAGCAGATCAAACTGCACTCAGGGAGCAATTTAAGCTTAGCAGAGTAATTAGTGCTAATCCAGACAGCAAAGGAATAGTAAGAGATGTCAATGTCTGAACCTTCCCAAGTTATCCTGTTCCGATCACAAAGCCCTTGAAAGCGAGAACAAACTATCCAGTGGCCATGGGACCCAAGGAGAAGAGCCCGAGCACTATTCTTCACAGGGACGTCAGACGACGGGTTGTCCTCCTATTTGTTTCTCAACTGGGTAGACCTCTTGTATCTAATATCCTAACCTGTCTAGCCAGTGACAACCAATTAGTTGGGAGGTGTCAGGTCAAACTGGAATAGCCTGGTTAATTACCTAACGCATCATCAGATTCTGGAGTGGCAGCCGGTGAGGAGTTTATTAATATTTTATTTGAGTGAATAAAGGATGTTTACCGATATTAAGATGTTGGCGGTGGCCTAGTCAATCACGGAGCATGTAGCAACTTGTAACAATAATGTAAAATAAGTATTACATTATTATTGTAATAAAATGTTCATAATGAAATACTTTTCTTAAAGCATAATAAAATCTTGAACTCATATTGCAATAACAATTTTTACATTATGAGAAATTTATTACATTATAAACTCACCAAAAACATGTCATATTTTCAAAATTTAAAATTATAATAGCTTGAAAATCATACAAAATATTAGTATTACTTTACAGTACATTAAAAAAAATCTATTTCCAGTCTGCATAATGTAACAGATTTAAATATTCATGCAATTATTATAATATCATTATTAATTTTATTGTTATTATTAATAAATAAAGTATTGATATTCCTTTACAGTACATTTTAAAAATCTAAATCCAGTTTTCAAAATCCACCAGATTACTGATACCACTACTACTACTACTAAAGGTGCAGAAGTTCAGATTTGATCTTTCTTTCTTTTTTTACATCACAAAACTAAACTGTTTTAGCAGGGGTGTGTTTGTTAGAGATGTTAGACTGTTAGTTGTACTGTATTTTTCAACATGCCCTCTGATGTACAATCAGGCTTTGTTTTGCTGTAACTTATATTAAAGTGAAGAAATGTTTGCTTAACTTGTGCTCTGTGCTGCCGTTGGCTGAAGCAGATAGCATGTTTTATCACACACACACACACACACACACACACACACACACACACACACACACACACACACACATTCTCTCTCTCTCTCTCTCTCTCTCACACACACACTCTCTCTCTCTCTCTCTCTCTCTCTCTCTCACATGCGTGCACACACACACACACACACACACACACACACACACACACACACACACACACACACACACACACACACACACCTCATTGCTATATTGATACTGTGGGGTTTTCTTCAGAACACAGTATTGGTATTAACACTGTCATTTAACAGTATGTATACTGTATGTATAAGAAGAAGAAGAAGTAATAATAATAATTATAATAGTACTAGTCTGGTGGATTTTGTTGGCAGGTTAAGACTGATTTAGATTTTTTAAATGTACTGTTAAGGAATACAAATGCTTTATGTTTAATACAAATATTATAAAAATAATAATTGCATGAATATTGAAATCTGTTGCATTTCGCAGGTAGTGTAAGACTGGATTTAGATTTTTAAAAATGTACTGTAAGGGAATAGGCTACTAATACTTTTTACGTTTTAAAAGCTATTACAATTATGAAAATATTACAGGTTTTTGGTGAGTTTATAATGTAATAAATACAATGTAAAGATTGTTAAAACATTATGAGCTTAAGATTTTATTTGTTTTGAGAAAATGATTACATTATGAACATTTTATTTACATTGTGTGCAGTTATTACATCATGGGTTGCTACAGAGCATGACCTACTTTCTTATATGAACGGAACTGTTTACATCTAGCGCAGAGACTATTTCATAGCCTTCTATTTTAAGCACTGATTGTTTGTGGCCTTTGAACTGTTTACTGAGCAATAGCACAGCAAATGTTAGTTATGAGAATTTATTGCGCCCTTGTTTGTATTCACTTTAATGTTGTTTCAGCTCATTCAATTCAATTCAATTCAAGCTTTATTTGTCATTGCCACGAAATTTCAGGTGCTACTCCAGATCAGTGCTTTTAAAAAATAAATAATTAATAAAATATGTACTAATTAATAAATATTAATTTATTAAGCATTTAAGCATATGAGCATATAAGCAATATAACCTTGCTCCGTTATCAGCCGTTCTGGCGTCCCTCCACCTCCCCAGCTCCACTAATATAATAATAATAATAAACTTTATTTTAGATAGCGCCTTTAAAAGTAGCATCTCAAAGCGCTTTACATAAAAATATGAAATTAAAAGGTACATATACCTTTTAAAAGGTACACATAACAGTGCAAACAGTAAAAAACTGACCAAACAAAAAATAAAAAAATAAATAAAAAAAACAAGCATAATAATGACATGAATCACACAAACGCTACCCTAAAAAAGTAAGTTTTAAGGGATGATTTAAAAACACTAAGGGATTCTGCATTCCTAATCTCAGAGGGCAGGGAATTCCACAATTTAGGAGCCAAAGAACAAAAAGCCCGATCACCCATAGTTTTTAGCCGTGTTGTTTGGACAGTTAGAAGACCAGCTTCAGAGGAGCGTAGAGCACGTGTAGGAGTGTAGGGGGTTAGAAGCTCACACAAATATTGAGGGGCCAGATTATTCAAGGCCTTATAAGTGAGCATGAGAATTTTAAAATCGATACGAAAACTAACAGGAAGCCAGTGCAATTTTTCCAGGACAGGTGTGATGTGCTCCCTTGCACTGGTCCTTGTAAGAATTCTAGCAGCTGAATTCTGTACCAACTGTAATTTACTTAGGGTAGCTCTAGATACTCCAGCCAGCAAAGCATTACAGTAATCAATACGTGAGAAAACCAAGGGGTTGATTAATTTTTCAGCTACAGAGAAAGTCAACATGGGACGCAATTTGGCAATGTTTCTGAGATGAAAATTTTTGTTTTGACTGTGTTACGAACTTGATGGTCAAATGTTAAATTGGCATCAGATATCACCCCCAGATTTTTTAGGTTAGTTTTGAATTGCAGAGCAGAGCCATCCACACTCAAGGTTATGGACTCTGCTTTACGCAACTGATGAGGTGAACCAATAAGCATCACTAAGTCTTGTCACTGTTTAGACAGAGAAAATTTTCAGACATCCATTTCTTAATCTCAGTAAAACATTGACAAAGGAAAGACACAGGCATATTGACATCAGGTTTTGAATGTATATAGATCTGAGTGTCATCGGCATAAAAGTGAAAGTTAAGACCAAGTGTTCTTAAAAGTTGGCCAAATGGAAAAATGTAAATATTAAAAAGTAAAGGGCCCAAAACTGATCCCTGGGGAACACCAGAGTGCACCACACCGACCTCAGACTTGCAATCACCCATCACAACAAACTGCTTGCGATCAGAGAGGTAGGACTTAAACCACTTTAATGCAGAATCAGAAACTCCAAAGATAGTCTCTAAGCGGGTGATTAAAATGGAGTGATCTATAGTGTCAAAAGCGGCACTAAGATCAAGAAGAATCAGTATAGATAAGCGGCCAGAATCAGAAGCCATTAACAAGTCATTAGTGACTCTAACTAGTGCAGTTTCAGTGCTGTGGAGTTTACGGAATCCAGACTGAAGTGGCTCAAAAAGATCATTAGATGAAAGATGAGAAAGCAGTTGAGAAGCCACTGTTTGTTCTAAAATTTTGGCAAGGAATGGAAGATTAGAGATTGGACGAAAATTATTCAGATAATCATGTTCATAAGTTCATGTTGTTGGTTTTGGGTACAGGGGTGACAGCAGCAATTTTAAGTGCTGCTGGCACAATACCGGTGCACAGAGAGTTATTGATAATTCTCAAAACAACAGGAGAGAGGGAATCAAAACATGATTTAAAAAGACAAGATGGTATGGGATCAACTCTGGAAGTTGAGGCTTTCAGTTTTGAAACCATATTACATAGAGACTGGGAGTCATGAATTGCACAATTAGAGAGAGAGATACCAGAAAATGCAGAAATATTTAAGGAGGAGGCAGCAATAGTATGAGTAGTAACAATGTGGTTAAGTATATTATCAATTTTGGTGCTAAAAAACTCCAAAAACATATTACAAAGGTGAGTTGAAGCAGGAACATTAGAGAGGCTGGGATTTTTAAGCAGCTTGTTGATTGAGTGAAACAGTAGTTTAGGATTTCTCTGATTGCTGACAATTATCTGAGAAAAATAATCAGATCTAGCTGACACAATTTCAGCCTTATACTCAAGTAAGCTGTCTTTCCAGGCCTGGTGATGAACAGTTAAACCTGATGTGCGCCATCTACGCTCCATCTTGCGACACAAAGCCTTCATAGCACGCAGATCATCATTGTACCAAGGAGCGGAGCGTGCAAAAGAAACAGATCGTGATTTCAAGGGAGCCAGTGTGTCCAGGCCAGACAGCAGCACAGAATTCAACACAGAAACGTTATCATCCAGATCGTCAGATAGAGAATCACAACTTAAAAAAGTGTCAATTAAATCTGAAAAGTCAGTGGGCTCAATCAATCTCCAATTGCGATAATTAATGATGCGTGAAGTGGAAGTGTTCATGACAGGTAATTCCATGTTAAAGAAGACAGCCCGGTGATCAGACAGACCCAAATCAGAGGTTGACAACTGAGACACAAATGAACCATTGGTAATCACAAGGTCTAAAGTGTGGCCTTTGTCATGCGTAGGACAGTCCACAAGTTGGTCTAATTCAAAGCACTCTAATATGGACAAGAAGTCTTTTGTTATTGCGTTGTCTTTTATATCCATATGGATGTTGAAATCCCCCAGGAGAAGAATTCTTTCAAATCTGAGGCAGAGAAAAGACAGCATATCTGATAATTCAGACAGAAAGTCTTTATTTGTCTTAGGAGGCCTGTAGACTGTAGCCACTGCAGTAGAGAGGGGCGCAGAAACACTCAGAACAAGAGATTCAAATGAGTCAGATTTGGGAACAGCCACGGGACACATGTTGAACTGTTGACTATGCAGCACAATGATACCCCCACCTCTACCAGAAGAACGGGGCAGATCAAATAGTCCATAACCAGCAGGAGTCAGTTCATTAAAAAGAAGACCGTCAGATTCTTTGTGCCATGTTTCAGTTAAACAGATGAGGTCCAACTTTTGCTCTAAAATAATATCAGATAAAATAAGGGCTTTGTTGTTGACAGAGCGCGCGTTAAACAGTGCTGATTTCAGCAGACGCGGGGGAGTAGATGACTCCGATGCAACCTCCACACGCCTGAGTGCTGATAAGTTATTAAAATTAACCCCTGTAGGTCTAAACAGCAGTCTATGGGGTTTGCGCAGAAATGTCGGATAAGCGACAGGTTTAGATGTTGAGCATAAAAAACTACGCCTTGAAGAGCGATGTAAGTAACGCTTAGGTCGCGATATTCCAACATGACTGCAGAGAGCACGTATGTCATTCGCCGTATCTAAATGTCCGTTCAGGTTCAACAACTGGCGAGCAGTGTACCTGAGAGCCATTCGGGGAGGGTCCACACCAACAGCAGCCTCACAGCGGTGTAAGCAGTGTACGTCCTGGGCCAGGCGACAGAAGAGTAAATTCCAGTAAACAGCACTCAGAGATAGAAGCAGTAGTCCAGCATGCGAAGCGTGATTCCGCATCACGGTAGAATAACAAAGACAGATAGTCTTCACTGGCTCATAGCCAAATAAACTTATAAGAATAAATTAAATAAAATTAAAATAAACGGGAGAGAGGAGCGGCAGCCAAACGCGCCAGCGTGCCCTTTCAAACCGGAAGTGAATTAATTGATCATTGATCACTAACATAATTTAGGCATCTTGTTACCATACTCATCATCCGAGCATTAGCAGTCCCACTGGGGGGTTTATCTAAGCTACTTCCTCGAGCCTCTCCACTGCGGACAGCAAGCCAAATACGCTTAACCTTATTAGCTTTAAGATTATATGGGCAAAGGAACTCATAATTATACAAAATTATACAAAAAATTATACAAAAAAATTTGTATAATATTTTAAAGTGAATATTATCATATGTATGGACCTGCCGCTCACTCGCTCACTTTCTCCTGTTAGGTTTGCCGTTTCGAGTGGATACTGTGCCCTGTCTCTGAACACGTCCAGTCTACATGGAGACATCTTCCTGAACTGCTTCTTGTCCGCAGTGGTGGAGGTGCCGGCGCTCCTCATGGCCTGGCTGATGCTCCGCCGCTTGCCTCGCCGCCTCTGCCTGTCCTCCACCCTGTCCCTCGGGGGGGTGCTTCTTCTCTTCATACTCCTCATACCACAACGTGAGACATTTAACTGTAATCTGGTGTGCAAGATACTCATTAAAAGATCAGTTTCAACAGGTTTATTGAATAGAAGGTTTAGTGTTCACTTTTGATTGTGTTTAACCCTTATGCTGTGTTGAAAACCCTGTAATGCTTTTTGTGTTCCCAGACAAAAATGACCGGCCTTTTAAAAATAGCTTATAAATCTCTAGTTATGCAGTATTATCACCAAAATGTAATATTGTAACTTTTTGTCAGCTTGTTTAAATTAAGATAGGTTTGGTGTTTCTTTTTGGAACTGATTGATTGTAAGCCTCATTGATCTGATAAAGTGTGTGTGTGTGTGTGTGTGTGTGTGTGTGTGTGCGCGTGCATGCATGCGTGAGTGCGTGTGTTTGTCTGTGAGTGTGCCTGTGTGAGTGTGTGTACAGGTTTATATTACATTGATCCAGCCAGCAGTCCCCATGAGGGACTAAATTATGTTTTTTTTTTGAAAATGTAGAATTGCAGAGAGTTTTCTGTAATGGGGAGGTTTAGGGATAGTGTTATGGGATAGAAAATACAGTTTGTACAGTATAAAGATCATTACTCCAATGGGGAGTCCCCACAAAGATAGCTAAACCGCGTATTTGTGTATGTGTGTGTATGTGTGAGTGTGTGTGTGCGTGTGTGTGTGTGTGTGTGTGTGTGTGTGTGTGTGTGTACATGTTTTTATATTCCGTTGGGGACTTCAACCTGAATGCACACAGACTCATGGGGACTCGTGTCACAGTGGGGACCTAAATTGAGGTCCCCATGGGTAAACAAGCTTATAAATTATACAGAATGAGTTTTTTTGGGAAATGTAAAAATGCAGAAAGTTTTCTGTGATGGGTAGGTTTAGGGGTAGGGTTACTGTAAGGAGATAGAATATACAGTTTGTACAGTATAAAACCCATTAAAGTCCCCGTGAACCGGAAGTTGCAAACGACTTTTCTCCAGTGTTATGACGTATTTCCCAGTAAAAAGGAATATTGAACAGAGGGCAGGGTTTTACTCTAGCGCTCCTCCTCTCCATCTCTGCTCATAGCGGACTAACGGTTTGAGGGGAGTGGTTAAGCGTTGCCCAAACCAATTCCTCAAACCTACGTCATCAGAGAAGGTCCTCCAATGCAGAGGGGAGGGGCATTTTCAGATTTTGATTAAAGATTACCATGGTAAAGATTTTTTTTTTTTAATATTTTCTTGCACGGATTAATTGTTCACCACAAGACTAGTAATATGCGCTAACAAAGTAAATAGGGTCAATTTTGATTTCATGGGGACTTTAAGTCTATGGAGAGTCCCCACAAAGATAGTGAACCAGACTGTGTGTGTGTGTGTGTGTGTGTGTGTGTGTGCGTGTGTGTGTGTGTGTGTGTGTGTGTGTGTGTGTGTGTGGTCCTGCCCTATGTTATGGGAACAAAATTTCCCCACAAAGATGACAATATCCGAAATCCTTGTCCTAGTGGGGACATTTTTTGGTCCCCATGAGGAAAACAGCTTATAACTGTCAGTAACACTAGTCCTACCACACAAGCTCCAAGCCCTAAGACGAATGGAGCTCAAGGTCTAGTAAGGTCAGCCTGATATCATGCCAGACATTATCTTTAAGGGAATACTGGCACTGGTAAGGTTAGCCTGACATCATGCCAGACATTATCTTTAAGGGAATACTGACACTGGTAAGGTCAGCCTGACATTATGGGTTAGACATTATCTTTAAGGGAATATTGGCACTGGTAAGGTCAGCCTGACATTACGCCAGACATTATCTTTATGGGAATACTGGCACAAGAAAACAATTTCCTCGCCTCATGACCTCATGTCACTCATGACCCAAGGGAGTTGTCTACTTAAGGGGCCCGCTATCAGGGGGAGACAGCTTCACCCTTAGTGACTCATGAAGGGCCGTCTGCTTGTAAACTCAGAGGAGTTGGGAGGCAGCCACGCTTCATGAAACACAAGGAAACTGCCTACTTAGAAATCCACCACTAGGGGGACGGCATGTCTTAAGTACATGTATGGTGATCTGGTTTAACCCCTAAACACCACTCAACCCCTAAAATGCTCCACCCCATCTGACCTAGAGTCAGCATCTCGCAAGGCCAGCACTCAACCAGTTTGAAGGGAAGCAACCACTTCTCCCCAGGGCCCAGAGATGGGTTCTCTGAGTGAGGGGAGTCCACCACTCACCCAAGACTGTGATCCCCAACTTAGACTAGGCTAGAAACCCTAACAAAGACCCTAACAAAGAGACCCATAAGGGAAGGGTGAACTACGCCCTATAGAGGAAACTAGATAACGGCTGCAAAGAATTAGCCGTGCTATTGGATACATCTATACTGATGCTGTCTAACTCAGTCACTGACTGTAGTGCATGACTGTAGCTTTCAGCCAGGAGAAGATGTCGTCAGGTGGCGTCCAACTTTCACGGGGTGTTTCGACCCTGAACCACAACACCCTCCAGTTGGCAGGTCGGCAGTGGTGGCCAGTCACTGCCCACCTCCTCCTGGCCCCCAGCTCAACTCCTCCTTCCTATTCCAGAGCCAGCAAGACACTCTTTCTGCTGCCTCACCCAACCTACGGACAGCTGCCTTCCTCTCCCTTCCTGCTATACCCAGAGCTGTGAGTGTCTTCCACACAGACTGCGCCGGGAAACCCCTACACCCGACCTCCACCGGGAATAGCCAGGTCTGCCACCCTTATGCCCTGCACTGCTCAACAAGGTCCGATATTTGGTGGCTTTCCGCTCATAGGCCTCCTCGCACCCATCTTCCCACGAGACCATCAGTTCAATCAAGATTATCTTCCTTGTCTCCTCAGACCATAAGACCACGTCCGGCCTCAGCGGTGTTTGCACAACCTGGGGGAAGACTAGTTTCCTTCCCAGGTCCACCCTCATCTCCCAGGATTGTGCTGCTTGCAAGAGGCTCTTTTTTGTCTTCTTGGGAGATGGTGGTTTCTCCCCTTCTCTGATGAACTGAATGGATGTCGCTGGCCTTGTACTGGTCTGGCGCTTTTTCTGCCTCTCCCGCTCCAAGATGTCAGCCAGTGCACTGAGAACCTTGTCATGGCGCCACCTGTATCTTCCTTGGCTAAGAGCTGTTTTGCTTCCTGCCAGTATGTGCGCCATTGTTCCCCTCCCTCCGCATAGCCTACACAATGGGTCCTCCCTCATTCCCCATCTGTGGAGCTTTTTTGGTGATGGAAGGGTGTCGTACACACTGAACGGAGCAGGAAGGAGATGTGAAAGGGCTCCAGTCTCCAGATCTCAGGTCACGTAATCTTCCGCTTCGGCAGGTCCCACTTTGTCCAGGCACCTTTTGCTCCAAGTTCGACGGCCCTAGACCTGCGCTTTTCTTCCTCCAGGTGTCGGACCTCGGCTTGAATCATGTCCCTCCTCTGCCTTGGGTCTGCTTTTCCCCACTGCTGGAAGTGGGTGGATCCGAGTCCTTGCCTCCCTACGCATGGGTTCCCGATGATGTCCTTCAGCTTCAATGCGCTTTCAGCTTGCGCCACTGATGTGTCAGCCACCCATTTGCATCCTGATCTCGTAGTGACACCTGCTCTTTTGACTTTTTCATCAGTGGAGTCTTGGTACATCAACACAACCCGGCTTTTTGCCACCTTGAACTCTTCCGCCACTGATGATAGGGGTAGTTGTACCTGACCAGACCTGGTGTATAGCCCTACTGACGTGAAGCTTGGTGGAATTCTAAGCCCCTTGAGAAGGTGTTTGTTCACTCGCCTCTCGACTCCTTCCACTGCTGTCATAGGTACTTCATAGATTGTCAGTAGCCACATGAGTCGTGGTAGCAGACCGTGCTGGAAGCACGAACTTTCCTGCCAGTCCTGACCCCTTGATCTTACTCAAGTTACCTTCCAAGTTACCCTCACTTCCTGTTGTCGACTGCACATGCCTCGCGTCTGAACGCGTTGTTGTCTTTGGAGCTCCATCGATTTGATTTATAATTCTTGATTTTACTCTTTAAACTTACTTACAACAAACATTTTCTACTTTTCCTCACTGAGAAGCACCGATGTTTAATAGGGAGCCAGTGCAGTGTTGACAGAACCGGGCTAATATGGTCATACTGAAACATCACGTGCCGATGCACACAAATCAGAGATTAACGTTACTAACCCGCTGATTCCGACCTCGTCTCCGTGCGTTACTCAGCATCGGTCCCGAGCGATCAGCCATGGTCTCGTTCACTCCGGCTCCAACACGCCACCACGAAGCCTGGATATTTCCGCAGCGGAAGACGCGAGTCAGGTCTAGACCAAGACCCTCTCCGACCCTCCCGGTTTTCGAGTTATCCACACAAAACCGCTTCTCCCCTCTTCGCGAAACAGAACGCGATGCTATGATCGTCGGCGATTCCATCGTTCGACCCGTCCGCGCTACATTAGGTAAAAGTAAGGTGCACAGTCACTGCTTTCCTGGTGCTCGTGTTTCTGAAATCGCTGCTCACGTTCCCGAGATTCTGAACGATAACGAGCGCGTCGGAAATGTGGTCTTGCACGCGGGAGTGAACGACATCAGGCTGCGCCAGACGGAAGTTCTGAAGAAAGACTTCAGGAATCTGATTGATACGGTACGCAGCACATCGCCTGATATAACGATCATTGTGTCAGGACCGCTTCCCACATAACGTCTAGGACATGACAAGTTTAGTAGATTATTTGCGCTAAATGAATGGTTAACGTCATGGTGCAATGAGCAGAAACTGCTCTTTGTAAATAATTGGAATCTGTTTTGGGAGCGTCCTAGGCTTTTCCGTGCTGATGGCTTACACCCAAGCAGATTCGGAGCGGATCTTCTGTCGGATAACATCTCCAAAATGTTAAATACCTTTTGACTAGTAACCAAAAGTCCAAATCATAGTCTCTGCTGCACCAATTTAACTGATATAAATACTAGTGTAGAACATTGCATAGAAACTGTGTCTATTCCTCGTTTAGTGCGATCAAATAATAAATCTACTGCAGGATCTAGGAAAAATCTAATTGTTATTAAAACAGAAAATGTTGCTATTAGTAAACAAAAACAATTTCTAAAGCTAGGTCTTTTAAACATTAGATCACTCACACCTAAGGCAGTTATTGTAAATGAAATAGTCACAGATAATAGCATCGATGTACTTTGCCTTACTGAAACCTGGCTTAAACCAAATGATTATTTCGGTCTAAATGAGTCTACTCCATCAGGATACTCCTATAAGCATGAGCCCCGTCTGATTGGTCGTGGCGGCGGTATTGCAACAATCTATAGAGATTTTCTTAGTGTTACTCAGAAAACGGGTTATAAGTTTATTTCATTTGAAGTACTTGTACTAAATGTTACGCTCTTAGATGCTAGAAAAACATCCCTATTATCTTTAGCCTTGGCTACCGTATATAGACTGCCAGGGCCTTACGCTGATTTCCTAAAAGAATTTGCAGATTTTCTCTCAGACCTATTTGGTCAATGTCGATAAAGCATTAATTGTTGGAGATTTTAACATACACGTAGATAATCAAAATGATGCGTTAGGGGCTGCGTTTATAGATTTATTAAACTCCTTTGGGGTTAAGCAAAACGTTACCGGACCAACTAATCGTTTTAATCATACACTCAATTTAATTATATCACATGGAACCGATCCAACCGATATAGATATCATTCCACAAAGTGATGATGTAACTGACCATTACATGGTAACTTGCATATTATGTACTCCTGTAATATATCATGCTGCACCGTGTTATCGATTAGGCAGAACAATCCTTCCATCCACCATAGATAATTTTTCAAATTGCTTATCGAATCTGTCTCAGCTGCTCAGTGAACCCAAACAAACAGATGAACTAGAGGAACTAACCAGCACTATGAGCACCTTTCTCTCTGGAACATTGGATATTGTTGCACCTATTAGACTAAAAAAGGTCAGAGAGAAAATTAAAGCACCATGGTACAACAATACTACGCGTGTTCTAAAGAGAGAAACCCGTAATTTAGAGCGTAAATGGAAACAAACTAATTTAGAGGTTTTTAGAATTGCTTGGAAAGACAGTATGTCACGTTATAAAAAGGCCCTAAAAGTAGCCAGGGCTGAGCACCTCCAAACAATCCAAAACAAACAACCAAAACAATCCTAGGTTTTTATTTAACACTGTGGCTAGACTAACAAATAAACAAGCGTCACCTGAACAAAATATTCCGTTACAGTTTAGTAGTAATGATTTCATGAATTTTTTCACTGAGAAAATAGAAAACATCAGAACCACAATTGTAAACGTTCAATCCTCAATCGCGCCTTATAACTTAGCCTCGATTATCACCCCGCAAGAACAATTACAGTGCTTTACAACTATAGAACAAAAAGAGTTAAATAAACGTATCACTTCCTCTAAAACAACAACATGTTTATTAGATCCCATACCAACTAAACTACTGAAAGAAGTGTTACCTATAGTGGAAGAGCCTCTCCTCAATATTATTAACTCATCTTTATCTTTAGGTCATGTTCCAAGAACATTTAAACTGGCAGTTATAAAACCACTCATTAAGAAACCACAATTAGACCCAAATAACCTAGCAAATTATAGACCCATTTCAAATCTTCCTTTTATGTCTGCCCAACTAGGCTCTTTCTTACAAGAAAATGACATCTATGAAAAGTTTCAGTCTGGATTCAGGCCGCACCATAGCACTGAAACTGCGCTCGTTAAAATCACAAATGATTTACTCTTAGCTTCTGACCAAGGCTGTATCTCAATACTAGTTTTACTTGATCTTAGTGCTGCGTTCGATACTATAGATCACACAATACTCTTAGATCGACTACAAAATTATACTGGTGTTCAAGGACAAGCGTTAAGCTGGTTCAGATCATACCTATCTGACCGATACCATTTTGTCTATTTAAATGGAGAAAAATCGATCATAACTCCAGTAAACTATGGAGTGCCGCAAGGATCTGTGTTAGGCCCTCTATTATTCTCAATATATATGCTGCCACTTGGAAATATTATAAGGAAACATGGAATTAGTTTCCATTGTTATGCTGATGACACTCAAATCTATATTTCATCACGGCCAGATGAAAACGCTAAATTATCCAAATTGACAGAGTGTGTTAAAGATATAAAAGATTGGATGACGCGCAATTTTCTTTTATTAAATCCAGACAAGAGGTAATACTTATCGGTTCAAAAAAACGCCCACAAAACCTCTCACAATACAACTTTAACATAGTAGGATGTCCTGTTACTTTATCCTCTACAGTAAAAGACCTGGGTGTTATACTTGACTGCAACCTGTCTTTTGAAAATCATATTTCATATGTTACAAAAACAGCCTTTGTCCACCTTAGAAACATTGCTAGCTACGTAATATGCTATCTGTTTCTGATGCAGAAAAGTTAGTTCATGCATTCATGACCTCGAGACTAGATTACTGTAATGCTTTATTAGCTGGTTGTCCTGCATCCTCAATAAACAAGCTACAGTTAGTCCAAAATGCTGCCGCTAGAGTTCTTACTAGATCAAGAAAATTTGACCATATAACACCGATTTTATCATCACTACATTGGTTACCTATAAAGTTCCGTATTAATTACAAGGTATTGCTACTGACTTATAAAGCCCTAAACGGCTAAGCTCAAGTTTATTTAACAGATCTTCTATCGCCCTATAATCCATCGCGCTCTTTAAGATCACTAAATTCGAGGCTTTTGGTCATACCTAGGATATCCAGATCCACCAAAGGAGGGAGAGCATTTTCACATTTTGCTCCAAAACTCTGGAATAGCCTTCCTGATACTGTTCGTTGCTCAGACTCGCTCTCCCAGTTTAAAACTAGATTAAAGACACATCTCTTCAGCCAGGCATTTATATAATATTTTTAATCTTACAGTTAAATCCGGTCTCTAGTTCATAAACGCCAGAGGAGAACTGGCCCCCGACTGAGCCTGGGTTCTCCCAAGGTTTTTTTTTTTCCATTAGGTCACCTGATGGAGTTTTTCGGTTCCTTGCCACTGTTGCCTTTGGCTCGCTCAGTTGGGGATCAACAATCATATTGATCAGCATTACCAACCGTGGGCGTTTAACACTAGAAACTAACACTGATGTACTGTTTTATTTAATACTGTGAAGCTGCTTTGATACAATCTGTATTGTGAAAAGCGCTATATAAATAAAGTTGACTTGACTTGACTTGACTCAGCCATGCATCTGCCTGTTTCTCTGTCATGGAAACGTTGCACCTAGGCACTTAATTGGGTTTTTCTCAATTGATGGTATCGTCTCCCCCTGTACTCGCTACTGGAACTTGCTGGTCACTTTCCCACTTCTGATCACCATACTTCTTGATTTCCTTGGTTTGAACTTCATCCAAGCCCATGTTGCCACGTCATCAAGAGCCTTCAGGATCCATCTTGCTTGCACATGGGTTGAAGTTGTTATGGTAAGGTCATCCATAAAGCCTCTTATTGGAGGTTGGCGGGTGCCAGACTCCATTGAGGGATTGAACCATATGCGTTAGCCAAGTTGAGCCAGACAACCGTTAGGTTTCCTTTGCTCTCCTTGGCCTCCCGGATCAGCTGGTTGAGGATGCCCGTATGTTCCAAGCACCCGGAGAAACCTGGAATGCCGCCCTTCTGGACTGATGTGTCAACATATTTGTTCTTCACCATGTAGGTAGTCATCCTTTTTGCCAGGACAGAAAAGAATACCTTGCATTCGACACTTAGGATACAAATGGTTCGGAACTGACTGATGTCGGAGGAGTCCATTTCCTTGGGTACAAAACACCCCTCTGCTCTTTTCCAGGATGCTGGAATGATACCTTTTGTCCATATCCTTTGCAACAGTTTCCATAACCTGCGGAGGAGCATCGGGCATCTCTTGTATACTTTATAAGGTATACCGCTTGGTCCTGGGGCAGATGCTGACCAGGCTTTCTGTACAATGTCCTGGACTTCTCTCCATGTTGGTTCACTGGTATCAAGGTATCCAGTGGTATCTCCTAAAGGAGCCTATAGTCTCCGAAGTCTGCCTGAGCCCGAACAGAGCATGGAGGATGCAAGAGAAAGTATCTCAGCAACTGGGAGGGTACACTCCACGATAGCCCCTGCAGTCTGGGGATCATCTCGAGCTCTCTTGTGGTAGCAGAGGACCTACTTTCAGATCCCAAAGAGGAGGCCAAAGGCTCGACCACATAATCGGTCTCAGGCGCACACGAGGATACTGCCCAAGTGGGGGAGGCTGTTTCTACTTCGCTGCTTACACAAGGGATCCGCCTGCTTAATAAACCATTATAGGGGAGGCGGCTATGACCTTGTGAACATGCTAAAGCTTGTATTCTAGGGAAACTGCCCATAGAAGAACCCAAATAGGGAGGCAGTTTAATTTTGGTAAATGAAGAAGCCTCCTACTAAGGAGACCCCAATCTTGGGGGAGGTTGCTACGACTTCATTACCATAACGGAGCGGCCTGGTTAAAAGACCCCTATAGGGGGAGGCAGCTGAACTTGAATCTTCAGCATATCACAAAAAGGGAGATCACGAGTGCTCAAAACTGTGACAAGGACCTTGCTTAGAACCCGTAATAGGGAAGATGCAACTCGTTCTACCAGCCTAAAGGGGGCTTCCTATAAAGCTTACACCATTTGGGGAAGCCCACACCCTGGTAAACACAAGGGAGGAAACCTACTTCCCTACTTAAAGGAAACCCCCCACCCCTAGGGGTGAGGATACTCAAGTCAAGTCACCTTTATTTATATAGCGCTTTTTACAATTCCCCATTAAATACCTGTGAAGGAAAGGCGCAAGTCCGGGACGGCATGGTGTAAATCTCTTAAACGCTGCAGACAGCACCCTCACCGCTCTGAACCTCTCGACCACCATCTCGACGGAGGGTGATGCTGGTGCATCAAGGAGAAGCGCTTTTCTTGTCAAAGAAAAGTTTTCTTGTCAACCCCAATGTCAGCCAGGTTAACCCACAGACGTCTCTCCGTGGCTACCATAGCCGCCATTGACTGGCCGCCAGCATGCAGCTGTTTGCTTGGCGGATCTGTGGTTCGGCGCAGCTCAGCGACCGCTTCAGGGGAGAGGCCGTGCCGTCATCCCGATCCTTAGGCAGGTCCGCTTGGTAGGCTTGTGTGTAAAGCCCACCGGCCTGACCCGCGTGCGCGGACGCCCTGCCATTCAACAGAGATGTAGCCCTCAGTGACAGGGCTGGATTCTTCAACATCAATGTTTCTCCCATAAAAAAAAATAGTTTGTGAGTGCATCTTCCATGGAAGGCATATCCATAGGGATGGTTATACTACGATACTGCTTATCGATATCGGTACTTATGGATTCTGTTATCTATATTACTCTCTATAGTTTGGTGCAAAAAGAAATGAGGTGAAAAGATTTTACTGCTGAACTTTAGTACTGAAGTTGCCTATAAGCAAACAGAAAAAGGCACATAACAAACCACATTTTAGGGTTGGGTATCGCTTGAATTTTAACGATTCTGATTCTTATCGATCCTGTGATGTTCACATTCGAGTATTTGACAAGAAAACAGACGTGTGCATTTAGTATACTTTACTGTGATATCAGACAGTTATTACACAGACAGCCGTCATCCCTCGTGGGCTTAATGCTAGTGCTCTGTTGTTTACACACCATAATACGGCAGGCGTACCCCCGTGCGTCATAACGTAAAACATCACTGTCGTAAACCTCATACTGCATATCCTAAACACTACAGATCCCTAATTTCAATTCCAATAAATCATTCACATGTATTTTAAGTCTTTTTTATCATGAACAAAACTCAACAGGCTAAAGGACACTCACACAAGGAACGTTTGCCTGTGGTTTAAAAACACCATAGCAAAAACTACTATAACCTAACTAATGTAAGACAACTAATTAAAGACAAACACTCAGTAATTAAAAAAGGACAAATAAAAAATTAGCAAGCGCAACAAATGAATACAACTGGACAAAAGATTTGATTGAAATAAACAGTGTTTTAAGATCCTCAGGTATTCAGGTATAGAAACTGAAATCAAATGTAAAATAACACTGCACTTTATAGATAAAATATACATTAAAAATACAGTTACAAATAAAAACACTGGTTCTCGGTACCCATCCTTACATATCCATAACCGTGATCTCTCAACGTTCATGTAATTCGCATGATGAAAAGTATGAATACGAGCTGAATATATTTTCCTCCAGCACTTCTCCACCTCAGAGCGTCGTCTGCTAGATCGGATGACTCTTAGAGAAAGCACATTCGCATCTAGCAGCCCGCTCAAATAACTATTCATATGCATACCTCGATCAAATATTGAGTGATAATATTTGGTGATAATATAGCATAACGAGCGATATATAAGCTATTTTTGTAGGCTGGTAATTTTTGACCTGGAACAAGTGTAACAAGATGGGAAAAATGACCAAAAACAATGAACAACTATTTTGAGTAGTTACACCCTTGTAGAGTAAAGTCAGTAAGTTTTAGTCCAATATCATAATATTAACTAGCATTTTTGGGAAAAAGGTAAAAATGACCAGAATGACCTTCTCTCCAGGTCAAAATGACCAGAACACAACCTGAGGGTTAAACTAATTAATTGTCAGCATTTGCTGGATTTTTCTGACGAACTTTGGCATGCCAGCATGTTTAGAGGATTTGTCTGCCTAATGATGTGTTTGATCCTTGATGTTCTTCCTCAGTGTTTCTGTCTTGTTTTCTAGTGCAAATATCTAAACATTATTAAATCATGATAAATTTATCATAAATTAAATTTATGTAAATTTTCAATCATTTACTTGAGAAGTCACATATTAAGTCTTATTTTTCTGAAATGCAAATGTATCAAAAATAAGTTAGGAAGTAAAATATCTGCCAATGGAGCCAGAAAAATAATCTCGCTTTCCCTTTGAATTAAAGTGTTTTCTGACCCCATCTGCAGACATTTGTTCTGGTTTTAAGCATAAACTCACTTAATTTTTTAAGTATAAACTCACACATATTTTTCAGAAAATATTTTGCTTCTCAAGTAACAGTATCTTGATTTAAGAATGTTGAGATATTTGTACTGGAAAACAAGACAAAAATACTGAGGAAGAGTATAATTTTTTTGCAGTATTCTGTTAACTTTGGATGTTATGTTTTGTCTCTTTTAACCTGTAGATATGAGTTCTGTCACCATTGCTCTGGTGATGCTGGGAAAGTTTGGTCTGTCGGCAGCGTTTTCGATCGTGTACCCAGCGACCGCTGAGCTGTACCCCACCGTCGTGAGGGGCTCGGCTTTGGGAACCTGCTCCATGGCGTCCAGAGCCGGCAGCCTCTCCGCACCATACTTCATCTACTTAGGTCTGTAATCTCTTCTATCTCATCTCATAAATCAATGATGTAGTAAGTGTATCTTGATTTAAGAATGTTTAGATATCTGCACTGGAAAATGACAAACAGGCAATCTGTTCTCAAAACCAGGTTTCTATTCAAATGATGTAGAGGGAGAAAACACTTCAAAACTGCAAGAGGTTTATTTCACCTGAAAATGATCATTTCTCTCATCCCTCATTCTCTCAGAAGAACTGCGGTAACGTCTCCGAGACGCTTGAAGAAACCTTCCTGCAAAGCTCCCTGAAAAACTATGCGCAAGTGTACCTGGACAAAAGCCGCTTTAAACGCAAAGGATCGTTACACCATATATTGATCTGAATTAGTTAATAGAAGTTAAATCATAAATAAATTCAATTTGTGATTTTATTTTTGAAAGCATTCTCACTTTACAGCATTTAACACAAGTGCCAGTGCTTTTCACAGTGCTGTAGCTTTGCAGGAAGGTTTCTTCAAGCATCTCGGAGACGTTCCCGCAGTTCTTCTGGATTTAGTCTGTCTCAGTTCCCTTACGAGAACGTTCTCTCGTACTGCGTTGAAAACGCTGTGGGAAAACTCCTTTTCTCGAGAATATTGAAGCCTTTATTTTAAAACGCATTGCTGCAGCACATGCGAGAGCTAGAAGCTCGCGTGAGCGTGCTGATTGGCTTGTGCAAAGCAACTGCACGAACCAATGGCGGAACAGCAGAGGAGCGCGAGCCAATCGGGGCGCTTGGCACTCTGCCAGAGTCAAGCGCGCGAAACTGCACGTGACAGAAGAGTATAAATACACAGAGAATCCGCCATTTGACAGATTTTATCTCCTTCAGCTTTCGACTCACCTCGTCGCTGATTGTCTCCAGAGTGAAGCCGCTCGTCGTCGAACAGCCTTCCAGCGGAACTGCTTCGCATCCCGGCGTCTGCCAAGCTGAGCGTTTCCCTGTGGCATCCGACGAGTATCCTTTTTCTAACTCAAAAAGAGCATTCTAAGAGAGCAAATCGCTGTTTTCACAGCGTGCGGCGTTGTTGCAAATGCGCTCACCGTGTGTGACTCATGCGGGGTCTCCCTGCACGCCTCTGACACACACTCTCTGTGTGTTGCCTGCCTCGGCCCTGAGCACGCCGAGGCAGCGCTCACTAAAGGCGGCTGCCTTCACTGTGACGGAATGCCTGTTGCCACGCTCCGTGCCAGATCTTCCGCCGCCTCGCTGAGTGTTCCCGCCCACCTTCCATCTTCGGCGCCCCGTGAGCCCCGTAGGAAGAAGCGGCGCGACCAGAGGCCTCCTGAACGCGCTCATCTGGATGAATGCACGCCGGGTCTCTCCCCGCACACTTCGCCCGCGCCTTCATCTCCAGTCCTGTTCTCACAGAGCGACCAACGCCCCTCTTCTGAAGCGGCAGGTCTCGTCTCTTTCGGTTTGTCCGAAGAACTGGACGACGCTGTTTCTATGGCGGCATCTGAAAGTGAGGAATGGTCGGGCTCCGCGGACCCCGCCCCCCTCTCTCAGCTGGATCCCGTTGACACTCGAGCGAGCATCGACGCCGAACTCTTCCGTGTCATGTCTCGCGCTGTCGAAGAACTGGGACTAGACTGGCTTTCCCCAGCTGAGCCTACCAAAAGCCGCCTCGACGAATGGTACCTGCCGGGGCGCCAACAGGCCCCTCGTCAACGTGCCGCCCCCTTCATGCCCGAAGTTCATGATGAGCTCACTAAAAGCTGGCGCGCGCCCTTTTCAGCGCGTACGCGCTCTTCAGCTTCTTCAACGCTCTCCTCTGTCGACGGCGCTGAAGAGAAAGGGTATGTTTCTCTACCTCCTTTAGAGGAAGCGGTCGCTGCACACTTATGCCCTCCCACTGCTGGGAGTTGGAGGGCTAAAACAGTGCACCCCTCTAAGCCGTGCAGGACCACTTCGGCTCTCGCCAGCCGCGCTTATGCTGCCGCCGGCCAAGCCGCCTCTGCACTCCACGCTATGGCGACCCTGCAGGTGTTTCAAGCTAAGCTCCTCCGCACTATGGACGAGTCTGGCCCGGACCCAGACACCTTCAAAGACCTCAGGAGTGCTACAGATTTGGCGCTGAGGGCCACAAAGACCACCGCGCAAGCACTGGGCCGCAACATGTCTAGCCTGGTTGTCTTAGAGCGCCACTTGTGGCTCACGTTAACGGAGATCAGGGACGCTGACAAAACCGCCTTCCTTGACTCTCCAGTCTCTCCATCCGGTCTCTTCGGCCCTTCTGTTAATGGCTTCGCTGATCGCTTCACGGAGGCTCAGAAAGCTTCAAGTGCTATGAGGCACTTCCTGCCCAAACGCTCTAGCTCGGTCCAACGGCGCCCCAAGAGCACGCCGCGACCAGAAAAGCCCGCGTCTCAGGTTCCCCAGCCCCTCCCCGCGGCTGACACCACTCGACGCCTGAAGCCTGCAAAACGATTCCCGTTTCCCAGGCGCCAGGGCCCTCGACCGAAGCTGACGCTCGACCTCGAGCCCAAGAAGCCGTCCTAACCGGCAGGAAAAGGGGTCTATGTCCCGCCGCGGCCGGACCAGCCCCGAAGATCGCTCGAGTGCTTCTCACAGCTCCCTCTTCAGTTCAGGCGGCTGGAGCAGTTGTGTATGCAGACAATGGGCCCGTCACGTGTTACGCACCCCTGCACCCAAACGCTGTTTTAACAGCGACCCACACAGAGCACAAAACGAGCAAAATTTCTCCCCTGACTTCATATCAGTTCGAGCCCCCGTCTCCGGGCGTTCCAGATATAATGATGCCTCTGGCTCTTCGGGCTCTAGCTTGGCAGGCTATCCCAGGAGTTTCAGAATGGGTGATAAACATCATAAAGCGCGGCTACTCGCTTCAGTTTGCACGCAGACCCCCGCGCTTTCGCGCTGTGGTTCAAACCTCGGTCAGCAGCACATTACGTCATGTCCTCCGCACCGAAGTATTAAGTCTGCTAGCAAAAGGGGCTATCGAGAGGGTTCCCCCCTCTCTAAGCGAGTCAGGCTTTTACAGCCGTTACTTTCTCGTTCCAAAGAAAGACGGCGGCCTGAGGCCCATTTTAGATCTCAGGCGTCTGAACAAGGCTCTCATGTCACGGCCGTTCAGGATGCTCACGACCAGACATATACTGGCGCAAATTCGCCCAGGCGACTGGTTTTTCTCAGTAGATCTGAAAGACGCTTACTTTCACATTCAAGTGAATCCCCACCACAGGCCATTCTTGAGATTCGCCTTCGAGGGGCAGACATACCAGTACACGGTTCTACCGTTTGGACTGGCTCTGGCACCTCGTACATTCACGAAGTGCATGGATGCAGCTCTCTCCCCCCTGAGACAGCGGGGAATGCGCATTCTAAACTACCTCGACGACTGGCTCATTCTGACTCAGTCAGAGGCGGAGTCACATACTCACAAAGCCTGGCTTCTCAGCCATCTAGAATGTCTAGGGCTCAGGGTGAATTCTTCAAAGAGTATTCTGTCACCCAGCCAACGTATCATGTTCCTGGGGACAGTATTCGACTCCGTTCTTATGAGAGCATGGCCCTCCCCGGCCCGTGCTCTATCGATTCAGCGGCTCGCCGCATCGTTCACGAAGGGCTCTCATGCACCCCTCAGAACGTTTCAGAGGATCCTTGGCCTTATGGCCTCAGCATCATCAGTACTCCAACTAGGCCTACTGCGCATGCGTCCTCTTCAGCTGTGGCTAGCACCTCAGGTGCCACCCCGCGCCTGGCACTCAGGCCGATTGACTATCAAGGTGGATCAGCGCTGTGTTCAAGCCCTGGCCCCTTGGACGAACGCCAGCTGGTTTCAGCAGGGCGTGAGTATGGGGGTGGTCTCCAAGAGGAGGATGATTTCAACAGACGCTTCCAACTTAGGTTGGGGAGCTCTGTACGAGGGCAGGCCTGCCTCCGGCCTCTGGTCGAGCTCGGAGAAACGCCTACACATCAACTGCCTCGAAATGAGAGCAGTTTTTCTGGCCCTGAAAACCTTCCTCCCATACCTGGCTGGACACCACGTATTGGTCCGGACGGACAACATGTCAGTGGTATCTTACATAAATCGCCAGGGCGGCCTCAGGTCCCGCAACCTGCTTGCCATAGCCACCCAGCTACTGTTATGGGCTCACACCAATCTGCGCTCGCTCAGGGCAGCTTACGTGCCGGGCACGTTGAACACGGGAGCTGACATGCTCTCTCGGGGCAGGGTTCCCCCAGAGGAATGGTCTCTCCACCCTCAGACGATTCTCCTACTTTGGGAGGTCTTCGGGAAGGCACAAGTAGATCTCTTCGCCTTAGAAGACAATCGTCACTGCCCAATCTTCTTTTCAAAGAGCAGGGATGCGTTGGCCCACGACTGGCCCAGCCTTCCCCTCTATGCTTTTCCTCCGGTCTCGATGCTCCCTCAGGTCATCGAACGGATCAGAGACACGAAATGCGCAGTGCTCCTGATAGCTCCTCTATGGCGAACCCAGTCTTGGTTTCCAGAGCTGATACGGCTGTCTGTGACAGACCCTTGGCCAATCCCAGTGAGGCGCGACCTTCTGGCTCAGGCCAGCAGGACTATATGGCATCCCCGTCCCGATTTGTGGGCCCTACACGCTTGGCCACTCAACGGGTACCCCAGGACCTCCCAGAGGGCGTCCTGAACACGATCAGGGAAGCTAGAGCTCCGTCTACCAGACGCCTCTACCACCATAAATGGTCAGTGTTTTCCAGCTGGTGTTTAGCTCGAAACCTCGACCCACACACTTGTGAAATTCCAAGAGTGCTATCTTTTCTCCAAGAGATGCTGGATGCGGGTCGATCCCCCTCCACTCTCAAGGTATACGTAGCAGCCATTGCTACACAGCATGTTTTGGAAGCAGGAGCCTCCTTAGGAAAATGCGACCTTATAGTTCGCTTCCTTAAGGGTGCCAGAAGGCTTAACCCGCCTCGGCCGCCATCTGTCCCAGCATGGGACCTTTCTTTGGTTCTGCGGGCTCTTAAGGGACCTCCCTTTGAACCACTTCGGTCAGCCGACCTAAAACCTCTCTCCCTGAAAACCGCCCTGCTGTTGGCACTGGCGTCAGTCAAGAGAGTAAGTGACTTACAGGCGCTCTCTACTAGCGCGTCCTGTCTGGAATTTGGCCCCAATGACTCTAAGGTCATCCTTAGGCCAAGACATGGATATATTCCTAAGGTGCTCTCAACTCCGTTCAGAGCCCAGGTTATTTCTCTGTCAGCTCTTCCCACCTCAGAAGAGTTCAGTGATGTTCTCACACTCTGCCCTGTCAGAGCTTTGAGAATTTATTTAGAGCGTTCAGCCTCTTTCAGACAGTCTGAACAGCTTTTTGTTTGCTTCGGGGGCCGAACCAATGGTCTTCCTGTCACGAAGCTCACGCTGTCCAGGTGGATAGTTGATGCCATCGCTCTGGCCTACACCTCACTGGGCCTTACATGTCCCATAGGTGTTAGAGCTCACTCCACGAGAGGCGTCGCCTCGTCGTGGGCCTGGTCAAGTGGTGTTCCTATCGAAGACATCTGTGCGGCGGCCGGATGGTCCGTCCCGTCCACATTTGTGAGATTTTACAACCTGGAAGTTCCTGCTCTGCAGGCACGAGTTCTCTCTATCTAAGCTCTGGCTCTGCGGATCCAGGCTGGTTTTGACATTCTTTCTGTCACACTTGTGCGACGACCGGCTAGTCTGTTTCGTCCACATTTGTGAAACATTACAACCCAAAAGTCCCTGCTCCGCAGGTACGAATTCTCTCTAGCTAGGCCCTGGCTCTATGGATCCAGGCTAGTTATGAAAATGTCTATGCAGGACGTTATGCCGGCTGGTCCGTTCCGTCCACATCTTAGACCTCTATGGTACCTGCCTTATAGGCATGAGTAGTCTCTATCTAACGCTGGCTCTGTGGACCCAGACTAGTTTTTGACTCAGACACTGGTTGTCATCTCGTGTTGTGGGATTCTTAAGACTGGCCCTTGGCCCAGCTTTATCTGTTTGGATATCTAAGGGCCCGAAGATTCGGTCTCTTTATCCTAGGCTATTCTGTACTTCCTGGAGCTCTCGGTGAGTCAGATTGGCCAAAGACGACAAGCACGGCGTTTTAAATAGTGTTCCCACAGCGTTTTCAACGCAGTACGAGAGAACGTTCTCGTAAGGGAACGTACTTGGTTACTTACGTAACCTCGGTTCCCTTAGAGATAAGGGAACGAGTACTGCGTTGCCTTGCCGTGCTATTGTCTCTTATGGCAGGTGTCTTTTCGCTTCAGTCGATTTAAACCTGTCAAATGGCGGATTCTCTGTGTATTTATACTCTTCTGTCACGTGCAGTTTCGCGCGCTTGACTCTGGCAGAGTGCCAAGCGCCCCGATTGGCTCGCGCTCCTCTGCTGTTCCGCCATTGGTTCGTGCAGTTGCTTTGCACAAGCCAATCAGCACGCTCACGCGAGCTTCTAGCTCTCGCATGTGCTGCAGCAATGCGTTTTAAAATAAAGGCTTCAATATTCTCGAGAAAAGGAGTTTTCCCACAGCGTTTTCAACGCAGTACTCGTTCCCTTATCTCTAAGGGAACCGAGGTTACGTAAGTAACCAAGTACGTTTCTTCTGTTTCTTCATGTAATCACAGACGGACTCGATGATGGTGAGATCAGATCATACCGGCTGTTGTCAGACTCCTTGTGCATACACAAATCTCACTGGATTATTACAATTAATGGCAAAAAGAATGTTTGGAAATGCAAGTACTGTATATCTATTTTAACATAGATATTTTGAAGAATGTTGGGGTCCAAACAAGAGTTTCACTGAGGCATTTTCAAAATATTTCAACCAATTTTCAGAATTTCAGCCAGAGCAGAATTTTCTTTTATTTATAAAGCACATTCAATACAACCAAGGTTGCCCAAAGTGCCGTACATCAATAATAATAAAAAAAATAATAATAAAACAAACATACAACAAGGAAACAGCATAAAACAACCACACACCTACGAATCAATAAATAAATGAATACATTTAATAAATAATACATTTAAAACTGGAAATGGTCAGATCTAATACACAAACGCAATGAATTCCAGAGTTTGTTGGCATTATATAATGTTTGTTATGATCAGTCCTGTAGAGAGGCAGTTCCAGTTTACTCTTGGCATGAACATGCGATCTGGATCCAGATGTTGTCCACATACACACTGAAAACACAAGTGTGAACGCGCTTCCGATCGGGATGTTATCCGATCAGCGTGTCCTGGTTCAGGGGTGGTCGAGGACGCATTGTGATCAGTGTAATGTAAACGCACTCTTGTTATCTCTTGTTGTTTCGCTGCAGGAGGATACTACAGGTCTCTGCCGTACATCCTGATCGGCAGTCTGAACGTCCTCTCCGGGCTGCTCTACCTTCTTCTTCCGGAGAGTTTCGGATCTCCTTTACCCGAGGCTATCAGTCAGATGCAGACATTACTTTGGTAAGCCAGACAAGAGCAGTGCCCCCTGCTGTTTGCTATAGCATTAGCAGTCCTTTACGTAACTGCCCCGATTTAAAACACATTAAACACATGCAGACTTTATTATACCCACAGAAATGAAATGAAGTGTTATTTAGTGAGAACTGCAGCGTGGTCACATTTGAACATCCTTTAAATGTGGGAGAGTCCAACATATTTGCATGCAGGACTGTTAACGCAAATATTTCATAACCATGTTCATGCTATGTAAATCACAGACTTTGGAGCCTGTTTTTTCTATATTGTCTTTTATTTTATTTAACTAAGATAATTATTGAGAATACAGTTTTCAGTTATTTGACATTTGTGTGATATTGCACAGGGATGATGAACTCACTTTTGTTGTGCACTGTAAATAATTATTCATGTTTTGTTTTTCCAGGTGTAAAAGAAGGCATTCAACCAACAGTTCAACCCACAGTAAATGCGAAGAGGAGTATGAGTCTGAACGCTTCTAATGGATCGTGAGGATTATCAGTGATTATGAGGGATTATAAAAGCTCTGTAAACTAGCTTTTGATTTCCACAGTAAAAAAGGCAGAACTTTTTATAACTTTTGGAATAGAGCCTCTATTTGTAATAACTATTTCTGTAAAATATGATACGGTTCATGTTCTTTGGTCCTAAATGTGATAAAGGCTACACAGTATGTATGTAACAATTTTTCCTTTTGACACAACTTATCAAACATATTTCTTTCTCTCTTTTTCTGTGTGTGAGTGAGTTTTTTTACTTTTATCTTTTTCATTATTTGGGTTAATGAAAAGTTGACGTAGGCTGTTAGAGATGTGTGTAGTCTGCAGGCAGGGAGTGATGTAGACACCCAGCTAACGAGAAATATATTCTTACGCTTTGGTAATGTTCACATTAACTTTTGAAAATGGTATTTCTGAATGTTCACTGAACGGCCATTTAAAAAAAAAATTGGTTATTTAATGTTAAAGGAACATTCCATTTTATCATTCTTCAAAGATTATGGGAGCGTGACTTTTGAATGTTCTTTGAACATTATGAAAAAATAACATAAAAAAAAGGTCCAGCACTTGATATGATAATGATTGTGATGTAACATTATTAAAGACCAGAAAACTTTGAAAGAATGTTCTATTAATGTTCCTGGAAGAATGTTTCTCCTTAACTTTGAGAAACTTGCCAGAACGTTAGTGTCACGGCTGTGTGTAGTAAATATCCACAAAGAGATGCATGATGCAGAATGAACATGAACATGAACATGAACATGAACATGAAGACAGCTCTGGCTCTACACGAACATAACATTAACACAAGACTCTGAACAGAGGAGGTCTGAAGGCTTAAACACACAGGAGGATGATCAACAGAACGGGGAACAGGTGACAACCAATTAGGAACCATGACAACTAATGAATGACTGGAACTCAGGCAAATGCTGACAGTTAAAACTAAGGGTCTGTTTACATTTAAAAATGTAAAGCTTTTTATGCGTTTTGGCTACTCGTTTACATGACGACGGCGTTTTGTGTGCCTGAAAACGCCAACTTTTGAAAACGGGTCTCAAAATGCAAGTTTTTGAAAACGGTCTCTGTGTAAACAACAAAAAGCGTGAATCTCTGAAGACGATGACGTCATGCACATGCGTATTACGTTTTCAGTCTGTAGAGTTTCATCGCCATCTCCTGGCCTGGCAGCAGAATACATTTTTTTTTTTCCAGAGAAAAAGGCTTGTTGAATTTCATACAACTCTACACCGATCGGTGGCTGACTGGAAGCAGTGCATGCTGGGGAGAAATGTTGTCATGTGACTGTGACGTATGACATCAGAGTCCCGCGAGAGCGATTCGAGCGCAGCCGGAGGACTCAGCCAGAGCAGTTTCTAGGTTTTTTTTGTTGTTGTTTATTGCTTTATAACAGAAAGGAAGATATTTAGAAGAATATCAGTAACCAGGCAGTTTCTGGTCTCATTGACTTCCATAGTAGGAAAAAAAATATACTATGGAAGTCAATGAGACCAGACACTGTCTGGTTACTGATATTCTTCTAAATATCTTCCTTTCTGTTCAGCAGAAGAAAGAAATTCATAAAGGATTGAAACAACATGAGGGTGAGTATATGATGACAGAATTTTCATTTTAAAGTGGAGTATCCCTTTAAAAATTTGCCAACTGCATATAAGTGAATCAGATGTTGGTCATCAAAACATGAAATCTGTATGAAACACATAAACAAATGACACAAAATGTGTATAAATTCTATATGACTTTAATTTGACTAGCATATGATTCAATATAAGAACTTTAAATGATTTATATATGAATTTTATATGAGTTTTATATATTTCTACTAATACCATACACATTTGCATACTTTTGTCATGTAAAACTCATATAAGTCTTTTAACAGTATTCATATATAATGCAAAAATCCCCTACAAGTTGTATGTGTGCTATTTAGTATGAAATGGGCCATAATCGGTCTGATTTTGTATAGAACATGTATTGGCCTTATCTGAAACACAGAAGGTAATTCTGGCCGATTTAAGTAAGGAAGATATATGAACCATGCAGGTTTTTTTCATATGGGTGCTGGGTGTGAGGAGAGTGTCCAGGTATGATTTAAGTCCCTTACAAAAAATTAAAAAGTAGGGCTTAGCAGCCTGGAATTTATATTCGTGTAGGAAAAAAATTGCTAGAAGAATAAATAAGTTTAATATTGTTCCTTTATATCTTTATCAAAGTTGTGCTGACCAAATAAAACAAGTTTGTATAGCGAATGAAAATCTGTGTACAAAGATACAGAAATCCTTCTAAAACAGACTTATATGTGTGCAAAGAGATGAGAGAGAGATTTGTCTTCAGCACCACAAAATAACATAAGTCATTTATAAGACACGTCTTTGACCTTATTGGTTATTAAATATTTAGTTGACAAAGTCCACACTTTCTTCCTTGGATTATCGACAGACTGGCCATTCCAGTAGGACACAATGTATGGGAGAGAAACAATCTCATCCTGAAAGCTGTCTGATTCTCCTGTTCTGGCCAGATGAGTTAGAGAAAAAACTAATATTCCCAAGCTCAAAATACCCCACAGATATTTTTATAAAAATAAAATTGTCACTTTTTGAGGGTGAGCAAAAACACACTGTTTTGTGTGTGTTCCTTTAAATGCAAATGAGCCTCTGCTCCCGGCACAGGGGGCGGAGCTACAACAGCTTGTGTGCTTTTACCTCACACACACATGCTCTGGAAATATCAAAAACTTTTAGCCTTTTATGTTCAAACCGGAGTCAGAAAATGATGGAGAGACTCAAGAAGAAGTGACAACATGTAGAAGCAACAGGACATTTCTGAATGGTTAGTTGATGAATTTATGAAGCTGATGTGTAGTTATCTTCTAGTCATTGATTAGCATATTCTGTCTTGATAATCTATAAATCGTGTTCCCAGGGGCGGGGTTTATGTAAATTGTGGGGTTGTTGATGTCACTAACCCGGGAGGAATGTGGTGTAGTCTCTACCAGCCGTTTGTTGTAGTCCTTAAAAAGCCATTTCTGTAAAAGCAAATATCTCCCTTTGCTCTGAACTTTGAGTGTTGTAACTTTGCAGATGTTGTTTATGCTCAAACAGCAACATTACACACTAACTAAAGTTAGAAAAGTCAAATCATAATCAACCACCCCTTTAAAAACTCTAAATAGGAATACAAGAGTCCATCAGCACTGATTAAATGAGAGACCAAAATAATAATATTATTAACCCAATCTGGGTTATTTTTATAAAGAATATCACAATTGTTCCAAATAAAGTGCCGGTGAGGACTAAAATTGTGTTTTATAGATTAGTTGCCAGACCAAAAGCACTAGTTTATGAAAATGTGATAATTTAAGGGGCAACTTAATGATGTTATAATTACACAACAATGGGAAAGGGAGACTCCCACCTTAGAGAAAACAAGATTAGGAAGAATATTCCTAAATGAAACAAGTACTGTTTTAAGCAATTTATATTGAAAGTATTATTTAAGGAAGTAAAACCTAGAAAGTTTTGCCCACCACAGTCATATTTGTTAATAACCACAGACTTTTTAATGTAATTCCTCTTATGGTTCCACAGAAAGTCAAATAGCAGATTCGTGCACACGTATAGGGTAAGTGGATCTCGAGACGCCCTCAGCTTTAGCCGTACGGGTTCGTCCTCTCACAGATACATCTCTCTGTAACCATGAATTCAGTTTCCTTTTAGCTTTCCCAACAGCGGGGTCAAAGGTCAGTCTGCATCTGCCTTTATCATCCTCACATATGGACACACTCAGATAGGTCACTGTGACTGAACTGGAGGACCGTGAGAGGACAGCTCACATTTATCAAGATGCTTTGGAGAAAAGTGTAATGTGTCGGATGGCAATCAGAATCTGTGATTCATCTTTTAAGAACAGGGTAGTGTCGTGTGCTAGCTGACTAATAATGCTTGTTGGCAATAGTAATACCATGAGTACTCGAAAGAACGGAGGAAACAAGTTGTGCCGCCACAAGAAATAAATAAGGGGATACAGAATAGCATTATTATAAAGAGTTCTTATAAATTCACAGAATGGATCACCAAACCCAAGCTTTTGGAGAGATAGAAAAATAAACTTGTGTTCGAGAGAGTCAAAAGCTTTGTAAAACTCTACAAAAAGAATAAGACTTTCATCATCAACTAATTCACGATAATCTAATAAATCTAGAACAAGTCTGATATTGTTCGCTCTATGTCTTTTGGCAGAAACCCTGATTGAGTCTCATCAATAACCGAACTCAGAACACACTTGAGTCTCTTGGCCAAAACCCAAGCTAATATTTTATAGTCATTATTGAGAAGACAAATAGGCCGCCAGTTATCTATCAAAGTAGGATCTGCTTTAGGCTTGGGTGTAAGAGTCAGAGGAGTCCTTGTGTTAAACTAGAAGGCAGAGTTTCTGACTGAATAAACATCTCTAGCAGGAACGGTGCCAATTCTTCAGCAAAGCTCTTGTAAAACTGTAAAACTTTGTGAATCGGTTCCTGGAGATCTTTGATTTTTAAGGCCCTCAATTACTTCAGTGATAGTCATAGTTTTGTCACAAGCGAGCTGCTCATCTTTAGATATTGATTTAACCTCCTTTAATGACTGAAAGAAAAGAAAGGCTAGAATTATCTAAACTAATAGTAAAATATCTAGAGTTGTGTTTTTCCATTCTAAAGATAAAAGCAGAGCTCTGTTCTCTTTTTCTGGCTGTTTCCTTCTCGAATGAACATAGGAGCCTCCAGCTTTGTATTTATAAAGACTGTATAATTTGGATTGGAGCTCTGCCAGTTCTGATAAGCCCTCATGAGTTTTGCTCTGAAGTGTTATGATCTTCGATATAGCCTTCTCCTCTTCATACCTTCTCTGTTTTGCCAAATTGCAACAAAAATGCCTAATACACATTTCTACTTCATATTTTAGAAACTCACAATTTAGGCCAAATTTTTTTGTCAGAAGAAGCTTTCACCCAATAGTATCGAATCAGAAAGGAATTGTTTTTCTTATTTTTGTGAAGCGCTTTGAGATGTAACTTTTAAAGTTAAAAATTACCTGCACGGTGGAAATGTCTACACTAATTGCAGTCCCAAAAAAGCAGAATGTACAGACATTAGAGGGCTTTAGACCCATGGCACTTACATATTTAGTTATAAAATCTTTTGAAAATTAGTAAAAAATAAAAAATAAAAAGAAATTATGCTAAGGACTCTGAGTTTTCTAGCCACATATTTAAGTTGAGAAACTCATTAATGAATTTAAGTTTGATTTAAGTCTAGTAGGATGGATTTGAGATTTCATTGAGCAGAGAATACAGAGAGTTAAAGTAAATGACTGCTTTTCTGAAGGGTTAGTGCCATCTACTGGTCTCCTCAAGGATGTGTCCTCTCTTTTATTATTTATCTTGTACACAAATGATTGTAGTAGTAGTTTTAGAAATAACCATATCATAAAATGTGCTGATGATTCTGTAATGGTTAGCCTATTGAGTGAGGAGGCACTCAATAGGCTCAATGCATGGTCAATGCACTCAGTGCATGGTCTGGTTGATGATTTTTAGCTCGGCTTGTTTGTTGGATTGTTGTAAACAACAAAAAAGTGAATTTGAGAAAACTGTGACATCATGCATGTGTGTATTATGTGTTCAGTCTATAGGCGTGTAGTGTTTCTTTACAAAGTCACATTGCCAGCCACTGGCCTGGCAGCAGAATACAGCGCTTTTAGTCGTCTTCGCAGTTCCGCGTGAACGGGGATCGTTTCGACAACGTTGACGTCCGTACATTAACAATGCAAAGGAAAGACTTTTCCAATTTTAGTACATAATTGTCGTGTAAACATATCCCAAGTCTAGAAACTAAACAAGACAGAAACTAAACATGACCATGACAACTTCTATCAGAAAAAATTGAATTTTAGATCTTTCAAATGACATAGCCTATGGTTTGTCAAGATTCAAGTTGGATTTAATTAAAATAATACAGTTTGAATCAACAAACCTTTGAGACACTAAACTGTCAGCACTGTTTCCGTTGTAGGGTAAAGTTTGAATGCAATATAAATTGAGTTAAAAACAGATTTATTCACATATTAATTGTCATTTTTACAACATAAACATGCACAATAACAACCTAAAAATAAAAAGTTTAGGCGATAAGCCTTCATCAAGCTACAACTCTTTCAAGTCAAGTCAGCTTTATTTCTACAGCACTTTCTACAATACAGATCGTTTCAATGATGCAAACAGAGTTCAATTCTGCTATAAAGCAGCTCAAAGTAAGACAATACTGTCATTGTTCAGCTAAACAGTCAACAACTTACAGGTGAGAATAATTCAGTAATTAATTAACTAACAAGTTGTTTTTCACCATTGAAATATATGAAGAGTAGGCATGCAAACTTGCTGGGATGAAAATATCCTTTATAGTTTGTTCATTGGTGTGCCTTGCATGATTTACTATCTAAAATGAATGCCATTTTTAATATTGTGTATGATGTTCAATAAAAAAAAAAAAAAAAAAAAAGAGAAAAGAACCTGGTCTGTCGCTGCAAGAGGGAGGGGAAGTTATTTTGATTAAAACTTATCAGGTGGATGATTTAAAAAAAAAAAACAATAATTTAGGTCATTCGTGATTTCATGGTGATTTTAAAATATCACATGTCATTTGGTTTTATGTTTAATAAATGATAAATAATTGTACACTTAACCCCACATCTATTATTATTCTACCCATCCTAAACTATTTGTTTATTATTTTGGAGTATGAGTTACACGCGTTGCTTGGTAACGTTCCTAGAGCGAGCGTGGACACGCCCACTTGTAACGACAGCGTTTCAGTAGTAATGATAGTTTCGGGGATTGTTGTGTAAAAAGAGGATCGCGGTTAAGAACTGCACCGTTTCGCGTTTAGTTTGTTTTTTAAATATGATTGTTAAGAAATCGTCTAGAGTAAAAAGCACCGGGCGCAACGTGACGCCGCTGAGAGCCGCTCCGTCATTCTCCAGTATGAGGACTTCGTGTTTTTACGTCTAATTCTGCGATACTAATCGACTCGTTATAAATGTCATTTTTAACTCCTAGATTTCCAAACACATGGGTCTAAACGCAGTCGAAGTGCTCGTCGAGGTCGCCAGCTTTCTGGGTTAAAGGGATATGGATGCAACAAAGACAGGTGGGATTTATTACTAAATACTCATAATAGGGCTTGGGCGTCGTGACGTCATACTTGGCGTGGCGGCCATGTTGATGGCCTCGCGAATGTTTACATACAGCAAGTCAACGGGGAGAAGCAGAGTTGGGAGAAAGAAGAAAGATGTTAAAATCCCGAAAAGGATGTGGAATTTACGGGGATACGTTAAATAGGGAAGCCAGGGACCAGTAAGTTATGTGGACAAATTTTCCTGTAAAATATCCCGTATTTTAATAACTTACTATCATAACATTAATGTTAGCCCTTCCATCGGACCTGTCAGTCTCTGCACTGTTGTCCTGTTTCTACCCCCTTGCCCTTCCAGCGAAACAGATGTTTTCAAAGCATCGTTTTGCTTACTTGAAGGCAACCTTAGCGTGATATTGGCCTTTTTTTAGATAACAGCGTGGTTGTTGTGAGAGCACGATTTCACGCCAATCTGCAAGCAAAGTCACGTTAGACCTAGCTTCACAACTCGCATAGTTAATGCTGCAGTTTTGCAGAGGGATAGCAACAGAAAGATGAATGTTGAAATTGTAATTTTTCGGGATATTTTTATAGGTAAATACTAAAACGGGAAGACAGCGGGAAAAGAGCTCAAATACGTGAGAAACCCGGAAAAAACGGGAGGGTTGACAGCTACTACTAACTTTTTTTTCCGATTTTGTCCACATACTGGTCCCTTGCTTCCCTATTTAACGTATCCCCGTAAATTCCACATCCTTTTCGGGATTTTAACATCTTTTTTCTTTCTCCCAACTCTGCTTCTCCCCGTTGACTTGCTGTATGTTTACATTCGCGAGGCCATCAACATGGCCGCCACGCCAAGTATGACGTCACGACGCCCAAGCCCTAGTCACGTGTCAACGACTCATGAGTTGTTGTTATTATTATTATTGTGACGATCGCTCAGCACAGACTGTTTACATTTCACCTCGGAGCTTTAGGGCTGATGACTTTTTGTTTTGGAAATGCTCAGATTGGACCAGTTTATTGACTCGATTATTGATCAACAAACCTACTTTAATATTACCGGTAAGTTAAAACTTCAAGGTGGACTGATTGACGATGTCGGAATGATCGGATTTACAAGTTGAACTCTGGTGAACGAGTCGTCGGGTACAACGGGGCTATTATTATACATAGGGTAAGAAAATGTGCTTTTCACTCCTCCCATAGTGTATGATTGCAGAAAAAAAATTAATAATAAATATATATATATATATATATATATATATATATATATATATATATATATATCGAACATTGATGGAGCAGCAGATTTTGTGTGAAAATAAATGTATATGAGGTGTCGAGGTCTTTTACCCCACAGACACATGGTACTGATACAAACAGCTAATTTTCAGCTAAAATAATGTGTTTTTAATAATCTCTAAGTAATATTTGTTCAAAACAATCACTTTAGCAACGTTTGTGCTATTTTCTGTTTATTCTGATAAATAAAATAATTCATTTTTGTTAAATAAATATGGACTAGCTACTGTCATTATGTATAGCCTAATATAACAATATATTTTAAAAAGTAAAGATTCTTAAAGCATTGAATGAGATCTCATAATAAGTTAATATAGATTTACAGTAGTAACAATAAATTACATTTTATTATGCTATGATTAAAATCATACTTTTTTTTTATTATGATGGTTTCGTTATAAATATGGTGATTATCTCTAAGGTTTGAAATATGATATTTCCCATCTGAATAACCATGTCATGACAACAAATGGAAAAGTCAGTCATCTGATTATTATCATGTTAATTATTGCCTTTCACCCCAAATACCATACTTTTACATATCATTACGTTATTGAAAAAACTGTTGCTTTAATAACCTTCAACAAAACTGAACATCATTAAGAAGATCTTTGTTTTAAAATATAGACAATAATTTTATCGATTCTCATTTGCTTCTTGAATTACAACACTTTTAAAAACATCAAATATTAGATCAGATTAGCACAGAATCAGCGTTGCGCTGCTGTCCACGATCACGTCAAGGATCAGGACAATTTCCACGCGCATCTTGAAATGCTGATGTTTATGAAAGTGCTGCAAGTTTTTGTGCGTCTAGTGATTTAGGCAAGGCAAGGCAAGTTTATTTATATAGCACATTTCATACACAATGGTAATTCAAAGTGCTTTACATACTATTAAAAATAATCAGAAGAAATAAGAATATACCGTTTAAAATAAAGAAACGAGAAAGAACTAAAAATAATTAAAACAGTTTAGAATAAATTTAGAGGAGAATAAAGTCAAAGGCGCTTTGAACCCCGTTGTCTCCTACAAGTGAACACGACTTCCAGCAGGACCAGGAGATAATAGATAATGCAGTGCATAAATGTTTCTTTATTCCTAATGTCATATTGTGTGAATTTTAAGTTTCAGAGCAGTGAATGCGGGTGAAACATGTGTGAATGGAGGAGCGTTGACGTCAGGATGCAGGAGAGATCATGGCGAGGTACGAGTGCTCTGACTGAACTTTAGTATGAGTGTAACAGAGGATAGTGACTCTATGGCAAGCCGTTTTAGCTTGTACCCAGCGTTACTCGTCGTAATTGCATTTTTACTAGTAAGAATTACAATTAGAGAGCTCTACAGTTCAATTCTTACTAGTAACAATTACAATTAGTGAGCTCTCTTATTCAATTATTACTAGTGAAAATTACAATTAGAGAGCTCTACAGTTCAATTATTACTAGTAAAAATCACAATTAGAGAGCTCTCTTATTCAATTATTACTAGTAAAAATTACAATTAGAGAGCTCTCTTATTCAATTATTACTAGTAACAATCACAATTAGAGCTCTCTTATTCAATTATTACTAGTAAAAATTACAATTAGAGAGCTCTCTTATTCAATTATTACTAGTAACAATTACAATTATCGTATTTTCTGGACTATAAGTCGCTCCGGAGTATAAGTCGCACCAGTCAAAAAATGCGTCATGAAGAGGAAAAAAACATATGTCGCACTGGAGTATAAGTCGCATTTATTTAGAAATTTATTTCACAAAATCCAAGACCAAGAACAGACATTTAATCTGGAAAGGCAAGTTATTTAACTACACAGTAGCACACAGAACAACAGGCTGAGTAGGTGTCCGGTATGTTAACGCAACACATTAACAGTTATTCAGCTAAGTTACACAATAGCATAAAGAACATATACCTGGGAGGCGGAATAGGCTAAATTAACATAAGCCAGGGAGTCCAACAAGCAAGTTACCAGTAAACAAGTTCACCAAGCTCCCGCGATCTTCCACATCACTGAATCCATTGAATTTTCTTCATATGGTGTCGCTTCTGAATAACTCCGCCAACTAGAGCGCCCTCTCGCGGCTGTAGACGGTAATGTTTTCTCTTGGTTCATCTCAGTCTGAATTAATTTTGATATATAAGTCGCACCTGAATATAAGTCGCAGGACCAGCCAAACTATGAAAAAAAGTGCGACTTATAGTCCGGAAAATACGGTAGTGAGCTCTCTTATTCAATTATTACTAGTAAAAATCACAATTAGAGAGCTCTCTTATTCAATTATTACTAGTAACAATTACAATTAGTGAGCTCTCTTATTCAATTATTACTAGTAAGAATTACAATTAGTGAGCTCTACAGTTCAATTATTACTAGTAAATATCACAATTAGAGAGCTCTCTTACTCAATTATTACTAGTAAAAATCACAATTATAGAGCTCTCTTATTCAATTATTACTAGTAAAAATCACAATTAGAGAGCTCTCTTATTCAATTATTACTAGTAAAAATCACAATTATAGAGCTCTCTTATTCAATTATTACTAGTAAGAATTACAATTAGTGAGCTCTACAGTTCAATTATTACTAGTAAAAATCACAATTAGAGAGCTCTACAGTTCAATTATTACTAGTAAAAATCACAATTAGAGAGCTCTCTTATTCAATTATTACTAGTAAAAATTACAATTAGAGAACTCTCTTATTCAATTATTACTGTACGTTCACACCACCGCCGGCGAGAGCGGCAAAATTCGCTCTCGCCGCCCTGCCACCGACGCCGTAGAAAGATTCGGGGACGCTCTGACGTAGATTAGAATGTGTGATTTTTTTCCTCCTAGGCGGAGGACTTCTACATTCCGATTGGTTGCCGCTGGTTGCCGCTGGTTGCCTGCCGAACCGCGTCATATCTTATTACCATAAAGTTGACTTGTTTTCAACTCCTCTCGCCGCTCTCACCGTCCAAGACGCGCCGCGCCGCCCTCGCCGGAGCTCGCCGCCGGCTCTCATTGAAAATGAATGGCTTCCGGCCACTTTGACGCTCTCGCCGCCGGCGGTGTGAACGCACAGTTACTAGTAAAAATCACAATTAGAGAGCTCTCTTATTCAATTATTATTAGTAAGAATTACAATTACAAAGCTCTCTAATTCAATTATTACTAATTGTAATTGCTACTAGTAATAATTGAATTGTAGAGCTCTCTAATTGAATTCTTACTAGTAAAAATGCAATTACGACGAGTAACGCTGGGTACAATTTAAGCTAAAACGGCTTGCCATAGAGTCAATATCCTCCTCTCTCTGTGTTCTCCGCAGGGCTCGCCGACCGCCCGCGTCTCGCAGGACTCCAGCCACGACTCCACCAGTGGGTTCTGAAGCTCCAGTTCAGTGTTCTGCGTGCTTGTGCTTCCTCCGGCCTGTGAAAGCCGTTCTCTGTGTGTTCTCAGGTCTGACGCTGCCCTCCGGTGTCTCCAGCTTTCTGCTCGACTGCTTGGATGTCGATTCTCCACCGTCAGACGACGACTCGACGCTTTCATCCATCGAGGAGTTTCGCAAAGCTGACAATTATGGTATTATTAATGCGTTTGAGAACTCTGATTAAATTAGGAGTGCTTCTCAATTGTTTGTAAGCAGTGCTGGTCCTAAACTTCATGTCAGTGCATTAAACAATGCAAATTAACCCTCATCCTTCCCTCGCACTTTGTGACACATCTTTCCCTCGCGGGTCAAAATGACCCGAAGCCCTAAAATTATACTTCTTTAAAAAAAAAAAAAAAATTTTATTAAAATTTTCATTTTGATAATATTTTTTTGGGGAGATTTTAAAAAATTTTGGGAGATTTTTTTGTTATTTTTTATTTTATTTACCTTTAAATTACTAGATTTTTTATCAATAAATCATATATAGATAAATAAATAGTAATTTAAGCACATTCTTTCAACTTAAATTTAAAATAACTCAATTTCATGCATAACCCTTTTAAAGCAGAACTTGGTAACTTTTTTAACGTAATAAAACTGTCTAGAAATCATTTGGATGGTTAAACAACCTGTTCTGGTGATGTTGGTGACTTTCCCCGCTCCCCCCAGCGTTCCCAGGCGGAAAACCAACCTTGCAACTTGGGGACTACCGTCCCGGCAAGATAGAAATTGGAAGTCTCGTGAGAAGCGAGAACGAGAACGAGCGCAAGCAGTGGCGTAACGAGCCAACATCGGGCCCTTAAGCAGGATTATCAAGGCGGGCCCCCCTACTACAACACGTGATGACGTTACGCGCACCAAAAAAAAAAAAAATGCTGGTGACGGCGCACCATAATAACACACTGTTACTGTCACTGCTATATACACATACTGTAGGCCTAGGTCCAAATACATAAAAAAGATGCTCACTTACATTATAGCTGCATTTTCCGGGCTTTCCTCTGTGCAAAGTTGTCGATCATATCCTTAAGATCCAGATAGCGCGCTCGGGCATTCTCAATTGACAGTATGGCAAGTCCAGAGAGACGACTCTGTCCCATTGAGCTCCTGAGGTAGCTTTTTATCAGTTTCAGTTTTGAAAAAGAACGCTCTGCAGAGGCCACTGTCACTGGGATGGTCAGAAAAATCATGAAAGCAGTGCAAACCTCCCCGAAACTCGCAGTGATGCAGCTGTTCTCGACGATCAACATCTTTGTCAGCTGTTGCACTGTTCTCATTTGTGAAATACTGTCTTTCAAGCATGAACGGAATGATAACAATTGCATTGGGAAATCAGTAGTAATGTCATCTCTGTAAATCTCCACCAGCCTGTTTGCTAGCAAAAACAGTTCATCGTCTGTTGCAGTGCAAAGGGTCTCGGGCAGTAAAACTTTGAAATTGTCAACTGTTGATCGTAAACCGGCGAATCTCTGGGTCAACTGAGAGATGACAATATCAAGGCAGGCATTAAACACATGTACGCGAAAGTAAGACTCAGCATCTGCTAAACGTTCATCTTGACACAGCTCATCAAAATGCGTTCTCACTTTTCTCAACCGAGTGTTCTCAAATGCAGTGCTCACTCCCCACTTCTCTGAAAGGCTCTTCGCTGTTTGTTTGGCATCTTCAAAATTTTCTCGGAACGCAGTTAGGTCTCTGATGGCACAGTCCAGTAGCTGGACTGCTGTAGCCAGATCCATGTCTTGGGATTGTAGAAGTTTTGATATCACATTAGTTCGCTCCAGGATTTTGCTTTAGAGGACAACAAGACAAACAAATGAGAATTTCTCCATTGCCTGTTTCAACGATGCAGCCTCGTCCCGTTCATCTTTCTTTCTGCTTGTCAGTGAAAGTTTTGCCAATGCTGTCATCACATCATTGTACCGATATCTCACAGCGGTTACTGCTTCGTAACGTGAGGACCATCTAGTCGGGCATAACTTTTTCAGTGTTATGTTGGAGTCATTGTTTGTCTCGTCACTGTGTGTTTTATTTGAGAGCATTGCCCATCTCTTTATGCTGTGCCCAAAGAACACATAAATGCGCTCAACAATGTCAAAGAACTGTCTTACTTCTTGTATCTTCACCGCATCATTAAGAATGAGATTCAAATTGTGTGACGCACAGTGTACATACACGGCCGTTGGCTCCTTTGCAGCTATCCTGGCTTGGACACCACTGTATATGCCGCGCATATTTGCGGCACCGTCGTACCCTTGCCCTCTGCACTTGGAAAGGTCTAAGCCGTTGTCCTCCACAGACGCAACAATCTCCCGAGTAAGCTCGCTGGCCGATGAGTCGCTAACTTCACGAAATCCAATGAAGGACTCTTTGATAGTCACATCAGTGGCAACACCGCGAGCATCTCGTTCAACTATGACATATCTGAAGATCTGGCTCATCTGATCAACTTTTGCCACATCTTGTGTTGTGTCCATAATCACAGAGAAAAATGGAGCTGATCGTATTTCGTCTAGAATGTCTTTCTGGGTGTGTTTTGCTAGAATTTCTATTAGCTCATTTTGTATGAGTGGGCTTAGGTACTTGATCGAGCGAGCAGGGCGGCTAATCAGATCTTTAAGTACTGGGTCGTACATTGCCAGGAGCTCAATGACAGAAAGGAAATTACCATTGTTAATTTCCCCTATTTTTTCCCTATGCCCTCTAAACGGAATGTTGTTCATTGCTAAAGTGTGTGTAACATTAACCACACGGTGTAGTACCTGTCTCCAAAAGCTGGCCTCATGAAGTATGTCCCTCTCCATATCCTTATCCATAGTTCTGTTCTGACGCCAAAGGTCGCATATCACACATGCAGCTTTATGTAGAGTGGATGACTCGTGTTGTTGAATTTTCTTTGATAAATTACGCCAGGTATTTGTCTTCCATGTTGACTTGGCAAAAAGCCAACAGGGCTCGCAGTAGGCTACATCTAGTGTGGGGGAGTAGCACAGCCATGTCCTCGGTATCTCCAAACCAGACTTGGTTTTGCAAACGTAATATGCCGTTGTAAAGGAGCGGTTATCCTGTGCGGGATCCCGTGGGAAAGGACCAGTAGGTTTGCACGACCCCGAAGATATTATAAATCGTTTGACATTTGAGTCTAGATACTCAGGAAAATGACCCATGTCGGTTGGATGCTCATGCAAGGAGATATTAGCAGTGATGGGCATATCTACCTCATTCTCCTCGATGCTGTTGGATGACCCGCTGGTGTTAGCACAGGCCACCGAGCGCGCAGTGAATGCCTCACTCCCTTCCTCCTCAACATTTTCACCTTTTACATCGATGTTGCTTGATCCACTGGTGCTAGCATTAACCACGGAGCTGCTACTACCAACGGTAGCTTCAGGTGCTTTACTCACTTCATTCAATTGCTCCATCTCAATCTCGATCTCCCCCTGTGTCATCTTTTTAAAGAAGCTTCCTATTTTTGGCAATTTATTAATTAATTTATCAAATTCCTCTTTTCGTTTGCGCTTTTGAAAGCCACTTTTGTGTTTAAATTTTGACGTCTCCATATCCGTCTCAAGTTCAACGTTTTTTACTGTTTTGCACGCAATGCGCATGTTCACCCGGGGATTCCCCAGTCCCAATTCGAAACAAATTACACCAAATTCATCATTGTTCGTTTCAAACATTTATTTAATGATCAGTCAAATATGTTGTTGTCATTATTTATTCAAATCAATTCGCAAAAAATTAAAATGCGATCAGACTAAAAGTAGTAAAATGCGATAGGTGGACCCGGCTGTCAATCAATATCTTCCAGTAACGCGGGCGGGCCCCTGATTGGTCCGGGCCCGTAAGCAACCGCTTACCCTGCTTACCGATAGTTCTCTTACGAGAGTCCTCTCGTACTGCGTTTTATCAAAACGCTACGGGAAAAGTCTCTTTTCACGAAACACTGAAGCAAAAAATTATCCTTTAATTTTCATATATGTAAAACGCGTTGCGGCAGCAGCAGACAGCTATGGCGAGACGGCTTGCTCGCTCATTGGCTGCTCTGCGGCAACTGCTTAAGCCTATCGAGCGAGGCCTGGGATGACATCAGGCCAATGAGGGCGCTTCGCACCCTCCTCGCCACTTCCCGCCGAAACGGGCGTGGCTTACCTCTATAAAAGGAGCTCGAGAAGGCTGACTCACTTGATTTTAATCTCTTCAGCGAAGCGCACGCATCGCTGGATCACGGAAGCAGCGTCGTTGAAGCAAGCACATCAGCGGGACGAGCCCTCGAAGCCGCTGGCCAACGCCGCCTTCTACAGCCGTACCTGCTGCGCTTTCCGACGCCTATATCCTTTCATACTATTGCTTTTCTGTGTGTGTGTGTGTGTGTTCTCCGCAACACTCACCCCTAAAAGAGCTGCGTCTTTTTAAAGATGCTTCCCTGCGGCTCGTGCCGAGCCCCACTCACCGAGGGAGACAAGCACGTCATCTGTGTTTCCTGCCTGGGTGAGGACCATGCAGCGCTCGCGCTCGCTGACGGCGGATGCCCTCACTGCGAGCTTTTGCCGATGGTGACTCTGAGGACTCGCCTGGCATCCTTTTCCAAGCCTGCATTCACCGCCGCGATGCCGCGCCGTAAGAAGCGCCGCTCGCAGCGGGTCCCGGAACCCGCTCCAGCCCGACCAAGCTCGCCGGTTCGCCCGCCAGCTTCACCGGCCTCTCTCGAATCACTTCCTGATGCCCAGCGCCCGCAGTCTGCCGCCGCTTCATCAGAGGAAGTCGGTTCAGAGGCCGCGTCGGGGGAGAAGGATTCCTGCTCTCTGCTAGCTTCAGGCAGCGAGGATTGGGCGAGCTTTGAGGATCTCGCGCCTCCTGCCCGCAAGCCCTCAACGAGAGCCAACATTGAGACGGAGCTCATGCGGGTACTCGCGCTGGCCGCGGCGAGCCTCGGCCTCGAGTGGTCTGCACCGGAGCCCCCCTGTCGAACCCGGCTGGATGGTAGCTTCCTCCCTGGTGAGCGCACTTCTCCGGAATCTAAGCCCGCTCCTTTTCTTCCTGAGTTACATGAAGAAGTTGCGAAGGCTTGGAAAGCGCCCTACTCTGCGCGGACGCGCTCATCTGTGTCACCCGCATTTTCCTCTCTGGATAATGCCAGTGACCGAGGCTACCTCTCTCTTCCGCCGGTGGAACAGGCGATAGCGACCCACCTTTGCCCGCCCTCTGCTGGACGGCGGACTAAACCGGTGTTGCCTTCCAAAGCCTGCCGCATGACGTCGACGCTGCTCGCGCGAATCTTCTCCGCCGCTGGGCAGGCCGCGTCATCGCTACACACCATGGCTACGCTGCAGATTTACCAGGGTGATCTCCTCCGTAAGCTGGACGAGATGGGACCTGACGCTATCTGCATCGCGGATTTAAGGAGCGCTTCAGATCTCACGCTCCGAGCTACTAAAGCTGCCGCACAAGCCATGGGACGGTGTATGGCTTCCGCCACTGTCGCTGAGAGGCACTTATGGCTGACGCTCACGGAGATGGCCGATTCCGAGCGCACTGCGTTTCTCGATGCCCCGCTGTCTTCCACCGGCCTTTTTGGTTCTTCTCTCTCCGAGTTCGTGGAGAGATTTACCGAGGCCCAGAAAGCGTCTCAAGCCTTCAAGCACTTCCTGCCGAAGTGCTCCGGTTCTGCAGCGGTTCGTGACAAACGGACCCCGCGGAGCTCTCAGCCTCAGCCCCCGCCTTCGGCCGCCTCTTCGCAGCAGCCACAACAGCGCAGCTCGAGGCCCCGCTCTCGGTCCAGCGCCCGGCGCCCCTCTTCGCGCGGGCCGCGATCGAGGGTTGTGGTAAAACCGGAAGTGCCGAAGAAGTCCTAGCAAGCCTGGGAAAGCGCAGGTGTGTGAGTCCCGTTGCGGCCGGCCTCCCACCCAAGCGCCCCGCTGTTTCAGTCCCAAGGTTTGCGACTGTTCCAGTGTTTTCTGCAGAGAGCAAGCCTGCACTGCCGCCCGCTTGCCTGCACACAAAAGCCGTTCTCACGGCTACCCAGATAAATCTCGAAAAGAGTGTATTTTCTGGTGTCCCGGCCACGGCCGATGGTGCTATAAATGTAGTCTCGATGCCCACTCCTCAGTGCCCATCACTACACATAAGCACAGCCCTACACGTAGGGCCCGCGCACATAAAATCGACTCAGGTCGGTTGCGCTTCCAGCATAGTGAGAGTGCCCACTTCCCAGTGCCCACGAACACTATGTCTAACACATCACAGGCTCTCTGTAAAAACGAGAACTGTGAGCGCGCGCTCTGCTCAGGCAGACGCCGCGCCCAAAGCAGTAAATGTGCCCGCTCCCAGCCCACATCTACTCGCTCACATGAGTCCTATGAGACTTTCTCAGTCCTCCCTCACTCAGCTAAGCACTGTAGTAAGGTCGAGGACGAGCGTCTCGCCCGCTGTATTAAGCGCGCGCCCCGCCTCAAATGCCACAGGCATAACGCCTATGTTTGTATCCCCCGAAGCACCTCTGTCGCACGGCGATCAGAGTGCGCTCCGTATCCAGCCCCTAGCCAGCCATGCAGAAGCATGGGCAGCACTCCCAGGGGTTTCGGACTGGGTGCTAGGCATTATAAAGAGAGGCTTCTCGCTACAGTTTTGTCGACGCCCTCCCCGCTTCATAGCGCGCGTCGAAACTACGGTCTCGTTGGAAGTAGCTCACCTACTTCGAGCCGAAATATCAAAACTGATAAGCAAAGGGGCGATAGAGCGCGTTTCCCCCAGCTCTAAGCGAAGGGGGACTATACAGCAGATACTTTCTAGTCCCCAAAAAGGACGGCGGTATCAGACCCATACTGGATCTAAGACGGTTGAACAGAGTATTGGTGAAACGCAGTTTCAAAATGCTCACAACCAGCAAAATTCTCGCGCATGTTCGCCGAGAAGACTGGTTCATGTCAATAGATCTGAAGGACGCGTATTTTCAAATACAAATAGCGTCACACCACAGGCGATACTTGAGATTCGCCTTCGAGGGTCAGACATACCAGTATACAGTCCTGCCATTCGGCTTGTCCCTAGCACCCCGTACATTTACGAAATGCATGGACGCAGCGCTCGCTCCTCTCAGACTCAGAGGCATGCGAGTGCTGAACTATTTGGACGACTGGTTGATCCTAGCTCAATCACGATCACAGCTCGTGGAGCACAGAACCATTTTACTCGATCACCTCGAGAATCTTGGTATCACAGTCAACTGGACAAAGAGTTCATTGAACCCCAGTCAAACGATTTTGTTTCTGGGCGTCGTTCTGGACTCACAGTCTATGACAGCACGGCTGTCACCACAGCGCGTGTTGATCATTCAGCGCGCGGCGAGGTCTTTCCGCCGCGGCGCTGTCACCCCGCTCAGGAAGTTTCAAAAGATGCTGGGTCTCATGGCTTCAGCATCGTCAGTTCTCCGGCTGGGCTTGCTCCGCATGCGCCCGCTGCAGTTCTGGTTGAAAACGCGGGTACCGCGCAGAGCGTGGGCGACCGGTCGATTACGCCTCAAGGTCGATCAGAGCTGTGTTTCAGCCCTGGCGCCTTGGACGGCGGACGACTGGTACCAATCAGGTGTAAGCCTGGGGACTTCCTCGAGAGTGAGGATGGTGTCGACAGACGCATCCACCTCGGGATGGGGAGCTCTGCTCGAGGGCAGACCGTTCTTCGGCCTGTGGTCGGAACGAGAAAAGCTCCTACACATAAACTGCCTAGAAATGCTGGCAGTGCACAACGCGATGACGCGTTTTTGTCCCCGCATCAAGGACGAACACGTCATAGTCCGTTCGGACAACATGGCTGTGGTGTCCTACATAAATCGCCAGGGCGGTCTGAAATCCATATCCCTGTACAGGCTGGCGAAACGCCTCCTACTATGGGCTCAGCACAACTTACGCTCGCTGAGAGCAGTGCATGTACCTGGGCTTCAGAATGTGGGCCCAGACAGACTGTCCAGGAACAATGTTCCCCCGGGCGAATGGTCTCTACACCCACAAACAGTCCGGCTGTTGTGGGAGAGATTCGGCAGAGCGGAGGTGGACCTTTTCGCGTCCCGCGAAAACGCGCACTGCCCCGCGTTCTTTTCAAAGACCGACAGCGCGCTGTCCCGGAGGTGGCCGCGCTGCCCGTTATACGCTTTTCCCCCCGTCTCCCTCCTGCCACAGGTGCTGGAACGGGTCAGGGAAACGAAATGCCCAGTCCTGCTTGTAGCTCCGTTCTGGGAGAACCAGACATGGTTCCCAGTTCTGATGCAGTTGGCAGATATCGCTCCATGGCCACTGCCGTTGAGGAGAGATCTCCTCTCGCAGGCCGGGGGCTCGATTTGGCACCCACACCCGGAACTGTGGTCCCTTCATGTGTGGGTGCTCAACGGATACCCGTTGGTCTCACAGAGGGAGTCGTGAATACCATCACTCAGGCTAGAGCACCGTCGACACGGCGGCTTTATGCTTCGAAGTGGTCGGTTTTCTCCGGCTGGTGTACAGCTCGGAGCATTTCACCCCTCGAATGTGAGGTAACGGAGGTTTTCTCCTTCCTACAAGAGCTGTTGGATAAGGGCAGATCCCCTTCCACGCTCAAAGTGTATGTGGCGGCTATTTCAGCGTTCTTTGGTTCAACGCTGGGTCAGTCGCTGGGAAGGAATGATTTAGTCATCCGCTTCCTCAGGGGAGCTAGGAGACTGAATCCGCCCAGACCTCCTTCAGTTCCTTTGTGGGACCTTTCTACGGTCCTAGCGGCCATGAAAGGTGCCCCTTTCGAGCCTATCCAGTCTATTAGCCTCAAACATTTGTCTTTCAAAACAGTGTTTTTGATGGCTCTCGCTTCAGTGAAGCGCATAGGCGACCTGCACGCGCTCTCTGTGAGCCCGGCGTGCTTGGAGTTTGGTCCTAATGACTCTAAAGTCATACTCAAACCTAAGCATGGCTATGTGCCGAAATCCCTCAACACGCCTTTTCGGGCTCAGGTTATATCCCTGGCTGCCCTGCCGGCATCGAGTGAGGAAGGGGACTCGAGTTTTCTTTGCCCTGTTAGGGCTTTAAGAGCTTATATGTCCCGCTCTGCTGTCTTCAGACAGACAGAGCAGCTCTTTGTCTCGTTCAGCGGACGTTCCAAAGGAATGGCTGTTTCGAAACAAAGTCTATCCAGATGGATAGTTGACGCCATAGCGCTGGCTTATACTGCCAAGGGCATTCCATGCCCGTTGGGAGTCAGAGCGCACTCTACGAGAAGCGTTGCTTCTTCGTGGGCTTGGTCCAGCGGGATTTCCCTACAGGATATATGTACGGCGGCAGGTTGGGCCTCGCCGTCTACATTTATCAGGTTTTATAACCTAGAGGTTCCCGCCTTGCAGGCTAAGCTTTTGTCGGTGTAATCTGTTCGGCCGTCTAGTCAGACCGCTGAAACTCATGCGCTATGCGCTACCGACTATCTTGGGCAGAACTGTGTAAGACCCACATTTTCCGCATTAGTTCAGGTTCCCTACCCTGTCTATGTGATGATTATACTTGCGTCTGTGGACATGTTTTTTCTACGACGCTAAAGTTTAGGGAATTAAGGCTCTCACCCTTATTCCCTGACTCTGTGTGAGTCAATCTGGTGATTATGCACTGTATGCCTGAAAAAGCTTCCGGTGATCAGTGTTTTTATCCCAGCACGCACGGCGTTTTGCAAGGGGTTCCCGTAGCGTTTTGATAAAACGCAGTACGAGAGGACTCTCGTAAGAGAACGTACTCGGTTACTAACGTAACCTCGGTTCTCTCTAGAAGAGGGAACGAGTACTGCGTTCTCTGCCGTGCGTACGGTTCACTCTGGTTCGCTTCGGCGATCAAAATCAAGTGAGTCAGCCTTCTCGAGCTCCTTTTATAGAGGTAAGCCACGCCCGTTTCGGCGGGAAGTGGCGAGGAGGGCGCGAAGCGCCCTCATTGGCCTGATGTCATCCCAGGCCTCGCTCGATAGGCTTAAGCAGTTGCCGCAGAGCAGCCAATGAGCGAGCAAGCCGTCTCGCCATAGCTGTCTGCTGCTGCCGCAACGCGTTTTACATATATGAAAATTAAAGGATAATTTTTTGCTTCAGTGTTTCGTGAAAAGAGACTTTTCCCGTAGCGTTTTGATAAAACGCAGTACTCGTTCCCTCTTCTAGAGAGAACCGAGGTTACGTTAGTAACCGAGTACGTTACGCCTGTGAGCGCAAGCACGAAACATGAATTGCTTTACGGCAATTCGACATAAACACAAACGCATGTATGATGTATTACCAGATTACCCACCTCGGTACACATAGCTCCACACGATACAGTTGGCTTGCTCTGATCATAACAAACGCACATGAGCAACGGTAGAGAGGGGGAGGAGGCCGCCGCAAGTGAGTTTTATTATGACAGTGAGTGTTGTGAAATATACGCCCCCCCACAGCTGTAGGGGGAGCTCGTGGGGAAAACATGCGACAACAAAAGGGAAAATCAGCGAAGAAGTGACTAGAGTTCGCTAGAGTTGCCGAGTTCTGCTTTAATTCAGCTCAAAATATCTTACATTGGGAGTCTTTACTGACCTCTTGTGGAAAAAATGATTATATAACATGATATTTCATGACTCTAGATGGCGTTATAGCTCTATATGGAGCAAATAAAGTCAGTTCAATTCAGTGTGCATTCAGATACACATGTAGACATAAATTGGTAAAGTTTTAGCATTTTCAGTTTGAATGTTGAGCATTTTTAGGTTTTTCTGTGTGTACTGATTTTTTTTCTAGCTTTAACGTTAAAATAGCAAAAGATAAAATTATTTACTCACTATAAACATACTATAAACTATAAGAAATAAAACACAATCAATAAACAAGTCTAAATGACTGACAAAATGGCGTTTCTGCTCTGACATCATCACTCTGTCAGTAAAACTATCACAGCTGACACGACTCTCCAAAGGCATGATAAATATAGTTTACTCGAAAGCTCAAGTAAACAACTAAGAATGAATGAATGAATGTATTGCTGGTATGAATGAACAGGAATGTGTTTATTTCTTATACATTAAAATACGTACAAGAATGATCTGATTAATGATGTGTGATGACACAAACTGAAACATTTCTAACGAAAAAGTGCACTAATACTGATTAAAACAATTCATTCACTGAATAATTTGTCAAAAATAAATAACACTAATAATTTACACCTTGTAATTATAATTCAAGGTAAAAGGTAACTATTACTGACCTTTATATATACAGCGCTTTTTACAACACAGTGTTTCACAGCAGCTTTACAGAGATAGCAGGAGAATAATGCAGCAGAGTTTGTTTCCAGAAGAAAACAGCGTCACAGTCCAGCTTAAGTTCGTTCAGTGATGGATCATTTTTGTTTTAAAACAATGCAATGCTGCAATGCTCTTCTGGCTGGACTTCCATCATGTGCAACTAAACCTCTACAAATGATTCAGAACGCTGCAGCTCGTCTTGTCTTCAACGAGCCCAAGAGGGCACACGTCACTCCCATGTTCATCTCTCTGCACTGGCTACCTCTCGCTGCTCGCATCAAGCTCAAGGCATTGACGCTTGCTTACAGATCTATCACAGGGTTAGCTCCCTCCTACTTTCACTCACTCCTACGAGTCTACATCCCTACCAGAAGCCTACGATCGGTCAACGTGCGACGTCTCGTGGTTCCATCACAGAGAACCACACAATCACTTTCCAGAACATTCACATTCACAGTTCCCTGCTGGTGGAACGCTCTCCCCACCCTCATCCGGATGCAGAATCCCTGACAACATTCAAAAGACAGCTGAAAACCCATCTCTTCCGTGAGCACTTAACCTCATAATAAAAAAAAAAAAAAAAACTTTTCCTTTTCCTTTAATCCTCGCTTATCGGGCTTATGCTACTCTGAGCAATGCCTGAACTTCGTATTTTGAGCACTTCTTGTGCTGTTTTTTGCCTTTCACGATGACTCGCTTAATTTAGTCCTAATTTGTAAGTCGCTTTGGACAAAAGCATCTGCTAAATGACTAAATGTAAATGTTAAAAAAGGTTATTAATTTAGTTTATTAATTTAGTTTATTTATTTATTTATTTATTTATATATATATATAAACTCGTGTGAGAAACAAGTTCTTGCTCAGTTCTCCTCTGGCCAACGGTGTGTGATTATGATTCAGGCAGCATTACAGGTCAGATTGGATCAGAACATTCAGAATATTATCTGGTTGAAGAATCTCACGCCGGTGTGGAGAACTGCGTACACTAAATGAGGCAAGGGTGTCGAGTTAGTCGAGGTACCAGAGTGTGTGGGCGCATGACCGTGGGCGTCAGATGGGTGATAGATGGGAGATGTGGTCACGGCCCACAAACATATTGAGATACATTGTGGTATTGTGAGGTGTTGTGCTGCGTATGACTGTTCAACACACAGTGTGTGTGTGTGCCCATGAGTCAGAAAGAAACTTTCAGGAGCTTGAGAAATGGAGTTACTATAGACAAACACTTAAAGATTCGGGGAAACACTGAAAAAATTACAGCATTTGGGTTTGGCATGACATGAGGGCGACATTTATTCCTTTAGTTCTTGATTCAGACTGATCTCAGTACAGTTGATCATATAGAGAGTGTTCTCCTACCGCTCGCTGTGTTCCTCTCAGATGTCGACGACGCTCTGATGTGTGTGAGGAACTCCACTCTTCTGGACCTCAGTCACGCTCAGGACCTCGCGCTCCAGCCGACGCCAAACCTCTCCTCCATTGCTGGTGCGTCTCACTCAGGACTGATCACTTCACACACGCTTCAGTGCATGAAGGGCTGTGTCTTGTGTGTTTCCTGCAGAACTCTCATTAGACCCTGAAGAAGAGGAGGAGTTCTCTCCTGTGCCAGCGGTCAGGTAACGACACACACTTCAGGCTCTCGGCTCATTACTCACGTGTGCTGATGCTCCTCATGTGTTCCTCAGCCGCTCTCCTGTACGTGTGCCCTCGCTGACCCTGGCCTCAGACATGGCCTCAGGTACTCCAGTGTGTGTGTGTGTGTGTGTGTGTGTGTGTGTGTGTGTGTGTGTGTGTGTGCTTGAGTTGATGAAGCTGTTGTGTTGTGTTTCTGGTGCAGGAGCTGAGTGTGGGGTTAGAATTGTTGCATTGTTTCAAATAAATAGATTGAGATTCACAAACAAATGTAAAGAGTTTCACAAAAATGTATAAAACTCACAAATAAATAAAATGAGATTTGCAAATAAAAAAAATAATAATTACAAATGTGTTTTATGTCACAAACACAACTCTGCCTGGCAGTTTATTTGTGAACTCGTCGAGGCTAGAAGTGTTTCAAAATCCACAGACGCGTGAGGGGATTTACAGATGTGTGCAGCAAACCGGTTCACAAATAAACTGCCAGGCAGAGTTGTGTTTGTGACATAAAACACATTTGTAATTATTATTTTTTTTATTTGCAAATCTCATTTTATTTATTTGTGAGTTTTATACATTTTTGTGAAACTCTTTACATTTGTTTGTGAATCTCAATCTATTTATTTGAAATAATGCAACAATTCTAACCCCATACTGAGTGTGTGTGTGTGTGTGTGTGTGTGTGTGTGTGTGTGTGTTGAGTTGATGGAGCTGTTGTGTTGTGTTTCTGCTGCAGGAGCTGAGCTCAGATCAGCGCAGGAGAGAACGCCTGTAGACACCAGACCTGTCGCTCCTCACCCTGCTGTCAGAAAGGTGATTAAGATGGGAGGGGGTGTTGTTGAGGGGGAGGGGGAGGGGGTTCCTTTGTTAATAATTCGTTACACAGAACTTTATAGTAAATATTAATCAAAAATGATTCACACCTTCACAAAGTCCAAACATTCAGTGTAAGAGTAAAAAAATGACACACACTCTTCCTCGTCCTCCACCTCTAACACACACTCTTCCTCGTCCTCCACCTCTAACACACACTCTTCCTCATCCTCCACCTCTAACACACACTCTTCCTCATCCTCCTCCTCTTCCTCCTCGTCCTCCACCTCTAACACACACTCTTCCTCGTCCTCCACCTCTAACACACACTCTCCCTTGTCCTCCTCCTCTTCCTCCTCGTCCTCCACCTCTAACACACACTCTACCTCGTCCTCCACCTCTAACACACACTCTTCCTCGTCCTCCACCTCTAACACACACTCTTCCTCGTCCTCCACCTCTAACACACACTCTTCCTCATCCTCCTCCTCTTCCTCCTCGTCCTCCACCTCTAACACACACTCTTCCTCGTCCTCCACCTCTAACACACACTCTCCCTTGTCCTCCTCCTCTTCCTCCTCGTCCTCCACCTCTAACACACACTCTACCTCGTCCTCCACCTCTAACACACACTCTTCCTCGTCCTCCACCTCTAACACACACTCTTCCTCGTCCTCAACCTCTAACACACACTCTTCCTCGTCCTCCACCTCTAACACACACTCTTCCTCGTCCTCCACCTCTAACACACACTCTTCCTCGTCCTCAACCTCTAACACACACTCTTCCTCGTCCTCCACCTCTAACACACACTCTTCCTCGTCCTCCACCTCTAACACACACTCTTCCTCCTCGTCCTCCACCTCTAACACACACTCTACCTCGTCCTCCACCTCTAACACACACTCTTCCTCGTCCTCCACCTCTAACACACACTCTTCCTCGTCCTCAACCTCTAACACACACTCTTCCTCGTCCTCCACCTCTAACACACACTCTTCCTCGTCCTCCACCTCTAACACACACTCTTCCTCGTCCTCCTCCTCTTCCTCCTCGTCCTCCACCTCTAACACACACTCTTCCTCGTCCTCCACCTCTAACACACACTCTTCCTCGTCCTCCTCCTCTTCCTCCTCGTCCTCCACCTCTAACACACACTCTTCCTCGTCCTCCACCTCTAACACACACTCTTCCTCGTCCTCCTCCTCTTCCTCCTCGTCCTCCACCTCTAACACACACTCTTCCTCGTCCTCCACCTCTAACACACACTCTTCCTCGTCCTCCACCTCTAACACACACTCTTCCTCGTCCTCCTCCTCTTCCTCCTCGTCCTCCACCTCTAACACACACTCTTCCTCGTCCTCCACCTCTAACACACACTCTTCCTTGTCCTCCTCCTCTTCCTCCTCGTCCTCCACCTCTAACACACACTCTTCCTCGTCCTCCACCTCTAACACACACTCTTCCTCGTCCTCCACCTCTAACACACACTCTTCCTTGTCCTCCTCCTCGTCCTCCTCGTCCTCCACCTCTAACACACACTCTTCCTCGTCCTCCACCTCTAACACACACTCTTCCTCGTCCTCCACCTCTAACACACACTCTTCCTCGTCCTCCTCCTCTTCCTCCACCTCTAACACACACTCTTCCTCGTCCTCCACCTCTAACACACACTCTTCCTTGTCCTCCTCCTCTTCCTCCTCGTCCTCCACCTCTAACACACACTCTTCCTCGTCCTCCACCTCTAACACACACTCTTCCTCGTCCTCCACCTCTAACACACACTCTTCCTTGTCCTCCTCCTCGTCCTCCACCTCTAACACACACTCTTCCTCGTCCTCCACCTCTAACACACACTCTTCCTTGTCCTCCTCCTCTTCCTCCTCGTCCTCCACCTCTAACACACACTCTTCCTCGTCCTCCACCTCTAACACACACTCTTCCTCGTCCTCCACCTCTAACACACACTCTTCCTTGTCCTCCTCCTCGTCCTCCTCGTCCTCCACCTCTAACACACACTCTTCCTCGTCCTCCACCTCTAACACACACTCTTCCTCGTCCTCCACCTCTAACACACACTCTTCCTTGTCCTCCTCCTCTTCCTCCTCGTCCTCCACCTCTAACACACACTCTTCCTCGTCCTCCACCTCTAACACACACTCTTCCTCGTCCTCCACCTCTAACACACACTCTTCCTTGTCCTCCTCCTCGTCCTCCTCGTCCTCCACCTCTAACACACACTCTTCCTCGTCCTCCACCTCTAACACACACTCTTCCTCGTCCTCCACCTCTAACACACACTCTTCCTCGTCCTCCTCCTCTTCCTCCTCGTCCTCCACCTCTAACACACACTCTTCCTCGTCCTCCACCTCTAACACACACTCTTCCTTGTCCTCCTCCTCTTCCTCCTCGTCCTCCACCTCTAACACACACTCTTCCTCGTCCTCCACCTCTAACACACACTCTTCCTCGTCCTCCACCTCTAACACACACTCTTCCTCGTCCTCCACCTCTAACACACACTCTTCCTTGTCCTCCTCCTCGTCCTCCTCGTCCTCCACCTCTAACACACACTCTTCCTCGTCCTCCACCTCTAACACACACTCTTCCTTGTCCTCCTCCTCTTCCTCCTCGTCCTCCACCTCTAACACACACTCTTCCTCGTCCTCCACCTCTAACACACACTCTTCCTCGTCCTCCACCTCTAACACACACTCTTCCTTGTCCTCCTCCTCGTCCTCCTCGTCCTCCACCTCTAACACACACTCTTCCTCGTCCTCCACCTCTAACACACACTCTTCCTCGTCCTCCACCTCTAACACACACTCTTCCTTGTCCTCCTCCTCTTCCTCCTCGTCCTCCACCTCTAACACACACTCTTCCTCGTCCTCCACCTCTAACACACACTCTTCCTCGTCCTCCACCTCTAACACACACTCTTCCTTGTCCTCCTCCTCGTCCTCCTCGTCCTCCACCTCTAACACACACTCTTCCTCGTCCTCCACCTCTAACACACACTCTTCCTCGTCCTCCACCTCTAACACACACTCTTCCTCGTCCTCCTCCTCTTCCTCCTCGTCCTCCACCTCTAACACACACTCTTCCTCGTCCTCCACCTCTAACACACACTCTTCCTTGTCCTCCTCCTCGTCCTCCTCGTCCTCCACCTCTAACACACACTCTTCCTCGTCCTCCACCTCTAACACACACTCTTCCTCGTCCTCCACCTCTAACACACACTCTTCCTCGTCCTCCACCTCTAACACACACTCTTCCTTGTCCTCCTCCTCGTCCTCCTCGTCCTCCACCTCTAACACACACTCTTCCTCGTCCTCCACCTCTAACACACACTCTTCCTCGTCCTCCACCTCTAACACACACTCTTCCTCGTCCTCCTCCTCTTCCTCCTCGTCCTCCACCTCTAACACACACTCTTCCTCGTCCTCCACCTCTAACACACACTCTTCCTTGTCCTCCTCCTCGTCCTCCTCGTCCTCCACCTCTAACACACACTCTTCCTCGTCCTCCACCTCTAACACACACTCTTCCTCGTCCTCCACCTCTAACACACACTCTTCCTCGTCCTCCTCCTCTTCCTCCTCGTCCTCCACCTCTAACACACACTCTTCCTCGTCCTCCACCTCTAACACACACTCTTCCTTGTCCTCCTCCTCTTCCTCCTCGTCCTCCACCTCTAACACACACTCTTCCTCGTCCTCCACCTCTAACACACACTCTTCCTCGTCCTCCACCTCTAACACACACTCTTCCTTGTCCTCCTCCTCGTCCTCCTCGTCCTCCACCTCTAACACACACTCTTCCTCGTCCTCCACCTCTAACACACACTCTTCCTTGTCCTCCTCCTCTTCCTCCTCGTCCTCCACCTCTAACACACACTCTTCCTCGTCCTCCACCTCTAACACACACTCTTCCTCGTCCTCCACCTCTAACACACACTCTTCCTTGTCCTCCTCCTCGTCCTCCTCGTCCTCCACCTCTAACACACACTCTTCCTCGTCCTCCACCTCTAACACACACTCTTCCTCGTCCTCCACCTCTAACACACACTCTTCCTTGTCCTCCTCCTCTTCCTCCTCGTCCTCCACCTCTAACACACACTCTTCCTCGTCCTCCACCTCTAACACACACTCTTCCTCGTCCTCCACCTCTAACACACACTCTTCCTTGTCCTCCTCCTCGTCCTCCTCGTCCTCCACCTCTAACACACACTCTTCCTCGTCCTCCACCTCTAACACACACTCTTCCTCGTCCTCCACCTCTAACACACACTCTTCCTCGTCCTCCTCCTCTTCCTCCTCGTCCTCCACCTCTAACACACACTCTTCCTCGTCCTCCACCTCTAACACACACTCTTCCTTGTCCTCCTCCTCGTCCTCCTCGTCCTCCACCTCTAACACACACTCTTCCTCGTCCTCCTCCTCTTCCTCCTCGTCCTCCACCTCTAACACACACTCTTCCTCGTCCTCCACCTCTAACACACACTCTTCCTCGTCCTCCACCTCTAACACACACTCTTCCTTGTCCTCCTCCTCTTCCTCCTCGTCCTCCACCTCTAACACACACTCTTCCTCGTCCTCCACCTCTAACACACACTCTTCCTCGTCCTCCACCTCTAACACACACTCTTCCTCGTCCTCCTCCTCTTCCTCCTCGTCCTCCACCTCTTACACACACTCTTCCTCGTCCTCCTCCTCTGCCTCCTCGTCCTCCACCTCTAACACACACTCTTCCTCGTCCTCCACCTCTAACACACACTCTTCCTCGTCCTCCACCTCTAACACACACTCTTCCTTGTCCTCCTCCTCTTCCTCCTCGTCCTCCACCTCTAACACACACTCTACCTCGTCCTCCACCTCTAACACACACTCTTCCTCGTCCTCCACCTCTAACACACACTCTTCCTCGTCCTCAACCTCTAACACACACTCTTCCTCGTCCTCCACCTCTAACACACACTCTTCCTCGTCCTCCACCTCTAACACACACTCTTCCTCGTCCTCCTCCTCTTCCTCCTCGTCCTCCACCTCTAACACACACTCTTCCTCGTCCTCCACCTCTAACACACACTCTTCCTTGTCCTCCTCCTCTTCCTCCTCGTCCTCCACCTCTAACACACACTCTTCCTCGTCCTCCACCTCTAACACACACTCTTCCTCGTCCTCCTCCTCTTCCTCCTCGTCCTCCACCTCTAACACACACTCTTCCTCGTCCTCCACCTCTAACACACACTCTTCCTCGTCCTCCACCTCTAACACACACTCTTCCTCGTCCTCCTCCTCTTCCTCCTCGTCCTCCACCTCTAACACACACTCTTCCTCGTCCTCCACCTCTAACACACACTCTTCCTTGTCCTCCTCCTCTTCCTCCTCGTCCTCCACCTCTAACACACACTCTTCCTCGTCCTCCACCTCTAACACACACTCTTCCTCGTCCTCCACCTCTAACACACACTCTTCCTTGTCCTCCTCCTCGTCCTCCTCGTCCTCCACCTCTAACACACACTCTTCCTCGTCCTCCACCTCTAACACACACTCTTCCTCGTCCTCCTCCTCTTCCTCCTCGTCCTCCACCTCTAACACACACTCTTCCTCGTCCTCCACCTCTAACACACACTCTTCCTCGTCCTCCACCTCTAACACACACTCTTCCTCGTCCTCCTCCTCTTCCTCCTCGTCCTCCACCTCTTACACACACTCTTCCTCGTCCTCCTCCTCTGCCTCCTCGTCCTCCACCTCTAACACACACTCTTCCTCGTCCTCCACCTCTAACACACACTCTTCCTCGTCCTCCACCTCTAACACACACTCTTCCTTGTCCTCCTCCTCTTCCTCCTCGTCCTCCACCTCTAACACACACTCTTCCTCGTCCTCGACCTCTAATGCTGTGTTCACACCAAACGCGAAAATGCGTCTGGGGCGAGTGATTTCAATGTTAAGTCAATGGTAAGATGCGTTTACGCGCGTCTGGCGGTCTTGCGGCGCGAATGAGGCGTTTAGCGTGGCGCGGTAGACGCGAATTCGCCTCATTCGCGCGTCTAGTTCGCGCGAATGACGCAAATTGAGCGTCTGGCGCGTTACGTGCGTCAAGCGCGAATTGTGCTTTTTGTGCATCACACGTTTGACGTGAATTCGCGTCTGCCGCCCGAGTTGAAAAATCTGAACTTCTGCGTCAATTCGCGCCGCGTTAACCAATCAGGAGCCTGCCTGCTTGCTGCTGTCACGTGGTGAACTGACAGTTTAATGTTATTTTATGTTTGGCCTTCAAACTCCTGAAACCCTCCGGAGGTTTTGGTGGACCCGAGTACAGCGACGATGTCCCCTACGCAGCTGTTTCTGCTCTCCAGAGCATATAAGAGCGGTGACTCTCTCGATTAATGCTAATGCTAATGCTTGATAAACATCTGAAAAAGATGGCTGCCAACAGCTTTCGAAACTTTCGCCCCCGGACTTCGCCTTTGACGCGCGTGACGCGCGTATATTTCGCTTCAAACTTTTGATTTTACGCGCGTCAATTTCGCTCTTGACGCTTGAATGCACACAAAGTGGTCACGCGTATAACTAGACGCGGCAGGCGCGAATTTTGACGCATTTTCGCGTTTGGTGTGAACGCAGCATTACACACACTCTTCCTCGTCCTCCACCTCTAACACACACTCTTCCTCGTCCTCCTCCTCTTCCTCCACCTCTAACACACACTCTTCCTCGTCCTCCACCTCTAACACACACTCTTCCTCGTCCTCCTCCTCTTCCTCCACCTCTAACACACACTCTTCCTCGTCCTCCACCTCTAACACACACTCTTCCTCGTCCTCCACCTCTAACACACACTCTTCCTCGTCCTCCACCTCTTACACACACTCTTCCTCGTCCTCGTCCTCTTCCTCCTCGTCCTCCACCTCTAACACACACTCTTCCTCGTCCTCCACCTCTTACACACACTCTTCCTCGTCCTTCTCCTCTTCCTCCTCGTCCTCCACCTCTAACACACTCTTCCTCTTCCTCCACCTCTAACACACACTCTTCCTCGTCCTCCACCTCTAACACACACTCTTCCTCGTCCTCCACCTCTAACACACACTCTTCCTCGTCCTCCACCTCTTACACACACTCTTCCTCGTCCTCCTCCTCTTCCTCCTGACCTCCACCTCTAACACACTCTTCCTCTTCCTCCACCTCTAACACACACTCTTCCTCGTCCTCCACCTCTAACACACACTCTTCCTCGTCCTCCTCCTCTTCCTCCTCGTCCTCCACCTCTAACACACACTCTTCCTCGTCCTCCACCTCTAACACACACTCTACCTCATCCTCCTCCTCTTCCTCCTCGTCCTCGTCCTCCACCTCTAACACACACTCTTCCTCGTCCTTCTCCTCTTCCTCCTCGTCCTCCACCTCTAACACACACTCTTCCTCGTCCTCCACCTCTTACACACACTCTTCCTCATCCTCTTCCTCCTCTTCCTCCATCTCTTACACACACTCTTCCTCGTCCTCCACCTCTTACACACACTCTTCCTCCTCGTCTTCCACCTCTTACACACACTCTTCATCCTCGTCTTCCACCTCTTACACACACACACACACTCTTCCTCGTCCTCTTCCTCCACCTCTTACACACTCTCTTCCTCATCCTCTTCCTCCTCGTCTTCCACCTCTTATACACACTCTTCCTCATCCTCGTCCTCTTCCTTGTCCTCCACCTCTTAAACACACTCTTCCTCCTCTTCCTTCTCGTTCTCCACCTCTTACACACTCGTCCTCGTCCTCTTCATCCACCTCTTACACACAATCTTCCTCGTCCTCCTCCTCTTCCTCCTCGTCCTCCACCTCTAACACACACTCTTCCTCGTCCTCCTCCTCTTCCTCCTCGTCCTCCACCTCTAACACACATTCTACCTCGTCCTCCTCCTCTTCCTCGTCCTCCACCTCTAACACACACTCTTCCTTGTCCTCCTCCTCTTCCTCCTCGTCCTCCACCTCTAACACACACTCTTCCTCGTCCTCCACCTCTTACACACACTCTTCCTAATCCTCTTCCTCCTCTTCCTCCACCTCTTACACACACTCTTCCTCGTCCTCCACCTCTTACACACACTCTTCCTCATCCTCTTCCTCCTCGTCTTCCACCTCTTACACACACTCTTCCTCGTCCTCTTCCTCCTCGTCTTCCACCTCTTACACACACACACTCTTCCTCGTCCTCTTCCTCCACCTCTTACACACACTCTTCCTCGTCCTCCTCCTCTTCCTCCTCCTCTTCCTCCACCTCTTACACACACACTCTTCCTCGTCCTCCACCTCTAACACACACTCTTCCTCGTCCTCCTCCTCTTCCTCCTCGTCCTCCACCACTAACACACACTCTTCCTCGTCCTCACACTCTTCCTCGTCCTCCACCTCTTACACACACTCTTCCTCGTCCTCCTCCTCTTCCTCCTCGTCCTCCACCTCTAACACACACTCTTCCTCTTCCTCCACCTCTAACACACACTCTTCCTCGTCCTCCACCTCTTACACACACTCTTCCTCGTCCTCCTCCTTTTCCTCCTCGTCCTCCACCTCTAACACACACTCTTCCTCTTCCTCCACCTCTAACACACACTCTTCCTCGTCCTCCACCTCTAACACACACTCTTCCTCGTCCTCCACCTCTTACACACACTCTTCCTCGTCCTCCACCTCTTACACACACTCTTCCTCGTCCTCCTCCTCATCCTCTTCCTCCACCTCTAACACACACTCTTCCTCGTCCTCCACCTCTTACACACACTCTTCCTCGTCCTCCTCCTCTTCCTCCTCGTCCTCTACCTCTAACACACACTCTTCCTCGTCCTCCACCTCTAACACACTCTTCCTCGTCCTCCACCTCTTACACACACTCTTCCTCGTCCTCCTCCTCTTCCTCCTCGTCCTCCACCTCTAACACACACTCTTCCTCGTCCTCCACCTCTAACACACACTCTTCCTCGTCCTCCACCTCTAACACACACTCTTCCTCGTCCTCCACCTCTTACACACACTCTTCCTTGTCCTCCTCCTCTTCCTCCTTGTCCTCCACCTCCAACACACACTCTTCCTCGTCCTCCTCCTCTTCCTCCTCATCCTCCACCTCTAACACACACTCTTCCTCGTCCTCCACCTCTTACACACACTCTTCCTCGTCCTCCTCCTCTTCCTCCTCATCCTCCACCTCTAACACACACTCTTCCTCGTCCTCCACCTCTTACACACACTCTTCCTCGTCCTCCTCCTCGTCCTCCTCGTCCTCCACCTCTAACACACACTCTTCCTCATCCTCCACCTCTAACACACACTCTTCCTCGTCCTCCACCTCTTACACACACTCTTCCTCGTCCTCCTCCTCTTCCTCCTCGTCCTCCACCTCTAACACACACTCTTCCTCTTCCTCCACCTCTAACACACACTCTTCCTCGTCCTCCACCTCTAACACACACTCTTCCTCGTCCTCCACCTCTTACACACACTCTTCCTCGTCCTCCACCTCATCCTCTTCCTCCACCTCTAACACACACTCTTCCTCGTCCTCCACCTCTTACACACACTCTTCCTCGTCCTCCTCCTCTTCCTCCTCGTCCTCTACCTCTAACACACACTCTTCCTCGTCCTCCACCTCTAACACACTCTTCCTCGTCCTCCACCTCTTACACACACTCTTCCTCGTCCTCCTCCTCTTCCTCCTCGTCCTCGACCTCTAACACACACTCTTCCTCGTCCTCCACCTCTAACACACACTCTTCCTCGTCCTCCACCTCTTACACACACTATTCCTCATCCTCTTCCTCGTCCTCCTCCTCTTCCTCCTCGTCCTCCACCTCTAACACACACTCTTCCTCTTCCTCCACCTCTAACACACACTCCTCCTCGTCCTCCACCTCTAACACACACTCTTCCTCGTCCTCCACCTCTTACACACACTCTTCCTCGTCCTCCTCCTCATCCTCTTCCTCCACCTCTAACACACACTCTTCCTCGTCCTCCACCTCTTACACACACTCTTCCTCGTCCTCCTCCTCTTCCTCCTCGTCCTCTACCTCTAACACACACTCTTCCTCGTCCTCCACCTCTAACACACTCTTCCTCGTCCTCCACCTCTTACACACACTCTTCCTCGTCCTCCTCCTCTTCCTCCTCGTCCTCCACCTCTAACACACACTCTTCCTCGTCCTCCACCTCTAACACACACTCTTCCTCGTCCTCCACCTCTTACACACACTCTTCCTTGTCCTCCTCCTCTTCCTCCTCGTCCTCCACCTCCAACACACACTCTTCCTCGTCCTCCTCCTCTTCCTCCTCATCCTCCACCTCTAACACACACTCTTCCTCGTCCTCCACCTCTTACACACACTCTTCCTCATCCTCCTCCTCTTCCTCCTCATCCTCCACCTCTAACACACACTCTTCCTCGTCCTCCACCTCTTACACACACTCTTCCTCGTCCTCCTCCTCGTCCTCCTCGTCCTCCACCTCTAACACACACTCTTCCTCTTCCTCCACCTCTAACACAGACTCTTCCTCGTCCTCCACCTCTAACACACACTCTTCCTCGTCCTCCACCTCTTCCTCCTCGTCCTCCACCTCTAACACACACTCTTCCTCGTCCTCCACCTCTAACACACACTCTTCCTCGTCCTCCACCTCTAACACACACTCTTCCTCGTCCTCCACCTCTAACACACACTCTTCCTCGTCCTCCACCTCTAACACGCACTCTTCCTCATCCTCCACCTCTAACACACACTCTTCCTCGTCCTCCACCTCTTACACACACTCTTCCTCGTCCTCCTCCTCTTCCTCCTCGTCCTCCACCTCTAACACACACTCTTCCTCTTCCTCCACCTCTAACACACACTCTTCCTCGTCCTCCACCTCTAACACACACTCTTCCTCGTCCTCCACCTCTTCCTCCTCGTCCTCCACCTCTAACACACACTCTTCCTCGTCCTCCACCTCTAACACACACTCTTCCTCGTCCTCCACCTCTAACACACACTCTTCCTCGTCCTCCACCTCTAACACACACTCTTCCTCGTCCTCCACCTCTTACACACACTCTTCCTCATCCTCTTCCTCCTCTTCCTCCTCTTCCTCCACCTCTTACACACTCTTCCTCGTCCTCCACCTCTTACACACACTCTTCCTCATCCTCTTCCTCCTCGTCTTCCACCTCTTACACACACTCTTCCTCGTCCTCTTCCTCCTCGTCTTCCACCTCTTACACACACACACACACACACACACTCTTCCTCGTCCTCTTCCTCCACCTCTTACACACACTCTTCCTCGTCCTCTTCCTCATCGTCTTCCACCTCTTATACACACTCTTCCTCATCCTCGTCCTCTTCCTTGTCCTCCACCTCTTACACACACTCTTCCTCCTCTTCCTCCTCATTCTCCACCTCTTGCACACTCTTCCTCGTCCTCTTCATCCACCTCTAACACACACTCTTCCTCGTCCTCCTCGTCTTCCTCCTCGTCCTCCACCTCTAACACACACTCTACCTCGTCCTCCTCCTCTTCCTCCTCTTCCTCCTCTTCCTCGTCCTCGTCCTCCACCTCTAACACACACTCTTCCTTGTCCTCCTCCTCTTCCTCCTCAGCCTCCACCTCTAACACACACTCTTCCTCGTCCTCCACCTCTTACACACACTCTTCCTCATCCTCCTCTTCCTCCACCTCTTACACACACACTCTTCCTCGTCCTCCACCTCTTACACACACTCTTCCTCGTCCTCTTCCTCCTCGTCTTCCACCTCTTACACACACACTCTCTTCCTCGTCCTCTTCCTCCACCTCTTACACACACTCTTCCTCGTCCTCTTCCTCCTCGTCTTCCACCTCTTATACACACTCTTCCTCATCCTCGTCCTCTTCCTTGTCCTCCACCTCTTACACACACTCTTCCTCCTCTTCCTCCTCGTTCTCCACCTCTTACACACTCTTCCTCGTCCTCTTCATCCACCTCTTACACACTCTTCCTCCTCCTTTTCCTCCTCGTCCTCCACCTCTTACACACACTCTTCCTCGTGCTCTTCCTCCTCGTCCTCCACCTCTTACACACACTCTTCCTCGTCCTCGTCCTCATCCTCTTCCTCCACCTCTTACACACACTCTTCCTCGTGCTCTTCCTCCTCGTCCTCCACCTCTTACACACACTCGTCCTCATCCTCTTCTTACACACTCTTCCTCGTCCTCTTCCTCCTCGTCTTCCACCTCTTACACACACTGTTCCTCATCCTCGTCCTCCACCTCTTAAACACTCTTCCTCCTCGTCCTCCACCTCTTACACACACTCTTCCTCCTCTTCCTCCTCGTCCTCCACCTCTTACACACACTCTTCCTCCTCTTCCTCCTCGTCCTCCACCTCTTACACACTCTTCCTCTTCCTCCACCTCTAACACACACTCTTCCTCGTCCTCCACCTCTAACACACACTCTTCCTCTTCCTCCACCTCTTACACACACTCTTCCTCGTCCTCCACCTCTAACACACACTCTTCCTCATCCTCCACCTCTTACACACACTCTTCCTCGTCCTCCACCTCTAACACACACTCTTCCTTGTCCTCTTCCTCATCCTCTTCCTCCACCTCTTACACACACTCTTCCTCCTCGTCCTCCACCTCTTACACACACTCTTCCTCTTCCTCCACCTCTAACACACACTCTTCCTTGTCCTCCACCTCTAACACACACTCTTCCTCTTCCTCCACCTCTTACACACACTCTTCCTCGTCCTCCACCTCTAACACACACTCTTCCTCGTCCTCCACCTCTTACACACACTCTTCCTCATCCTCCACCTCTAACACACACTCTTCCTCGTCCTCCACCTCTTACACACACTCTTCCTCGTCCTCCTCCTCATCCTCTTCCTCCACCTCTTACACACACTCTTCCTCGTCCTCCTCCTCATCCTCTTCCTCCAACTCTTACACACACTCTTCCTCGTCCTCCACCTCTAACACACACTCTTCCTCATCCTCCACCTCTAACACACACTCTTCCTCGTCCTCCACCTCTAACACACACTCTTCCTCGTCCTCCTCCTCTTACACACACTCTTCCTCGTCCTCCTCCTCATCCTCTTCCTCCACCTCTTACACACACTCTTCCTCATCCTCCACCTCTTACACACACTCTTCCTCATCCTCCACCTCTAACACACACTCTTCCTCGTCCTCCACCTCTTACACACACTCTTCCTCGTCCTCCTCCTCATCCTCTTCCTCCACCTCTTACACACACTCTTCCTCGTCCTCCTCCTCATCCTCTTCCTCCAACTCTTACACACACTCTTCCTCGTCCTCCACCTCTAACACACACTCTTCCTCATCCTCCACCTCTAACACACACTCTTCCTCGTCCTCCACCTCTAACACACACTCGTCCTCCACCTCTAACACACACTCTTCCTCATCCTCCACCTCTAACACACACTCTTCCTCGTCCTCCACCTCTAACACACACTCTTCCTCGTCCTCCTCCTCTTCCTCCTCGTCCTCCACCTCTAACACACACTCTTCCTCGTCCTCCACCTCTAACACACACTCTTCCTCGTCCTCAACCTCTAACACACACTCTTCCTCGTCCTCCACCTCTAACACACACTCTTCCTCGTCCTCAACCTCTAACACACACTCTTCCTCGTCCTCCACCTCTAACACACACTCTTCCTCGTCCTCCACCTCTAACACACACTCTTCCTCGTCCTCAACCTCTAACACACACTCTTCCTCGTCCTCCACCTCTAACACACACTCTTCCTCGTCCTCAACCTCTAACACACACTCTTCCTCGTCCTCCACCTCTAACACACACTCTTCCTCGTCCTCCACCTCTAACACACGGCGAGGCGCGTCGGACGGTTGCCTCCGCCGAAGTCCATTAAAACCTGATAATGGACACCTTGAAGGGCATTAACCCGCTTATACCATGGTTACTTACGAAAGAAAGAAATATTTAATCAATTAATAATACTTTAATGTGTTTTAGAGTAAAAATCGTGAGGGTACCCATTATAAAAACACATGGAGGAATGTGTGTTTTCAGTCTATTTTCAGTGTCAAATATCACGATCAGTGCATTTTAGATCCCACATAGTTTTGCTTGTTTCAGTAAATTATGCTCTGATCCTTTGTGTTTTAATCTTTCCGATCTTCCATATCTGAACAGCACGTCCTATTCAGCATTAGAACACACACACACACACACACACACACACACACACACACACACACACACACACACACGCCGTCCTGCTCAACAGGAACACAGGAAGTGAGCCTCATCCACTTCCTCATTAGTGCATCATCATGAGGGATTCAGCCATTAGATCTGAGACGTTGTGCTCTGGCTAGCAGAGTGTAATTGTCCTGAGCACTGTAAGCCTGGAGCGGGGCATCAGGTCACGGCCCGAGAACAGCTTTAGACCGCGTGCTGAAACTGCATTAGAATATGAGGGATGTGATTTGTCAGATAAACAGCAGGTACAGACGTGGGCGAGTGTCGTTCTGCATCTCTGGAGCCTTAAATAAAAAAAAATAAAAAAAGTTGCATGACCTCACGTCTGTCTGTGTGTCTGCTATGCGCATATCTCTCGAACCGTTAGTCCGATGGATTTCAAACTCGTCAGGTGTCTCGCTACGGGCATGAGTAAGTGCAGTGCCAAGTTTGACGTTGTTTGGATTAGAAATGCAAAAGATATCGGTAAAAGAAGCACTTAGAAGGCTGTGGTTTAAAAATAAACATTCTGACATAAACACTCTGTCAGCTACACTGTTTACTTCTGAATATTATATTTTATACACGTTCATCATTTGTAGTAGTCTATTCACAAACTGTTTGCTCAAGCGTAGCGTATCGAGTTCACTGTGTAGCCTGCTCCCTGAATCGTCACGCTTATTCATTTGTGGATGTTAACTGAATCTGTAAGTCAGCTACGCTGTTTACTCCTGAATATTATATCTATCTATAAATTACAGAAACGTCTTTCTGTCTGTGTGTGTGTGTCTGTTATTCGCATATCTCTAATAACGCGTTGAATACGTGTGAAATATATGGCAAGCCATGTGGTTCAGAATTACGCTATAGATTATTCGCGTTTACAGCCAAACGCCGTCAAATACGGCGATTTTGGCGACGCAAAATACGCCGTTGTAATTACAAACGCGGTAAAAAACACGCGAAATACGTCAATGACGCCGTATTTGACGACGTTTTAGTGTGCATGGAAAGTGCCGCTTTTTACGCCTTTCATTACAGCAAAACGCCGTAAAATGTGCAACCAGAACGGCGTTTTTTACGGCGTCATATGGCGAGATGAACACACTAAAACGGCGTATTTGACGGTGTTTGGCTGTAAACGCGATTAATCTATAGCGTAAACGCGATTAATCTATAGCGTAATTCTGAACCACATGGCTTGCCATAGAAATACGCGTTGTTGACGTGTTAAAATTCACGTGTTTTTGGCCCTCTTGTCTTCCCATATGTGTCTGAGCGTGTGTGTGTGTACAGTATCATAACTCAACATCCACAGTAAAATGAAAACATTTTCCTTTTCAGTGTTTTACAGAGAAAAGAAAACTGCTGAAATGCAGAAAAGTGACGTTCAGTGACATCGTGAGCGTCCGGAATGTGTCGAGCCACAAGAGTGCTCAGATTGAGCTCCGGGATCAGCGGGGAAACCGGGATCATCCGGACGGAAGCAGATCCTCAGATAATCCCGTGAGATTCTTTGACTTTGCAGATGCGTGTGAGAGAGAAGCCTTTTTCCACAGACTGAAACAAACACACTCGTTCACGTTTCCAGCCAAACCGGTAACTTTATCCCGTATACTCCATATAGACGCTTTGACATTGACAGGGGATTCATCTTCCTTTGGGAATGTGTTTCTGTTCCCATAGATCCTGTCCAGCATCTGAGAGGATCTGACCAGCAGAGGGCGACACTGCTATTATCATCTCAACATAATGCAGTGTTTTCGGCTTCACTGTTCCTGAGGACTTCAAGAGGGACGGACACTTATTCATCTGGGTGAAACAAACACAAGGGATGATTAATATACATTAATATACAGTTATGGAACATGTGTACAATGAAGTCAAGTTATGTAATATGAACTTAACTGATGATTTAACTGATGATTTTAATGCAGAGTCTCGATAACGAGAAGCCAACAGTGGAATAGATGAGATTTTACTTGGAATTTAATGGGAAGAGAACCTTATAAATGAAATTATTTATACTAGATGTTGATGTGCATAAAAAGGATGAAATGCTATATGCCTATTATATGAACAATAATGCTTTGGTGAATCATAAATATGACATAGTATACTAAATCGTAATTATGAGATTAAAATGTCCAAGTCATATTTTTGACCTTTTTTCATAATTTACCCTTTTTTTTTAAATTATGACAAACTACGTAATAATTATTTAAAAAGTCGATTATATGAGTGGAAAAGTCGAAATTAGCCATAATTATTACTTTTGACGTCCTAATTTCATTTTCATTTCATAAATATGACTTGGTGCGTCATTATTTCGACTCTTTGTTTATTGATTTTGATTAATGATTTGTGTGTGTGTGTAAGAGAGAGAGAGAGAGATAGAGAGTGTGTGTCTGAGTGTGAGCGTATGTGTGAGTATTAATTATGATTTATGGTGTGTGAGAGAGTGTGTGTCTGGTTGTGAGTGTGTGCGTGAGTATTAATTATGATTCATGATTTGTTTTTCTCGTGTGGCGGAAATAGGTTTCCATACAATACAGATTAAATGCATCGTTTTTAAATGTAACCCCAAAACATCAACACAGCCATTCTGACCACGTGGTCTAAAAAACCAAAATATCAGCCAATCAGGACCGCGGAGGGGAGCGCCGCAGATAATCGGCCAATCGGAGCGCAGTGGCGTTGCCAAGCAGCTCGTGTCGTGTGACTAACGGCAGTCATATGACTGTCCCACAAATGGAGTCCGTGTGCTGGAGTCGAGTGAGCCTCAGGAATTAAACACAAAAAGGAGTTTTCCTTCAAATCGTGGGTCCATTATGGCCCCCACGCTGTTTCACAAGCTCTTCAACAAGAGAAATGCGCTTTCACCGCCCGCGAAGAGCAACAAAGAGGACTCGGTGTTCAGGTACGTGTCGAGCAGCTTCCGGAGAGCACACAATATCACACACACTCGAGTGTGTTTTCATACATCTCTGTGGATATATCCGTCTGAGTTTGAGTCGTGTTGTTGGTGGTTTGGTAAGGTTTTCTCCATCTGTAGCCTCTACGGTTAGCCTTACGCTGATTGGTTCGGTAACCCTTTGTTGGTGCACGTCACTTTTCGCTAAACGTATTATTTATTCCAGAAAGCTTTTGTT